>NC_057808.1:97426185-98057768 GCF_018294505.1 Triticum aestivum
GGAATACGGGTTCTAGCTCGACAACGTCTCTTGGCATGCTACGTCAATGGCGGGATAGCGGTAGCGCCCATGGCTGATGCTGGCTATGACCACGGTTGGCAGCGACGGACGACCGTTGATTCCCTCGATCTGGAACTAAAGCGGCCCGGTCTGGCGTGGATAAGGCGGCTGCTCCCGATGGCCGTCTCCTCGTCAAGCTGGTGGCATGGCGTCCACTCCCGGCTACGTGGACCTGCTCGGGAGCCGCGCCTAGTGCCAGCGCTGTCCCCTTCCAAAGATGGCGGCAGATGGTTGGTCCCGATGAACTACTGTTTCGCTACCTGTGTCACCTAGATCTGACGGCGATCGGGTCCGGCTGGCTGCATCCCAGTCGGACCGGAGTTTCTCTGTCTTTGTTGTGGAGGGCAGTCTGCAAGTCATTGTTGAGCGACAACGTGAACTGACAGCGTTGCAGGGTGCAGCCAGAAGGCTCCTATGTTAGTTTTGGCGGTTCTCACTTCGACCAGTTTACCTTCAACGATGAGATGTAATCTATGAACGACAACTTGACGCTGAGGGTATGGTTGTGCAATGGTGACAGTGTTAAGTCCACCTCATGTAGTTGTTGGAATGGTGAAAAAGTGGTGTCAGACAACACATGATCTTCTTCGACTTGATGGTGCTTCTCAAGCTCCGGGGTGTAAAACCTAGGTCTGACTAGTGTAGTGGCATTGACGATGTTTTTTGTGTCGCTACCTTGTTGAAGGCATTGCTCGGATATGCTCAGACTCATTCTTCGGCATGAAAACCTAGAATCTGGCCTTTGGTAGTTGGATCCGATAACAGCGGCTTGAGCGTCGTTTCCTTCATGAAGGCGTTGCTTTTGAAGAACCTCGTTGTCCTTGTGGTGCCAGAAAATGGTTGGTATGGATATGGTTGTAGTAGTTTGTCAATCGCTTTTAGTTTTTTTTTCCTTTTTACCCGCTTAGGTATAGCTTTGGTTTTGTATGACTTTACTATTTCCCGGTGTTTTGTGTGTGTGTTGGAGTTGGTTGTGTGCATTCAGGATATGAAGTAGTCAGACGTGTGCTTTTTGTGTTTTGTATCCACTTGATGCTTCATTCTAAGTTAGTAAAATTCACCCTCTCTCAAAAAAATCAGCCATGGCACGGCGGCTCCTACATCCAACTCTGAACGTCAGAAATATGCAAATCCTCGATGATGCACGTTAGTTAGGAATCAGATGGTTAGTTTTTTTGTGGTGGAACCAATCCACCAAGGTTCAAATTCTAAATTTCAAATTGGTGAACATATTCTCTTAAATTTATTTCAAGCCTTGTGGCGATTTATGTTTCAGTCGATTACAAAGGTGTCTATGACGACTTCATCAACCTCAAGATGTGGTGTCGGTTCAATATCTCGATGGTGCTTATAGGAGTGAGGTGTGCGTGCTACATTCATAGGACTGAGTTATACATGCTTGTATATGAGGATTTGTGTTTGTATTGTTCAAGACAAAACAAAGAAACATGAATTTCTATCAGTTATTTATTTTCCTCCAATGACCCAGTGTGGTAAAGTAGATTTATCAGAGGAGAAATCAAATTTAAATTTAGGTAACTTTTCCCGTCCAACAAGTAACCAGCACTCTTTCCCGAAAAAAAAAAGAGGAAAGGAAGACTTTGGTTTTGCTTGAGCAAACCCAAATCCAACCCGAACTCCTATCCCGTCCCCCACCTCCACGGCACCGCCACCGCGGCATTTCTTCCTCCGACACCTCTCCTCCTCAACCCCATCGCCGCCGCTCCCGTCACGCCACCTTCCTTCCACCCCCACCTCCCACGCAAGCCCTCGCCCGAGCTGCCGCCGCCTCCTCCTATTTATCCGGCGCTTGCCCACCCGAGGCCGCCTCCATCAACCACCTGCCCCTGCCCTTCTTCCCTTGGAAAGTTGGAATCTACCGAAGGGTCCCAAATGGAGACGGCGTCTGCGGCTGCAGCTGCGGTGGAGGAGGGGTCGACGGCGGGGCCGCAGGCGGGGGGCGCCGAGATCGCCTTCTTCGACCTGGAGACGTCGGTGCCGCAGCGGGCCGGGCAGGGCTACGCGCTGCTCGAGTTCGGGGCCATCCTGGTGTGCCCGCGCCGCCTCGTCGAGGTCGCCTGCTACGCCACGCTCGTGCGCCCCGCCGACCTCGGCGTCGTCTCCGCCGCCTCCGTGCGCTGCAACGGCATCACGCGCGACGCCGTCGCCGCCGCGCCGTGCTTCCGCGACGTCGCCGACAAGGTCTACGACCTCCTGCACGGTGAGCGCCCGCGCCTTCTAGTTTTTTGTTTGTTTGCTTCAACACCGGGAGCTGGTTCTTGGCTCCTACACGCCAAAGACTTGCTAATTAATCCCCGCAAAAAAAAGGACTTGCTAATTAATAATAATGATTAGTAAGTCTAACGGGGAAGGAGCCCGGTCGGAATTTAATTAAGGTCAACAACAACAATAACAGCAACAGCAGCAGTAGCTAGGCTGGGCACTATCTGAATTTCTTCACCCAATCTCTGAATGAATGGCAGGTCTTCCTGTTTACTACGCTCATTTCTCCCCATAGGACTTATGGAAAGGGGACACCATCAGCGCGCTTTCATGGCAATAGACCTCTACGGTAGTGTGTGCGTGAATTCGTGGAGTGTTGCAGGAGCCGGTTAGCAATGATGCCTCTTATGCAGTTAGACAGTTCTTTAATTTATGACTAGTGAATGAGGTTGCAGTTCTTGCTGCCTATAGCTTGTAACTGAAGACCTCTGTAACCTTTCTCAGATGCAAGGATGTCGGTAGAAATGCATGCATATTCTAAGGAAATGGAACATAGGTGCAAACATTGTGCGGTTTTTTTTCCGTATAATTGCTGTAGGATCATACATAAATGAAATCCACACAAGCGGAAGTTAGAAGCATCATCTTTGTTTAGGTCTGAACCTGAATGTCTGCTTTTTAAGCTGTTCCCTGTGAAAGTTCTCACGATAACAATCTTGCTAATTTCGTACAGGGAGGGTTTGGGCCGGGCACAACATCGTGAGGTTTGATGTGCCAAGAATAAGAGAAGCGTTCACGGAGATTGGCCGGACACCTCCGGAGCCGAAAGGGATGATCGACACACTACCTCTGCTTACCCAGCGGTTTGGAAGGAGAGCAGGAGACATGAAGGTACACAAGCTTGTGTTGATGTAGAGTCACGTATAGTTTGTAAAAGGAGGTTTTGATTTAGATGAGGATTGATCATATGGACAATTGAGTTTTCACTCGAGCTGAAAAACATATGGCGTTTCCAGCTTTACTGAAAGTTTTCAGGACAGTTCCTTACTGCAACAAGGAATATTCATATGTTCTTATCTTGTCTATTGTATCCACAGATGGCAAGCTTGGCAAATTACTTCGGTCTAGGGAGGCAAAAGCACAGGTAGATGTTACATTAATCCAGAAGTTACAATTTCGTCTGAATTCTGAATGCTTTGTTGCAACTAATTGTCACCTTTGCCCACTTGTGTAGCACACACACACATCTGGAACATGCCTTGCTAGGTTGCTATCCATTGTTCATTGACCTTGTCATGTTGCTCAGATTAGCATATCTTGCATGCTGCTACTTGGGATGTCGGGATAGTGTGATGCAAGAAATTTTGTTGTACGATGCCTCGTTTGATTTCCTATAACTATCTAATATGTCTTGCAGCATGATGTAACTTAGGATACCCAGATCATATCCACCCCCGATTTTCGTCCCTTCCCATATTAGATGCTTGTCTGAAAATTAGTTTCTCCTAATAAACTATTACATGATCTATGATGATTCTTATTTACAGATGTATCATGCTGAGCAGAGGAGATGTCACAATTATATGTGACCCAGCCCATTATATGTCTTGGCAGCATCATGTCACTTAGTATACCCAGATCCAATCCAACCTGGTTTTTGCCCCATCCCATCTTAGGTGTCTCATCTGAAAATCAGTATCTCCTAAAAGGCAAAGACTATTACATGATTCTTCTTTATAGGTACAACATGTGGAGTTCAAGAGATGTCACAATTATATGTTGCCCAGTCCATCAATTGTTACTCTTAGACTCTTAGTACAAATTGATTGTTGCAAACAGCTATCTTGGTTCGTGTGAATTACATTTGTTGCTCATTGCGCTCATGATTGTGCCCAACGTTTGCTCAGTTTCTTATCAAGTTTGATTTGCATTCCCTTCTGCAAGGAAATATCATGAACTACCAAGTAATAGCTACAAGTTGATATTATTATTTCCTGCAATTTTTTATTTCTTACATGAAACTGTAGTGAATAATCTTGTATTAAATTGCTTTGAAATCTATCTACAGGAGCCTGGATGATGTCAGGATGAACCTTGAAGTTCTCAAATATTGTGCTACAGTGTTGTTCCTGGTATGATTGCTTAACTGCCTATTATTCAGATGACCTTCATGAAACATTTATACAATTTTTTTGTACTAGCTGGATGGTTACCTTCTGCTACTTTTGTTTCCCTGAAATTACTGTGGTGGTTTTTCCTGCCATTTTTTCATCCATTGGTCATCTGGAGTAGCTTCAACGGACTGTTGAGATTTAACTATTGCAATATAGACCTTGTATCAATGGCAGGAGCATCATCAACGTATAACACATCTTTCATTTTCTTAATATGTTCCCTGTTTTGATAATTGCAGTTGTTATTTTTCTGCAAAACAAAGAAAACCATCATTGTACTTCAAGATCTTGAATTACGGTAGAAATAGTACTCCCTCGTTTTCCGTGATTAAACTTTGACCATCATTTTCATCAATAATATATTAATCATATGTTACAAAAACTGTATCATTTGAAACTACGCTTTTGTACGAATTCGATGGTATAATTTTTTTGACATATCACATGTTTTGTTGGTCAAAGTTGAACCTCGAAATATGTGTGCGCCATGTTGTGATAGGGACAGAGGGAGTACCAACTAGGAGAATAAAGAACCGATGAAGCATCCTATTTATGACATGTTTCTAGACTCCATTAATCTATTTGATATTTCAAGATAATCAATTGATTAAATCCTGAAATCCTGCTAACAGGAGGCAAGTTTTCCGGAAGTGCTTATTGTTGAGAACCTTGTGGGTGCAATTACAAGAAGCAAAAGTGATGGAGCTACTTCTCCTGAGGTGAAGAATCTTGAAGCAAACACATCACCTGATTCTTCGAAACGACAACGTACTGTTTCTCAAGTCAATGGTTTCACTACAGATCAAGATAATCAAGAATCAGTTGATCCTGCAATGAACGGGGAATCCAGTGACTTGATATCCCACATGGAGGAGATGAAATTAGATGCTTCTATGCAGATGGATGCGAGTTTCAGTGGTCATTCTGGGTTCCTTGAGCCAGATGATGTATCAACTGAGTGCATCAAGATTTTTACTACCCCTTCTTACCAATTTAATCGGAGAACATTGATCACGCACAAAGATAGTCCACTACACCTTTGCTGCGCTGGCTTGAAAGTCCAGTTTGGAGTTGGTACAAAGTTCCTAGACACTGCAGGTCGTCCAAAGTTGAACATGGTGGTTGATATCCCTGAGAATCTAAGCAAAGTTCTAGAATTCTGTGATAATCAGGCCCAGAGATTTTTACAAGAGTCTGGTACCACTTCCGAGTGGAGACCCCTGATAAAGAAGTACGGTTATGTGAATCGTCCAACCGTTCGCCTCAAGTGAGCCCTGGCCCCCTTTCCATCTCTGGTCTTTGATTTGCCACCTCACATATCTGATTTGTAATGTTGAATTGCTTCTGCAGCATCCCTACCACTCCCAGCAGCAGTGCTTCCCCCTACTCGACAGACATATACCAGAAAGAGCCCAGCGGCAACATTCAGAAGCTTGCTTTTAGCAAGGTAGATGCCGCGGAAATGGACATCCTGTTTGTTCGGGGGAACAGGCTGGATGCGTTCTTCTCGCTGGAAATATATGACTACCAGCAAAATGCCGGCATCCGGTTGGTTGCAAAGAGGCTGGTTGTACACTCCAAATAGCACCAGTCATAGTTCATACTATGATGTACTAGTGCTAGAAGCTAACTCTTGCACTAATTTAATTGATTGCTTTATGTCTTCACCCAGCTGTATGTTAATTATTATGCGAGTGTGAATAAGATCTGACCAGTAGCTGGCTAGCAGATGCTGATGTTGAACTAGGGATTCAGAAGTTGTAAAATGTTCTAACAAGATATTTGTCCATTTGTTAACGGAAAGATCATGTATAGATTTATATATTAAGCAGAGGATTAAAGATTTTCTTCTCCGAAACAGTGCGTGTGTATTAGTTAATAGTGTGATTGTCTCGATCAGCAATATGTTGTACGTATTTGACCAGAGTGATGCCTATTCCGAGTGTTTCAGTTCTTAATTTGCCGAATACCTGGTGCTAGCAGCTACAGAATATATGGAACCTTTTTTTTGACAGGTGAATATATATGGAACCTATTAGTTGTGTGTATCTACATTCCGAGTGTTTCAGTTCTTAATTTGCCGATTATCCTTGTTTTTTTTTTGACAATTCGCAAAACTTTATTACGTTGTCATCAGTTGAACCGGGACGAAAGAGAGGTTCCTGGGGTGGCCTAACCACACACGGCGGCCCATCCCTAATTTCAAAGCATGCTTTGCTAAATTGTGAGCCTCCATATTGGAGCTCCTAAACTCATGAACGAAATTACAAGAATTAAAACTAGTAGAGTAGTTTATGATTTCATGCACAATCGCCTCATATTCTGCTCCGTTCTTCTGCTTTATACTGTCTATCACCTCCTTGCAATCAGAGGCTACGTGGATCGACTGAAGTTGGAGATCTTCCGACAGTGCCAACACCTCCCTCACTACCAGCGCTTCTAAGGTTGAAGGGTTGGTGATCGCTGTGAAGCCCAACGTTGACGCCCCCAAGAACGCCCCTGACTCATCTCTGGCTATTGCGGCAATGGTTCCGACCCCTCGCCTCTCTACAACTGCTGCATCCACATTGAGCTTCGACATATTGTGCGGGGGCTTCAGCCATTGCTTCGGTCTCTGTGTCTGGCCACTCGTTCTCGTCGGCAGAGCCTTTGACTGGGTCTGGAACTTGGAAATATATCGCTGAATGAATAGATGTGTAGACAAAGGAGATTGGTGGATATTCTCATAGACTGCTTTCCTCTTTGCACTCCAAACAGCCCATAGTGTGACTGCCATCAACGTAAATTGCTCTAAATACAGAGCTTCATTCAGGGCGAACAGCCACTGCCGTGGGTCATCGTTGCTGTGTTGACACATCTTCTGGACTAAGTCCTCGTCCGATAGTGCCCAAGTACACCGGATGTTAGTGCAATCCAACATCGTATGTCTCACGGGCGCCATAAAGTTTGCAGGCCTCAGAAACACTCATATTTCTGTGTACAAGTACATCTGCTGGCGGGATCGAACTTCTTGCCAGTCTCCCCAGAATTTTTTTGATCTTTGGTGGTAGCTTGACTGCCCATAGCGATGACCACAAACTGCTATCACGCCCAGCCCCCGAGCTTGACGGCCCATTAACTTAATGGGCCAACTAATGTTCGTACATGTCTTTAGGCCAAATTAGACAATTTGAGTCCATTACGACGAGCAGTTATGCACAGGACCAAAACCGATCAAGCAAAGGTACGACATACAGGGAAAAACTTTGCACATCCAGCATATATTACATGAAATTACATCCACTGGGCAATCAAAGATTGATGCCAGTGCAAATAAATGAACAGAACCTAACGATCTACAACGTCACAATCTGCAACCTCAGCACGGATGATGCCCATAAGCATGTGGGCAAGTTTTTGCTGCTTTGCTACACTGTCTCTGAAAACATTGATCAGTTGTTGTGTCGCACGACTCTGCACCTCTGATTCCCCCACCATTTCCATCATTCCTTCAGCCATTAATTGGTTCACAAACATACATTTTCTCCGTTGCATTCGAGACAGAGGATACTTAACAGATTCAGATGGCGATTTTGGCAGGCTTGTATTATTGATAGTGGAGAGTGTCTCGACCACTGCATCATAACATAAATTAGGAGGGGAACCAAACAGATTAATCATGAGTTATTGGCATATTACCTGGCCTAGATTTATTGGAAAGAAACAATGGGGTTGCCTTGCTGTTTTCAGAGTTTGTCTTCTTATCTTCAGCAGTCTGCACCAAATTAAGACACTAGCATTGCTAGATAATAGGAAAGCAATATTGGCACAACGAGCGTTTGGGCAACTAGCCAACACCAAATTAACACAATATGACACAGCTATCGTCAGCCAGGTAAGGTAATACGAAAGCAATATTGACACAATGAATGAATGGGCAACCAGAGCAGCACTACAATTCAGTAATGTGCATGATATGAGATAGTACACTCATGCAGCTCAGTATCCAAAACTACCAGGCAGTTTTCTTTACAAAAATCAACATTGGCGCCTTTAAAATTTTGCTACAACTAATTTTAGATCAGACAAAGGTTGGATTCACGCCGATTAACAAAATACATGCTGATGTAAAAATATAGTGATATACAACAGGTAGTTACATCAGCATTGGAGCACAGAGAATCCCCGCAAAATATTTTCCTCGAATACAATCCCAATGAAGGAAATCTTCTACCATTTAACCTTATTTTCTAAAAGAGAGATGGGTAAGAAACATGTAGAAAATATGATCAGAATGCTATAAAATTTCATGTTCGAGGATACACACACGCTTCTTAGAATGGAGTTGACATTCTTTTGCTGGACTGGAGCGGACTAGTTCTTTGGCCACTGGAATCTGCTTATTATCAGTTGGAGTTGGGTTTCTCTGTGCTGGAGCAGTATCTATGAAAAATGGAGTTGGTTTATTATCTCCTGGCGTTTGGATCTTTTGCAAAGACCTGGTTTGTAACCCTTCAGATTATAACATAGCCGTCTTCCCCTTGCATGCCTTATATAGAAGAATGGTGCTTCAATTATAAAACATGCTACAACAGAGATGGAATAGGTACTGAAGAATAGAAAGGCATGACATATTGACATGTATTCCCTCCATCCGGAAATAAATGGATGGGTCTAGGCGTATTTCAGTTCTAGATACATCCAGTTTTATTCATTTCCGTGACATATAATCCGGACGGAGGGAGTATGATGTAAGAGCTAGGGATACGACAGGACAACACAGTAAAAAAAACACTGAAAACCCACTGCAGAACCAAAGTAATCAAACCCACTGATATGAGATAGTACACTCATGCAGCTCAGGATGCAAAACTACCAGGCAGTTTTCCTTACAAAAATCAACATTGTGGCCTTTAATCATACATTTTGCTACAACTAAATTTAGATCAGATAAAGGTTGGATTCATGCCAATTAACAAAATACATGCTGATGTAAAAATATAGTGATATACAACAAGTACTTACATCTACATTGGAGTACAGAGAATTCCTGCAAGAATCTTTCCTCACAGACGATACCAGTGCAGAAATTCTTCTATCTGTTAAGCTTATTTTCTAAAAGAGAGATGGGTAAGAAACATGTAGAAAATATGATCAGCATGCTATAAAATTTCATGATGCAAGGATACGCACACGCTTCTTAGAATGGAGTTGACATATTTTTGTTGGACTGGAGCGGACTAGTTCTTTGGCCACTGGAATCTGCTTATTATCAGTTGGAGTTGGGTTTCTTTGTGCTGGAGCAGTATCTATAAAAACTGGAGTTGGTTTATTATCTCCTGGCGTTTGGATCTTTTGTAAAGATCTGGTTTGTAACCCTTCAGATTCTAACATAGTCGTCTTCCCCTTGCATGCCTTGTATAGAAGAATGGTGCTTCAATTATAAAACATGCTACAACAGAGAGATGGAATAGGTACTGAAGAATAGAAAGGCATGATATATTGACATGTATTCCCTCCATCCGAAAAAATGGATGGGTCTAGGCGTATTTCAGTTCTAGATACATCCTTTTTTATCCATTTCGGCAACATGTAATCCCGACGGAGGGAGTATGGTGTAAGAGCTAGGGATACGACAGGACAACGCAGTAAAAAAAACACTAGTTGAATGTAAAACTGTATGCTAGCGGAATACATACAGAAAAAACTAAGGCAACATACACGTGTATGATTGGGAAACTAAGATGGCATTGCAACAGAGCACTAGAACATCACTTCAATGTAAAAAAACATGGTATGGTAGACAGATGAAGTACATGCTGATGAATAACAATGCATAAGATATTCAGAAGCATGATGTCCAAATTAAGCAGATGGCATTGCGATAGAGTAGAATGACAGTACTTGAATTTGAAACATGTTATCATGAATGGAATAGGTACTGAAAAATAGGAAGGCATGACATATTTACATGCATGATCAGCATGCTAAGCACATGGCATTGCAACAGAGTAGATGCACTCCAGGACATTATATGCATGTTGTACCCATATCACGGGCCAAGTTAGAGCAAGGACCTTGTGGGGTGAAGAGGATTCAACATCTTTCTGCAAGTCTTCTGAAGAACTGCCTTTACATGTTCCATCATATTTGGTATCATTGACATCAAGTTTATTGGCCTTTACATTGCTCCGTGAGGTTCTTGTGGATATATCAGTGTATGCAATTATATCTGACACGCATGGAAGACAACTAGTAGTTAGATTTATGTAATGAGTGCCTGTAGGAGACGACATAAATAGTAGGACTGGGGTTAACTAGCAGCAACAGGTCTCAAAAACTAAAGGGAGAACACAGATGAAAGCTACAGAATATGTATCGTTTGTACTCGAGATTAACTAGATGGCACACAAAAGTATTAAAGAACAACATAGGTAATGCTAGAAGTGGTATAATACTATAATCACCAGCCTGTGGGATAGCATTGGCTGATGGATGATAACTATGGAATAGCATTACCTAAAGATCAAGTATCTTAGCTAAACTATGGAACAACGTTAACTCCTGAACAAGACCCGTAAGAGATCAGCATGAATATACAGTGAAATGTGATAATCTATTTTCCATGCTTAGATGAATAACAAAGCCATAAATGTTGCACACAAGTAAGATGAGGGTACAACCTATTTGGCCGCCATCCATAGGAGTGAGCATCATGTGCTGACTTGTCGATGGCCCTGCAGTTGTTGTGGTTGTCCATGTCGGGCACGCGCATTCGATGCAGGGAACTGTTGAGTGGGGACTATAGCTCCCTTCTGGTGTATGCTTCCCTTGTTGGAGCAGCTGCGGTGAGTCGGAAGACGGTGTGGCTGAAGATGTAGATAACGCATAATGTTAAGAATGACACATCTCTTTGATCTGAAGAAATACACTAAGATATCAACAACAAGGTACGAGAGTGGTCACACGTCTGTTGACTGAGACTAAATTGGGGTCACACGATTTTATTTTATTTTGGTACTGTCCGATCTACGCCGGATGGCTTGATGGCCGTCTTGTGCCTCCCGGCTGACACTGTTAGGAATCTTCTCCGAAGAGCCAGCGACCAACGGCAGAGCACCTTGCCTCCGCCGTCCGTGGCCCCGGCCAAAACCCCGCTCCCCGCCCCACCGCACTGCCGTGGTTGCGCCGCCCCCGGGCTAATCCACAAAGACTCCCCGTCATCCAGATCCGGCGGCGGCAGTACCTTGAACCCACGCAACTCTAAGATAGCCATCTAAGTGCTACTTCCGCGGCGAACTTGCGGCCCCGCACCCTTACGTTAGACACCAGCCAACCGGCAGCCTAGGAGCTCCGCCGCCTCGAGGGGTGCTGCTTCCCATTGGGAATCGATTGGTCCAGAATAAAAATTCAGACAACTGACGCCTAAATAAAGTGATTTGAGATGAGGGTGCGACCTATCAGGCGGCATGGTGAAGTAGGCAGGTCCAGCTGCCGAGTCGGTGAGGCCGGCGTGGTTGCGGTGGCCACTGGCGGCAGGGAAACAACGATGTCGCGACGGTCGACGGCTACGGGGAAGCAGCGCCGGGACTCTGGACGGATCCGAAGTTGGAGCCGCTCCGGCGCCGTGAACAACGGCGGGGGTGAATCGGCTCCGGTACGGTTCACGCGGCCATCGTCGAGGCAGCTCCAGCAGCACGGAGTAAGAGGCACACGGCCCAGTGCACGACGGCAAATGGACAGCGTCTCCGGCATTAGGGAGGAGGGCGGCTGTGAAATTGGTGCGGTGGGGGCGCCATGGAGGAGGGGCTGAGGTTTTGCGGCTCGAGAGAAGGGAGCTTCTGGGGAGAAGGTGATTTGGTGCCCACGAGGTATGAATGGGGGGGGGATTGGGAGGGGAGTGGAACCATGTTTTACGGACGCATTTGTCTGAAATGTGAGGGGGAGTTACAGTTCTACCCCTGCCTTTAGGCTTCTCAGCTTGGGTCTGTGTACTGAGGGTCGGGGATAGTAGAGTAACTTTGCTTCTCCCCAAATAGTGGGCGGGAGCGATTTCGGGCGAGGAGGGCGCGTTTTGAAATATAGTGGGCGCGAGCGATTTCGGGCGAGTAGAGCGTGTTTTGAAATAGTGGGCGCGAGCTATTTCGGGCGAGGAGAGCGTGTTTTGCCGACCATGGTTTATGAATTATTCGGCACATGTCATTTCGGCCGAGGAGAACGCGTGCTTGGATGAAGTTACGAACCTACCCTCGATGCACAACGGGCCAATTAATGCGTCTCCCACATAGGACGGTAATTTCACGTCTCCCATTTATTTGCTCGGGCGAATTCCACCGAGCAGAGGATGTTTAACGGTTTGTTCAAAATTTGGGAGAACGAGCATCCACGTCTACCTTACCAAGTCGATTCGAATCAAATTTAGAAAGATTAGCTTGCCACTTCTTTTTTAGATGGAGAGATGATGCTCGGGAGTAATGTGTTTTACATGCTCGTTGCTAGCGATTTACTATATGACAAATAGTTGACCCACTCAAAAACGGGAATCAAACCCAAAATGAAATATCTCGATTCAATGAAATAGCTCGTTCACCAGGTCAAAATAGTGAACTAAATCCAAAATTGAACACCTCAATCGAATAACATGTTGTACAGTATTATAGTACTCCATGAACATGTTGAAAGTCAAATTAATGAACTTGTTTGATATACGCATATATCCGTTCATGTGTGGATCGCAGACAACATGTTCTCCAATTTAAATATTTGAATGCAAGTTTATATCGAAACATTATTTATATCAGTCTTTGATGCATAAAACGCGACATCCCCCTCTCTCGTACTCCCTCTCTCTCTCTCTCTCTCTCTCTCTCTCTCTCTCTCTCTCTCTCTCTCTCTCTCTCCGACAATCTTCAATTCTGTCGCACGCATCCAACACACAAACCTTGTTGGTCCTCTCTCTTTCTCTCCATATCTCTCTCTCTCTTTGTGTGTGTGCGTGGGGGGGTCTTTCTAGTTCGCATGCATATATAATCCATCTATAGGTCTCTCTCGCACACTATGTATGATTCTCTAGTCCAAGCTAGCTATCTTGGGTGCACTCATCGTACGCACACAAATTCCTTGGCTCGTTGCCCGTAACTCTCTCACGCACCACTCTGTCGTCTCGGAGCTCTTCCCCCTCCCTCTCAAACTCTCCATCTACCTGGGTCACACATACACATGCATATCTCACTTGCACTCGATAGGCCCATCTAAAACTCTATCTCTCTCCCTCGTTCTCTCTCCATCTCACACGCACACACACAATCTCATGCCTAGCTAGCCAAGTATGATGGTCTCTCACTCAATTGTAGGCACACGCAGTCCCCCTATATGTATATGACTAGCTAATCTTAGTCTCCATCACAAACATGTGCATGGTCTATCTCGATTTCTCTTGGGGCATCTTTCTATCGCGCACGCACCTCCCTCGATCTCCCACCCATATAGTCCCCTCACGATCTTGAGGGGGTCTCTCTATCACAAACACACCCTCTCGCCCTCCCCATGCGTCCATGTTCTCCATGTGTCCCTCTCGACCTTTGTTCCTTGTTGGCCAGACCTCTATTGGACATGTGCTATAGGGGTGTCTCTCTCCGTTGCAAACAATCACACACTAGCTATCTTCGTGTATCTCCTCGCCTCGCTTTTCTATCTCGGAGATGCATGCGTGATATGTTCGCCTAAGAAACGAAAAAACACACTCTCTCTAATTTATTGTTTGTTGTCACTTTCGCTTTCACACACATACTCTTTTTGCACACTTACTCATTCTCCTTCACTCGCACTTGATCCCTCTCGACTTAGGCACTCTCCTCGGTCCATAGCATATTGATTTATTGAAAAGTCAAACATCACAAAGTTTGACCATGTACGTGGAGAAAAACAATTACATCTGGAATGGCAAACATATACCATTAGATTCACCATGAGATGTAGTTTAGTATGATGTATCTTTGGTATTGAAGATATAAATAACATTTGTGTAAACCTGATCAAAGTTTTTCCAAAGTTTAACTTCAAAAAAAATTACATGCACTGCATTATCGAGCGGATGGAATATCTCTTTCCGCATCTCAGCTATCTCACGCACCACTCAGCCTTATCGGGGCTCCTCAATCTCTCTCAAACTTTATATCTCCCTGGTTCACACATACACATGTCTCGCTAGCGCTATACATATAGACCCATACAACACTCTCCGCCCTTGTTCTCTCTCTATGTGACACGCACCCCCCTAATAAGTACCATAATCCCTCACTCCATCATAGGCGCAAGCACTCCCCCCCTAAGTATGATTATCTCTCACTATCCATAAGGAACACACGTATTGTCTCCTTCCATCCATACGTCTATCTCGATATCTCTCGGGGTATCTTCTATCGCGCACACACCTTGTCACTCGATCTCCCACCCATGTAGTCCCACCACGATCTCCAGGGGATCTCTCTATGACAAACATACACTCTCTCCTCCCCATGTCTGCATTTTCTCCGTACGTCTCTCCGGACCTCTCTCCCTTGTTTGTCAGACCCCTCTTGGCCACGTGCTAGGGGTCTTGCTCTCTTGGTTGCAAACAACCACACACTATCTCCTCACCTTGCTTCCGTTGTCGAAGATGCATGTGTGATATGTTTGCATAAGACACACACGTTTTTTCTCGACTTTTATCGAGTGTTGTCCATGTCTCTTTCACACATGCACACACACTTTTTTCACTCACTCTTTCTATTTCTCTCTCTCTCTCTCTCTAGTTAGGGACTCTCCCACGTCCATAAGCATATGGATGTTTTGAAAAGTCAAACCTCAGAAAAGTTTGACCAGGTATATGTGGAGAAAAACATTTACATCTGGAAAGATCATTAGATTCATCACAACATGTACTTACTTCATATTATCATTTATCTTTGGTATTGTAGATATAAGTAATTTCTTTATAAACTTGGTCAAAGTTTCAAAAGTTTGACTTTAAAAAAATGTTGGAACTACATTATCGAACGGAGGGAGTAGCTCTTTCTCTCTCTCTGCTATCTCTCACGGGCCTCCCCTCTCACACGAACACTCTATACCGACGGATTATACACTCACTGTGTCAACATATAGCTCCGTATATTGTTTAGTTGACCGGTCAACCAGTTCACATGCTGCCTTGTCAGCTTGTGTTCTGTATCTTTGTGTGCTAGCCCATGTGGCAGTGGGTGAAAATAAGTAAACTAGAGGCCCATCTGACACGCGGTGAAGTAGACAAAGTTGAAACCACTCGGGGTAGCATCCCGCACGCTAGTAAATTAAGGGCGCATTGAGGACACACTTCTTCCGCATGGAGGACGCACTCGCGCACAATTCACCACTGCGCGGCGGCATGCACAGAAGGACGCACTCGCGCACACCCAGCACACAACACACACCAGCACATGTGTACACAGGCGTCGCCGCCGGTTGATATGGACGGCGAGGCAGCCAACAAGTGGAGGCGGCTCGAGCCAAAACCGCATCCGGCGAGCCTGGACTTCATCAGCAGCCTCCCCGACGACATGCTGCTCGTCATCATCGGCCTCCTCCCCACCAAATCTGCCGTGCGGACCGCCCTGCACTCCCGGCAGTGGCGCCCCCTCTGGCGCCGCGTCCCCCTCAACCTCACCGTCGACAACTGCCTCTGCGATGGGGATTGCAAACGCATGGCCGCAGTCTCCAAGATCCTTTCATCGCACCCTGGGCCAGCCAGACGCCTTGACATCCGCATGTTCAGTACCAACTGCAAGGTCCAACCCAAGTTCGACGAGTGGTTCTTATCCCCCGCCCTAGATCAGCTCGAGGAGCTCAGCTTTGAAGCTGGACGATGTCGCTCTCTGCCGCCGTCCGCGCTCCGCCTCGCGCCAACGCTGCGTCGCGCCAGCTTCAGCTCCTGCTATCTTCCCCAGATTAATGCCGCGCCCGCCCTTCTTCTCCCTCAACTCAAGCAGCTCGACCTCTTCAACGTTGTCATCTTGAAGAAGGCTATGGAGCACCTGCTCCGCAGCTGTACTGCGCTCGAGTACCTTCGTCTTGAGCAGATCCACGGGTTCATTAGCCTCCACATCGCCTCGACGAATCTTCGATGGATTTATGTGTCTTGCTGGCCCCGCAACAAGACATCAATTGGGAAGAGATCACTCCAGCTGTTCCACGTTATGGTCATTGAGAATGTGCCTTTCCTTGAGAGATTGCTTGTATCGGATCTAGAAGGTCCAACAAAAATCAGGGTCATTGACGCGCCGAAATTGACAGCGTTGGTGCACTCGTCTGCCAAATTCTCCGAACTCTTTATTGGATTCGTAATCGTTCAGGTACATCACTCATCTTCTTCTCCGTCTTCTTGAAATTCACATTTTTAAATTTCTTCTTGATGTATTTACGACCGTCTTCCAGAAAATGATTCCCACAAGCTTGACCCAGTCTATGCGCACGGTGAAGATCTTGGCAATAAAATCTATCGGCCCCAATCTGGATCAAGTTGTTGGATTCCTTACATGCTTTCCGTGCACGGAGAAGCTACTCATCGAGGTGAAACTTCTTTCCTATTAGTAAACGGTAATCACAACGTAGCTCAAATTTTTCGTAATTTTCCCAAATTACGATGACAAGTGCAGTGTTCAAAATTGCATCTACGCACTGCACCGAAAGAAATGTTTTTAGTATTTTTCTCACGTGATCACCTGCATCATTTTGTTGTTGTACTACTATAGTAGCCTAGGCTAGTCATAGTGGAAAGTAACTTAGACTACTCCAGTAACACTATGGTTACCCTAAGAGCAAGTACTACCTCCGTCCTGGTTTACTCTTCCTATTTTATAGTATCAAAATTTGACCATAGATTTAACTGACAAAATGTTAATGCATGTCACTAAGAACTACTCCCTCCGTCCGGAAATACTTGTCGTAGAAATGCATAAATATCGATGTATCTAGAACTAAAATACATCTAGATACATCCATTTCTCCGACAAGTATTTCCGGACGGAGGGAGTATATCGTTGGATTCGTATTTGAACATAATTTCAAATGGTGTAATTTTTAGTGACATGCATTGGCATTTTCTTACATAAATCTATGGTCAAAATTTTATACTAAATAAGGGGTAGTACAAAAGTGGGCTATAACGGCCCTCCACTATGTAGGCCAAAACACGTGCCAAATTCACTTTGTGATGCATTTGGCATCGATGCCCCTCCATTGCTCACCTGGTGCCCCAATCTGGATCACCTACTTTGCTCCGGTGCCAAATTAACTCACGCAATGAAAAAACACTTGCGTGGGAGAGAGAGAGAGGACTGAGGCAATAAGAAAACACTTGTTTGGGAGAGCGAGAGGCTGGTGTAGTTGGTTTGATTGATTTGTTTATACATGTGGGTATGTGTGCACAACGGTGCCAACTCTCTCACATCGCGAGAGCGGTGCCAAAATCTTTTGATTTGACATCGATGCGTATTATGTGGCATACTTTTGCGAAATATGGCATCGGCCACATAGTGGAAGGCAACAAATGCCCAAGCTCTTCACGTACTCCTAGGTAAATGAGAGGAAAGAGAGAGAGAGAGAATATCACTAGCCAGCCAACCCTATCGTATGAGCGAATGATATTGGTACCTCTTGATGACACGGCAATCTTATACAGCCAGCTGCTCTAATATGTTCTCTTCTTTTGCAGATAAAAAAAGACCCGAAAGTGAAAAATGTGCTGCACTATAACAATCTCATCGAATGCCTTGATCTCCATCTTACAGAAATTGATTTGATCGACTACCGAGGCAGCACATCTGAGATTAAATTGGCCAGGTTCTTTGTTCTGGAGGCAAGTGTGCTCAAGGTAATGAGGTTTGGCGTTCTCTGGCGCAACAATGAATGGCGTGCTGATCACCGCAAGCGTCTAAGCCTAAATGACAAAGTCTCCGCAGAAGCTGAATTTGTTTTTGAAACATCAAGTGGCCAGAGACTCGAAAACTTATTTGCCCATTAGTGACTTGTCAGGGCGGTGGATTTTAGTTTGTACGATAATGCTGCATCCACCTAAAGTAATGAAAGTTCCTACGTAAACTTCCTAGTAATTCCCTCTTCGTAGGTGCAGCATTACTCCTAACATTTGTAATATCAGTTTGAAACTTGTAATATTACCGTGTCCTATTCCTGCGTTTTCAAAATCCTGCGAATCAAACAGGTCCTGAGTTGGTGATGATGTTGTGCCTGCCATCTTTCACCAATAGCCGTCGGATCTAGATCTGACGCATACAAACCAAACTTCTCCAGTTTTGCAAAAAGATGCCCGCACTTGTTCCCTATTTACAAACAACTCCTTGTCTCTCACAATCATCCTTATCTCCTCCCCACCACATCTAGAAGGCCATGGAAAAATCTGGCGCGATGGCCGCTGCCGGCGCCGTCCACCCCCCAATCTTGTGTTGCGTGCAATGCACGGGCATCTACGCACGGGAAATTATGTCGAACACGGGTAGTTGTAAGAAGGCTAGGTCTACAGCCATGATGATAGTGACTGCAGATGGTGAGGCTGACTATGGTATGCCGAACACGGCGCCTATACTCTGGTGTCATCTCCGGCGTAGGGTCTTGTCACTTCACTGTGAGGAGCAGCACGTAATAATTTGACCAACGGGTAGTACAGTGCTACTACATTGGTAGTACTACTACTACTAGTACTAGCACCACCGTCTGGATTTAGTAGTACTACCACGTCCATTTGGATTTAGTATTTGACTAGCAATATCTAGTAATGCATTTCACAAAAAATTTACTACTCCCTCTGTAAATAAATACATGGTGTATTGTTTTATTCCTATCGGTGATATAACTTAATGTCTTTTTGCTACTTAATAGGATTACATGCAATGAACTAACCACTGCATGTGATGTTTGGTAGTCTCAAGTCATTGAAAGCATGCACGGGCACGGAGGGGGCACATCTTCATTGACTTACTGCACCTGCCTTTGGGTGTATGACACGTGGGCCCAACGGGTGGCTGGCCAACCTGTAATACAGCCAAAGGCAGGTGCAGTAGAGGGACGAGGAGTAGATGGCCAACACGCACGTGAATTCAACGCAGTCTGCACTTCTCATATAAAGGCTCCCGTCAGTCCAATCTACGAAATCCTACGCACCTACGCACCCAAGGGCAAGAGTGATCACTCCAATCGCAAGATCAGTTGACTAGAAGCTAGACCCATGGAGGCGATGAGCGCGAGCATCAGCCGGCTGTGCCAGATGGTCCACGACGCCGACCTGCGGCCCGGCACCGAGGAACGTCTCCAGGTAGTGCTTGAGGCCGCCAGGGCGAGGGGCTGCTTGGACGACAGCTTCGTCTCCTTGTTTGACAAGGTCCTCATCGGCTTCCTCGACAAGTTCACCGTCATCAAGAATCTCACGGACGACCTTGACGTACGCCTCCAGCCCACATGCCTAGGATCTGCGATGCCTGCCACCCTCAACGGCCTCTATGGTGACAACCTCTTTGACACACTAGTGGCCCTGCGACTGCCCGCCGTCGCGCCGGAGAATGTCCACCTCGAGGTTGCGCTCGCCGCGCAGCGCCTGGCGCAGCAAGACACCATCGACATAATCACCCACGTCTACGCGCAAATCGTCCACAAGGACTACTACATGCAAGAGGAGGACGATAGGACGCTGGCCTTCTTGGACCCCAGGGCAACCTTGGACGACATTGTTCAGAAGCACGTTGAGCTTGCCGCCAACGCTGCTGCTCCTCACACGTCGGTTGGTGACCCGGTGCACTAGGGCGTGAGGATGTCGTTGATGGACCCGTATGTATCTTTATCTTTCCGTCAAATCCATGTAGTAGTATATGGTACTACTAGTAATTATCTTACCTTTCGCATCAACTTCATAATTTTCCTACGTACTCCATGCATGAACCGCGCCAGAACCAAACTTCTCATTACTCTAGGGAAAATTGTTATTTCTATCTATCGGTCGTGCCATGGAGTTGAACCAAATTTTACAAGTTACAAGTTCAAAAGGAAAAGCCTGCCGTGTTCGCGTCGCACCCCCACACGGTTGGTCCGGCACGCCGCTCAAGGGGGTATGCGTGCTGTGTTGCATTTTCACATACAAGTGGGACCATAGTTGAGCAAACCGACTATCAGCAAACCCCCACCCCGCCCACCGCGCGATGGCTGAGAAAACCGGAGGGAGAAGAGATGGCTGTAGCACGAACTCCAAGAAAATTGGTGTCGGATGGGACTCGTGTGGGTGGCGTGTGCCGTACTGCTAGACATGAATGCTAGTTATGGCCCATGCCACCCCACTATATCGAGGTGCTGGTTACGTAGAACAAATTTCCTGGAGTCCGTGCTCAGCCCTCCTCTATCTCTCTTCTCAGCCAGCCAGCAGACGCGCGGAGCCCATCGTCTGTTTGCTCATATGCGGTCCCACATGTCAGTGAAAACGCAAGAGGACCCACTGAACCTGCACATCTTTCACCTCGACGTGCTGGTGATGAAAAACAAATCCAATAAAGATCTTCGGTGGCCGCTTTTGGAGTTACTCAAGAGTAGTAAGATTCTATTTACAGTTTAACCCAAGATGCACATCACGTGGCTTCAACTACCACTCTATTTTCTTGCATGACACGACCTGGATGCTGGATGTCCCACATGTCGGCAAAAGAAGGAAGAACTCGACCAAATCTTTGGTTGTGCTCTCGGATTAGACTAGTTGTGCTAACTTAAAATTTTATTCTGTAGAATGTATGTAAGTTATGGTATTGGGAAGAAGAGTACAACGATATATTGATAGAGTGCAATTTAGTAGATGTTCTAGCACTTTTAGCTAGCATAGATGCTAGAGATGAGACTAGTGCACTTGTTGATAGAATAGAGGCTAGACACGTCTACTTCTTTACACTCGAAGAAGAAAGAAGCACGCAAGATCGAGCCTCCGCAGATCAACAATGAATGCATCGAGATGGCACTAATCCAACTTACAGGAGCAGTTATGGAAGTTGGATATCTTCTAAAATGTATTCTTGTGGTTCTTGTTTTCTTTGGTCTTGCTTTTCTAGTCAAAATTTTGGTGATGTATTTCCATGTACCAAAAAATCAATGATGAAAAAAAGATATGTGTTTGCAAAGAAAAATGTACGCGGCCGGGATGCGGTCGCGCGTTCGGCGCACGACCACCGCATCCGAGAAATGGCCCGGACACGGCCCCATTGCCCTACCCAAACGGACAGAATCCGAGAAAAACAGAGGTCCATTTGGGGTCGTGCGTTGGAGTTGGCCTGACAAGTGGGACCGCAGTTGAGGAAACCGACTATCGGCAAACCCCCACCTCGCCCGCCGCGCGATGGCTGAGTTAGAGAAACGACGAGGTTGAAGAGATTGCTGTAGCACAGACTCCAAGAAATATGGTGTCAGATGGAAGTCATGCTGGTGGCATGTGTCGTACTCCTGGACGTGAATGCTTGTTCTGGCCCATGCCACCCTACTACTCCTACTACTTATAGTAGTAGTATCGAGGATTCGAGGTGCTGGTTACGTACAACAAACACATTAACATATGGCCCACCTCACACTATGGCCAAATTTCCTGGAGTCTGTTCTAGGTTAAAAAGTGTTCTTTGTGAGGATGGGTGGCTGGTCTCAAGTTTAAAACTTGTTGTATTATGTACGTAGACGTAGTGATAGTGCAGCATGTGAAGGTAGTACAAATAGTGTACTATTGTTGATTGGCCTCATCCGATAACCTGTTGCAATGCACGTACAATTATATATTCGGAAAATATTTTTTTGCCTCGTCGCAGCACCCACTCAGAGAAGCGACTCGAAAGCCATTCATAAATTTAGTAAGTTTATCACAGGCATATCATTTTATTACATACAACAGGTCATCAACCCACAACGACAACGAGGATACATTATAAATACTAAAGTTTTCATCACACAACAAATAACAAGCAATGAAACGAACTTCAACTCAACCAATCCTCGGCGTTGGAAACGCTTGCTTTGAACCACAAGCGATTATCTGGGAAGAGCCAGCTACTGTCAATCTCGAGACCAACGCAGGACTGATCATCCAGGCTGAAGCGGCCTATTATATCACGACCAGGGTAGGGAACCACCGCAATGTCCGACGTATAGATACAATTGCTTCTCATAAATGGTAGTAACATTGTGTCAACAGCAGCTGGATCACCTTTAACCATCATTGGATAGTTTGGTCCAAGGAAGAGCGATTTTGCTCCAAGACTACCAATACTGTACCAGGGAGAAGGTGTTGGCGCTAGCACACTAGTATCCATCCCGAATACCATGCAACGAGTGTTGGAATAGGTCCGGAGAGTGCGACCATGGGAGACAACACCTGCTCCCTCAGTAGTAACATCAGCAGTGGGCTGTATACAGACAAGAAGGGGTGATCCATCGGAAGTTGCCAGGCGCCACTGAGTACATGTGCCCTCCTCGTCCTCATGCTCGTGATCATCACCATCTTCATCTCCCCCTTGGTTATAAAAATTTTCAAGTATAGGCGCTGGAATGTTCACAGGACCTTGGAAACACAAGAAGAAGGTTAATTAGTAGAGAGGGAAACTTGCTAACTCGCATGCATGTGGATGAAACAATTATAATTACGGTGGAAGACAAACGTACAAAAACTATGAGGATCCCATGCAAAAACAGTGCCACGAGTGGTGGCAGCAAACACAAGACCCTCGTATTCAATTGCATCACAGTACACATCCATGTATAGAAACTGATTTTTGAGCAATATCCATCCAGTCGAACCACGAAGGACGGCAACAAACTTGTCGAAGATAGCAACAACTTGATATTTCTTGTAATTCCAAGAGCGGTTGGGAACTCGAGAAATTGCTATCTTCCGTAGACGACAGTCACCATGATCATATTTGAACGTACGTAGATCATCTGTGTGCTCAACCTCAGGGCACTCGGCGATTTTTGGAAGTGGAATCCGCTGATGAGTGTACACATTCACAAGTTCCCACTCGCAATTGTACCCAATATAAACAACCCAATCTCCATTTGCGCCTGCCCAAGCCTTGCCCTCAAGCGATGGCATCTTAACATCATATGTATCATTATCAAGCCGCATCAACTTGCACAAGGCGAGGCCTCCCTCGTCCCCGCACCAGTCAGCAGGGTCACGACGAAGAAGATAGGGGAGATCAAACCGCTCCTGGACCCTTGGGTTCCTTGTAATGATGTTATTAGTTGAGTCGAGAAAGTTCTTGAACGAACCTGCCAGGCTAGCCGAGGTGATGACGTCACACCGATCAATGAGTTCCCCCACCACGTCATCTTTCAGATCGAGGCAAGAATAACGGGGTCGTTTACGGCTTGTTCCCTCCATGGAGAAGACGATTGAACAATGGCAGAAGGAACGGTGAAGGCAAATGGAGGAGGGAGGAAGAGCGTGCGACAGCAGTTCCAAATTGAGAGGGAAAGGCGAAGAGTCGGTGGACGGTTGCCAGTTTGCCACGGTACACGAAGAGGCGCCCGGCCTACACGTCCTTTTGGAAATTGTACAAAAGGACTCGCCGTCTTCTCACTGACATGTTGGAACGGGACCACATGTCAACGAAACATGGTGTGTAATTTCTCGTGCAAAATGCGATCTTGCCGCGATGGCCCGAGGTGCCGCATTAGTTATCGACCTTTATTTTTTAACATACAATCTGAGTGGATAGCTCCTGTGGTCATCACACGTGAGCGGATATATAGGTGGGCTAGGTGGGCAGGCGGCAACAATCTAAGTGCTAAAAGAGTTGATCTCGAAAAAAGAGTTGATCCAATGCTTGGTTTTGTTTGGATTTTCCAACTATGACCATTGGATAGAGTGAATCAATGGCTTACGTTCAAAGTTATTCTCATACTATAGAATGGTATAGGAACGTGGAGAGATTTGGTTGAATTTATATCGCTGAATAATATAAAATATTATGAGTGCAGACGCTCCACCCTGAGGTTTGTAGCTCCTTCTCGGTCGTGGGGAATCTATGTTCTTCCACTCTTTCGTTTAAGACATGAGCTTTGTTCATCCTGTTGCCGACACGCGGGACATCTATATACCTCCATTTTACAAAATCATACTATATGCCTCCATGACACGCGGGACATCTAGCATCAAGGTGGCGTGTCATGCAAGAAAATGGAGATATGCAGTGCGTAAGTGAGTCGTGCACTTCGATGGCACCTAGTACTATGCAATATTTTTTCTCCTCGATGGCACGTGAATAGTGCATGTACTCAATGACAGAGCACGGGATGGTAGCCATGGACATGGCCGGCCCTTTTTGAAGAGAGTACTAATAAATACGTAACTTTGATGTGTCCCGCCAACTCACAGAACGACGAGAAGCTTGCTTACTACGCCTTCTCCCTCGCCAACGCGTGCGCGGTGGCTCGCAACACGAGGAGAAACTTTTGCTTACAAGCGGTGGACGTGCAACAGTTCATTTGGTGTCAGATTGCCAGAAGTAGTACAATACCATCATTATTGTTCGACTTCCAGAAGAGGAGAAGAGCCAAGCGCAAGGTCACCTACTAACCTAGTACAGTACTACTACAGCCAAAGCTGGTCCACCTTTTTAGAGCATGGTTAATTAATATAGGAGGCTCTTGCAGCGGCACATCATTTAGAGCAAGTACTCTCTTCGTAGGATCAAGTGAAGTGAAACAAAAGTTGGAGTGGATGCTAGATTGCCAACTAAAACATGATTACATAGGGAAAAAATCCTATAGCATTCTATCCTATGAATCAAACGACCAATGTAGGAAAATTATAGGGGGGTCTCTCCAACAGTGTTCCTCGGCTCGCACCTAGCATCACGGTGGTCGAACTTGGAGTCATTCATCTGGTACATGTGGCATCTCAGATCTGGTACTCCAATTTTAGGTTGGCTCTATATGATGTGGCAACTTCATATACTAACCAGATGCTGGCTATACTACTACGGTACTCACACTCCAAGAAGTGACTCGAAAACCATTCATAAATTGAGTCTATGACACGCATTTGCAAATGTACCATTCATTACATACAACAAGTCATCAACACACAACGACAACGATGATACATGTTGGATTATAGATTATTTCCAACAAAACATTCTAGTAAATACTGAAGTTTTCATCACACAACAAATAACAAGCAATGAAATGAACTTCAACTCAACCAATCCTTGGCGTTGGAAACACTTACTTTGAACCATAGGTGCTCTGGGAAGGGCCAGCTATTGTCAATATCAAGAGCAACGCAGGACTGATCATCCAGGCTGAAGCGGCATATATCAGGAGCAGGGTAGGGAACCACCGCAATGTCCGAGGTATAGATACAGTTGCTTCTCATAAATGGTAGTAACTTTCTGTCAACAGTAGCTGGATCGCCTTTAACCATCATTGGATAGTTTGGTCCAAGGAAGAGCGAGTTTGTTCCAAGACTACCAATACTATACCAGGGAGAAGGTGTTGGTGCTAGCACACTAGTATCCATCCCGAATACCCTGCAACGGGTGTTGGAATAGGTCCGGAGAGGGCGACCATGGGAGACAACACGTGCTCCCTCAGTAGTAACAATCTCAGTGCACTGTATAGAGATAAGAAGAGGTGATCCATCAGAATTAGTTGCCAGCCGCCACTGAGTATATAAGTCCTGCTCATCCTCATGATCGTGATCATCACCATCGTCACCTCCCCCTTGGTTATAAAAAAATTTCAAGTATAGGTGGTGGAATGTTCACAGGACCTTGGAAACACAAGAAGAAGGTTAATTAGTAAAGGGAAACTTGCTAACCCGCATGCATGTGGATGAAACAATTATAATTACGGTGGAAGACAAACGTACCGAAACAACAAGGATCCCATGCAAAAACAATGCCACGAGTGGTGGAAGCAAACACAAGATCCTCGTATTTAATTGCATCATAGTACTCATCATCCGTGTATAGAAACTGATTTTTGAGCAATGTCCATGGACGAACCGTGGCATCAGTAAGGACGGCAACAAGCTTGTCGAATATAGCAACAACTTCATAGTTCTCGTAAGTCCAAGAGCGGTTGGGAACTCGATAAATTGCTATCTTCCGTAGACGACATCCACCATAATCGTATTTGAATGTACGTAGATCATCTATGTGCTCAACCTCAGGGCACTCTGAGATTTTTGGAAGTGGAATCTGCTGACGAGTGTACACATTCACAAATTCCCACTCGCAATTGTACCCAATATAAACAACCCAATCTCCATTTGCGCCAGCCCAGGCCTTACCCTTAAGCGATGGCATCTTGACATCACACATATCATTATCAAGTGACATCAACTTGCACAAGGCGGGGCCTCCGTCGTCCGCGCCCATGCGAACAGGCTTATAGCGAAGAAGATAAGGGAGATCAAACCGCTCCTGGACCCTTGGGTTCCTTGTAATGATGTTATTAGTTGAGTCGAGAATGTTCTTGAACGAACCTGCCATGCTAGCCGAGGTGATGACGTCGCACCGATCAATGAGTTCCCCCACCACGTCATCTTTCAGATCGGGGCAAGAATAACGGGGTCGTTTCCGGCTTGTTCCCTCCATGGAGAAGACGATCGAACAATGGCAGAAGGAAGGGTGGGGGCAAATGGAGGAGGGAGGAAGAGCGTGCGACAGCAGTTCCAAATCGAGAGGGAAAGGCGAAGAGTCGATGGACGGTTGCCTGTTTGCCACGGTACACGAAGAGGCACCCCGGCCTACACGTCCTTCTGGAAATTGTACAAAAGGACTCGTCGTCGTCTCACTGACATGTTGGAACGGGACCACATGTCAACAAAACATGGTGTGTAATTTCTCGTGCAAAATGCAATCTGGACGCGTTGGCCCGAAGTGCCGTATTTTTTCTCGACTTTATTTTTTAATGGCGTGCCGTTCAGTTTTGAAGCACGACTAATTGGTACTGTTTGCAGAGAAAATATAAACTACTCTACCACTACTCCACCTCTAGTACTAGTAGTATAAAAAAGAAATATAGGCTGGAGCTTCAGAGCTTTCTTGCTAAGGGCTGCCCACTTGCTTCTCACACTATCACCCTCTCTCTCCAGATCTAAAAAAGACGGCCTCTCTCTCCCTCCTCACCGGTGGTCACAGATCCGCCGGGGAAGAAAAGGACGTGCAGCGTTGACGCACTCGTCGTCGGCGAGTGAGGTCACGCACTGACGACAAGGCCGTCCTCTCAGACCTAACGCCCGCGCGGGATGGCATCCGTCCCCAAGCTCGCTGCTGTAGTGCGTGCGGAGGACGACGACCATGAGCGAAGCCACTTCCTACCGACCCTCGGGTATGCTACCTCTTTTCGAACCATACCCTTGTTCTATTGCCCCATCTGCCATGTCGCTGCATGTGGATCTTTTTCCACTCCACCATCTTCCCAATTTGCTATCCTCTGCTCTGCTGGTCACGCAGACAAAAACCTTAATTTGCACTATTAAAGGAAACCCTACTTCATGCAGACTAATCCATGTCTGGGTTGAATAAGGAAAGGAAGGGAGACTGTACTGTCCAAGAGAGTAGGCATCGAACCCGCATCTAGGTTGAAAAGGGGAAAATCAGTAGCTAAGGAACGAGTCTCGTGTCTCTTGGTTGAAGAAGGGTAGAAAGGCATGACAGCGCAATAGAGAATGACCAGGTCGATCGGTTTGTTGTCCTCACATAGGAAAAAGTTGGCTAAACATAACAAAAATGGGACGTAATCCACATATGCTGCCTGGATATTTCTTGCTCTGGGCAACCATACCTCCCTCACCACTCTATGCGTCCGTGGAGGTACATCGTACTGGTGCGCCCACTTCCGAATGGGCCTCCCATGCTCTTATTGTCACTTTTTTGCTGTTAGTATAACGCCAGCAGTCAAGTCAAGCAATGCTACTGCTAAAGTGATGCCACATTTAACTAATGCCGCACTCAGTCTAATGCCACCGATAAATTTAAGCAATGCCATTTAGTGTCACTGGATTATTTCAGGGTTAGCTATTGATTGTGGATGTATTAAAGATTTTTCAGCTAAGGCATTCTAATGCTGTTGCACAGCCAGTATACCAACGATGAAACTTGTTACTACCTTCAGATTTTTGCACTGTTAATGCTTATAGATTACATACCTCACTTTCATGAGATAAGTTAATTTTTTTTATAGTGTCACCAAAATGCCAAGGCACTGATGTCATTTTATTTTGGTTAAACTGCACAAAAAATTATGAAGACAAGAGGAAAGGTCAAGAGTGGGCACCTCCTCCTCCGGCTGTTCTCTTGATTCGTTCGATCAAGTTTTTATGTTTGATTGATTATCAAGATTGGGATAGCAATTTTTAAGGTCCCCCCCCCCCCGAGTTCGAAATGATATTTACCTTGGAGGTACATGGTTTGCAATTTTTTTATACTGTCATTAGTTAATAATGCTAGTTACCTTCAGACTTTTGTATTTGATTTAATGCTCATGCACAGCTAGTATACCAATGCTGAAACGTGTTACCTTTACATTTTGTATTGTTAATTCTTATAGAAATCTTCCAGTGCCAGAGTTTATTGAAATCTGTTCAATAAAACCATTGTACTGTACCCTGTAATAAAATAACTACTCTACTGTTGCACTAGCCACTGGATTAGTGTATATTTGTAGTATTCAAAATTTCGAATGGTGTTGCATTAGTGTATGGACATAAATAAAGTGTGGAAAGCTTTCCCAAATATGTGCTCAAGAAAACTACTACTTGTTTTTCTAAATACTAGACGTTTGGGTACTTTAAACTGAACCGCGAAAACGTCTTATATTAAGGAACAGAGGGTGTAGAGTTCACTCAAATTATCCCGGTAAAGCTAGTCACACCTTTGTTAAAATTAATGTTCATTATGTTATCGGAGGAGGTCTGTAAGTTTGTCTCTAATGCCTGTCGACTACATACCTGACATCATGATGTAATGTTAAGTCATTTCCTTTTGTACAGTGTCACTGAATTGTCAAGGCGGTGATGGCATTTTATTTTAGTTGAACTGCACAAAATATGCTTAAAAGAAGAGGAAAGGTCAAGAATCGATCATTCTTTCAGAAAGAACTATATATGCCTTTCTGACATCAGCCACTGTTGCCTTATTTATTCCTTCAAACAGGTGGTTAGAAACAGTCTTGCTACCTTTTCCCATTAAGAAATTGGAATGCTTATATTTGTGAGTCTATGCTTCAACTAGTGCCATTTTTATAGTAGTCACACTTTCAATATCTATGCAAACAGGGATACTCGATTTTAGTGGAACTGCACAAAAAGTCCAACTGGTTCAACATTAGGAGCATGTTTTCTTCCAAACCTTTATATCCAATTGGTGGCACTATGAGCTGTTCATTAAGAAGGTACATGGTTTGCTACTATCTTGCTACTCTTTTTGTACTGTCATTGGATAGTAATACGAGTGGTTTGCATGTGAATTTGTTGGCAGGGTGGACCTACATTGGAGGTGCAGGACAGGATTCAATGATTGGATGCTCAATTTTGGTTGTATCGATTTCACCTCTTCTATCACTGCAAACATGGATATCCTTTGTCTGATGAAGAATATGCACTATATTTCTGCTCTGAACAAGCAAATCAATTCAGTATGAAATTGTCCAGGGCAAAACATGACTGTATCAAATTGTCCAGTGCAAAACATGACAGATGCTAAGCGGAAGAGACATGTTTAAACTAAAAATACAAGGTGGGGCATATGTTTACTAGCTGCTTGATATTTGTGCAGACAGAGATGTCTACCCGTTGCTATTTGGCAAACACACAAAGTGACCGCAATTTTGGTTGAACTGCACAAGAGAATAGTATAGTCACTGCATGCAGTGCCATTTGAAAATAGACACAGAAAGATTGGATAGTCACTTCATGGACTGCAGAAAAGTAGTACTGTATTATTTATTGGCCAACACTAGGTGCTTCATTGCTTTGGTCTGATTATACAATGGGCATCATTTTGCCTAAGTTAAAGTTTGTATTCCGAAAATAGTCTCGTCGTGTGATCAAGAGAAGACCAAATCATATTGCAGTGGATGTTCCTCCATCATGTGTGGTTCATTCTCATGGTTCCAGCTGTTGGTGAAACCACTTACGTTTGCAAGAGGAATTGTAGACTTCACAAACAAATTTGTCTTTCAGGCTGTACTGAATGTTTGGCCAAGAGAAGCATCCATGTTAGTAGGAAGAACATATGTTTTTTCTAGATCTTTGCTTTTGGAGCTACATATTTGTATATGATCTGTGAATCATTGAGATGCATTAACATGTTGATCTTATGTATGGGAATTGTACTAGTTGGTTTTATTTGTGGCCGATCTTTGCTTTTGGAGCTACATATTTGTATATGATTTGTGAATCATTGAGATGCATTAACAGTTCCTTATATCTGTTCGCTCAGTGTTTACAAGTTACTGATCGATCACTAGCTAGCCTACTAATGCGCTCCTGGAAGTTTTAGTTGCGACGCAAGATCCGAAGTGGCATTTTTTTGAATAAAAATGCCTACCTCTGAAGAAATTGACAAGCTGCTCTGAAGAAAATGCCATGCGAATCTGAAGAAACTGCCAGCAAAAACGTTCGCAAATGCCTTATCTCCCAGCTTAAGTTCATCAACTAATGCCCTCGGCTGCGACTCGTTGCATGCTGCTCCGCGTACTGGCTGCGAGCGATTTTGAGTGCCTACATGCAGCCGGCCGTAATTAAGGCAGCTAACTGATGCGAAAAAAGATGCGCTTTAATTGTTGTGGGCCTTTTAAATCCGTGGAATCATTATTGACAAGGAGGGAGATGATTCGAGAGCACTCGTTTGACCGTCATGCCGGCGTGCGACCCAGTACGGATGGGACGGGATGGCACAGTCAGAATTTCAGTTTCTCTAGTTTTCCACGGCAAGCTGGCGAGCTAAGCCATGCCTGCTTAATTATGCATTGAATTCCGATGACCGTCGCGCTACCTTCCGCCTATAAGTACTATTTCCCTTCTATGGTGGCACCGTGACCCAACTCGCCCATCCTCATAAGCCCCCACCGGCCCGACGTCGCTCGCCACTTATCCTCGCTCTCACCACGTCCGCCATGCCCCCACCCGTCCGCGATAGGCGAGGCCGGAGGCGGTCACCGCCGGAACTAGTGTTCGGTTTTTCATCGGAAGTCAGACGGAGGGAGGAGGCATTCTATCGGTCTTGAGATGGCAATGCGGAGATCGAGGACTTGTTGGAGCGCGACCGCGTGGCGGAGGAGCAGGAGTTGTTGGAGTGCGACCACTTGGCGGAGGAGCAGCGTATCACCAATTTGCGCCACCAGCGGGACATGGAGCAGCAGCGCACCGACGCTCTGAGTCGCGAGCTGAGCGCCCGCAACTGGGCCGACTACGTGGAGGCCGGCGCCCGGCAAATAGCCCTGGAGGCTGTCGGGCACGCACGCGTTCGCGACGCTGATTTTTACTACCATCTCGTCAAGTGGGTTTCCCGCTTAGAAGCCGAAGCTTCGGTGGACCACGCCAGCATGGAAAGGGCCAACGCGCGCGAGCAACGCGCCCTATCGCACCTCTGGCAAGTCCGAGGCGAGGCGGAGGACGCCGGTGCCGGCGTTTAGTGTGTACCACAGATGGCGGCCGGCATCGTCTAGTTAGCTAAGAGTAAGTTAGTACTTGTACGCTACTAGAGTATTAGTGGGAGTAGATAGTTAACTTGGCTATGATGGTTGTCAACGTGGAAGTTCAGTACTCTATATGTGGATCAGACCTGTTACTTTGCTCTGAATGTTGAACTTTCCGTTTGAACGTATGGAATGGGCTGTTATTTTTTTAAATAGGTTGTATTTGTCCTCCACGGGTTTAGAGGCTGACTTGTGGGCCTACCAAGTTGACGCGTACACAATCAGGAGATGATTATATGTGGAGAGGATGACAGCAGGGACCCGCCAAGGTCATGGCAGTACGCAAGCAAGTGCCTCCTTATTTCAAGCCAATAAAAAAATGGCTCCTCCTAATGGATTTCTGGCATATGGGTCCCATGCCATTGTCAACGTAGTCAATAAACGAGAGAATTGCACAACGAGCGGCTGAGACCAGGGACCCAGCAGCTCGCCCAGTTATTTTTGTTTTGGGTTAATTTGATAAATGCCACTCCAAATCTGGTGTTTCTGAGAAAAGCCACTGCAATTTCCAAACTTTGAAAAATGCCATTTCCAGTGGCATTTTTCGAAGTTTGGAGTGGCGTTTTTCAAAGTTTGGAAATTGCAGTGGCGTTTTCCAAAGTTTGCAAAAATTGCAGTGGCATTTTTCAAAGTTTGGAAATTGCAGTGGCATTTTTATGAATCGCCATAATTGGAGTGGCATTTATCTAATTTGTTTTTGAGACGGAAGCAGGGTGTCAACTGGGCTGTGCGGCACTCTAGCCTCTCTAGACATCCTTCTCTTTTATGTTTACCACAGACCAGCCCAGTAGTTTTTTCTTTCTTTCTGAAAATGGCTAGCCCAGTTTTTTTGTGATTTGCCAAGTAAGTCGCTTTGTTAGGCCTCTTGGGCTGCAAATCTTTTAAGACGAGGAGAGCTTCATTCGGCTGGACGAGAAAATGGCCTATCAGTAATGAGAAATGGGCTGTACATTTTTAAAACACATCAAACCGGCAATTAGTTTCAATTTTTTTCATTTTGAGATTTTAAATTGCATTAATTTTTATGCGTGGATAATTTGTTGGATTTTATATTGATATACATTTATTTTTAAAATCAGTTTGAATGTGACTCGAAATTTCGGGATTAAAAACAGTTCGGACCGCACCGAAATATGCAAAATTTTGTATAATTTTTTAACCGTGGCCACAATATGGGTTGTAATGCTAACAAAAAGAATATGAGCTCCAAAAAAAACCTTAAGAATTAACAAATGGGCTGTAAATTATTAGAAATAATGGTAGAGGGGCTGTATGCTGTTTTCCACAAATTTGAGGCTTTCCTAAAAAAAGGTTGACACACAAGCAGTGACTGTTGGATGTCCATCCAACGGCCGTCGTGCTTCTTCAATCTCTGCTCTTCCTGCTCCAGCCGCTCAAACAAGTGCCGGCGGGACTGCCTGCTCCCTCCTCCCCGCGGCCGGCTGTGCTGCCGCGCAGGCCTCACCACCCCACCGTACTTCCATCGCTGGCCTAGCCATCCCTCTACTCATCCACACCTGCTGTTATTCTCCGGCGACGACAGAAGAATCAGTAAACCCTCGTATAGTCGTACTCCCCTCCGCGTGGGAAACAACTGCCGAGTCTTCCCTGCCTCCGTGTCGTTCCCTTCCTAGGTCTCGCCGTCGTCCACCGCCCTGGTGCTCTCGGCGCGGCCTGGTCAACGTGGTCAACGACCGACATGCATCTGAAGTGGACTGTACGTGGAGAGGCTGACAGCTGGGTCCACGGCCGCACGCAAGGAAATGCCTCCTTATTACGCGCAAGATAATGATTCCTCCACCTGACATGTGGGACCCGCCGAAAGGGCCTCTGTATTTCATGAAAAAAACGTTACCGCCACTGACAGCTCGGACCCACCAGCTATATCTTCGCACGCAAGGAAGTGCGTCCTTATTACGCACAAAAAAATGAATACTCCCCCTGCTAGCTGGGACCCAGTATAGTGGCAAGCTGACTTGTGGGCCTACTAAATTGACGGGGACGGAGGGCTTTGTCAACTTAGTCAATATGCATGATTCTAGCTCCAGTGACCGTACGATGTCCATCCAACGGCCGTAGTGCTTCTTCAACCTCTGGTCTTCTTGCTCCAGCTGCCCAAACCAGCGCCGATCGTGCCTCGTGCTCCTGCCTCCCGTGGCTGGCTGCAATGCGGCAGAGGCCTCACCCCCTACTACTCCCACCGCTGGCCAGGCCATCCCTCTACTCACCCACACCCCCTGTTATTCTGCGGCGACGACAGCCTCACACCGCAGCGAACCAGTGAACCCTCATACTCCTCTACGCGTGGGCATCGACTGCCGCGTCTTCCCCGGCTCCGCGTCGTCCCCTTCCTAGGCCTCGCCGTCATCCATCGCCCTGGTGCTCTCGGCGCGGTGTGGTCAACATGGTCAAGAAACGACTTCCATCAGAAGAGTACTGTACGTGGAGAGGCTGACAACTGGGTCCACGGCAGCCGCAAGGAAGTGCCTCCTTATTACGCGGAAATAATTATTCCTCCACCTGACAGCAGGGACCCACCGGACGGGCCACCGTATTTGGCGGAAAAAACGTTCCCCCCCTAACTGTTGGGACCCACCGGAAGGGCCACCGTATTTCGCAAAAAAATGTTCCTCCCGCTGTCAGCTCGGACCCACCGGAAGTGCCGCCTTATTACGCACAAAAAATGAATACTCCCCTGCTAGTTGGGACCCACCTTGGTGGGTGGCTGACTTGTGGTCCTACTAAGTTGACGGGGACGGAGTGCTTTGTCAACTTAGTCAATATGAACGATTCTAGCTCCAGTGACCGTACGATGTCCATCAAACGGCCGTAGTGCTTCTTCAACCTCTGGTCTTCTTGCTCCAGCCGCCCAAAGCAGCGCTGGTCGTGCCGCATGCTCCTGCCTCCCGTGGCCGGCTGTGCTGCCGCTGAGGCCTCACCGCCCCCTACTATTCCCACCGCTGACCAGGCCCTGCGGCGACGGCAGCCTCACACCGCAGCCGAACCAGTGAACCCTCGACCTCTCCGCGCGGGCTTCCACTGTCGCGTCTTCCCCGGCTCCGCATCGTCCACTTCCTAGGCCTCGCCGTCGTCCACCGCCCTGGTGCTCTCGGCGCGGCGTGGTCAACGTGGTCAAGGAACGACTTCCATCGGAAGAGTATTGTATGTGGAGAGGCTGACAGCTGGGTCCACGGCCGCAGCAAGGAAGTGCCTCCTTATTACGCGCAAAATAATTATTCCTCCACCTGACAGCGGGGACCCACCGGATGGGCCACCGTATTTCACGAAAAAAATGTTTCCCCCTGACTGCTGGGACTCACCAGCTACATCTTCGCATGCAAGGAAGTGCATCCGGGCAAAAAAAATGATTCGCCCCCTGACTGATGGGACCCACCAGCTACATCTTCGCACGCAAGGAAGTGCCTGATAGTCGGGACCCACCTGGTCGAAGCGTACGTAGCGTTGTCATTCTGGTCGCGAACGTGTACGTACATACTAGTCGATGTAGAGGCGCGCACGTGTCGTAGTAGAGGCGCGCACGTAGCATGTACACATACGTACAACGGCCAAGGTGCAAGAAAGTAAATACGGCCACGTACGTACATACGGGCGGGGTCTCGAACGCCTACTCGCGCGTACGTACGGCCATGGCTCGTGTACATGGTTGGGTCGGAAGGAGAAACTGCATCGTCATCGTGTTCATGGGGAGCCAACCGGCTGGGTCGGAACGGAATGCGTCGTCGTGTTCATCGGGAGGGCTTGGACGGAACAGTCGATGGAAACGAGGCTTGGAGTACCGCAGAACGGACGAAACGGCCTTGTGTTCGACCGGCCACGTTCGAAACGGGATCCTGTTCATCGGGAGGGGTCTGGCGTACCGCAAAACGGAGGAAACGGCCCTCCTACGATCAAAATGGGGGTCCTATTGATCGGGAGGGGTGTGGCGTACCACAAAACGGAGGAAACGGACTTGTGTTGGAGCGCTACGGTCGGAACGGGGATCCTGTTCATCGGGAGGGGTGTGGCGTACCGCAAAACGGGACTCCACGGGATATTGTTCATCTCCACCATCGACCCCCTCCACCCTCAACGGGCTACTGTTCATCCACCGTCGACCTCCTCCAGCCTCCTCCTGCGACTGTTCATCCACGGGCTCCTGTTCATCCAGCCTCCACCACGCGCTACTCCACCGGCTACTGTTCAACCAGCCCTCTCCACGGGCTCCTGTTCAACCACCCCTCCACGATCTACTGTTCATCCAGCCCTCCACCGTCTACTGTTCATCCTGCCCTCCACGGGGTGGTCCTATTCATCCTGCCCTCCACGGGGTCCTGTTCATCCAGCCCCAACCAGCTCGATTGATCGGGGTCCTGTTCATCCAGAGGCAACACCACGGGGTCCTGTTCATCCACCCCACCGGGAACTGTTCATCCAAACCCGCCCAGCAACACTCACTGTTCATCCAGAGGCAGCATCGATCGGCTTCAGTTAGCAGCAGTAGCGAAGGAATCGCTCGATCGGGTTTAGTTAACAGCCATCGATCGATCGCTCGGGTTCAGTAACGCGTAGCCTGCAGTGCAATCGCTCGGGTTCAGTTAGAGCCCAATGCCTCGCTCGGGTTCAGTTAGAGCCCAACGCCTCGCACCCATGCGCGTGCGTGTACAAGAGAAATGCGCATCGCTCGGCCCCGACCACCCACCGTAACCGGGAACACCCCGATATTTTCCTCGCCCTCGCTTCTACCACGGTTTTTTCCATCATGGACGGCCCAAAGAATGTCATGCAGCTGCGTCTCCGGCCCGCCCAGGACGAAAAACCCATTTTCTGTCATGATTTTTTGTCATAGAAGTAGGACCCCACCATATCTATGATGATACCGGGTTTTGTCACAATTATCGTCATAGAAGTGTCATAAGTATGACAAATTTTTTTTCGTTCGGCCCAAAATGTCACGGATGTGTCTTTTTTTGTAGTGGGTGGAATGTGAGAGTGCGTATAATCCATGGACTCAACATTAGTCATAAAGAACTCACATACTTATTGCAAAAGTCTATTAGTTATCAAAACGAAGTACTACGCGCATGCTCCTAGGGGGATAGATTGGTAGGAAAAGACCATCGCTCGTCCCCGGCCGCCACTCATAAGGAAGACAATCAATAAATAAATCATGCTCCGACTTCATCACATAACGGTTCACCATACGTGCATGCTACGGGAATCAAAAACTTTAACACAAGTATCTCTCAAATTCACAACTACTCACTAGCATGACTCTAATATCACCATCTTCATATCTCAAAACAATCATAAGGAATCAAACTTCTCATAGTATTCAATGCACTTTATATGAGAGTTTTTATTATATCCCTCTTGGATGCCTATCATATTGGGACTAAATTTATAACCCAAGAAAATTACCATGCTGTTCTAAAGACTCTCAAAATAATATAAGTGAAGCATGAGAGTTCATCTATTTCTTAATAAAACCACCGCCGTGCTCTAAAAAGATATAAGTGAAGCACTAGAGCAAATGACAAACTACTCCGAAAGATATAAGTGAAGATCAATGAGTAGTTGAATAATTATACAACTATGTGAGGACTCTCTAACATTTAAGAATTTCAGAACTTGGTATTTTATTCAAACAGCAAGCAAAACAAACGAAAATAAAGTGACTCTCCAAGCAAAACACATATCATGTGATGAATAAAAATATAGCTCCAAGTAAAGTTACCGATGAACGAAGACGAAAGAGGGGATGCCTTCCGGGGCATCCCCAAGATTAGGCTGTTGGTTATCCTTGAATATTACCTTGGGGTGCCCTGGGCATCCCCAAGATTAGGCTCTTTCCACTCCTTATACCATAGTCCATCGAATCTTTACCCAAAACTTGAAAACTTCACAACACAAAACTCAACAGAAAACTCGTAAGCTCCGTTAGTATAAGAAAATAAAACCACCACTTATGTACTGTTGTGAACTCATTATTTATTTATATTGATGTAATATCTACTGTATTCCAACTTCTCTATGGTTCATACCCTCCGATACTACTCATAGATTCAACAAAATAAGCAAACAACACATAGAAAACAGAATCTGTCAAAAACAGAACAGTCTGTAGTAATCTGTATCAAACGTATACTTATTGAACTCCAAAAATTCTGAAATAAATTGGTGGACCTGAGTAATTTGTCTATTAATCATCTTCAAAAAGAATCAACTTAAAATCACTCTCCAGTAAAAAATGGCAGCTAATCTCGTGAGCGCTAAAGTTTCTGTTTTTTTACAGCATGATCATAAAGACTTCACCCAAGTCTTCCCAAAGGTTCTACTTGGCACAAACACTAATTAAAACATAAAACCATATCTAACCAGAGGCTAGATAGATTATTTATTACTAATCAGGAGCAAAAGTCAAAGAACTAAAATAAAATTGGGTTGCCTCCCAACAAGCGCTAACGTTTGACGCCCCTAGCTAGGCATGATGATTTCAATGATGCTCACATAAAAGATAAGAATTGAAACATAAAGAGAGCATCATGAAGAATATGACTAGCACATTTAAGTCTAACCCACTTTCTATGCATAGGGATTTTGTGAGCAAACAACTCATGGGAACAATAATCAACTAGCATAGGAAAGCAAAACAAGCATAACTTCAAAACTTTAAGCACATAGAGAGGAAACTTGGTATTGCAATTCCTACAAGCATAAATTCCTCCCTCATAATAATTTTCAGTAGCATCATGAATGAATTCAACAATATAACCATCACATAAAGCATTATTTTCATGATCCACAAGCATAGAAATTTTATTACTCTCCACATAAGCAAAATTCTTCTCATTCGGAATAGTGGGAGTATCATAAGAGACTCGAATACTATAAATTGTTTCCACATTGAAAGAATAAAGTTCTGAGAAAGGGTAATCATAATCACGACAAGTTTTATAAATATAATCATCACTACTTTTTATAGCATATGTATCATCACAATAATTATCATAAGTAGCAACTTTGTTCTCATCATAATCAATTGAAACCTCTTCCAAGATAGTGGAATCATTACTAAATAAAGTCATGACCTCTCTAAATCCACTTTCATAATTATCACAATAAGATTCAACACCCTCCAAAATAGTGGGATCATTACTTCCTAAAGTTGACACTCTTCCAAACCCACTTTCATCAATATAATCATCATAAGTAGGAGGCATGCTATCATCATAATAAATTTGCATATCAAAACTTGGGAGACTAAAAATATCATCTTCATTAAACATAGCATCCCCAAGCTTGGGACAAACATTAATTTCAGCAAATATATTCTCAAACATGTCATTCTCATCAAACATAGCATCCCCAAGCTTGGGCCTTTTCATATCATAAGCATAATCACTCTCATCATTAATAGTATGGATAGCACCAATAGTATAGCAATTATCATCATCATAATAAGTAATAGGAGCAACATCATTAGGAAGGGATACCTTTTCACCTTTGCTTCTCCGTCTTTTCTTTTTCTTCTTCACATCATGTGTGGGTTTAACCCTCTTTTTTGAGCTCCTTATTGATGAGATTAGTTGAATAGAAGGCTCCTCCTCGTTACCTGATTCATCATAAGAAATAATAGGAGGATATTGGGAAGTCTCTTCCCTTTCATTAGTATTATCTTCATCTTCTATTTGTTTTCTTGTCTCTATGTAATTGGCAATATAAGGATTTTCAATGCAATTCACCGCACAATACATAAAAATTTCTTCTAGATCAAAATCAAGAACTTTATCAAGGACAAATTCTGGAAGATCCTTAGTTATACGTTTCATTCTTCATAACCCAAAAGCAAACTAAGTTCATTATGATGTGTAAGGGAAATCAAGTCATCACAATTTTTGGACACGATACGATCATGAAACAATTTGCATTGGGTATTGAAATGATCACGTTCATTGCAAAGTTCACAAGGACGGCAAAGAAAGTTTAAATTTTCAGCACAAACATCTAGCCTTTCTTGCAACCATTTAGTTTCCAAATACTTATGCCTCTTGCAAAATCTATTTTCCCTAATTGGTGTGTACTTGCAAGCTCTATGCACTCCACAAAAATTGACATGCTTATAAGAGACATTTTCATCATGACTAGTACAATCATCATTAGTACTATGGATATTCAAAGAGTTCATACTAACAACATTGCAATCATGCTCATCATTCAGAGATTTAGTGCCAAACATTCTAATGCATTCTTCCTCTAGCAATTGAGCACAATTATCGGAATCCTTATTCTCATGAAAGATATTAAAAAGATGAAGCATATGAGGCACCCTCAATTCCATTTTTTAGTTTTCTTTTATAAACTTAAGTAGTGATAAACCAAGAAACTAAGTGTCAAAAAAAACTAAAAGATTCGATTGCAGGATCTAAAGATATACCTTCAAGCACTCACCTCCCCGGCAACGGCGCCAGAAACTGCTTGATGTCTACTGCACAACCTTCTTCTTTTAGACGTTGTTGGGCCTCCAAGTGCAGAGGTTTGTAGGACAGTAGCAAATTTCCCTCAAGTGGATGACCTAAGGTTTATCAATCCGTGGGAGGCATAGGATGAAGATGGTCCCTCTCAAGCAACCCTACAACCAAATAACAAAGAGTCTCTTGTGTCCCCAACACACCCAATACAATGGTAAATTGTATAGGTGCACTAGTTCGGCGAAGAGATGGTGAACAAGTGCAATATGGATGGTAGATATAGGTTTTTGTAATCTGAAAATATAAAAACAGCAAGGTAGCAAGCGATAAAAGTGAGCGTAAACGGTATTGCAATGCTAGGAAACAAGGCCTAGGGTTCATACTTTCACTAGTGCAAGTTCTCTCAACAATAATAACATAACTGGATCATATAACTATCCCTCAACATGCAACAAAGAGTCACTCCAAAGTCACTAATAGCAGAGAACAAACGAAGAGATTATTGTAGGGTACGAAACCACCTCAAAGTTATCCTTTCTGATCGATCTATTCAAGAGTCCGTAGTAAAATAACACGAAGCTCTTCTTTCTGTTCGATCTATCATAGAGTTCGTACTAGAATAACACCTTAAGATACAAATCAACCAAGACCCTAATGTCAGCTAGATACTCCAATGTCACCTCAAGTATCCGTGGGTATGATTATACGATATGCATCACACAATCTCAGATTCATCTATTCAAACCAACACAAAGTACTTCAAAGAGTGCCCCACTGATTCTACCGGAGAGTCAAGACGAAAACGTGTGCCAACCCCTATGCATAAGTTCACGAGGTCACCTAACCCGCAAGTTGATCACCAAAACATACATCAAGTGAATCACGTGATATCCCATTATCACCACAGATAAGCACATGCAAGACATACATCAAGTGTTCTCAAATCCTTAAAGACTCAATCCGATAAGATAACTTCAAAGGGAAAACTCAATCCATTACAAGAGAGTAGAGGGGGAGAAACATCATAAGATCCAACTATAATAGTAAAGCTTACGATACATCAAGATCGTACCACCTCAAGAACACGAGAGAGAGAGAGATCAAACACATAGCTACTGGTACATACCCTCAGCCCGGAGGGTGAACTACTCCCTCCTCGTCATGGAGAGCGCCGGGATGATGAAGATGGCGACCGGCGAGGGATTCCCCCTCCGGCAGGGTGCCGGAACAGGGTCCCGATTGGTTATTGGTGGCTACAGAGGCTTGCGGCGGCGGAACTCCCGATCTATTCTGTTCTCCGATGTTTTTAGGGTATATGGACATATATAGGCGAAAGAAGTCGGTCAGGGGAGCCACAAGGGGCCCACGAGGGTGGGGGGCGCGCCCAGGGGGTAGGGAGCGCCTCCCTGCCTCGTGGCTTCCTCGAAGCTTCCCTGACGTCTACTCCAAGTCTCCCGGATTGCTTCCGTTCCAAAAATAACTCTCCCAAAGGTTTCGTTCCGTTTGGACTCCGTTTGATATTCCTTTTCTTCAAAACACTGAAATAGGCAAGAAAACAACAATTTGGGTTGGGCCTCCGGTTAATAGGTTAGTCCCAAAAATAATATAAAAGTGTTTAGTAAAGCCCATAAACATCCAAAACGGGTAATATAATAGCATGGAGCAATCAAAAATTATAGATATGTTGGAGACGTATCAGATCCCGCCGAGGGTCGCCGTCTTCTGGTCCTCATCTGATCTCACATGTTTATGATCTTCACGAAGATCTGCATGCCAGAACAGAGGCACCTCCTGAGCCTTGGTCCTAACGTGGATAGTTGGTGGTGTTGGAACATGTGGGCTCGAGGGTGGCTTGCTCTGCTGGCGTCGGGCAAGTTGCCCCGGCAAGGCTCTTGCCGGGGCTGCGGAGGCTGCGGAGGCAAGGATCTTGCCGAGGGAGTCCACCTCGCCCTCTTGCTCTCCTGCATTTCTGGTCTTGGTGTTGCCTTGGTTGTCTTGTGCTTCGACTTTTCTCCGGCTTCCCTCCTCTGCCCTGCTAAGTGTGGCCGCGGCGCGCGGCTCTAACTGCCCGTGCACAAGTAAAGGGGTCAAAAGGAGAGCCCCTCTTTTGTACACCGACAACGGCGGCACGGATCGTTGATCCACCACCACATCATCCAGATCCTCCTCAGAGAGGCCCAACTCCTTCATCATAGCCGCCAGATTGTCCGGATCACCTGATCCCGAAGCTTTTGTCGCCATCTGCTTGTTCCCTTGCCCGAAAGTGGAGATCTACCGGGCTTTGTGACCTAACCCTAACCAAAAACCCACCGCCGCTAGTTCGTCGCCCGAAGTGGGGGAGCGAGACTAGAGCGTCACACCCGTCGGAAGACAGAGAGGACTCGGCGAGCAGGGGTAGGGGAAGAGTTCTCTACGCACGGCGAAGATCGCCGTCGAGAGGATAGGAAACCCTAACGAGAGGGAACTTCTCGCCACTCACCAATTTCTCTACATACGCGGTTTGACAGGTGATATATATGGAACATATTAGTTGTGTCTTGTGTGTATCTACACGAATAAAACTGTTCATGCTAAGAACCAACCGGTGTGTGGATAGGGTAGTCGTACCCCAAGCACAGCCCACCAGGGATCAAGTCCTTGGCTTGGCGCTTTGGTGTTTCGTTTGCGGATTATTTTTTCATTAAAAGGCAATGTTACCTTTAATAGTGAGGCGTACATGATGACTGCTTTAGTTTTAAAGCTCCGCAACTCCGTCCCAGCCATTGGTAGGTGGTGTGAGTGTGTACATATGTGTTGTAATCTGTTTTTCTAAAATATGAAAATAAAAATGTTCAAAAAACCATTGTGAGACAAAGGGCGCGACACAATGGCACTGAGGGTTAAGTCTATATTCACATACATTTCTTCTGCATGGTTTGGAAAAGAAAAATGTTCGGGCTCCATCAATGATGAGTCTTCTTCACTAATTCATCACGTTGCCTCCCATAAAATTGCAAGTGGACAAATTGTCTAATTTCAACCAAAGTAAGACATGTTCAATGGCTTCTTTGTTTTCCTCCGGGCACTTCTTTTTCTTTTTAAATAAGTTTAAAAATATATCTTTTTTCCATATCTCAGTCACATATATTGCTCAAATAGATATAATTAAGGAACAATAATCTTGCACAAAAGCTCTGCATCCAAGAAATACATATACCGCCATTGTATTTCCTTCTACTCGATGAAGAGGCAGAGCTTTGCATATATTTCATCCATGAAGAATGAAGGGGCTATACATATATGGTGCAGATGCTGGACCTCTGAGTCTGTTGCGTGTGCAATTTATTGTGTGATGCTCATGCACGTTTTCCATGACTTGATCATTAAGTTTCCCGATGCAAAAATATACTCCTCTGTCCCATAATATAAGAACGTTTTTAACACTACACTAATGTCAAAAATGTTTTTATATTATGAGACGGAGGGAGTAAATGTTATAAATGTCGTTTGTGCCGCACGGTCTTTGCATGTAAATGTTGTTTTTGCAAAAATGGGCAAGCAGCAGCCAGCGTAAATCTGCTCACTGAGGCCGAAAGGAGCACCGCTGGCAAGTATGCATGGTGTACCAGATACCAAGATGACAGGAATTTCAGCAGGTCTATTGATTTTCTGCCTATTGACTAGTGAGCGCATACGGGCGTTGAAAGTCCACCAGAGGTGTGGTTTGTTCACTGGCATAGCTTTTTTTTAGGGCAAAGCATAGCTTTATTACTTAACGATGCCGGGGTAAATCACCCGAGGCACATACAGCCACATGGGTTGGAACATCAGACTCAAACTCCACATAGTGGTTCGCTGGGTACATACGGCCAACAATGGCCAGTTCATGTGCAACTGAGTTTGCACTCCGGCGACACACCGCAACGACAAATCTAGAGGACCACATCTTCAGTTGAAACTTGGTGTCCTCAATGATGGCTGCATACGGCGATGAGTCAACCCTCCGGAGATCCAGTGCCTCGGCCAACAGCTGTGAGTCTGTTTCAAATTCAGGTTGAACTACTCCCAGGTCCGCGGCGAGTGCAACAGCATTTGACATAGCAATCACTTCAGCTACAAAAGGATCCCCAGCATTCTCCTGTCTGCCCGCTCGAGCAGCGACTAGAACACCTTCAGAGGTGCGAGCGACAACACCCCAACTCACATAGTTTTCACCGGGGATGAACGACCCATCCAGGTTGAATTTAAGTACTCCTTCGGCTGGTGGTTTCCACTTCTCAGCAGAAACAGTTTTAGTCTTCGGAAGGTAGGCTTGCATATATTCCAGGACGGAGCTACGTGCTCGGCGAGCCACAACAGCAGGTGCTAGCGGATTCTCTCCCTTCCTAAGCTTATTTCTGTTGCTCCACCACATCCACCAGAAGGTGAACACATGCATACGTTTTCCTTCCTCCAGACCCCAAAGATACTCTAGCATAGCATGCTCGTTCGTGATGCGTTCTAGGTCCATTCTCTGTTGCTCCAGAGCTAACTCTCTCCAAACCTCCTTTACCTTTATACATTTGACAAACAGATGAGCACCATCTTCATCAGATTTGCCACAGAAGAAGCATTTTGTACTTCCCACCTTGAGTCCCCTCCATTGCATATTAGTCAATAGCGCAAGTGAGTTGTGCTTAATTCTCCAGACAAACATCTGAACATTCCTGGGACACGGCAACTTCCAAATCCTCTTCCATGAATTGTCATCACCGCTGTTTAGATTGCCTACCGCATGAGAACTTGTGCCCACACCGCCAGTCGTGCTTACTTTCTGCAGCTCAACATGCAGTTTATACGCACTTTTCACCGTGTGTTCTCCTTTGGGCTCGAACTGCCAAGCGATAAAATCCTGAATTCCATCCCTTAGAGGCATCTGCAGGATATGACGCACATCATCTGGCCAAAAGGTATCCCTCACTAGCCTTTCATCCCACTGTCCGGTTGCCGGATCAATAAGCTCATGCACGTATTGGAGAATATTATTCCCGCGAGGGGTTATCACTGTCCGCGACCAAGGCCTTGGAATCCAAGGGTCCGTCCAGATTTTGACAGAAGCTCCATCTCCAATGCGCCAAATATAGCCCTCCCTAACAAGATCCAGCCCCTTCAACATGCTCCGCCAGGCATAGGAAACACCATCCTTAGCTTCTGCTTCCAGCAAGTGGCAGTGAGGAAAGTATCGAGCCTTGAGAACTCGACCACACAGGGTGTTTGGGTTTTGTATTAGCCTCCAAGCTTGCCGCGACGACATGGCCATATTGAAGTTGTACATGTCTCGGAAGCCAAGTCCCCCTTTGGCTTTTGGTTTGATTAATTTCTCCCAGCTAAGCCAGTGAACTGTATTCTCCTTATCTTGTTGACTCCACCAGTAGGTTCCGATAAGTGAACTTAGTTCCTGACAGAAAGTTTTGGTAAGATCAAAACAAGACATGGCAAAGGTGGGTATCGCTTGGGCTACTGTCGTCACTAATGTTTCCTTGCCAACTTTAGCAATGAGTTTCTCTTTCCATCCATACACACGCCCAGCCATAGCTCCTTTGAGATATCCAAAGGCTTTCTTTCTGGATTTACCCACGTGCACCGGAAGGCCCAGGTACTTATCATTCCATGATTCGCTATGGATCTGGAGAGCAGCTTTCACTCCATTTCTTGCATCCACCGAAGTGTTTGGACTAAACATGACCGCAGATTTTTCCAAGTTGATGCACTGACCCGAGCAATTCTCATATAGGTCCAAGATCTCTCTTAACGCTGTGGCCTCCTCTTGGTTTGCTTTCAGCAGCATAACTGAGTCGTCTGCAAACAGCAGATGTGAGATAGCCGGTGCATTCTGACAGATCTTCACCCCACTGATAATTCCATTCCTCTCCGCATCATGCAACAATGCTGACAAACCTTCCGCGCAGATAACAAAGAGATACGGGGACAGAGGGTCACCCTGCCGCAAGCCTCGTGAAGGGGTAAATTGGTCGGTTAGTTCCCCGTTAACCCTGACTTGATATCTAACTGAAGTAACACACTTCATGATGAGTGCGATCCATGCTGTACCAAACCCAAGCCTCTCAAGCATGGCCTGCAAGAAACTCCATTCGACGCGGTCATAGGCTTTACTCATGTCGGCCTTGACGGCCGCAACTCCCTCTTTTCCTTTCCTCTTATTCAACAAGAAGTGTGACAACTCATAAGCGATCAGAACATTATCAGTGATTAGCCTTCCAGGTACAAATGCACTTTGGTTTTCGGAAATAAGCTCCGGAATGATGAGTTTGAGACGGTTCGCTACTACCTTTGATACGAGCTTGTACAAAACATTGCACAGAGAGATTGGACGAAGATCCTTTATTCTGGTTGGGCTCTTAACTTTGGGTATCAACACAACCTGAGTGTCATTCCACCCTGCAGGTATATCACCCCCATTCAACACAGCCAAAACCTCCTCCACGATATGATCACCCATAAAATGCCAATTCTTCTTGTAGACGATGGACGACATCCCGTCCGGCCCTGGTGCCTTCAAATCTCCTATGTGGTCGAGAGCGGCTTTGATCTCTTCTCTTGTGAATTCTGCATTCAGAACCGCTAGCATGGGACTAGTGACCCGCGGCTCCACTTTGTTTAACAGCTCGGGCACGCGATCGCCTGCACTTGTGGTAAAGAGTTCCTGGAAAAAAGAACGCACATAGTTAGTTAGCTCCGGCCCCTCCTTCACCTTCGATCCGTCCTCCTTCTTCAGCATTTTCACCCTATTACGTTTCTTCTTGGCCGCCACCATAGCCATAAAGTAACGAGTACTCCTATTGCCTTCTTCAACCACGTAATGTGGGATCTCTGCTTTGCCTTTGTATTCTTCTTCTCATCTAGGTCACGCACTACCCCTCTGAGCTTCGTCTCTTCTCTCACCTTCTGCTCTGAAATTGGTGCTCGCATACACCTTTCGAGCTCTGTGCGTGCTTTCCTCAACCTCCCTTCTAACTCCCCAACAACATCCTTATGCAATTTACGAATCCTTCCTGCCACCCTCTTCATAGCTTCTGCTACTCCTCCCTCCCATTCCAACCAGCTTTCCTCCCACGCACCTTGTATCTCCTCACTGCAACCCTCTTCTTGCAACCACCACGCTTCAAACCGAAACCCCCTGTCGCCCCTTCCGATCGCCGTACTGTCACCTGAAGTATTAACAATTATTGGTCTGTGATCTGAGTGTCGAGGGTTTCCGTTGACCACCTCAAAGTCCGGGAATGTTTCGCACCACTTGGCATTGGCAGTTGCACGATCAAGTCTCTCACAAATATATGTATCCATCTCCTGACTGTGATTCCTCCAGGTGAACTTATCCCCCGTAAAGCCGATATCACACAGCCCACAACTTTCCAAACTCGCTCTAAAGCTGTCCAAGCAAGCTTGGGGCCGAGGAACACCTCCCAACTTCTCATCGTTAGATAGAATTTCGTTGAAATCACCTAAGCATATCCATGGCCTCCCATGCTGATGCTGCTGCCCTAGCAGTTTTATTGTACGCCATGTCTCCTTCTTCCGATCTGCAGCCGACTCTCCATACACCCCTGTCATCCTCCAGATCATCCCATTCTCCTCCTTCACATCAACGTCTATATGCCTCCTACCATACGAGCGTAGGGACAGGTCCAAACCTCTTCTCCAGAATAATGCAATCCCCCTACTCCTCCCAACTGAGTCCCAAGCAAGCATCTGGGTCAGACCCAGCGACCACCTGAATCTGTCTAACTCTTGATGTGTCATTCTCGTTTCAGAAATAAAAAGTACATCGGGCTCCTCCACTCTCCCCATGTCGAGGAGGCTTTGAACTGCCGGGCCATTCCCAAGCCCCCGGCAGTTCCAGCTGACTAGTTTCATTGCTCCTGGCGGGGCTGCTCCTGCAGCCCGGCCGATGTAGTTGCATTGTTGGTCTGCACACCCTTCAACACCTCCTGAACTTCTCCTACGTCCTCAATTACCCCAGTCCTACCCTTCTTAGCTTCCTTCTCTTCATCAGTGGTTAGCTCGCTTCTCTTCTGACCCAGGATCTTCTCACGCTGTATAACTGGGTGTGGATCCCCATGTGTCCTCTCCACCCTCTTATACTTCTTGCCATTAGGGTTTTTGCCATTGATCCTACTCACTGATCCACCCTCCTTGGTATGTTTATCCTTATGCACCTGGGCAACCAAAACTTCCCCCGCCACTGCAGTACCTAGCTTCTCTCCTCTTTCCCCGTCCATTCTCCCTTCTGAACCACTAGCGTCTATACCCTTTTCTTCACCCCCCTTCTCAGGCTCTAAACCAGTGCCGAGCAACAGCCTCCTAGGATTACCTGAGCGATCCTGCGGTTGTTTGTTTTTAGCTGGGCTTGTAACTTCTTCTCCCTTTTCCGTACCTCCTGAACTTGCACCACTTAAACGAGCGCCCTCCTTCCTCCATGACAATCCGTCGCTACCACTTCCCGTCCTCCCGCTTGATCGACTATACCCGTAGTTCCTCCTACCCTCATAGTCCCTGCTTCCTCTCCTCCACACACCATCATCTCCCGCCCCTCTTCGACTTCCCATATCCGCCTTAAGCCATCTCCCAAACTGTTGGGCCTCCCCTTTCTTAAGCTTGATCTCACAGTCCTTCGCAGTGTGTCCGAGTCTTCCACACGTATAACAAAAGTCCAGAAGGAATTCATACTCGAACCTGCACCACCCATTCTCCTCTTCTTCCTCTGTCATCCTCATCTCCTTTCTTTGTTTCTGCTCGTCCTCGTACTCAAGTGTAAAACCCCTCATGATAGGTTTATCGATCCTCATCCTTATTTTAATCCTCATGAACTTCCCGATCGCATTGCCATCCACCCCCGTACCAGCTTCTACAAACTGGCCAATGATGTTGCCAATGTCCTCCGCTGAATCCACGTTCATCATACCTAACGGAAGGTTATACACCCTGACCCAAACTGGTATGTTGTTGAATTCATAGTCATCCAGCCTCTTGCAAGGGGTCAAACTCCTCCACCACCACAAGGTCATTATCAAACATCCATGGCCCGTTCTCAATAGCCTTCCGCTTCCCTGATTCTTGTAAGAACGTGAAGACAAAACGGTTTTCCCCCACCTCCTTACAATCTATTCCCTTGATCGGACACCAAACTTTCCCAAGAGACAGCGAGATGGCATCTGGGTGCGCCAATCTCTCCGAGAAGATCTTGCCAACCGCCTGTGCACCTACACCCTTCCCCTTCTCCTTTGCCGCGCCCCTGATCTTGACTCCTTTCTTCTCCTCCTCCGACAGCTTCAACCCCCTCATCATCCCAGCCACTCCCTCCATGACTCCTTCCCCCCACACACACCCCCTGCCCTCCTCTTAGATTCAGGTGTTTTACGACCACGCACCCTAGGGAAGCGCGCAGAAGGACTACGGTGGAAGGGACTCGGATGTGGATGAAGGAACGCGACCACGATGGAGACAGAAAGAACTAGGCGGCGGCTGATCACGGCGAACCCTAGGCGGAGAGGACCCGATCGCGATCGCCTTGGCAATCGCCTCCGGAAATCTCGGACAGGACCCCAACCGTCACCCTACGGGACGGACCTTCACTGGCATAGCTTTACTAAACATGTCCGTGGAAAATCGACTTGTGTTTATAGAATTATAGTGCACAAAGGTGCCGAAGAGTGGAACTTTCCCACAACTAAACATCGATCCACATTTAAAATATATGAACAGGTAAAATAGCTTTGTACCATATTGTGCTACCAAACAGAGGTTTCTATCCCTTGCACCTATCCTAGTCCAAGAAAGTTGGGCGCAACTAGTTATTCACGATCCATGACAACGCAATCTAGTGGAGTTATAGAGAAAACTAGCTTAAAATGCTCATTGATGACTACATTAATCCTTATTAGCCCCTTGGCCTCCCTGCAAGGAATCACAAGGCCTTCAAATCTGAAACCCTGTAGAGGTCTTAGCGTGAACATCGACAGTAGGCAATGGGCTCAAGGGGACTGTGTGAACTAGACATGTCTGTATGGGAGGCAGCAGGCTCTAGAGGACTGTGTGAACTACACATATTTGTATGGGAGACAACGTGGTCAAGAGGAGCAGTGTGACCGCCGGTGAGAACCGGTGCAGCAAAATGGCGATGCAGTGCCATTGGAGAAGAGTGAAGAGCTCATCTTCATCCTTTCCCGATGGACGCCAACACCCATCACCGCAAGGTTCCTCCACCCTGAGATCACCTGATTAGATCCTCCCATGATGGAATGTCTAGCTGAGTTAACAGGTGTAACTCTGTTTTTGTAGCTTCTCCCAATGCATAAAATACATGGATGCTCTACCTAGATCTTTGTTTCCCTCTAATATTCCAGCTACTAAATATGAGTCTGCATCTAACACATCTCTCAAAATGAAACGATAATATGAAGCTACTTGCATACATGGAACAGTGGTAATAGGACTCTACAAACATATAGCACTGTTTTCACCTTCCTGTTAGCTTCATGCATGTGATGTATCCATGCAAAAACTATGTGGTGGCCATTCAGGAGTTGTGAGTGACATGCTTTTGCTATGCCCGTAGTATTTGCTCAACAATCAAGCATGATGTAGCCATGATGCATGTACATTATGTAATGTAATCCTCGTTGCACTGCTGTCATGCTATTTTTTTCGAAAAGGGGGGACTCCCCGGCCTCAGCATCAGAACGATGCATACGGCCAACTTATTAAATAAATAAATAGGTTCAACAAGGTCTTAAAGTCTCAAAACGAAAATAAAGAAGAGCTCACAAAGAGCCGAAAAGGCGAAAAACAAACTAGCCACAAAAAGCCACAACCGGCTGGCATAAGAGAGATAGGTAAACTAATTGCCTATCCTATTACATGAGCGCCATCCAAACCGGTTGAAGATATCCCGTGCTACCATCTCCCAGCGGATAGATCCAGTAACCAAACGCTCCCTGGCCTCTGTCGGAGTGAGTAGCGACCACATACGGATCAACGCAGTGGCTCGGAAAATAACCTGCAAAAAATGAATATTTGTTGTTCTGTTAAAAACCAAATCATTTCTGTAGTTCCAGACTGCCCACAATAAAGCACAAACTCCTACGCGAATATGTGTCGCTGTTTCGGGCTCTATCCCGTTAAGCCACGTTCTAAATAACGTGTTGACAGAACTCGATGGAGTAATATTAAATGCAATATGGATTGTCCGTCATAGAACTTTGGCTAACGGGCAGTCAAGAAAAAGGTGTTTGATAGTTTCGTCCCGATCACAGAAGCTAACACCTAGTAGGTCCTGTCCAAGTACGCTTTACCAAATTGTCCTTAGTTAAAATTACTTGTTTATGGACAAACCACATAAACACTTTGATTTTCAAAGGAATTTTGACAGCCCAAACATGTTTGGAACTAGGAATTGAGCTTGAATTGATAACATCAACATACATTGATTTAACTGTAAACTCTTCAGACCTAGTAAGTTTCCAGCGTAATTTATCGGGCTGTTGAGATAGCTGAACCTCCATCAGTCTACCTACTAGATGGAGCCATTCTTCCCAACGATTGCCAACTAGCGTCCTTCTGAATTGAATATTAAGGGGAGTGGATTGAAGTACCGTTGCAACGAACGCCTCACGTCGTTGAACAATACGATACAGAGACGAGTATTGAATGGCAAGGGGGGTCTCTCCGAGCCAAGTATCCTCCCAGAATCGCGTGCTAGCGCCGTTGCCAATAATAAACTTTGTCCTATTAAACAAGGTTAATTTGACTTTCATAAGACCTTTCCAAAAGGGTGAGTCAGTCGGCCTTGCTGCCACCTGGGACAAAGTTTTGGAGTGAAGATACTTGCTACGAAGGATCTGCGCCCAAGTGGCATCAGTCTCTACCGATAACTTCCACAGCCACTTGCTGAGAAGACATCTGTTCTTGACCTCAAGATTCTCAACACCAAGGCCCCCTTGGTCTTTCGGTCGACAGATGATATCCCATTTGGCGAGTCGGTATTTTCTTTTTAGATCATCGCTCTGCCAGAAGAAACGTGATCGATAGAAGTCCAGTCTTTTCCTAACTCCAACTGGGACTTCGAAGAACGATAAAAGAAACATAGGCATACTCGTGAGAACCGAGTTTATCAGAATCAATCGGCCTCCGTATGACATGAGCTTGCCCTTCCAGCAACTCAGTTTCTTTTCAAAACGGTCCTCGATGCACTTCCATTCTCTGTTTGTCAGCTTACGATGGTGAATTGGTATACCTAAGTACGTGAAAGGTAAAGTCCCCAATTCGCACCCAAACAATTGCCTATATGCCTCTTGTTCGTTATTGGCTCTACCAAAGCAGAACAATTCGCTTTTGTGAAAGTTAATCTTTAACCCGGTCAATTGTTCAAATAAGCATAACACCAGCTTCATATTTCTCGCTTTGGCCAAGTCATGCTCCATAAAGATGATCGTATCATCGGCGTACTGTAGGATAGACACACCTCCATCAACTAGATGAGGTACCAAGCCACCCACCTGACCAGCCTCCTTAGTCATTCCTATCAGAATTGCCAACACATCAACTACAATGTTGAACAAGATAGGAGACATCGGATCCCCTTGTCTCAAGCCCTTATGTGTCTGGAAATAATGACCTACGTCGTCATTCACTTTAATTCCAACACTCCCTTTTTGCGTGAACGATTCTACCTGGCGTCGCCAGGCTTCATCAAAACCTTTCATACGCAAGGCTTGTTGAAGGAATGACCATTTGACTTTATCGTACGCTTTCTCGAAATCCACCTTAAAAACAACTCCATCTAATTTTTTCGTGTGGATTTCGTAGAGCGTTTCATGAAGGACCACCACCCCTTCTAGGATGTTTCTGTCCGGCATGAAAGCAGTTTGGGAATGCTGCACCACAGAATGCGCAATCTGTGTGAGCCTATTAGTCCCAACCTTGGTGAAAATTTTGAAACTACTACTGTCATGCTATGCAGGACCAGAATCCACAAAGAGAACAAACCCCATGATTGTATAACATCAAGAATCAGCTATAATATTTGTTATTAACTGAATTTAGACTAGGCATAAATTCTTTTTTGAAATAAAAGGGAATCTCCTAAAATAGAAGATTTTTACTTCTTGACTCTCATAAATTGCAAGTACTACTGCAAGTACGCATGCACAAGCAACTGACCTCTCATACAGTTTCCATGTTACAAATATATTGTATTGCCACAAAGTCATTACAAGCCAAAGTATAAAAAAGAACAATGTAATGGACACCAGTAGCATTGTATTGCCACGGGCCGCACTGGTTTAATTCTTACTGCTTACCTAGTTTGAACAGTGCCACCAGCCATAATCTTCACACGAGTCTCCTAGGCAATAGGTGTGCCGACCTCAAAGAAGAATGTTGACAATCTGAGAGGCTCTTCTGAATCAAATTCAAACCATATTGCTGCAGCATCAATTCTGTGCTAATAATCATTTTCATTTACCATCCCCAGGAGCACCCTTCATCTTGAGAGGGTCAGATGCTATTCTCCACAAACTAATTAACAGTGTATCATTGTGGATAACTGCAATCCCCAGCAGTAAACAGAAAATACATTCAGGGAGACCAAGAGGAGACAAGAAACTGGCCAAGCAGATTAGTCACCTGAAAAGGCAAACAAAATGCAGTGTTGTTGCATAGCTTCCCTCTGATAAGAAAACTTTGGATAAATGTAAATCGGAAATAGCTTTTTTTTTTCATCTCATATTTTCAGTCAGAAAAGAAAAAACTGACAGCAGCAAGTTTCAACGAGCAACACTATGTTCATCTCAAGAAGTTTAAAATATGGTCCAGCCTGTTCTGAATCATTTCAATTAGGAATTACATAGCATTTAGTAATTGACATAAAGCCATAAAAGTACTCCAGGACTCATTCTGATCAACCAAGCAAAAACAATAACCGCTAGTACCAACTACCAACTTTGCTCTCATAATTAACTGCTTTAAGAATATGATTCTCATGAAAATTTTATAATATTTAACATTAGGCATACCTTCCGTCTGGAATCAGGCAAAGACTGATCAGTCATGCTATCGTCAACCATGACATCCTCATTGATGTTTATAGCATCCCTTTGTGATACCCTCGCTGGATTTCTTTCATAAACAATAATCTCTTCATATGCCTTCTGTAAGATATCTTTTGCTGCTTTGTACACTCTCTCTGATCCAGATCCTTTCTCAGCACATCCGATGACATCAGCACATAGAACATCGTAACGGCTTGTAATGGACTGACAAGCATCATCTTGATGGTTATCACAGTTGTATTCTAATAAACCACCGTCTCTGGCCTTCCTTGTCCAACGCTTCAAAAGGTAATCAGGTGGAAGTAAATGTGGATCAACTATTATGAATACTCCTAGAATATGACGGCATAAAATACCTGAGAACTCAAAGTATTTGCAACTACATTTTGCCATCTTATTGGAAGCATTGTAGGTCACACAGAATGTATCTGATGAATTTTCATCTTTCATGATGTTATACTCACTTATGCAGCCATCTTTAGTTTTCTGAATAATATATGCCAAAGACTCTGTAAATTCTTCCTGAAATCTACTAAAGACTGCTTTGGTGTAGGTACGTGCTGCCTGTTTTTCCATGGGTGATGCAGTCTTTGTTGTCACCAAATTTAAAGAAGTGTCCATATCTGCTTTTGCTTCTTCCTCATAATGGTTTTCTATGCTCAAATCAAATTGGGTTAGAAAAACTTCCAGTGTCACCTTCGTACTGAAATACTTCTTGTAGAAATCATTCATGGTTTCTAACTTCTGCGCTTTAGATATTTCGGCACAGAATGTATCCATCAGGTACAAAGGAACCCATTTTTGGCGGATATTGTACATTGCTTGAAGCCATGTATTATTTCTTAAATCATAAGTATCAATGATTGACATCCACGCTGTTTCAAATGTGTTGATTGTTTCAGACTCAATAACACAGCTTTCTAACTCATCTATTAAAGTAGGATGTTCTGAGTATGTATGAGCTAACTTCTGTTTGGTTCTACTCAAAATGTGCCACTTGCAGAAGCGGTGACAGGTATGCGGAAAAACCCTTCCAATTGCAGCTTTCATGGCCCGATTTTGGTCGGTAACTAGTGAACATGGTGCCTTCCCACTCATTGCTGCCAGCCATGTTTCAAATAGCCAAACAAATGAGCATTCAGTATCTTCCATAAGCAATGCACATCCAAATATAACACGCTGAAGATGATGATTGACTCCTGAAAAGGTAACAAAGGGCATCATATACTTGTTCTTCTTGTATGTTGTGTCAAATGTAACAGCATCCCCAAAATGCTGATAAGCAAGTTTAGCTCTAGCATCGGCCCAGAAAACATTCATTAGACAGCTATTCTTGTCGACCTGTATGGCATGGAAGAAAGCAGGGTCATTGGCTTGCATGTTCTTCAAATAATCAAGAAGACCTTGAGCGTCTCCGCCTTCCCCAAGAATATTCTGCCTCAGAAAGGGCACTTCGTCTGAGCCCATCATAGTGATCTTATTGGAGACATCAAGCAAACCTCTGTCACGAAGATACCCAACTCTGCTACAGGTGCCAAGGTTATGATTATGAGCTGTTTCAAGCTTGGAAACAACCCAATGGTTTGATTCTCTGACCACCTCCATCATAGCATTGCAACCTTCCCGCATAGACATCCTCTCACGCTTCTTTGTAGCCTCATCTGATGATGGATTCTTCTTTCTGTACATGCCTTCCCTTGAGCAAACAAACCTCCTCATGACGACAACCTCCTCTGTACCTTTCGAACGGCGAGACCTACCAACACGGAAGGGAAATCCAAGGTGCCTGGCATACTCATTGTAGAAAGTCTTTGCTGCTTCATCAGATTCAAATGTCATGCCTAGCAATGGCTCTTTAGGATCCTCTGGAGGTACAAAATCTTTCATGGCATCCTGCTCAGCAATACCACCAACCGAAGCAGCTACTCCTGCTTCTATGACTGGATCTCCGAGAATCAGATTGTCATTCTGGACAGACCGAGCATTGGTGTCCAAGGACATGAGGCAATCAACATAATCCGCAATCAGCTCATCCCCTTCACCCCTTGCAGCTTCCATCAGTGCATATCAAGTTCTGCACACATCAATCACAGAATGATATGTATCATCACTTGCACATGGGGGCAGAGCTAGGATTTTAAGCCAAGGTATGCCGATTAACAAAAAAGAATCCACTGCAGTTTAAAATATAGTAGTTCAAAATAACAGCAACTGAAGTACAGATTGTTCTTTATAACGATAGTATCTTGAATAGTTTAGTTCAATTACAAAAATTAAGAACAAAATTACATTTCACTCTATGATGATGTCGGACATTTTCCACACCAAAAATTTGCACATTAGCCACAAATCAATTCATTACTAGACGGAACAGAGCGCTCTGCTGCGCCCAGCTATAGCCACGTCCTCCACATGCGATTTTAGGGAGGCTGGCGTGTGCGTATTTCTGTATCCTATCTTTTTTTGTTGGGGGATGGTCAATGTGAGTCGCACACCGGTATGGAATGGAGGACTATTCATATATCAACAAGCATCCTCCCACAAACCCACTGTTCAGCCCGAAGACCCACCCAGCAGCCACAGCGAGGCTCTAAGCTTACAAAATCTCAGTGGCATTGGCTCACTATAAAGGGAAGAAAAGGTGTCGAAAAATTAACTCTCTTGCCCACATAATGTACCAACAGTAATGACATCAATGATAGTGGATTGCACAATTTGAGTGCAGTACCACCAACACAATGCTCTAACAAATATATTCAAGTACATTCACAATAGTGAGGCAAATGAAGTTGATCTTGTAAGCACAAAATGGTGTCTGCTGGGAGGAGGCAAACTTGCATTAACAAATCTGAAATTCAAACAGGCTATAACTGATTTGCTCAAATCTTACCATAACAAATCTGAACACCATACAGGTTATAACTGATTTGCTCAAATCTTAACCTATTCAGACAACATGTTTGCTCTGTGTAGCAGTCAGACTGCCAATCACACCTATTGTCATGCCCACGGCCTGCAGTCAAGAAAGCTCTTAAACTCATAGTAGTTGCTCGAAGCAAAGTCGCGATCCTTATCTCTTAGGTAGTTCACTGCCAAAACAAAGTAGTATATACAGGAAAGCAAAAGGCTAAGAGGGACATGCAAAAGCTTGTAACAGCAGAAGAAACCATACTGAAATATTGTAGTGCACAACCATTTTATAAGAAACAATCGAGCCTAGTAACCAAACCACCATCATAAATTGTTTAAGTGAATAAAAGGCATAAGTTTTATGTGGATAAAGATTAACTCTTTTGTTGGAACAACCACCAGTCGAAAGATTCACAGGGGAACCGAAAAACTAATAACAGAAGCTGGGAAACAAAATGTATACCTGAGCAGAATTGGATGTGTATCATTCTTCACTAATGCCTCATACCTCATTAAGCTTCTCACAATTACCAAGACTACCTGCACAGGTGGACAGAAACAAACAGTAAAAGCTAGCACCACACTAAAAATCAGTCATAGCAAAGCATTCTGAAGCACAACAATTGGCAGCTCATATGCATCTGCTAAATAGCTTACTAACATGAATTCTTCACTGTATGCGCCACTTACATCTATACAACCTATCATTCATTATTCAGCCTATGCACCACTTCATTGCATAGAGGCAAAGGAATGCCTGTGCAGGTGATAATGTGTACGGTAAAGCATGCCACATCGAGTACTGAAGGTAAAAGGTATTTTTGGTTGCCATAACTGAAAATGTGAGAGTAAAGTGTATTATGGAAAAGCCTACACAAATTAACCAGGCGAACTCTAAAACTGGAAGCAAATTAAAATCGTGAAATTAGGCATCAACTATTTATCAAATGTACAACATTGTAGGAAATCAAGAAAGGAAAATCAGGAATTATTATCTCTGTTGGCCATGACAAGAGAAGAGTTGCAGTATGGGGAATTACATTAGTCAAAGGGATGAACAAACCTAGGAAAAGAGGCCGTCAAGGTCACGGGGGCTGAGCCAGGGCAGCAGAAAGGGCTGTCGAGGTCGCGTTCGCGGCGCCTTCGTCGTCCTTGTAGCAGAGGGAGGGGGACGTGCAGCGGTGCAGGCAGGCGGTGCGGGGGCGAGCAGAGCAGAGGAGGGCGAGCGGGGATTACTGTGCTGGGGAGCAGGCGGAGGTCGACAGCAAGCAGCGGCGGCGGGGAGTGGCGGAGCGGCGCACCTACGGAACAGGCAGCAGGCAAAATAACCGTTTTTTAGGGGTTTTAGAACAAAAATCAGTGCTCCAATAACTACGCTATATAAATTCGGAAAAACTAACGCCCACACGTATGGGCGTTTGCACATCGCCCACACGTCTCCATCACCACTCATTTTGCCATGTATGAACAGATGACATCAACAGAAATCTTTTTGGTTTTTGGCTTAAAAATGTTTTATCTCTTAATTAAAAAATTGAATTAAAAATCCATTTTCACCATTAAATCCGTCTCGACGCGATCTTTAAAACTAGACCCCATGTTGATATGTTTCGACGATTTTTTTTAAAGTTGCCATGATGTTTACACTATAGTTGTCATAGTGCTTAAACTAAAGTTGCCATGTAGCAGTTTTAGTTTGTAGAGCATGGCAATTTTAGTTTTTTTATGATGGCAATTCCAGTACTTTGACCATAAAAATATATTTTTTTTGAACCATAGCAATTTTAAGTGCATGTATCATGGCAATTTTACTTTATGGTGCATAGCACGTCTAGTTTCTTAATTCTCCGTTTTATAATATGTCAAAATTACTTTTAAATGTAGAAGAAAATAGTTGAAACATATCATGGCAATTTCAGTGTAAATATCATGGCAATTCATGTGCAATAGACATGACAACTTTTAAAAAAAATCATCGAAATATATTGATATGAGATCTAGTTTCGAAGATCTCGTCGCGAGGGATTTAATAGTGAAAACGGATTTTCAATCGGATTTTTCATTTAAAAGATAAAACATTTTGTAAACTGAAAACCCAAAAAGATTCCCACATGCATGCATGCGGTGACATGTCGTAGTCTGTGTGTTATAGAGCGTGTGGGCAGGTTTGGCTCCCACCACACGTGTGGGCGTTAGCGTTGTCCTATAACAGAGGGAGTACGTACATAAAAGGGAATGTATCTAGTGCGTGTGGGCAGGTTTAGCTCCCACCACCATACTTGTTATCAAAATGGATAAAAAGGAATGTATCTAGATTATTTTCAGATAGAGGGAGTACGTACATAACGTGATTGCCCAATGCTAAATGTTCCCGCATGTGACCACCGCCAACCAGTGAACCGTCATGGACGACACGTCCTACACGATCACCAACCCCGTTGTCGTCACGCTGCAGAACCTCCTCCGATGGTTCCCACTGTCGTCGTCGTGGCCGCCTCCAAGCCCCTTCTCTTCCAAATTATCATGGGAAATATACGGGAAGAGAAGGGTATATTTTCCATGATAATTTGAAAGAAATGAGATCTTACTGCACGTAAGAGCATCTTCAGCGAACCCTCTTCCCCAGTTTCTCAAGTGAACAGTCTGAATAAAAAATGCCATACAGCTGGACCCATTTTCAGCTCATATGTCCGGGTTGTCCAACACCATCATTTCCAGCACATACGTGTGACGTATTTGGGTCCATGTAGATGCACTCGACATGTTGTGCCGGCCCGGGACTAGCCCACCCTGACCACACAAAACCCCACCATGGACCAAATCCTAGCCACTTCACTCTATCCGCTCCACCCCACTCATCTTCTCCCCTTTTTCGATCATCTCTGCCATGGTGAGCACCAGATCGGAGTCCGTTCGTCTCGCATTCCACCGCTCTCGGGTCGAGACCCAAGCTCGATTGTCGGACCCGTTGATTACCTTGATCTGGTTTCGGATAGAGATAGTACCTACTTTTTCCTTCAAAGGCTCCCTTTGGTATCGAACCCACGGGGGGAATTGCTAATTGAGCGATGGTTCTGGAAAGCTTTTGCCTTTGCTAAAAGTTCTAGTTTCCCGAACCGAAATCACACAGTTTTAGAGAAAAACAATAAATGGAAATAGGTCACGGCTCAAAGCCTTAACTTGCAGCCATATACTTGCACGTGGGATTTCAACTAAATATTCAACATGGTCAACACCGCTATTGTGTGTTGTCAACATGTATATGTAGGGGATGCGTCCTAATAACGTCATGATCCATCAGCAACCTGCATCGTGATTCTATTGTCCAACCAATGTCCTTATCGTCATGCAAGGTTACCTCGATTACGAAGGATTTCTTCGGACCAACGCATTGGGGCATTTAATGACTGCACTTCACGTTTCCCCGGGGAATTTCTTTCAGCCATGGTACTTATCCTTATTATCACCGGCTTTCAGCATAGCCTTACATTCATCCTTGCACTTTACCTCCTCCTTGATTGATCCTTGGGATCCTGGGTACCCGCGGGGCCTTAGAAAGATAAAGAGACAAGAGACAAATATGTTGTGATACACACAAATATGTTTGGTCTTAAAGCCAATACCAACAATCCTGCACAAATACATGGGGTTGCAAGGCTACTGTAGGGGATATCTAGCGACATATGTCAGGGGGTGGCTTATCATGGATGGGGACAAAAGTACGTCGCCGGGCTCTAGAAGCAGGAGTGAGCGAGACCGCATACGCCTGCGAATCTTACCCAGGTTCGGGGCTCTCCATGGAGATAACACCTCTAGTCCTGCTCTGCGGGGTCTCCGCATGATGACTATGGTCAATAGAGTAGCTACAAGATTGCTCCTTGAGCTGTTCGGCTAGAGGAGGAAGAAGGCAAGGCTAGCTCTGCTCCTCTCTCCATATGTGTGTGTATGATCTCTAGGGTTCTGAACCCCTTGAATGGGGAAGCCTGGGGGGTTTATATAGGCCTACCCCCCAGGGGTACAATGGTAATCCGGCCGGGTGTAGGACCCGACCGTCAGTGTCTCTAGGCTACGGCTTCTCCGCCGGCTGCTGGGGCCCGCCGCTTGGTGGGTCCCGCCGGCTGCCGTGATCTCGGCTGACAGGTAGGGCCCGCCGCTTGCGGGTCCTGTTGACTGCTTTATATTGTTGTCTCGCCTCTGATGACGGAGGCTTTGTCGGGGGAAGCGTGGCTACTGTCCCGCCGCCTGGTGGGCGCTCACTGTAGCCACACCCCATCTCATCTGATTAATGGCGCGCAGACTCCGAGGGGGAGAAGGGTCGCCTGCTAGGAGTCGGCCTGCCCTTGTTGCCGTCTGCTTGGGGTTCGCCGCCTTCTGGTGGCTCGCGGACAGGTAGGGCCCGCCGCCTGCGGGCCATACCGACCGCCCGTCATGGGAACGTGGCTCCCTCTGACGTAAGTGATGTCACGAGCTGCGTGGCAACAGTGCCGCGCCGGGTGAGGGGTGTCCGCTTGGTACACCGCACTGTGGCCACGATCCGCCCTGGATTCGGGGGTGGCAGGTCGCACTGTAGCCACGCCCCGTCCTGTCGTGGTTATGTGGGTGCAAACTTTGAGGGGACGAGGGGCCGCCTGCTAGGAGTCGGTCCCCTCGTGGCCGCCTTCTATGGTCTCGCCGTCTTCCAGCAGCCGGCCTCTTAGACCAGCCGGCCCAAGAAGCCAGTCGTTCTTCCGGGAGGTGTGAGGGGCGCAGGTAGCCCCGATGTCTTGAAATACCATGGGGGGCTGATGAGGCTACCCGTGGTCGTTTACTCTGACAGTAGTCCCCGAAGCTGGTGGGGCGCCGTGGCTGAAAATCGAGGTGCCTTGGCAGCTTCCTACTCTGAGTGATCTGGTAATCTTGCTTCATCCGTCTTCTGAAGATGCCGACTGTTAGGAGCCGGCCATGGCCAGGCCGGCCGCCTAGTGAATTCGAATCGTCGTGGTGGAGGCCGGGTGGCGCGCCAGTCGGGTGACGGGCTTGTCGCCCGTTGCTCGTTCGCCACGCGGCGCCAGCAGACCAGGCCGGCCTGGCAGCCCATGCGCGCGACGGGATGTCGCCGCAGGCCTGAGCCCACCACTAAAGGGCCTCGGCACGCGCGCGGATCCGCTGCGGCTGAGGCGGGCGGTTGCGCTTCCCAAGCACGTTAACTTCACGCCGTTATGGCGCGGAAGGTGCGGGGTCGTGGGGGAAGTGGGCGCAGTTAATCCCGCCCCCCATGTCTCGCCCCCTCGGCTCCGCCGCCGGGGGTCTATAAGTAGGGGAGGAAGGGGCGGCAGAACGCACGCGCGCCCTCCTCGCCCTTCCTCTTCTTCTTCCTTTGCTCCTCGCTGCTCCACGCGACCCCGCCGCTCGCTACCGAACGTCAAGGCAGCCCGTCGCCGCTCATCCTCGCCGTCCCGCCGCGCCCTCGACCTCACCGCGCCGCCGCGCCATAGAGCCATCACGACCATGGTGAGGGACGGTCGTTCCGGCGATTGGGACGCCTCCAATGTCCAAGACGAGGACGTCGCCTTTCTCTGTGTGACGCGGAGGCTGCCCGGCGAGGAGTGCATGGGGGTGCGGATTCCGCTGGAGCGGGAGATCTCACCGGCGCCGGAGCCAGACGAGTACGTGGTCTCCCATAGCCACTTTCTTCGCGGCTTCGGCTTGCCGGCTAGTGGCTTCTTCCGCGCCTTCCTCAACAACTACGACTTGCAGCCGCATCGCCTGACGCCCAACACTGTGGTACTTCTCTCCGCCTTCCTTACTTTCTGCGAAGGCTATCTCGGAATTTTGCCCTTGCTCGAGCTATGGGGGCGCTTCTTCTACCTCAAGCTTAGCACCGCGGCCAAGGGCGAGGCAGCTCAGTGTGGCGCTTGCGTCGTCGTGCGGCACACTGGCGGCGGACCCTGGTTTCCGGCCATGGTGGTGCTGGAGTCTGCCAAGTTATGGCAGAAAATGTATTTCTACGTCCGCAACTTGGATCCGACTCGCAACTTCGTCAACCTACCGGGTTTCGTGACCGGCCCGCCTGCTGAGCCACGGAGCAACTGGGGCCAGCAGCCGGCAAGGCCGCTGCCGGCTGGTGTCACATGCGTCCTCAGCCGTCTGGAGGTGATGACGGAGGTGGAGGGCCTTCGACCGGCAGACCTGGTGGCCGTCTTCATCCAGCGCCGGGTGCTGCCGCTCCAATTTCGGCCCCACCTGATATGCGACATGGGCGGCCGCCGGGATCTTAGCCAGACATCGACCAAGGAGATGTCGGCGGACGAGGTCGCCCACCGTGTCAACTTCATCTCCGGCAGCCAGCTCGAAGTGCAAAGCTGGAGCTTCGGCAAGGAGCCCTACAGCCGGGCCAACCCACCGCCTGGGGTTAGCACTCGGCCTTCTTCTTGTTCTTTTTGTTTTTGCGACGACCTTCATCAAGTCTAATCGTCCGGGTGTTGCGTAGCGCGCCATCAGGCCCGATCACCGATGGGTGCCGGACCGGGAGGTCAGCGACATAGGCGACCCCGAGTTAGGGGCGGCCGCGTTAGAGGAGGACGACGCTACTGGAGGAGGCGGCGGCCGTGCAGGCGGAGCTGCAGGAGGCAGCATGGCAGGGGATGTCCGGGGGTGGCCGGACGACGACGAAAGCGGCGGCGAGCCACACCGTGCCGTGGGTGCCGCGGCGCCGACATCTGGAGCAGCCGGCTCCTCAAAGCGTCGAGCTGACGCAGGGGCGTCCGGCACCTGGCTGAGCAAGAAGGCCAAGCAGTCGGCTGCCGCGACCAAGCGGCAAGAGGCCCTGAAGGCAGCCGCCTTCAAGAAGATCCCGAAGCCGCTCCCGACAGTGTCTGCGTAAGCAACTCGGTTTTCCCTGCGTTTTGATCTGGTGTCTGCTTCTTCTTTTCTTGCAAATTTCTTCTTACTTCCTTTTTCTTCGGCGCGTAGAGCTTCGCTTTCCTTGTCGCAAGCCCAGTCCGGCTCGGTGATTGGGGCGGCAAACGGCTCCGCAGACCCCCACCACGTGGACCCGCTCGCCGCCCTTCAGGAGGCAACGGAGAGGAACATGCGGCAGGCGCGAGAGGAGCGGGAGGCCGCGGCCCGGGAGAAGGCGTAGGCGGCCGAGGCGGCACGAGCGGAGGCCGACGCAGCGGCCAAGCCGCAAGCCGATGCGGCGGCCAATGAGCAGGCGGACGCGGTGAAAGTGCAACTATCCCTGGGTGATTTTGGTAATGATTAACAACATATAGCTCATTGAGCTAATACTATTTCAAGATAAATATTTCAGGAAAGCTCAATGATTGGCATGGATTAGAAAGTGGACCCCTCAAAATGCTAAGGACAAAAGATTGGCTCAAGTTCAAAGTCCAAGACTCTACATTTTATTTTTAGTGACCCAAAATCACATTGAGTCCATAGGAAAGCCAATACTATCAAAAGGGGGTGAGGTGTTGCTTAATGAGTTACTTGCTCAAAATGCTTAGTGATATGCTCCAAAAACCCTCAACTACTTTCTCATATCCACATATGTCCCAAAACCAAAAGTCAAACTTGGCCCCACCGAAACTTTCTATCCGGCGCCACCGAGTTCTCTTGACATAGCCACTGCCACAAACCCTAGTCACTTCGGTCTCACCGATAGGGATCTCGGTCTCACCGAGATGGGATTGCAAACTCTCGGTTTCCCTTCGTAACGTTTCGGTCTAACCGAGATGAGAGATCGGTCCCACCGAGTCTGCAATGCAAACTCTCTGTTTCCCTTTCGTAACGCTTCGGTCCCACCGAGTTTGCCTGACCAACTCTCTGTTTGCTTATTACCAAAATCGGTCCCACCGAGTTTGAGTAATCGGTCCAACCGAGATTACGTTATGCCCTAACCCTAATGAAATCGGTCCCACCGAGTTGACATGTCAGTCCCACCAAAATACCTAACGGTCACATTATGAACCAAATCGGTCCGACCGAGTTTTCTAATTCGGTCCCACCGAGTTTGGTGACTTGTGTGTAATGGTTAGATTTTGTGTGGAGGCTATATATACCCCTCCACCCACTCTTCATTCGTGGAGAGAGCCATCAGAACATGCCTACACTTCCAACATACATTTTCTGAGAGAGAACCACCTACACTTGTGTTGAGGTCAAGATATTCCATTCCAACCACATAAATCTTGATCTCTAGCCTTCCCAAGTTGCTTTCCACTCAAATCTTCTTTCTACCAAATCCAATCCTATGAGAGAGAGCTGAGTGTTGGGGAGACTATCATTTGAAGCACAAGAGCAAGGAGTTCATCATCAACACACCATCTATTACCTTTTGGAGAGTGGTGTCTCCTAGATTGGCTTGGTGTCACTTGGGAGCCTCCGTCAAGATTGTGGAGTTGAACCAAGGAGTTTGTACGGGCAAGGAGATCGCCTACTTCGTGAAGATCTACCCTAGTGAGGCAAGTCCTTCGTGGGCGATGGCCATGGTGGGATAGACAAGGTTGCTTCTTCGTGGACCCTTCGTGGGTGGAGCCCTCCGTGGACTCGCGCAACCGTTACCCTTCGTGGGTTGAAGTCTCCATCAACGTGGATGTACGATAGCACCACCTATCGGAACCACGGATAAAAAATCTCTATGTCTACATTGCGTTTGCTCCCTCCAAACTCCTCCCTTTACCTTCATATGCAATTGTTTCACATTCCGCTGCTATACTCTTGGAATTGCATGTGTAGGTTGATTACTTGATTTGTGCTAAGTTACTAAAATCTGCCAAGACTTAAAATTGGGAAAAGGCTAGATTTTTATTTGGTCAAGTAGTCTAATCACCCCCCTCTAGACATACTTTCGATCCTACAATTGGTATCAGAGCTTTGGTCTCCATTTGCTTTGATTTCCATAGCTTTTGGTGATCATAGCCTTGGTTTCACAACCTAGGAGAGTATGGCGTCTAGCGAGGGAAATTACCACCGTAGAGGTCCTTACTTTGATGGTACTAATTTTGCTAGTTGGAAGCATAAGATGAAAATGCATATTCTTGGACATAACCCCGCCGTTTGGGCTATTATGTGTATTGTCTTGCAAGGTGAATTCTTTGATGGGAGAGAACCGAACCGTGAAGCTACCGCAGAAGAGTTGAAGATGCTACAATACAACGCTCAAGCTTGTGATATTCTCTTCAACGGATTGTGCCCCAAAGAATTCAAAAAAACCAGCCGTCTTGAGAATGCAAAGGAAATTTGGGATACTTTGATTGATATGCACGAAGATACCGACTCCGTTAAGGAATACAAATTGGATGTGCTTCAAAGTCAACTTGACAAGTTCAAAATGAAGGATGGTGAAGGTGTCGCTGAAATGTACTCTAGGCTTGCTCTCATCACAAATGAGATTGCCGGCTTAGGAAGTGAAGAGATGGCCGATAGATTCATCATCAAGAAGATCCTAAGAGCCTTGGATGGAAAATATGATACCGTGTGCACATTGATCCAAATGATGCCCAACTACAAAGATCTCAAGCCAACGGAAGTCATTGGAAGAATTGTTGCTCATGAGATGTCACGTAAGGATAAGGAAGAGCTTCACAATAAGTCAAGTGGTGCTTACAAAGCCTCATGTGATGCTCCCACATCATCAAGTGAGAAACAAACCTTCAATGAAGAATTGAGCCTAATGGTGAAGAACTTCAACAAGTTCTACAAGAGTAGAAGCAAGGAAAGAAGTTCCAAGTCAAGGTCCTACAATGACAAAAGATCTTCTAGTCGTGAACGAAATTGCTATAACTGTGGAAGACCCGGACACTACTCCAATGAGTGTACTGCTCCCTACAAAAGAAGAGAAGATTCTCCCAAGAGAAGAAGTAGAAGAGAAGAATAACCACCAAGAGAGAGAAGGAGTAGAGATGATCGATATGAACGAAGACCCTCTCGGAGAAGCAAGGATTCGGAGAGGAAGGATAAATCATCAAGGAGCTACACAAAAAGAAGACATCAAGCTCATGTTGGTTAATGGGTATCCGGCTCCGACTTCGACCATCACTCCGAAAGAAGTTATCGCTCCGACTCCAAATATACTCAAGATGAAGGTGTTGTCGGTCTAGCACTTGTGTCAACCAACTCCTATGACATATTTGACTCACCAAATGAAGGAATTGGAAGATGCTTCATGGCTAAGGGTCCAAAGGTAACACACCCCGAGTATGTCGATTTTAATAGTGATGAAGATGATTTGCTAGGAGATGATGATTTACTTGTTGACAAGTCTAGTTATGAGAACTATGATGAACTTGCTATTAATCATGATGATCAAGATAAAACGAATGAAGATGATAAGAAGAAGATTGAGCATCTAACTAAAGAACTAAACACTCTTAAGTTAGCTCATGAAACTACCTTGGAAGATCACCGAGAACTTTTAAAGACTCATGAGAAGCTACGCTTTGAAAAGCTCAACCTTGAGCAAGAGCATGAGTTCTTAAAGGCAATCAATGATGATCTTCGCAAGAAAAGTTCTTCTTACATTGCCAAGCGTTTACTATTGTCTATTTACATGCCACAAGTTAAATCTAGCAATAAGAACAAGAAAGATTCTTCTTCTAGTAGTAACAACAATCATACTAAATTCAATGTTGTTGCTTCTAGTAGTTCTCTTGATTCCACTAACGACTCTCTTAGCCAAGTTACACTTGAGCAAGAAAATAGCTTATTGAAGGAAATTATAGAGAAAGGTGTTTACAAGAGCCTTGCCGGGAGTAAGCAATTTGAGGAAATTGTACGCAAGCAAGGAAGACATCGGAAGAATCAAGGTGTTGGTTTTGAACGAAAGTTCAATGCCAATGGAGTTGAGTGGGAAGAAGATCAATATCCCAAGACGAAGTTCGTTCCTCAACAAGAGAAGTATGATCCTACTTCTTTCCAAGGAACACAAGCTCAAGATGATCTTCCACCACAAGACCACAAGCTAAAAGGCAAGGACAAGCTTCAAGAGGAAATTGATGCATTTGAAGAACTCCTAAAGCCTTGGTCAAGTGGGTTCCCAAGACTACATCAAGTTCCACTTCATCAAGTACGACTACAACTCCAAGGATTCCCATCAAGATGGTGTGGATCCCTAAGAAGAAGAACTAGAGAGTTCTTGAGGGTGACTCCGCCGACATACTTCACTCTTATCATTTTGGCAAGGACAAGTGCAAACAAATTTCACATCTTGCACTAGTTCAAGGAGTCACAAACCCTCTTGTTGGAAAGACAAGGGACAAGGTAACCTAATACATTCATGGACATCATCTCATGTGAATATCACTCTATGTCTATGGATATCCTTGTTTGTTCCTTGTGGGACTAACCCGTTTAGGTACTGAAAGTGCAACTCACTCCAAAGGATTGCTCCGAATGATCTACAGCAACATTGAGCATCTACATCTTCAACACCTACATGAAGTCATCATCGACAAAACCCATGGTTAGTTCATCCCTCTTAGGGGGATATCACATCTAGGGGGAGCTTTACTCTAATCAATTGAGCTAAAGCAACTCTAATGATGTGAACACAACAATGCTTTATGTAAAAGTGGCAACCCCACTTGTGCTTAAACGATGAGTATGACCTATGGTCAAATGTTCTCATTTGACTCCTAAGTCAATATACTCATATATATAGATGACCTAGTCATCGCCAAATTGCTTGATAGATGCTAGAGTGATTGTGCATGCTTTGTCACATATTTCATTTTTCATTTTATTGTGTGAGCATGTTGGATGCATATTTTACTCATTCGAGGACATCCATTTGTTGTTTTGTTTGTTTGGTTTTTCTTTTGCCAAATGGATGGACAAGAATGCCTAAGAACTCCCTCTAGCTATCTATGCTTTTCTCGTCTCAAACTCTATTCATGCTACATCACAAAGTTTGATCAAGTCAGATTCGAACCACTCTGTGTGAGGAGCACTCGGAGTCCCCGATTCGTCATAGACTTAAACTTCCAAAACCTCTTTATGCATTTTGGTCTGACCGAGAAATCCATTTCAGTCAAACCGAGTTCACTAAGTTGATCTAGGTTTTCATCTCGGTGCAACCGATTTGAACACTTCGGTCACACCGAGTTGCAGCAACCGCTTGCGATTCTGCAATCTTGGTGCCACCGAGTTGTTCCGCTCGGTCACACCGACAGGGTCGGGATATAAATACCCACGGGTGAGACTTTGGAAATTTCTTCAAATTCTCTCAGCCTGCGCGTATCCTGCTCTGCCTCCTCGGGTCTCCGGATCGTCTCCTCGCCGCCAACGACCTCCCGCCGTTGGATTCTGCCGCCGTCGACGGAATCTGCTCCGCCGTCGCCGCCGTAGCGAACACTCGCCGTTCTAGGGTAAGTGTTCGACCCCTTGTGCTGTCTTTTTCACTCCGATTCCTAGCACAAGGACAATGCCATGTTTCTTGCCACGAATGAGATTAATCTATCCAGCTAAAACTTCCTTAGGTCTAGATTGATTCGAAAATTTTAGGGTTAGCTCTCTACAGAACTCATCTCGGACCGACCGAAATGTAGAAATCGGTCTCACCGATTCGGCTTAGGCCATTGCACATGCGCTTTTCGGTCTGACTGAAACGTGCAAATCGGTGTGACCGAGTTTAGGATTCTGTGAAACCCTAGCAATCTCGGTGCCACCAAACTGTGACTCGGCCCAACCGAGTTCACTAGTTTAGGTTCCAAGTGTTGCTTCGGTATCACCAAGTTTGTCAATTCGGTAGCTCCGAGATCACTTCTGTAGAGAACTAAAACTAAGATTTTTGACTCAATTTGTTTTGCAAAACCTCTGTACTTTGTGATGCTCATCTACTCTACCTCTGTTTCCAGAGTAGGATCCGCGGCTCAAATTAAAGCCATGAAACAAGTAGCTGGCAAATCAAAATTGGAACTAGCGCAATTCACAGAGTTACAAGCCTTTGCACAATTCGCCTCTGCTCTCGATAAAACAAGTCAGAATCAATTGGCAAGGGGTCGACGATTAAAGGAATTGCTTAAACAATCCCAGGCAAATCCTCTCCCAGTGGAAGAGCAGATAGATCTACAACCTATTCACAGGGTCTACTGACAGTTTGCCTGCAAGATGTCTGATCAAAGTGACAGTCAGAACAGGTCAGAGGAACATGTGCAGATGAGTGAAGGCTCAGATCCCTCCAGCACTTCTGATGATGGCAGCAGGAGCACTCCAAGCAACTTGCCAAAGGCAGCCACCAGATCTAGGAAGAAGAGAACCTCAGAATCAGAGGATGAGGACTATGTGGGCACTGAGGAGGAAGTAAGCTCCAAGAAGAAGGTGCTAAAGAAGGAGTATGGCACAGTTGCTGCAACAAAGCCAGGTCTAAACAAGAAGGCACCTGCCAGGAGGCAATGGAGTTCACTCTTGAACCTAAAGAAGGAGGTGAAGGCAAGAAGAGGAAAGAAAGGGTCAAGAAGACCATTGCCAGAGTTATTGGGAAGTCCTCAATGGTAAGATCAGATGATGAAGAGGAAGAGGATGCTGCACCAGCACCCAAAGCTCAGAAGCTTATGGGAGATGCTATAAAGGCAGGGGCTGCTCCATCAAAGCCCAAGTCTGCTCCCAAAGCTCAAGCTCAGAAGCCCCCAAAACCCAAGAGGAACACCAGAAGTATTCCAGCTGAGGAAAAGAACAAGGCCCTGATAACCCACAAGTATAGGGGATCAATTGTAGCCTCTTTCGATAAGTAAGAGTGTCGAACCCAACGAGGAGCTAAAGGTAGAACAAATATTCCCTCAAGTTCTATCGACCACCGATACAACTCTACACACGCTTAACGTTCGCTTTACCTAGAACAAGTATGAAACTAGAAGTACTTTGTAGGTGTTTTTGGATAGGTTGCAAAAATATAAAGAGAGCGTAAATAAAAGCTAGGGGCTGTTTAGATGAAGACACAACTAAGTTAATTTTAGGAGAGAGCTTTTTGTCACGAGAAAGTTATTTGTCCCTAGGCAATCGATAACTAGACCGATAATCATTATTGCAAATTTATTTGAGGGAGAGGCATAAGCTAACATACTTTCTCTACTTGGATCATATGCACTTATGATTGGAACTCTAGCAAGCATCGCAACTACTAAAGATCATTAAGGTAAAACCCAACCATAGCATTAAAGCATCAAGTCCCCTTTATCCCATACGCAAACAACCTACTTACTCGGGTCTGTGCTTCTGTCACTCACGCCACCCACCATAAGCAAATCATGAACATATTGCAAACCCTACAGCGGGAATCCCTCACGCTTGCGCGGCATGCAGAGCACCATAGGACAGCACTAGTAATAAAACATGCAACTCAAACCAATCTTGACTATCAAATAGCCCATAGGACAAAATGGATCTACTCAAACATCATAGGATAGCCATACATCATTGGGAAATAATATATAGCATTGAGCACCATGTTTAAGTAGAGATTACAACGGGTAAGAGAGAGGTTACACCGCTGCATAGAGGGGGGAAGAGTTGGTGATGATGGCGGTGAAGTTGTTGGTGAAGATTGCGGTGATGATGATGGCCACGACAGCGTTCCGGCGCCACCGGAAGAGAAGGGGAGAGGGGGCCCCTTCGTCTTCTTCTTCCTTGACCTCCTCCCTAGATGGGAGAAGGGTTTCCCCTCTGGTCCTTGGCCTCCATGGCGTGGGAGGGGCGAAAGCCCCTCCGATATTGGATCTGTCTCTCTGTTTCTCTCTATTACTGCGTTCTGGTATTCTGCCCTTTCACCGTTTCGTATATATATGGAGATCCGTAACTCCGATTCGACGGAAATCTTCGCCGTGATTTTTTCCTAAAAATTAGCTTTCTTGCAGCCGAAGAAGGGCATCAACCGCCTTACGGGGGGGCCACGAGGGGGGCATGCGTGACCCCCTGCCTCGTGCCCCCCGGGCACCATCTCGCGTGGATTTTTCTTCCCATATTCTCCGAATGTTCCAAAAATAATCTCCGTCCATTTTTATCCCGTTTGGACTCTGTTTGATATGGATATTCCGCGAAACAAAAACATGCAACAAACAGGAACTGGCACTGGGCACTAGATCAATATGTTAGTCCCAAAAATAGTATAAAAAGTTGCCAAAAAGTATATGAATGTTGCATAATATTGGCATGGGACAATCAAAAATTATAGATACGACGGAGACGTATCAGCATCCCCAAGCTTAGTTCCTGCTCGTCCTCGAGTAGGTAAATAATAAAAAAGATAATTTTTGATGTGGAATGTTACCTAGCATAATCTTCATCATGTATCTAATCATGGCATGAATATTAAGATACGAGTGATTCAAAGCAATAGTCTATCATTTGACATAAAATTAATACTTCAAGCCTACTAATAAAGCAATCATGTCTTTTCAAAATAACATGGCCAAAGAAAGTTATCCCTACAAAATCATATAGTCTGGCTATGCTCCATCTTCACCACACAAAATATTTGAAATCATGCACAACCCCGATGACAAGCCAAGCAATTGTTTCATACTTTTGACGTTCTCAAACCTTTTCAACTTTCACGCAATACATGAGCGTGTGCCATGGACATAGCACTATAGGTGGAATATAATGGTGGTTGTGGAGAAGACAAAAAGGAGACAATAGTCTCACATCAACTAGGCGTATCAACGGGCTACAGAGATGCCCATCAATAGATATCAATGTGAGTGAGTAGGGATTGCCATGCAACGGATACACTAAGAGCTATAAGTGTATGAAAGCTCAGACTGAAAACTAAGTGGGTGTGCATCCAACTTGCTTACTCATGAAGACCTCGGGCGTTTGAGGAAGCCCATCATCGGAATATACAAGCCAAGTTCTATAATGAAAATTCCCACTAGTATATGAAAGTGATAACTCAAGAGACTCTCTATATGAAGAACATGGTGCTACTCTGAAGCACAAGTGTGGTAAAAGGATAGTAACATTGCCCCTTCTCTCTTTTTCTCTCTTTTTTCATTTTTTTGGGCCTTCTCTTTTTTTTTGCCTTTCTCTTTTTTTTTGTCCGGAGTCTCATCCCGACTTATGGGGGAATCATAGTCTCCATCATCCTTTCCTCACTGGGGCAATGCTCTAATAATGATGATCATCACACTTTTATTTACTTACAACTCAATATTACAACTCGATGTCTAGAACAAAGATATGACTCTATATGAATGCCTCTGGCAGTGTACCAAGATGTGCAATGATCTAGCATAGCAAAGATATAAAAAAACGTACAAGCCATGAAAATATCATGCTAGCTGTCTTACGATCATGCTAAGCAATATGACAATGAATGCTCGAGTCATGTATATGATGATGATGGAAGTTGTATGGCAATATATCTCGGAATGGCTATGGAAATGCCATGATAGGTAGGTATGGTGGCTGTTTTGAGGAAGATATAAGGAGGCTTATGTGTGATAGAGTGTATCGTATCACGGGGTTTGGATGCACCGGCGAAGTTTGCACCAACTCTCGAGGTGAGAAAGGGCAATGCACGGTACCGAAGAGGCTAGCAATGATGGAAGGGTGAGAGTGCGTATAATCCATGGACTCAACATTAGTCATAAAGAACTCACATACTTATTGCAAAAATCTATTAGTCATCAAAACAAAGTACTACGCGCATGCTCCTAGGGGGATAGATTGGTAGGAAAATACCATCGCTCGTCCCCGACCGCCACTCATAAGGAAGACAATAAATAAATAAATCATGCTCCGACTTCATCACATAACGGTTCACCATACGTGCATGCTACGGAAATCACAAACTTCAACACAAGTATTTCTACAATCCACAACTACCCACTAGCATGACTCTAATATCACCATCTTTATATCGCAAAACTATTGCAAGGAATCAAACATATCATATTCAGTGATCTAGAAGTTTTATGTAGGATTTTATGACTAACCATGTGAATGACCAATTCCTGTCAACTCTCTAAATAGATATAAGTGAAGCAAAAAAGTTTAATTCTTTCTACAAAAGATATGCCCAGGCTCTAACAAATATAAGTGAAGCAAAAGAGCATTCTACAAATGGCGGTTTTCTATGTAAAGAGAAACAGGCAATCCAAACTTCAAATGATATAAGTGAAGCACATGAAGCATTCTATAAAGCCATACTCAAAAGATATAAGTGAAGTGCAAAGAGCATTCTATAAATAAACCAAGGACTATCTCATACCAGCATGGTGCATAAAAGAAAAATGAAAACTAAATGCAAAAGACGCTCCAAGATTGCACATATCGCATGAACGAAACGAATCCGAAAACATACCGATACTTGTTGAAGAAAGATGGGATGCCTTCCGGGGCATCCCCAAGCTTAGACGCTTGAGTCTCCTTGAATATTTACTTGGGGTGCCTTGGGCATCCCCAAGCTTGAGCTCTTGCCTCTCCTTCTTCTCCTCACATCGAGACCTTCTCGATCATCGAAAACTTCATCCACACAAAACTTCAACAGAAAACTCGGTAAGATCCGTTAGTATATTAAAGGAAATCACTACTCTAAGTAATGTTGCAAACCAATTCATATTTTGTTTTTGCATTACATCTACTTTAATATAACTTTTCCATGGCTTAATCCACTGATATAAATCGATAGTTTCATCAAAACAGGCAAACTATGCATCAAAAACAGAATCTGTCTAAAACAGAACAGTCTGTAATAATCTGAACATTCACCATACTTCTGATACTTGAAAAATTCTGCAAAAATAAAAAATTTGTATAGAAATACAGTGCAAAAAGAATCAGAACCATTTGACATTCTAGTAAAAAATGTAAAATCGCGCACTACAGCCAAAGTTTCTGTCCTGCACCGTACAAACCAACAAGCATTGTAAACATCCTAAAGGCAAACCTTGGCACATTATTTTTATAATACAATGGAATTGTACAAGGGGATAATTATTTTTGTTGAAAAGTTTCTGTAATCAAGATTCACAAAGTTTCCGTGAGCATGAACAAAGTTCAAGGCTAGCTCCCACTTCAACAATGCTTGTCTTTCTCACTTTCGCTTTTCTTTTTGAAAAAGTTTTGGGTTCCCCTCTTTATTTTTGTTGTTTTTAAACTATATAAAAGCACTTAACAGAAATAAATGACTCTATAAAACTTCCGGGTTGTCTCCCTGGCAGCGCTTTCTTTAAAGCCATTAAGCTAGGCATATAGTGCTCAAGTAGTGAATCCACCCGGATCCCAAGGTATATCAAAGCCAATTTTAATTAGCAATGATTTGGCATTTAGTAGTGAGCACAAGGCAACATATATCATGCAACAACGAAGTCTAACTCTCTTCCTATGCATCGACATGTCATAAAAGAACAATTCATGCACATAAAGTAAAGGCCAATGCATAGTATAAGTAGTTTCTTGCAATTTTTTCGTGCTGGAAACATGGAGAGGCGGAGATGTAGTTCCTCTCTCATAATAATTGCAAGTAGGAGCAGCAAGCACATGTATATTATATTCACCAAAATCATCATGTGTAATAGTAAAACGCAACCCATCAATATAATCCTTAATAAGTGCAAACTTCTCCGATATAGTGTAGTCGGGAGAATTCAAAAAGATAATAGGACTATCATGCGTGGGTGCAATAGCAACAATTTCATGTTTAACATAAGGAACTATAGCAAGTTCATCTCCATAAGCATAATTCATATTGGCATCTTGGCCACAAGCATAGCAAGCATCATCAAAAAGGGATATTTCAAGAGAATCAATGGGATCATAACAATCATCATAGCAATCATCCTTCGGCAAGCACGAAGGGAAATTAAACGATGTATGAGTTGAAGAGTTACTCTCATTAGAAGGTGGGCACGGGTAGCTAATCCGCTCTTCCTCCTTTTGTTCTTCGCTCTCCTCCTCATCTTTTTCATCCAATGAGCTCACAGTTTCATCAATTTCTTCTTCCATAGACTCCTGCAAAATATTAGTCTCTTCTTGGATAGCGGAGTAGTCCTCAATATATGGTTCAACATAGGCATTATAAGCATAATTATCATAGCAATATTTAAGTATGGCAAAATTTCCAGATTTGTAAAGAGTAGCATCATACTTTTCAATCAAAGAAGCAATTTCATAAGCACCCTTAAAAGCAACAAATGCTTCAATTTGTTGAACATCATAGTATTATAAACACCCTTAGCATGCGAAGATACGATTCCATTATCACTAAACAAACATTGGTAGGGAAGGTGTTTCTTAGGGTCTTCAGAACAACAAGTAATATCATATATTTCTCATAAATTCCAAGCATAGCATTGCAAACGATGAATTTGATCCAGTAAACGTTTCCCCTTTTCAGATATACGGTGTCGCACATAACAAGCATGCTCATCTAAGGATTTGCCCTCAACTAAGCTAGTTGGGGTTTCAGCACGAGCACATAGGGATCGAAGATGATCCAAGTAATAAGCTTCAGGAGTGTGATAGATTTTGAGTGGTTCTTCAACCATTGGTTCAGTAGGTACAACTAATTTTTTTTGGTATTTTGTGTTTCCTACCCATAACTAAAGATAGAAAAAGACTAAGAACAGCAAATAAAAATTACTTAGTGATAAAGTAAACAAGCACACACGAGAATATTCACCCCACGCTATGACTCCCCAGCAACGGCGCCAGAAAAAGGTCTTGATAACCCACAAGCATAGGGGATCAATTGTAGCCTCTTTTGATAAGTAAGAGTGTCGAACCCAATGAGGAGCTAAAGGTAGAACAAATATTCCCTCAAGTTCTATCGACCACCGATACAACTCTACGCACGCTTAACGTTCGCTTTACCTAGAACAAGTATGAAACTAGAAGTACTTTGTAGGTGTTTTTGGATAGGTTGCAAGAATATAAAGAGAGCGTAAATAAAAGCTAGGGGCTGTTTAGATGAAGACACAACTAAGTTAATTTTAGTAGAGAGCTTTTTGTCACGAGAAAGTTATTTGTCCCTAGGCAATCGATAACTAGACCGGTAATCATTATTGCAGTTTTATTTGAGGGAGAGGCATAAGCTAACATACTTTGTCTACTTGGATCATATGCACTTATGATTGGAACTCTAGCAAGCATCCGCAACTACTAAAGATCATTAAGGTAAAACCCAACCATAGCATTAAAGCATCAAGTCCCCTTTATCCCATACACAAACAACCTACTTACTCGGGTCTGTGCTTCTGTCACTCACGCCACCCACCATAAGAAAATCATGAACATATTGCAAACCCTACAGCGGGAATCCCTCACGCTTGCGCGACACGGAGAGCACCATAGGACAGCACCAATAATAAAACATGCAACTCAAACCAATCTTGACAATCAAATATCCCATAGGACAAAACAGATCTACTCAAACATCATAGGATAGCCATACATCATTGGGAAATAATATATAGCGTTGAGCACCATGTTTAAGTAGAGATTACAGCGCGTAAGAGAGAGGTTACACCGCTGCATAGAGGGGGGAAGAGTTGGTGATGATGGCGGTGAAGTTGTTGGTGAAGATTGCGGTGATGATGATGGCCACGGCAGCGTTCCGGCGCCACCGGAAGAGAAGGGGAGAGGGGGCCCCTTCGTCTTCTTCTTCCTTCACATCCTCCCTAGATGGGAGAAGGGTTTCCCCTCTGGTCCTTGGCCTCCATGGCGTGGGAGGGGCGAAAGCCCCTTCGAGATTGGATCCGTCTCTCTGTTTCTCTCTGTTTCTGCGTTCTGGTATTCTGCCCTTTCACCGTTTTGTATATATATGGAGATCCATAACTCCGATTGGACTGAAATCTTCGCCGTGATTTTTTTCCTAAAAATTAGCTTTCTTGCGGCCAAAGAAGGGCATCAACCGCCTTACAGGGAGCCCACGAGGGGGGCGGGCGCGCCCCCTGCCTCGTGCCCCCCTTGGGCACCATCTCGCGTGGATTTTTCTTCCCATATTCTCCGAATATTCCAAAAATAATCTCTGTCCGTTTTTATCCCGTTTGGACTCCGTTTGATATGGATATTCTGCGAAACAAAAATAGGCAACAAACAGGAACTGGCACTGGGCATTGGATCAATATGTTAGTCCCAAAAATAGTATAAAAAGTTGCCAAAAAGTATATGAAAGTTGCATAATATTGGCATGGAACAATCAAAAATTATAGATACGACGGAGACGTATCAGGCCCCAGTGCCTGATGCTGAAGAAGAAGAAGAAGATGACTCACTTGTTTTGAGGAAGTTGAAACCAAATATCCCTGACCATAATGATGCACATCTTGTTGCAGAAGATATGAGGATCAGGAAGGATGCAGGATTGAGATTGTGGAGACAATCAGATCCTTATGCTGTGAGGAGGAAAACAACAGTTGATTATAGGTTCCACACAAAGGAACAACAAGATTTCTATGAGACTATCCTGCTTGACAAGAAGCCCATAGTGTGTGACATGAGATGGGTAGATTGGGAGTACATGAAGGAAAATGAAGATCCCTATCCAAGAGTTTATGACAGCTTCAAGGCTTGTGGAGTAGATAAGTTTGTTGGACAGAAGCTCACCAAATGGAATGATGAGCTGATCATGCATTTTTACTCCACTGCCCATTTCTATCTAGATGGGAGGATAGTATGGATGTCTGAGGGTACAAGGTACCAGTCCACAGTTGAGGAATGGGCTAATCTGATAAATGCCCCAGAAGAAAATGAGGATGACTTGGATTTATATGCTAACAAGAAGAAAGACCACAACACAATGGCAAACATGTACAAGGAGATCCCAGATAAGGCTTTGGAAACTCATAAGCTTGGATCAGTACATTACCTGTTGTCTGGTCTGCCTACCATCAACTGGATCCTTAGGCACACATTGCTACCCAAGTCAGGTGATCACAAGATGATAAGAGGACATGCTATCAATTTGCTACATTTGTTTGATGTGCCTCAGAAGTTCAAGGTCATGAGTTTGATTGTAGAGACAATCAAAAGGACAGCTGCTGACCAGAAGAGAAGCTGTGGGTATGCTCCACACATTCAGGAGCTCATCAACTCCAAGATGGGCATAGGTACATACTTGTTGGACAAGGAGCACCTTCCTCTGCATCCTGACTTTGAAGACAATACTGTTGTGATGAATGAGGAAGACCCCACATCTGTGCAAGCACATGAGAAGAGAGAGAAGGCAAGGGCAGAGAAAGCTGCAAAGATGCCAACTGTTGAAGATGCATCTCAAGTGTTCTTGAAGAGCAAGCAAGATCAGCTTGGATATCTGATCCAATCCACCTGGAGGTTTGAGAAGGGCTTGGCCACCCTGACTCAAAACCAGGAGAGCTTAGAGTGGATCATTGAGCAGAAATTCTATGATCTTGATGTCAAGGTAACTGAGATTCAGTCAGTGGTTGAGCAATTTCAGGAGGAAGTGGAGGAGAAGAAGGGCAAGTCTACTATAGAAGCTTCTACTAGAGTGCCCATAAGCCAGAGGTCTGCTGCAGTGCCTATCCCAGACACTAGAGCTACTACATCTGCACCAGCAGCCACAGCCTCAGTGCCACCAGCTCCAGCAGCCACTCCACCAGCTCCAGCTACATCGACAGAAGCTTTCGTCCTTCGAGTCATCTCTACACCACCTCATGAAGGCCAAGCTTGAGAGACGCATAACACTATGCATATTTTTGACTTTTTGGTACTTGTTGCCAAAGGGGGAGAAATATGTATAGATCATAGTCTTCGAGAGAGAGAGAGAGAGTGTGTGTTGTTTTGTCTCTCTTTGCATTTTACTTGTTTGAACTTTATTGTGTGCTTGCTTGCTACATTATGTCTTTTGTGAGATACTTGGATGATCATGTGATTGATCATTTTCTACCTTAATGCTTGTTTGGATGATACTATCTTTTATATCTTATATATGATCATTCACTTTGCTTGGTGATGAGTGCATGTTTTCAATCATTATCATTTTGAGCGCTCCACCAAGATGTATGTGACATGGAAGAGTGACCCATGATCCTAACACATTGTGCATTTGCAGTCCAAAGAAAATTTTAAATAATGCACAAATTTAGGGGGAGCTCTTGCTTATCACATACTTCTCAAAGCGACAATGTATTTCAATCTTATTATCATTTGTCGAAGCTTTGATCTAGATGTTGTCATCAATTACCAAAAAGGGGGAGATTGAAAGTGCAACTATCCCTGGTTGGTTTTGGTAATGATTAACAACATATAGCTCATTGAGCTAATACTATTTCAAGATAAATATTTCAGGAAAGCTCAATGATTGGCATGGAATGGATTATAAAGTGGACCCCTCAAAATGCTAAGGACAAAAGATTGGCTCAAGTTCAAAGTCTAAGACTCTACATTTTATTTTTAGTGATCCAAGATCACATTGAGTCCATAGGAAAAGCCAATACTATCAAAAGGGGGTGAGGTGTTTCTTAATGAGTTACTTGCTAAAAATGCTTAGTGATATGCTCCAAAAACCCTCAACTACTTTCTCATATCCACATATGTCCCAAAACCAAAAGTCAAACACGGCCCCACCAAAACTTTCTATCTGACGCCACCGAGTTCTCTTGACATAGCCACTGCCACAAACCCTAGTCACTTCGGTCTCACCGATAGGGATCTCGGTCTCACCGAGATGGGATTGCAAACTCTCTGTTTCCCTTCGTAACGTTTTGGTCTAACCGAGATGAGCGATCGGTCCCACCGAGTCTGCAATGCAAACTCTCTGTTTCCCTTTCGTAACGCTTTGGTCCCACCGAGACGAGCGAATTGGTCCCACCGAGTTTGCCTGACCAACTCTCTGTTTGCTTATTACCAAAATCGGTCCCACCGAGTTTGAGTAATCGGTCCAACCGAGATTACGTTATGCCCTAACCCTAGTGATATCGGTCCCACCGAGTTGACATGTCGGTCCCACCGAAATACCTAACGGTCACATTATGAACCAAATTGGTCCGACCGAGTTTTCTAATTCGGTCCCACCAAGTTTGGTTACTTGTGTGTAATGGTTAGATTTTGTGTGGAGGCTATATATACCCCTCCACCCACTCTTCATTCATGGAGAGAGCCATCAGAACATGCCTCCACTTCCAACATACATTTTATGAGAGAGAACCACCTACACTTGTGTTGAGGTCAAGATATTCCATTCCAGCCACATAAATCTTGATCTCTAGCCTTCCCAAGTTGCTTTCCACTCAAATCTTCTTTCTACCAAATCCAATCCTGTGAGAGAGAGCTGAGTGTTGGGGAGACTATCATTTGAAGCACAAGATCAAGGAGTTCATCATCAACACACCATCTATTACCTTTTGGAGAGTGGTGTCTCCTAGATTGGCTAGGTGTCACTTGGGAGCCTCCGTCAAGATTGTGGAGTTGAACCAAGGAGTTTGTACGGACAAGGAGATCGCCTACTTCGTGAAGATCTACCCTAGTGAGGCAAGTCCTTTGTGGGCGATGGCCATGGTGGGATAGACAAGGTTGCTTCTTCGTGGACCCTTCATGGGTGGAGCCCTCCGTGGACTCGCGCAACCGTTACCCTTCGTGGGTTGAAGTCTCCTTCAAAGTGGATATACAATAGCACCACCTATCGGAACCACGGATAAAAAATCTCCATGTCTACATTGCGTTTGCTCCCTCCAAACTCCTCCCTTTACCTTCATATGCAATTGTTTTACATTCCGATGCTATACTCTTAGAATTGCATGTGTAGGTTGATTACTTGATTTGTGCTAAGTTGCTAAAGTCTGCCAAGACTTAAAATTGGGAAAAGGCTAGATTTTTATTTGGTAAAGTTGTCTAATCACCCCCCTCTAGACATACTTTCGATCCTACACGCGGCCGCCAAGGCGCAAGAGGAGGAGGCGTCCCGCAGCCAGGCTCCAGAGTCCACCGGCCCGCAGCACGCGGAGCCGCTGGTGCCGGAGGGCCAGGCGCCGACTGGAGGGGCCGGTGTTGACCAACCGGCCCTGGAGAGGGGAGGGGGAGGCCCCGCTGTCTTGGTGGCAGAGGTGCCTCCGCCCACGCCGACTGCCGACGCGCAGGGCAGCCGGCCTGAAGCACCGCCGGTGCCGCCATCTGGCGGCGAGTTGGTGGTGGGTCCGACTCCCACGGTCCGCGTTCCCGCGTGCCAGCGGCCGGCGAGGGCGATCTCGGCGCCAAGGTCAATGGAGATTGGGGCCGCTAGCTCGTCGGTGCCCGACACCGAGGCCACCAGCGCCGCCCCACCAGATTGGAAGTCTGGGGGCGGCACAGGTGTCTTGAACGTGGCCGTGCAGGATGTCTTGGCCCGGTTCAACACCCAAGGCTCCACCCTCCAGCAATCCATGCAGGAGTTCTTGGCAACGCGGGCGGCCATTCGGGTACGTTACTTGTTTCTTGTTTTTTAATTCTTGAAATCTTCCGTGGGGGCGCGCCAGCGCACCCACTGGGTGTAGCCCCCGAGTTCCGGGCCGGCTGCTGAGCAGGCGGCTCGGAACTTCAAGGTAAGTTCCGAGTGCTGACTTGTTTTTTCTTCTGTTGTCTTCGTTGCAGGACTACCACAACCTCCGCGTGGTCGCCTACAACTCCCAGAACCAGGAGCTGGCCAAGCGGACCACCGACTTGAATCAGAGCTGGAGTGAGCATTCCGTCTTCTTTCTCGCGGGGGCACATCAACGCACCTGCTGGGTGTAGCCCCCGAGATCCAGGCCGACTGCTGAGCAGTCAGGCCGGATCTCCCGGCAACTACTTGTCTTTGGTTGGTGTTGATGTTTTCTTTCTTGTCTTTGTAGAGGCCGCTACAGATCTGCAGAAGCGCCTGGGCGAGGTCCAAACCCAGCTTCACGCCAAGGAACAGGAGCGCAGCCAGGCCGCCCAGGAATGCGACCGCCTGACAAAGGAGCTGGTGGACCAGGCGGAGTAGCACAAGGCGGAGCTCCAGAAGATGAAGGAGAGCGAAGGCCTCCTCAAGGCCGAGTTCGGGACTCAATGCTCGAACTGGGCCAAGAAGGAGAAATTCCTGTCTGACGGCTACGGCGAGATCAAGGATATGATCGATGGTAAGTTACTTCTTCTTTTTGAACAACCACCGACTGCTGGAGGAGCCGGCTTCCGGCTTCTAATTTTCAATCTTCTTCTTGCGCAGAATTCCCGGTCATTCCGTCGCCATCAGCCAGGCCATTGAGGCGCGACGCGAGGTGCCAAGGAGGGCAGGCGTGGACATTGCGCTGAACGCGCCCCGAAATCTCGGCGAGCAGCTTCTAGCCGTCAAGACGTGCCTGCAGCCGGCTCATCGGATGCTCCACCGCCTGCAGCGCACCGGGTCTCAAGTGCTGGCCGCCCTCTGGCCAGACGCCCAGATCCCGCGCACCCCCAGTCAGACTGCCGACTGGCTGGAGATAGCAGTCGGGTGCTTCGACGCCTGGAAGGGCGCCGCGGCACGGTCGGGTGCTCAGACGGCCTTGGAGTTCGCCAAGGCTTGGTATCTGGGGCTGGATCTGGCCCAGCTGGCCACCTTCCGGCAGGGGGCCGGACCGGAGCTGGCGGCGGTGAGCCGCGTGCTCACCCAACGCGCAACGGCAGTCATCGAGTACGCCAACACCACCGTCTTCATCCCCCACCTGGACGAGGAAGGCTCTGAGGTGCCGCCCAACTGGTTCGGGCTGAACCTGGAGGATGGGGAGGACTCGGCGGAGGAGATCGCTTCCAGCGACGAGGGTGAGGACGAAGAGGACGAGGACGGCGAAGACACCGCATCGGACAACGGATCGAACAACCGGCCTCAGCCTGACCAAGCCTCGACCAGCGAGCCTGATACGTCTCCAATGTATCTATAATTTTTTATTGTTCCATGCTATTTTATTATCAATCTTGGATGTTTTATAATCATTTTATATCATTTTTTGGTACTAACCTATTGACATAGTGCCAAGTGCCAGTTGCTGTTTTTCCATGTTTTTTACATCGCAGGAAATCGATATCAGACGGAGTCCAAATGCCACGAAACTCCACGATGATTTTTTATGGGCTAGAAGGAACACAACGGGCCCTGGTTGCACCTGGGGGGAGTCCCGAGGAGGGGGCAACCCACCAGGGCGCGCTTGGGCCTCCTGGCGCGCCCTGGTGGGTTGTGCCCACCTCGTGTGCCCCCCCAGACCGCCTCTTTGCTCTATAAATAACCCAAAAATCCAGAAAACCTAGGGGAGTCGACGAAATATTCATCCAGCTGCCACAGAGTCCAGAACCACCAGATCCAATCTAGACACCATCTCGGATGGGGTTCACCACCTCCATTGGTGCCTCTTCGATGATGCATGAGTAGTTCTTTGTAGACCTTCGGGTCCGTAGTTAGTAGCTAGATGGCTTTCTCTCTCTCTCGCTGAATTCTCAATACAATGGTCTCTTGGAGATCCATATGATGTAACTCTTTTTGCGGTGTGTTTGTTGGGATCTGATGAACTTCAAGTTTATGATCAGTTATATCTTTTTATACCCATGAACGTTATTTGAGTTTCTTTGATCTCTTATAGCCTCGTATTTCTTCTCTGATATTTGGGTTTTTTTTGGCCAACTTGATCTATTTCTGTTGCAATGGTAAGAGGTGCCCGGTAGTGGGTTCGATCTTATGGTGCTTGATCCCAGTGACAGAATGGGAAACGACACGTATGTATCGTTGCTACTAAGGATAAAAAGACGGGATCTATATCTACGCAATAGATAAACGGATCTTGTCTACATCTTGTCATCGTTCTTATTGCATTACTCTGTTTTTCCATGAACTTAATACACTAGATGCATGCTGGATAGCGGTTGATGTGTGGAGTAATAGTAGTAGATGCAGGCAGGAGACGGTCTACTAATCTTGGACGTGATGCCTATGTAATGATCATTGCCTGGATATCGTCATAATTATTTGAAGTTCTATCAATTGCCCAACAGTAATTTATTTACCCACCATTTGCTATTTTTCTCGAGAAAAGCCACTAGTGAAACCTACGGCTCCCGGGTCTTCTTTCTCATATATTTGCTTGCGATCTACTTTTCCTTTGCATTTTTATTCAGATCTATTAAACCAAAAATACAAAAATACTTTGCTGCACTTTATTTTATTTGTGATCTATTATTTCAATCTATTACAAATCTCTGGCATCGTTACCCGAAAGGGATTGACAACCCCTTTAACACGCCGGGTTGCGAGGTGTTGTTATTTGTGTGCAGGTGTTGTTTACGTTGTATTGCTTGGTTCTCCTACTGGTTCGATAACCTTGGTTTCATCACTAAGGGAAATACCTACCGTCGTTGTGCTGCATCATCCCTTCCTCTTTGGGGAAATACCGACATAGTCCTAGCAGACAGGAGCTTTTCTGGCACTATAGTCACAGAGCAATCAAAAGGAATTTCTATCGCCGTTGCTGGGGAGGATCTTCAACATAACCAGGTTCCTAATCACAAATCTCATATCCTCGCAATTTTACATTATTTTCCATTTGCCAAACGTTTTCCTCTCCCCTACTTCACAAAAATATGCCGTTTTATTCGCCCCTCTTTTCCGTTCGCCTTTTTCTCGTCAGATCTCATGTTTGCTTGTGTTGCCATGTGCCCTCTATTTGCTTGCATCTTTGTTTGCTAAAAAGTTATTGTTATGGATCCTCATCCACTTGCTAATCTTTTTAAGAGATCCAATTATCATGAACCAATTGCTAGTGATTTGAGTGCACTAGATTATCTCTATGAAGTTTTTCTTGGGATTCGTGAATCTGAAAATTGTGATGAAGAAATTTGTAAAGTGATTCATGATAGCTCCTTGAATGAAAAGCATGATTGCAATGATTTTACTATAAATTCTATTAATGTCAATTGTGCTAATAATATGCAAAACCCCAAGATTGGGGGTGCTAGTTTTGCTATGTCCTTTGTTGCAATGATCATGATTGGGGTGATTCTTCTTATGATCTTGAAAATTTATTTAAGCCTCATGATGACTATGTTATTTGCAATAATTTTGAAAGTGGGTTTGGAAGAGTGTCAACTTTAGGTAAAAATAATCCCATATATTTGGAGAGTGTTCAATCTTATGAACTTTTTGATGAAAGTGGGTTTGGAGAGGTCATGACTTTAGTTGATGTTAATCCCACTATCTTGGAAGATCATAAAACTTTTATGCATGTGGATCGTGAAGAGAAAATGTTATATGATAGCTATATTATTGAATTTGATTATGATCCTACATATAATTATTATGAGAGAGGAAAATATGGTTGTAGAAATTTTCATGTTATTAAATTCCCTCTCGTTATGTTGAGATTGTCAATGTTTTATTCCTCTCCTTTGCGTATGCTAGATATTTCTTGTCTTGACAATTTGTTTTTCTATAAAATTCCTATGCATAGGAAGTATGTTAGACTTAAATGTGTTTGTCACATGTTTCATGATGCTCTCTTTGTGTTTCAGTTATTATCTTTCGTGTGAGCATCGTTAAAATCTTATGCCTAGCTAGGGGCATAAAACTATAGCGCTTGTTGGGAGGCAACCCAATGAATAAATTTTATTTTTGCTTTTTAACTTTTTGTTTTTGTGTGTTTGCACAATTATGCTACTGGTATGATTGTGTTTGTTGTGTTTTAATTAGTGTTTGTGCCAAGTAAAACCTTTAGGATCTTCTTGGGTGATAGTTGTTTGATCTTGCTGAAAAAGACAGAAACCTTGTGCTCACAAAAATAATTTTCATAAATCACAGAAAAGAGATTTTGCCCTGATTATTTTTTCAGAAGATTAATAAACAAATTAAATGGTCTTCCTAATTTGGTAGAATTTTTGGAGTTCCAAAGTATTCGCAAAAGTCAGATTACTATAGACTATTCTGTTTTGACAGATTCTGTTTTCTTTGTGTTGTGTGCTTATTTTGATGGCTCTATGGTTTTCTTTGATGAGTTTTTGCCATAGAAAAGTTGGAATACAGTAGATATAATACAAAAAAATGAATTGGTTTGATACAGCACTTATAGTAGTGGTTTGCTTTCTTTTACTAACGGATCTCACAAAGGTTTTGTTGAGTTTTGTGTGATTGAAGTTTTCAAGTTTTGGGTTATCTTACGATGGATGAAAGAAGGATAGAAGAGCCTAAGCTTGGGGATGCCCCGGCATCCCAAGCTATTATCCAAGAATGAGCAACCAACTAAGCTTGGGGATGCCCCCGAGTGGCATCCCCTCTTTCTGCTAACGACCATTGGTTTTTACTCGAGACTATATTTTTATTCATCACATGATATGTGTTTTGCTTGGAGCGTCTTGTATGATATGAGTCTTTGCTTATTTTATTTTGTGTTTTAAGTCATCAATCCTTGCTAGTCACACCTATTTGAGAGAGCCAAAATTATCTCATGACTTGCTAGAATTGCTCTCTGTGCTTCACTTAAATCTTTTATGAGCTAGGACTTGCTCTAGTGCTTCACTTATATCTTTTTGAGCACGGCGTGCTTAGTATTTTTGAAGAAATGCTCCCTTGCTTCACTTAGATTTGTTTAGTTAGTTAAATTTTGAAGAAATTCTCTCTTGCTTCACTTAAATTATTTTGAGAGAAAGAAAAAAGATTATGCTCATGATCTTCACTTATATTTGTTTGAGCCTATGAAAAGCAACACATGAAAATTAGTCCCAAAGTGATAGATATCCAAGAAGGATAAAGAAAAAATGTCATGAAGATCATTGGACAAAATAAACTTGATTCTTAGTAATAGTTTTGAGATATGATGATGTGATATGTGAGTTATGTTGATGAGTAATTATGCTCTAGTAAGAATATTGGTGTTAAGGTTTGTGATTCCCTATGCATGCACGAAAGTCAATAATCATGCAATGAAAATTATATCCTACTTGTGGTGCATTATTCGGTTTTAATTATTCTTAATGCTTGCTTATGAGATTATTTGTTTCTTGGTTGGTCGCTTCTCAATCTTTTTGCTAGCCTTCATTTTGCAGTGAGTATGATCTCTACTTGTGCATTCAAATCCTTTAAACCAGTTTTGCCACATGAGTCCACTATATCTACCTATATGCGGTATTCTTCTGCCGTTCTAAGCAAAATTTGCATGTGCCATCTCTAATTTTCAAAATAAACTTCTCTTTTGTGTGTTTGTTTCGCTCGCAGAACGGTAACGGGTGGCTAATATTTTCCATGCTGGATGTGTTATTCTCACGATGAGTGTTTACTCACTTGTCATTGCACGAGAGTAAGGCAAAGGTTTTAGGAATTCCTAGTCCCGAAAATGCAAAAATGAATTTACTTTATGTTGTAAAATAATAAATTCCTTGGGAAGTGTTGGTATGGAAGGCACCCGTGGATACGGTTAGCCATGGAAAGTGAAAGTGTGGTGGAAAAAGGAATAAACTTTATTTTCTGTTTGGGAGCCGCCTATGGCATATCTAGCATGGAAAGTGTTCATAGCTCTACGTCATTTTCGTTGGTGGGATGGATACACCTCCCAAAATGTTTTCATCTCTATTTTTTCGCTTTGAGCTCTGGCACCTCTACAAATCCCTACTTCCCTCTACGAAGGGTCCTTCTTTTACTTTGTGCAATTTTTATTTTGAATTTGAGTCTCCATCCTCTCTTATAAAAGCACCAACCTGTTGGAAATATGCCCTAGAGGCAATAATAAAATGGTTATTATTATATTTCCTTGTTCATGATAATTGTCTATTGTTCATGCTATAATTGTGTTATCCGGAAATCATAATACATGTGTGAATACATAGACCACAACATGTCCCTAGTGAGCCTCTAGTTGACTAGCTCGTTGATCAATAGATGGTTACGGTTTCCTAACCATGGACATAGGATGTCATTGATAACGGGATCACATCATTAGGATAATGATGTGATGAACAAGACCCAATCCTAAGCATAGCACAAGATCGTGTAGTTCGTCTGCTAAAGCTTTTCTAATGTCAAGTATCTTTTCCTTAGACCATGAGATTGTGCAACTCCCGGATACTGTAAGGGTACTTTGGGTGTGCCAAACGTCACAACGTAATTGGGTGGCTATAAAGGTACACTACGGGTATCCCCGAAAGTATCTGTTGGGTTGGCACGAATCGAGACTGGGATTTGTCACTCCGTATGACGGAGAGGTATCTCTGGGCCCACTCGGTAAGACATCATCGTAATGAGCTCAATGTGACTAAGGGGTTTGGTCATGGGATGATGTGTTACGGAACGAGTAAAGAGGCTTGCCGTAAAGAGATTGAACAAGGTATCGGTATACCGACGATCGAATCTCGGGCAAGTGCTATACCGGTAGACAAAGGGAATCGTATACGGGATTGATTGAATCCTTGACATCGTGCTTCATCCGATGAGATCATCGTGGAACATGTGGGAGCCAACATGGGTATCCAGATCCCGCTATTGGTTATTGGCCGGAGAGATGTCTCGGTCATGTCTGCATAGTTCCCGAACCCGTAGGGTCTACACACTTAAGGTTCGGTGACGCTAGAGTTGTAATGGGAATTGTATGTGGTTACCGAAAGTTGTTCGGAGTCCCGGATGATCCACGTCACGAGGAGTTCCGGAATGGTCCGGAGGTGAAGATTTATATATGGGAAGTCCAGTTTCAGTCACCGGAAAGGTTTCGGGGTTTATCGGTATTGTACCGGGACCACCGAAGGGGTTCCGGGGGTCCACCGGGAGGGTCCACCTGCCCCGAAGGACCTAATGGGCTGTAGTTGGGTGGGAACCGGCCCCTTAGTGGGCTGGCGCGCCCCCAAGGCCCAAGGTCCTAGGGTTGGAAACCCTAGGGGGCCGCTGCCCCCCCCCGGGGGCGGGCGCCCCCCTAGTTGGAAACCCTAAGGGGGCCGCTGCCCCCTCGAGGGGCCGCCGCCCCCCTCTAGATGGATCTAGGGGGCCGGCCCCCTCTCCCCTTCCCCCTATAAATAGTGGGGGGTGGGAGGGGAGCCGCACCCCTTCTCCTGGCGCAGCCCTCCCCCCTTCCTACACCTCCTCCTCCGTAGCACTTAGCGAAGCTCTGCCGGAGAACCACGAGGTCCACCGCCACCACGCCGTCGTGCTGCCATAGCTCTACCTCAACTTCTCCTCCCCCCTTGCTGGATCAAGAAGGAGGAGACGTCCCCGGGCTGTACGTGTGTTGAACGCGGAGGCGCCGTCGTTCGGCGCTTAGATCGGATTCAACCGCGATCTGAATCGCTACGAGTACGACTCCTTCATCCGCGTTCTTGCAACGCTTCCGCATCGCGATCTTCAAGGGTATGAAGATGCACTCCCCTCTCTCTCTCGTTGCTAGTCTCTCCATAGATTGATCTTGGTGATGCGTAGAATTTTTTTAATTTCTGCAACGATCCCCAACACAACTAAGAGGCAATATGATCGTACTTAAGTATTGGGTGTAGCTAATATTCGAGTGTGTTTCATGAATGGATCAATGTTTGAGCATGATGGGCTAAGGATAACTTATTTTAGCGTTGATATTTGGAAAGACATGGTTGCTTGTTGATATGCTTGAGTATCTAAATTATTATGTCAAAACTAGACTATTCCTTTGAATCACATAAAAGTCCAAATGCCCATGCTATAAAGAAAAGAATATGATATGACTTCATAAAAAACACTCCACATCAAAAATTCTGTTTTTATCACGTATATACTTGAGGACGAGCATGAGTTAAGCTTGGGGATGCTGATACGTCTCCAACGTATCTATAATTTGTGATTGTTCCATGCTGTTTTATTATCAATCTTGGATGTTTTATAATCATTTTATAGTCATTTTATATCATTTTTTGGTACTAACCTATTGACATAGTGCCAAGTGCCAGTTCTGTTTTTCCATGTTTTTTACATCGCAAGAAATCAATATCAGACGTAGTCCAAATGCCACAAAACTCCACGGTGTTTTTTATGGGCCAGAAGGAACACAACGGGCCCTAGTTGCACCTGGGGGGAGTCTCGAGCAGGGGACAACCCACCAGGGCGCGCCAGGAGGCCTAGGCGCGCCCTGGTGGGTTGTGCCCACCTCGGGTGCCCCCCGGACCGCCTCTTTGCTCTATAAATACCCCAAAAATGCAGAAACCCTAGGGGAGTCGATGAAATATTCATACAGCCGCCGCAGAGTCCAGAACCACCAGATCCAATCTAGACACCGTCTCGGATGGGGTTCACCACCTCCATTGGTGCCTCTCCGATGATGCGTGAGTAGTTCTTTGTAGACCTTCGGGTCTGTAGTTAGTAGCTAGATGGCTTTATCTTTCTCACTGAATTCTCAATACAATGGTCTCTTGGAGATCCATATGATGTAACTCTTTTTGCGGTGTGTTTGTTGGGATCTGATGAACTTCGAGTTTATGTTTAGTTATATATTTTTATATCAATGAAAGTTATTTGAGTTTCTTTGATCTCTTATATGCATGATCTCTTATAGCCTCGTATTTCTTCTCTGATATTTGGGTTTTTTTTGGCCAACTTGATCTATTTCTGTTGCAATGGTAAGAGGTGCCCGGTAGTGGGTTCGATCTTATGGTGCTTGATCCCAGTGACAGAATGGGAAACGACACGTATGTATCGTTGCTACTAAGGATAAAAAGACGGGATCTATATCTACGCAATAGATAAACGGATCTTGTCTACATCTTGTCATCGTTCTTATTGCATTACTCTGTTTTTCCATGAACTTAATACACTAGATGCATGCTGGATAGCGGTTGATGTGTGGAGTAATAGTAGTAGATGCAGGCAGGAGACGGTCTACTAATCTTGGACGTGATGCCTATGTAATGATCATTGCCTGGATATCGTCATAATTATTTGAAGTTCTATCAATTGCCCAACAGTAATTTATTTACCCACCATTTGCTATTTTTCTCGAGAAAAGCCACTAGTGAAACCTACGGCTCCCGGGTCTTCTTTCTCATATATTTGCTTGCGATCTACTTTTCCTTTGCATTTTTATTCAGATCTATTAAACCAAAAATACAAAAATACTTTGTTGCACTTTATTTTATTTGCGATCTATTATCTTAATCTATTACAAATCTCTGGCATCGTTACCCGAAAGGGATTGACAACCCCTTTAACACATCGGGTTGCGAGGTGTTGTTATTTGTGTGCAGGTGATGTTTATGTTGTGTTGCTTGGTTCTCCTACTGGTTTGATAACCTTGGTTTCATCACTGAGGGAAATACCTACCGTCGCTGTTCTGCATCATCCCTTCCTCTTTGGGGAAATACCGACGTAGTCCTAGCAGACAGGAGCTTTTCTGGCGCTATAGTCAGAGAGCAATCAGAGCCAAGGGACGCCGCGCCGACTGCTGCCGACGCCGACCAAGCCAAGACCCACCAGTCGGGTGCTCCACCATCCGTCGCCGCTGCCTCCGCCAACTCGTCGGATCCGCCTGCTGCTCCTCTGGCCTAGGCGGCCACTTTATCTTTCCTATTTTTTCGTCTTGTAATCTTTTGAACAAGCAAGTTAAATTCGCACAGTTCCACCCACTGGGGGTGTACGTTCAAACTCTGTTGAATGCTGGCCAAGAGCCTTTTGTTATGTAAATTAATTTATTCTCGCACAAGTTTGTGCTCTGCCGGGTTCTAACTTGGTTGTGCCTTTCTGTTCTTCTTGGGTTTTTCCTTTTCCGCCTTCCTTTGGTTGCCGCCCTGCCAGCCGGACAGCCGCTCTGCGGTCTGTGGCTGGGTCAGGGAGTTGGCCGTTTAGGATAAACAAGTACTTTGGCCGCCTAGAACATAGCTAGTCAAGCGAGAAGCTGGCCGACCAGCTTCTCAGTAGCCGGACGGTGAGGCGAGGAGCCGGCTTGGCCTATGCTGATGTTTTTTCCTTAGTCATTTTTCGTGTGGACACTGTTTCCTGCCTTTAGCTCTTGCCAGCCGGACAGTCATTCTGCGAGCTGCGGCTTAAGGCAAGAGAGGGCTTAGACGTCGGCACACTACTTGTCCGACTATAGGTGGCATCAACATAGGACAAGGCGGCGAGCCCCCGGGCCGACTGGTCGGACCCGGTGCTGGGCGAAGGAATGGAATAATACATTCACAGGCATAGTCTTATCATATAGATAAAAAGGGTAGCCCCCGAGTGCTCCTCGAGGGACCCGATGTCTTTGCTCTTAATAACAAAGGTAGCGTGGTACATACTGCATTAACTGTAAAATCTTCGGAGGAGATTTGCGTTCCATGGGCGCTCTGTTTCCTTGCCGGAATCGTCCCTCTTGCATCCCCCGGGCTTCTGCGCGTCGATGAAATAGTAGGAGTCATTGCCCAAGGCTTTGCTGATGATGAACGGCCCTTCCCAAGGGGACGAGAGCTTGTGCTGGCCGGCTGTTCGGTGGATCAGCCAGAACACAAGGTCCCCCTCTTGGAAGGATCGTGGCCTGACCTCCCGGCTGTGGTAGCGGCGTAGGCCCTGCTGGTAGATGGCGGACCGGCTGAGTGCTAACAGCCGACCCTCTTCCAGCAGGTCGACGTTGTCTTCTCACGCCTCCTTCGCCTCCGACTCCGTGTACATGGTGACACGAGGCGAGTCGAACTCAATGTCAGTTGGGATGACGACCTCGGCCCCGTACACGAGGAAGAAGGGAGTGAAGCCGGTTGCTTTGTTTGGCGTGGTCCGGAGACTCTAGAGGACGGCCGGCAGCTCTTCGATCCAGCAGCCGGCCGAGCGCTCCAGCGGCTCGACCAGTCGGGGCTTGATGCCGGACAAGATGAGGCCGTTTGCTCGCTCGACTTGGTCGTTTGACTGCGGATGGGCAACGGACGCTAAGTCTAGTCGGATGCCCTGCGTCGCACAGAAATGGACCAAGGCGCCTTTGGCAAAGTTTGTGCCGTTGTCGGTGATGATGCTGTGCGGTACACCGTACCAGACGGTGATATCTGCGATGAAGGTCACAACAGTCGGACCATTCAGCTTTTTGATTGGCTTTGCTTCAATCCACTTGGTGAATTTGTCCACGTCGACCAGCAGATGGGTCATGCCGCCGCGTGCTGTCTTGAATGGGCCCACCATGTCCAGCCCCCAGACGGCAAAAGGCCAAGTGAGGGGGATGGTCTTGAGTGCAGAAACCGACAAATGTTGCTTGGAGCTGCATCGTTGGCACCCTTTGCACTTCTTGACCAAATCCTTGGCGTCGTCCAAAGCAGTCGGCCAGAAGAATCCATGGCGAAAAGTGAGGTCTACTATGCAACTTTATTCTTGTAGACTCGTGTTGGGCCTCCAAGCGCAGAGTTCTGTAGGACAGTAGCAATTTTCCCTCAAGTGGATGACCTAAGGTTTATCGATCCGTGGGAGGTGTAGGATGAAGATGGTATTTCTCGAACAACCCTGCAACCAATTACAAGAAATCTCTCGTGTCCCAACACACCCAATACAATGGCAAATTGTATAGGTGCACTAGTTCAGCGAAGAGATGGTGATAAAAGTGTAATATTGATGGTAGAAATATATTTTTATAATCTGAATAAATAAAAACAGCAAGGTAGCAAATAGTAAACGGGCACAAAACGGTATTGCAATGCTTGAAAATGAGGCATAGGGTCCGTACTTTCACTAGTGCAACCTCTCAACAATGCTAACATAGTTGGATCATATGATTATCCCTCAAAGTGCAATAGAGAATCACTCCCGAGTTCCTATTAGCGGAGAACAAAAGATAGAAATTGTTTGTAGGGTACGAAACCACCTCAAAGCTATTCTTTCCATTCGATCTATCCTAGAGTTCGTACTAAAATAACGCGAGCTATTCTTTCCGATCGATCTAATCAAGAGTTCGTACTAGAATATCACCAAAGAAAATTCATATTCATAATACTCAATCCACACAAAGAACTACAAAGAGACCCCAAAGTTTCTATCGGAGAAAAGATAATAAAAACGTGCATCAACCCCTATGCATAGATTACCCCAATATCGTCGCGGGAATCCGCGAGTTGAATGCCAAGACACATATCAAGTGAATCAATATGATACCCCAATTGTCACCTCAAGTATTCATACCGCAAGACATACATCATGTGTTCCCATCTCTGAATATTCAATCCGACAAGACAAAACTTCAAAGGGTAAAGACTCAATTCATCACAGCAAGAGTATAGAGGGGAGAAACATCATATGATCCGACTATATTAACAAAGCCCATGATACAGATCACGAGAGAGAGAGATATTAAACACATAGCTACTGGTACAAACCCTCAGCCCCGAGGGTGGACTACTCCCTCCTCATCGTGGCGGCCGCCGGGATGATGAAGATGGCCACCGGAGATGATTCCCCCTTCGGCAAGGTGCCGGAACAGGGTCTAGATTGGTTTTCGGTGGCTACAGAGGCCTGCGGCGGTAGAACTTCTGATCTAGGTTAACCCCGAAGGGTTTCGGAATATTTGGGAATTTATAGTGCAAAGAGGGGGTGCGGGAGGCCACCGAGGTGGGCACAACCCACCTGGGTGCGCCAGGGGGGGCCTGGCGCGCCCTGGTGGGTTGTGCCCCCCTCGAGGCACCCCCCAGGCGCTGCTCTGGCCCAAAGGATGTCTTCTGGCCCAAACAAAATCACCGTGGAGTTTCGTTGCGTTTGGACTCCGTTTGGTATTGATTTCCTGCGATGTAAAAAACAAGCAAAAAACAACAACTGGCACTGGGCACTGGGTGAATAGATTAGTCCCAAAAAATGATATAAAGTTGCTATAAAATGATTGTAAAACATCCAAGAATGATAATAAAACAGCATGAATACTTCATAAATTATAGATATTTTGGAGACGTATCAGCATCCCCAAGCTTAATTCCTACTCGTCCTCGAGTAGGTAAATGATAAAAGAAATAATTTATGAAGTGTGAATGCTAGCAAAGTGCACAAGTTTGATCAATGACAATTTCACTCACTTTTCCTAGCATCATAATAGCAATTCTTTCTTATAAAACTTCTCATGTTATAGTAGCAACCAATTCACATGTTAAGGTTCAAACAATGAGCTCTCTTGAAACTCAACAACCTATGTTCTTAGTCACCAAGCAATTGCAATTCAACTTATTCAACAGAGTTTAAGTAAGAGCTGCACATACTCAACCATCATATAGTCTTGTATGATTGCTAGATAGCGGCTTATTGTTTTGCCTCCCAACATATTCACCTCAAGGGTGATGTCAACAATAATAACTCATGCTACCCATATTCAACTGGACATATGTTCCTAGATCTTTCCTCACCACCTGATGCTTGCCAATAGAGAAAAATAAAAAGGAGTGGAGAGAATAACTTTGACTCTTTGCATAAAAATAAATACTGAAAAGTAAAAGATAGGCCCTTCGCAGAGGGAAGCAGAGGTTGCCATGTGCTTATTTGTTTGTATGCTCAACCCCTTAGTGCAAAAGAACGTCACGTTATATTGCCCCTTATGATAGCAACCTTTATTATGCAGTCCATCACTTTTATTGCTTTGCCATCATAAGTTCGTACAACGCTCAGTTTTCTCTTACACTAAATGATCTAACACTTTTAGAAGCAATTTTTATTGCCTTATTGCACCGATGAAAACTTACTTGAAGGATCTTGCTCAATCCCTAGGTAGGTATGGTGGACTCTTGAAGATAAGATTTGGGTTTAAGGGTTTTTGGATGCACAAGTAGTTTCTCTACTTGGTGCGGAATTTTTGGCTAGCAAAGATGGGGGGGAAGCACCACATGTTGAAGGATCTAAGACAATATGACTTCTATGTGAATGTGAACAAACATAAACCATTACCTTGTCTTCCTTGTCCAACGTCAACAATTTTGGCATATAATATTTTGATGGGGGCTCACAATCACAAAATATTTCCATGATAGTGTATTTGCATGTGAAAGTTCTCTTCCTTATACTAATTATTCGTGAATTGCTTGTATGACCAATATTGTGATTGTCAAGCCTCAAAAGATTTCACGTTGTAAACCCAATGTGAAGCTACCACTAGGCATGATATGATTTCAACTTCATAACATTCAATTTACTCAACAATTTACTCATAGGATATAAGTGAAGCACTAGAGCAATTTCAAAGAAAAGAGCTTCGTTGACAGGATGTGAATGCCGCTTACTTAGCCTCCTTGGCAACTATTTGAGGACTCTATTTTATTTAAAAACTTTCATATCTAAGTATTTTATTAAAACAGCAAGTAAAACAAAAATACAATGATATTCTAAGAATAGTTAAACTCATGTGAAGAAGCAAAAACTTAGGCTCAACCGATACTAACCGATAATTGTTGAAGAAGAAAGGTGGGATGCCTACCGGGGCATCCCCAAGCTTAGATGCTTGAGACTTCTTGAAATATTATCTTGGGGTGCCTTGGGCATCCCCAAGCTTGAGCTTTTGTGTCTCCTTAAGTCCTTTTATTTCACAGTTTTCCTAAATCTCAAAAGCTTCATCCACACAAGACTCAACAAGAACTCGTGAGATAAGGTAGTATAAACCAATGCAAAAGCCTTATCATTCTCTACTGTAGAAAATCACTAAAATTATTATTCAACAATGCATACTAAATTCCTCTGCATATTTAATACTCCTATCCTCAAATAGATTCATTAAACAAGCAAGCATATGCAAACAATGCAAACATAACAGCAATCTGCCAAAACAGTACAATCTGTAAAGAATGCAAGAGTATAAATACTTCCCTAACTCCAAACATTACGAGGTTCTACCCCACTGTAGAAAATTTATCAGAGATTATTTTGCAAAAAGTTTCAACATTTTATTACATTCTGACTTTTCTAGGGAATTTTTGCAAAAGCGGTAAACTTTCTGTTTTCAAACAGCAACATGTAAACTTCTAAAATAAGCATAGTAAAGACTATCAATGTCACTTTTATTGAAATAAAAGATGCAAAAAATTGTAAATAACAGCAAGAAAATCCTAAAAAAATAAAATGATGCTCCAAGCAAAACACATAGCATGTGACGAATGAAAACATAGCTCCAAGTGAGGTTACCGATAATGTTGGAGACGAAAGAGGGGATGCCTTCCGGGGCATCCCCAAGCTTAGTTGCTTGGATATTCCTTGAATATTATCTTGGTGTGCCTTGGGCATCCCCAAGCTTAGGGTCTTGTCACTCCTTATTCTCCTCATATCGATATCTCACCCAAAACTTGAAAACTTCAATCACACAAAACTTAACGGATCTTCGTGAGATAGGTTAGTATGATAAAGAGCAAACCATTTCACTTTTGGTACTGTCAAAGACAAGATTCATAAATGTTTCCACACAATGCCTACTGGAGAATATCATTTCCATAATTTATATTGAGCAATGTAAGCCATAGAAACTAGAAAGCAAGCAAACTATGCATTGAAAATGGAATCTGTCAAAAACAGAACAGTCTGTAGTAATCTGTACTCAAACCATACTTCTGCTACTCAAAAAATTATGAACACGTGAGCAATTTGTATATTAAACTTCTGCAAAAATAATCAACTCAAAAGCACTCTTCTTTGAAAAAATAGACTTATTTTCGTGAGCGCAAAAGTTTCTATTTTTCAGAAGGGTCAAATCAACTATCACCCAACATGATCCCAAAGGCTTTACTTGGTACTTTATTGAAACAAAAGCAATAAAACATAATCTATATAGTAGCATAATCATGTGAACAGACAAAAACAGTAGGTAAAAGTGTTGGGTTGTCTCCCAACAAGCATTTTTCTTTAATGTCTTTTAGCTAGGCATGATGATTTCAATGATGCTCGCATAAAAGATAAGAATTGAAACATAAAGAGAGCATCATGAATCATAAGTTACTCTCTCATAATAATTTTCAGTAGCATCATGAATAGATTCATCAATATAACCATCACATAAAGGATTCTTTTCATGATCCACAAGCATAGAAAATTTATTACTCTCTACATAAGCAATTTTATTCTCATTCATAATAGTGGGAGTATCATAGGAAACTCGAATACTATAAATTGTTCCCACATTAAAAGAGCAATGTTCAGTAAAAGGATATTCAAAATTATGACAATAATTATCACTACTTTTTATAACATAAGTATCATCACAATAATCATCATAAGTAGCAACTTTGTTCCCATCATAGATAAGAGGCATGCAACCATCATAGAAAGTTTGATCATCCAAAGTAGGGGGACTAAAAAGATCATCTTCATTAAACATAGCCTCCCCAAGCTTGGGACAAACATTAATTGCAGCAAATAAATTCTCAAACATGTCATTCTCATAAAACATAGCATCCCCAAGCTTGTGGCTTGGCATATCATAAGCATAACCACTCTCATCATTAATAGTATGAATATCACCAGTGGTATAACAATTGCTATCATCATAATTTCCCAAGTTGGTGCCAAAAAGATTTCCAAGATTATAAGAAGTATCATTATCCTCCCAATCATAATCATCACAACAAGCAATAGGCATAACAAAATCATCATCAAGTGCATCATCTTCCACAATTATTGTTGATTCATTTTCATGAGGCACAACAATATTAGGAGCAACATTATTTGGGAGAGATACCTTTTTATCTCTATTCTTTATTTTTTTCTTCTTCTTCACCACATCATGTGTGGGTTTAATTAATCTTCTCAAGCTTCTTATTGATGAGATTGGTTGGATAGGAAGCTTCTCCTCGTTACCCGATTCATCATAATAAACACTAGGAGGGTATTGGGAAATATTTTCCCTTTCATTAGTACTCTCTTCATATTCTATTTGTTATCTTGACTTTAGATAGTTGGCAATATAAGGATTCTCAATGCAATTTACCACACAAAACATATAAATTTCCTCTAGATCAAAATCAAGAAACCTCTTGGGATTTGGAAAACCCTTAGTTATACGTTTCATTTCTTCATACCCCAAAAGAAGACTAAGCTCTTTATGATGCTCAAGGGTAATCAAGTTATCACAATTTTTGGACACAATTTGATCATGAAAGAATTTGCATTGGTGATTTAAATGACCATGTTCATTGCAAAGTTCACAAGGATGGCGAAAAAATCACATCTTTCAGCACAATCATCTAGCCTCTCTTGCAAATTTTTCGTTTCTAAATATTTATGCTTCTTACAAAATCTATCTTCCCTTTTTGGTGTGCAATTGCACTCCGAATTCACTCTGCAAAAAGTAACATGCTGATAAGAAACATTTTTGTCAAGACTTGTGCAATAATCATTAGCATTTTGGATATTCAAAGAATTCACACTAACAACATTGCAATCATGCTCATCATTCAAATATTTTGTGCCAAGCATTTTATTGACTTCTTCTTCTAACAATTGGGCACAATTTTCCGAACCATCATTTTCATGAAAGATATTATAAAGATGATCAATAATATGATGCAACCTTAATTCCATTTTTTGTAGTTTTCTTTTATAAACCAAACTAGTGATAAAACAAGAAACTAAAAGATTCAATTGCAAGATCTAAAGATATACCTTCAAGCACTCACCTCCCCGGCAACGGCGCCAGAAAAGAGCTTGATGTCGACTACACAACTTTATTCTTGTAGACTCGTGTTGGGCCTCCAAGCGAAGTGTTTTGTAGGACAGTAGCAATTTTCCCTCAAGTGGATGACCTAAGGTTTATCAATCCGCGGGAGGTGTAGGATGAAGATGGTCTCTCTCGAACAACCCTGCAACCAATTACAAGAAATCTCTTGTGTCCCCAACGCACCCAATACAATGGCAAATTGTATAGGTGCACTAGTTCGGCAAAGAGATGGTGATAAAAGTGTAATATTGATGGTGGAAATATATTTTTATAACTGAATAGACAAAAACAACAAGGTAGCAAATAGTAAACGGGCACAAAAATGGTATTGCAATGCTTGAAAATGAGGCCTAGGGTCCGTACTTTCACTAGTGCAACCTATCAACAATGCTAACATAGTTGGATCATATGATTATCCCTCAAAGTGCAATAAAGAATCACTCCCGAGTTCCTATTAGCGGAGAACAAAAGATAGAAATTGTTTGTAGGGTACGAAACCACCTCAAAGCTAGTCTTTCCGTTCGATCTATCCTAGAGTTCGTACTAAAGTAACGCGAGCTATTCTTTTCGATCGATCTAATCAAGAGTTCGTACTAGAATATCACCAAAGAAATTTCATATTCATAATACTCAATCCACACAAAGAACTACAAAGAGACCCCAAAGTTTCTATCGGAGAAAAGATAATAAAAACATGCATCAACCCCTATGCATAGATTACCCCAATATCACCGCGAGAATTCGCGAGTTGAATGCCAAGACACATATCAAGTGAATATGATACCCCAATTTTCACCTCAAGTATTCATACCGCAAGACATACATCATGTGTTCTCATCTCTGAATATTCAATCCGACAAGACAAAACTTCAAAGGGTAAAGACTCAATTCATCACAGCAAGAGTATAGAGGGGAGAAACATCATATGATCCGACTATATTAACAAAGCCCATGATACAAATCATGAGAGACAGAGATTAAACACATAGCTACTGGTACAAACCCTCAGCCCCGAGGGTGGACTACTCCCTCCTCATTGTGGCGGCCGCCGGGATGATGAAGATGGCCACCGAAGATGATTCCCCCCTCCGGAAGGGTGCTGGAACGGGGTCTAGATTGGTTTTTGGTGGCTACAGAGGCCTGCGGCGGCGGAACTTCTGATCTAGGTTAACCCCGAAGGGTTTCGGAATATTTGGGAATTTATAGTGCAAAGAGGGGGTGCGGGAGGCCACCAAGGTGGGCACAACCCACCTGGGCGCGCCAGGGGGGCTTGGCGCGCCCTGGTGGGTTGTGCCCCCCCCCCCAGGGCACACCCAGATGCTGCTCTGGCCCAAAGGATGTCTCCTGGCCCATAAAAAATCATCGTGGAGTTTCGTTGAGTTTGGACTCCGTTTGGTATTGATTTCCTGCGATGTAAAAAACAAGCAAAAATAGCAACTGGCACTAGGTACTGGGTCAATAGGTTAGTCCCAAAAAATTATATAAAGTTGCTATAAAATGATTGTAAAACATCCAAGAATGATAATAAAATAGCATGAATACTTCATAAATTATAGATACGTTGGAGACGTATCAGAAAGCTTTGGCGACAAGGGATCTGGAGGCGGCATGGTGGCCGCACTCGCCTTGGTGGATGTCTGTGAGGATTGCCTTGCCTTTCTCTAGCTCTACGCAGCGCTGGAAGACGCCAGTCACGCTGCGCCTGACAAGCTCTCTATTCACTATTGTGTATGCTGCTGCCCGACGTTGCACCTGCTAGGCCAAGATCTCGTCGGCTGGTAGCTCTCCGCTCACCAGGAAGTTGAGGATGGGCTGCGCCCATGATGGTGCTTCAACCACTTTCATCAAGGCCACTGGTACCAGGGCGGTTGGGTTGGGAGGCGGCGGGTTGGAGTTGGCCGCCGCTTGCTGCGTTGTTGAAGCCCCCGGGCCGGCTGCTGCAGTCCCCGGGCCGGGTGCGACTGCTGCAGTCCCCGAGCCACCTGCCGAAGTCCCCGGGACGGTTGCTTTAGCCCCCGGGCCGGGTGCGACTGCTGCAGTCCCCGAGCCACCTGCCGAAGTCCCTGTGCCGACTTCTGCGGTCCCCAAGCAGGATCCGACTGTTCCGGGGACAGCCGGCACGAAGATGGACTCTGATTGCGGCGAAGGCTTGATGGACGGCTTGCAAAGGCACTTGAGGGAGACGCCGGCTGGTATGGCTTGCCGGGCAGAGCCAATCCGTGCCAGGGCATCAGCTTGCTCGTTGTCGGCCCGTGGCACGTGAAGGAACTCGCACCCGTTAAAGTATCCGCTAATCTGCTGGACGAGAAAGCGGTAGCTCGCCATGTTTGCATCCTTGGCGTCCCAGTCGCCAGATGACTGCTGGACCGCCAAGTCTGAGTCGCCGTAACACATCACTCGGCGGATGCCAATCTCTTTAGCTAGTCGGAGCCCGTGGACGAGTGCCTCGTACTCGGTCACATTGCTGGAGGCGGCAAAGTGAATTTGCAGTGTGTATCTGAGCTTGTCACCTTTGGGAGAGGTGAGGACGATGCCAGCTCCCAGACCGGTGCGCATCTTCAACCCATCAAAGTGCATCCGCCATTGGGTGGAATCCGGTGTTGGCGGCACGTACTCGGTCTCGGCCTAGTCGACGAGGAAGTCGGCCAGCACTTGGGACTTGATGGCGGTGTGGGGCTGGTAAAGGATGGTGTGGGGAGCCAGCTTGATGGCCCACTTTACCACCCGGCCTGATGCATCTCTGTTGGCTATGATCTCGGCAAGTGGGGCGGTGCAGACGACCGTGATGGAGTGCTCTTGGAAGTACTGCTTGAGCTTCTTGGCGGCAAAGTACACGCCATAACACATCTTCTGGTAGTGGGGGTAATTCTGCTTGGAGGTGACAACACCTAGCTCAAGTAGTAGACGGGCCTCTGGACCGGCTGCGCCCTGCCGTCTTCTGGGCGCTCGACCATGATGACGGTGCTGACCACCCGGCTGGTGGCGGTGATGTAGAGGAGCATGGGCTCTTTAGCAGCCGGAGCCGCCAGGACAGGCAGCGTGGTCAGCATCTTCTTGAGGTGGAGGAAGGCTTCGTCTGCCTTGTTGTTCCACTCGAAGTGAGTGGTTTTCTTCATTAGCTAGTACAGGGGAAGAGCCTTCTCGCCCAGTCGACTGATGAAACGGCTGAGGGACGCCAAGCACCCGGTGAACTTCTGGACGTCTCGCAGCCGGGTGGGTCTCTCCATCCGCTCAATGGCCTTGATCTTCACAGGGTTGCACTCAATGCCGCGTTCAGAAACAAGGAAACCAAGGAGCTGGCCGGCTGGGACTCCGAATACACACTTCTCTGGGTTGAGCTTGATTTGAAAACAGCACAGATTATCAAAGGTCTCCTTGAGATCCTCCAGGAGGGTGCCGCACTTCTCCATCTTCACCACAATATCGTCTACATAGACGTGGGCATTTCTACCGAGTTGCTTGAGGAGGCACTTCTGCATGCAACGCTGAAACGTGGCACCGGCATTTCTCAAGCCGAATGTCATGGTCAGGTAGTAGAAAGCTCCGAATGGTGTGATGAAGGCGATCTTCAGCCGATCGGCCAGGTTTAGCTTGATCTGGTGGTAGACAGAATAGGAATCAAGGAAGGACAGTAGCTCGCATCCGGCTGTGGAGTCAATCACTTGATCTATCCGAGGCAGAGCAAACGGATCTTTAGGGCAAGCTTTGTTGAGGCTGGTGTAGTCGATACACATGCGCCACTTGTTCTTCTTCAGTACAAGGACTGGGTTGGCAAGCCACTCTGGGTAAAACTCTTCCATGATGAAGCCGGCTGCCAGAAGCCGGGCTATCTCTTCACCAACAATTCTCCTCTACTCTTCTGACAGGCGGCAGAGGGGTTGCTTGACTGGTTTTGCATCTGATCTGACATGTAGCTTGTGCTCGGCGAAATCCATCGAAACACCCGGCATGTCTTTGGGAGACCATGCAAAGATGTCCCGATTCTCATGGAGGAAATCGACGAGCTCGCTTTCCTATTTGCTATCGAGGTTGGTCCCCATGATAGCGTGCCTCTCCGGGTGCTCCGGGTCCAAGGGTATCTTCTTGGTCTCTTTGGCCGGCTTGAAGGAGCCCTGGGTCTCCGACTCCTTGGGGTCTGGCGACAGGTCCGGCTGCTTGCTGGCCATGGCCACAACTCGGTCAAGGAGTCGCTTCTCAACAGCGATGACGAGGGACTCGGCCAGCCAACTGCTGGCAGCAGCACATGCGGTCGACTTCTTGTAGTCTCCGGCTATGATGATGATGCCCTTGGTACCCGACATCTTCATCTTGAGGTAGGCGTAGTGCGGCACCGCCATAAACTTGGCCAGAGGAGGCCGGCCCAGGAACGCGTGGTAGGGGCTCTCCAGGTCGACCACCTCGAACCAGATGGGCTCGTGGCGGAAGTGATCTTTGTCTCCGAAGAGGACGTCTATCTTGATCTTTTCGATTGGAGAGCAGGAAAGGCCTGGTACAATGCCGTGGAAGACGGTCCGACTGGGCTAGAGTTGCTTCTCCTTGATGCACAGCTTCTCTAAGGTGTCGCGGTAGAGGATGTTGATGTTGCTACCGCCGTCTATCAGGACTCGGGAGAAGCGACAAGCTCGCCTCTCTGTTGAAAAGGTGGTATCCAACACCATGGCGTAGGAACCCGGAGAAGGCATCACCTCCGGGTGGTCGGCGCGGCTCCAGCTGATGGGCCTCTCGGACCAGTGCATGAACTCTAGGACTTCAGAGGCGACAACATTCACCTCATGGTGCTGCTGACGCCGGCTGTGCCTGTCATCGGCCACGCTGGTGAAGATGACGTAGGCTCCATGCTCTTTGGGGAATTCATTGTTGGGGAACGTAGTATTTCAAAAAAAAATCCAGCAATCACGCAAGATCTATCTAGGAGATGCATAGGTGGTGTTTGGTTCCCTAGTCCTAGGACTTTTTCTAGTCCCTAGGACTTTTTGAAAAAGACTCTCAAGGAGGTGCTTCTAAGGACTTTCAGCAAAAAGTCCCAAAAAAGTCTCACCATGTTTGGTTTGCTAGGGACTTTTTCTAGTCCCAACACAAAAAAGTCCCTGGAACCAAACACCCCCATAGCAACGAGAGGGGAGAGTGTGTCCACGTACCCTTGTAGACCGAAAGCGGAAGCGTTTAGTAACACGGTTGATGTAGTCGAACTTCTTCGTGATTCAACCGATCCAAGCACCAAACGTACGGCACCTCCGTGTTCAGCACACGTTCAGCACGATGACGTCCCTTGAGCTCTTGATCCAGTTGAGGATGAGCGTGTAACACCCCAGATGTAAAACTTCCATATTTGGCAATATATCCATGTTGTTCTCCATCCAATTCCATTTGGGGTTCCATCTTTTGGTCTCATTTTGTTTTGTTATGTTGTTCTACTCATTTCATTGCCATGCTTACCTTTTAGCCATCATATGTTTGCATCATGTGCATATCAATGTTGTGTTGTGCTTATGTCAACTTGCATTTTCCATGATATGCACGCATGATATGTTGTTGCATGTTCTATGTGTGATCCATGCATCACCACCTTCATGCATCACCACCTCTCCTTCTCTTTGTTTCTTTTTGCAAGTGCCATTTTACCTTCCTCCATTAATGTTCAACTTTCCCTCAATATTCTATCACCATGTCAGTTACCTCTCTGCCAAGTTTCACCCATTTTGGAGTTGGTTTGGTTGGGGTCAAAAATGCTTCAAGTTTGAACCTAATGCAAACTTGGAATATTTTTCTTCCTCTAAAAATGTCCAAACCAATTTTATCAAATAGAGTATAATTCTAGGAGCATGTGGATATTCTTATTCCTGCCAAATTCTTCCCCTACCTCCCTGTACCTTTTCTTTTCTACAACTGTGAATTTAGATTTGCCGATTTAAGAAGAAAAGGGAAAGCCCTCCCAGTGCAGCCCACCTGGGCCTCTTCCCTCCCGAACCGGCCCAGCCAGCTTCCTGCAGCCCAGCTAGCCCGCAAGCGACAGGAGCTTCCTCCTCTGTACGGCAGAGCATCCAGCGACTCCACGTCGGCAACCTCGGTGATTTGACGGCCGGAGAGACCACTTAGCACCTACTCCCTCCGTCCGGAAATACTTGTCATCAAAATGAATAAAAGAGGATGTATGTAGATGTATTTTAGTTCTAGATACACTCCTTTTTGTCCATCTTGATGATAAGTATTTTCGGACGGAGGGAGTATATATCTTGTCCAAACCCTACCCCGGTGTCCCCTAGACCGATTCCCCCCTCCTATACCCTAGCCGCCGCCCAGGTAGGTCTCTACGCCCCCGCCGTCGCCGCGCCCACCATGACCCGAGCGAGCAGGAGCTCCATCTCGGGCTAGTCTCCAGTACGACTCCGCCCCCGCTCGGCCGCTCTGGAGAGGACCCCCGAGGTCTCCTTCGTCTTCTTCCACGACGTACGCGACGCCATGACCTCGGGATCGACCTCTTCGACCCGTCTTCTTCCTCTTCTTCACGAACAGCAAGTCCACCGGAGTTCTTCCTCTCCCCGCCGTCGATCTACTGCATCCCTGGCCGTATCTTCTTGCCATAGGTATACTAGGTATACCCAACTCACTCCCTGCTCTTTATTGTCGCCAAACTGTCCCCGTAGTAGTTGCTAGGGTCGTGCCTTCGTCGTGTTTCCGGTGTTCTGGCGAAGCCTGCATTTTTTTGTTGTAGTTGTTGTTGCTGCCGCAGCATGCCCGTGTGTCCCCGCTCTGGATCCCCTCTGTCGCGCCCGCAGCTGGCATGCCCCGCTTCGCCTGCTGCAGCTCTCCCGCGTCCGCGTCGCTCGCTGCCTCGCCGGCGCCATCGTCGCCGTGGCCGCAAGCTCGGCGAGATCCTTCTCACACGCACACCCACACATGCGCGCACAGCTCCGCATGCATGCACCGCACACGCACGCCATTCCCGCATGCCACAACCACCATGGCAGCACGGCAAGCTTGTGCATTGCCTCTTCCCACTCTCGTCCACGTACCCACGCAGCTTGCGTTCCGCGAGCTCGTGGTCGAGCGTTTGCTCGCGCACCCCCACACCCGCACTCCCTTGCACATCCCGCAAGCTCGCCGCTATACTGTAGCTGTAGTCGTTGCTGCCCTGCTCGCCTTCGTCGCTCGCCTCCAGCATCGGGCAACCATGGCCAAAGGCTCGGCCTTCTTGCTTTGGTTCAAAAGGAGCCAGGCGCCCATCTCAATTCACACACACACTCTCTAGCGCAGTGGTTGACCACGCATGCCCGCACCGGGGGGACCTGGGTTCGATCCCCGTGGGCGCGGTTTAAATGACCATTGTTTTTGCAAGCAAGTCTGAGTATGACAGGGTGGCCCCACCTGCCATACATACAGCCCCTTGTCCCTTTTCTTTTATTCTTCCAGCGAAATTTCATTTCTGGAAAGTCCTCTCTTTCCATTTCCGGCAAGTCCATTTCTGGACATTTCCTATGCGGGAAACATGCCATTTCTGTCATATTCTAGTTAGGGCAGGTTTTAACTTATTGCACTTGTGATGATTTCTCTACAGCAACCCCAACATATTATATATGTTTTTGGGGTAGAAAAATCCCACCAATCCAGTGGTGGCATTAGTTTCTGCATTTGAGCAAGTTCATGAACATGTCATTCTACATCATGTTGCTGTTTTGTCTTTTATGTGTTTATTCATACAAATATGCTATGTGGTTGTTTTGCACATGGATAGCTTCATTTTCATGTCTACTTCATGCTACAAGTTGTTCCATGCCATGACATGCCTTGTAGTGAGTTAATAAAGCTTGTAAAGATGCCATGTTGAATCTGTTTCTGCTATGTCTAGCATGTTCACAAAGTCTGTAAAACTGTTATCTTTTGCATTATTGCCATGCTGTTTTCGTCATGCTCTAGTGGTTTATAGCTTTAGCTCAGTGTTCATGTTTTGTAGAGAATCTCCTGTACATCACTGCCATGTATTTTGTTCACATGTTTGGGTGTTGTAGCATATTTATACTTTGCATCCAAGTGGTCATGTTGTTGTTTTAAGCAGTTTTGCATCATATCTTGTTTTGCTTGTCATTTGCAAACCGTGCATCCGTTTCCGGCGATCCTTATATCGATTTCGACCGAAATCAACTCATATATCCAGCGACATACTTGGTTTGCCAAGTTGATGCCTTGTCCAACCTTTTTCCCTCCGGAGTACCCATATGCATTGCACATCATATCTTGCATTCCATGCCATGTCTTGCATCATGTTGCTTGTGCATTGCACCGTGATTGATTGTTGTTCCGTTGCTTGTGTTCTTGCTTTGGGTAGAGCCGGGAGACGAGTCCGTGAACGAGGAACCTGTTGAGAACGTTTACGAGGATCAAGCTTTCGACAACTCTGAGAACTTTGCAGGCAAGATGACCATACCCTCGAAATCACTTCTATCTTTGCTTGCTAGTTCTTCGCTCTATTGCTATGCCGCGCTACCTACCACTTGCTATATCATGCCTCCCATATTGCCATTTCAAGCCTCTAACCATCCTTTCCTAGCAAACCGTTGCTTGGCTAAGTTACCGCTTTTGCTCAGCCCCTCTTATACACTAGTAGGAAAAGGGGCTTTTACCCCGGTTCATAAGGGCTGGAACCGGGACTAAAGGGTCGTTACTAATGCCCTAGCCCTTTAGTCCCGGTTCTTACACGAACCGGGACTAAAGGCCGTCCACGTGGCCGGTGCGGGGAGGCCAGGCTGGAGGGCCTTTGGTCCCGGTTGGTGCCACCAACCGGGACCAATAGGCATCCACGTGTCAGCACCTGGCAGGAGCTGAGGTTTTTGTTTTTTTTGAAAGGGGGTGGTTTAGGGGTTTTGGGGGGTTAATTTAGGTGTTTCATATATTGTGTTAGCTAGCTAATTAATAGAGAGAAGTGTCCTCTCTTATCTCTGTGCTTTGTCGACGCTACGTACTATATACGTATGGAGAGGAGTAGACACGCTAGCTAGTAATCAAATGAAGGAAACAGAAGATCGTCATGACCATATATATATGCATACAGAGAGAAGTGATATCGACCACCTCTCCTTCTCCGAGATATTGGTCGAACAACAAGTTCTCGTATATCTATCCGACACTACCGGCTACATATATACAATAATTATCTCTTACAATACAATCTCCTAATTATATTGTAGGAACACAGGGTCCACATAGTATTCTCCGTTTTCAGCGATCACGTGGTCAAGGAAGAATGCCGCCAATTCCTCTTGAATTCCTCGCATACGAGCTGGTGCTAGGAGTTCATCCCGCTTCCGAAAAATCTAATTTGAAGAAGGGGGTCAATACATATATATATGAATAAATGAAACTCAACACAAATGATGGTAATAAAATAAAATTGTGAATATTATTGCTTACGCACTTCATATTGTTCTTCAGTGTAGCCCCGCTCACAGGTATGGTAGCGGATGGACTCGCAAATGTAGTATCCACAGTAATTATTCCCGGGTTGCTGCCACAACCACTTTACAAGAAATAGAGGTCAATCAAACTGATAAGCAAGCATGCTAAATGGTATTGATCAAACTAGCGCTTGAATCACTAGGAGATGCGCGGAACATGCTACTATAGTACTTACTTTGGGTGTCTAAATTGCAGCTGGTTCGGCAGTCCCGGGGCTTTTGAGGTGAATTTTCTCCAAACCCTGCCAGACAAAGAAAACAATTACTTGATATCAGGAAATGAACAAAGTTGCTGATATGGTGGATAATGATCGATTTAACTTACTTCTGGAGCATTTGAGTCATGTTCGCATAGTCCTGGGGATCTTTTCGTCTCGAGTCTAAGACGGTTACTACTCCCGGCTCAAGCTTAATCTCTAGGAGAATATAGTGGAAGCTGCGCATGCATGCATAAGTCATCAATTACATTACCATAACCTGGACTAATAAAGGGAAACCGAATATGCAGAAGACAGTAACACTCACTTGAAGTTGTAAGGAAAGAGTATTATATCTTTGTTTTGATTTATTACCAACGATTGTAGCAAGTTGGCCTCGGCTTCTTTGGCATGAAATTTAACCTGATAATCATCTATGAGATTTGTGTTAATGAACCCAATATCACCGATTTGTCTTTTCTTCAATTCGGCGATCTTCAATCTGCATAATATAGTGAGGATAAGTATAAATACATGCAATGAAAGAGCTGACCTATATAGAGAGACTTAATGACAGAAGTAGTACTACTTACAGACAGTAGCAAGTGATCGTTGTTTTATCGAGGGACATTAGATTGTAAAACTGGAAGAAATCCTCAAATGGAACATTCAGCAGTTCAATTCCAACGAGGTCATGCTCCGGTTTAACTCTCAGCGTTAAAGTACTCATCCCATCAGACTCTCTGCAGGTTTTCATGTACCAATCATGTAGTCTTCGCATCATCGTGCTTAGAGATTTGACATCTTTGACGAGAGGCTTCCCGTAATGGTATTTGTGTTCGTCCACCTCCATGATTTCATAATGTACATCGTCGGGCAGGTAATCTCCAAGATCGGTATAACCGGGCACCATACCCGGATCATTAGCGACGATGTCTTTTGACACCTTGAGCGGGGGGCACGATTGGTTCTCTTGTTCGCCGAGCTGGGCAATTTTTTTCCCAGCTCGTCGTTCTTTCATCCTTTTATCACTGACAGTACTTCCCGACCGCTCCGCTTCGGCATATGCCTTTGCAAGAACGCGCTCATAGTTGCCTTTTGGCGGAGACTTTGGTGGTTTTGTCAGGGCAGCCAGAGTGCGCTTTGCTTTCACCGGATCTACCTTCTCCTCCGGAGGTGGATGTTTCTTTGCTTTGTACCCCTTCAAAGAAGTTCTTCACTTCGGCTCGCACGATCTTCGCGTTCTCCTCCTCGGTCCTCTCATATGGTAACTTCTCTGGAGTCTTCAGAGAAGGACCGAATCTGTATTGCCTCCCGCCTCTGGCAGCTGTACTGCTAGACGCCGGCAGAGCAGACGGAGCGGCTGCGGCTGTCTTCTTTCCTTGCTTACGAGGCGGAGGAGAAGGACTACGACGCGCCGGAGCAGCCGCAGCAGCGGCGGGTCTCTTCCGCCCTTGCTGACGAGGCGGAGAAGGAGGAGGCTGGCTGCTCTGGCGCGCCGGCGCTGGCGGAGAAGGAGGCGGAGTGCCGCCATGCGCCGGAGAAGGAGGCTGAGTGCCCTGATCACTCGCCGGAGGAGGGAGGAGGCGGAGGAGGAGGCGGAGTGCCCTTACTCGTCGGAGCCGTCCAGTTCGGAAGCTTGATGAGCTCCTTCCGCCATAGGCATGGAGTCTTCAGAGCTAAACCCAGCCGAGTCTCCCCTTCACCGGTAGGGTGGTCAAGCTGGAGGTCCTCAAATCCCTCCGTTATTTCATCCACCATCACCCTAGCATATCCTTCAGGAATCGGCCGGCAGTGGTAGGTTGCGCCGGGTTCAGTAGGTAAAACAGAGCCAACAGCCGCCTTGACTTTCAAGTTCTGCCATTCCGCCATAAGGTGGCAATGTTGAGACTCCGTGATAGCATCCACGGGGTAGCTAGGAGTAGCCGCATGCTCCAGCTGAGGCAGCTCGGTGGAAGCCACGCTGCTTCTACGCTGAGATGGCGGTGTAGCTTCGGGGGCAGTTTCGGCATCTCTATTGCTGTCTCGTTCCTCTAGCACTTGAACCCTTTCGTGCAGACGCTGAATTTGGATCTGCTCCACTTTTTTCCTCCTCTCCTGGGTTTTGTAACCGCCCGCGTCCGGAAAACCAGCCTTCCACGGAACGGAGCCTGGCGTGCCTCGTGTCCGTCCAGGGTGCTCAGGATTCCCGAGGGCCATTGTGAGCTCGTCGTTCTCTCTGTCTGGAACGAACGTCCCTTGCTGCGCTGCATCGATATAGTGCTGAATCTTCTTGACGGGTATTGCAAGTTGCTCGTCCGTCCAACGACACCTCCCTGATACAGGGTCCAAGGTTCCGCCAGCCCCGAAGAACCAAGTCCGGCAACGGTCTGGCCAGTTCATTGTCTGTGGTTCGATCCCTTTATCAAGCAGATCCCTCTCAGACTTGGCCCACTTAGGCCGGGCTTTGAGGTAGCCACCTGACCCCGTGCGATGGTGAAGCTTCTTCTTCGCAGCATTCATCTTGTTTGTCGCTGACATCTTCTTACTCTTTTCCGATGTCTTGTGGGCCACAAATGCGGGCCAGTGATCTCTGATCTTCTCATACCGGCCGATGAATTCAGGTGTCTCTTCTTTGTCGACAAACGTTTTCAGCTCATTCTTCCACCTCCTGAATAGGTCTGCCATCTTCTTAAGAGCATGAGACTTGATTAATTGCTCTTTAACTGGCTTCTCCGGATCCTCCTCTGGCGGTAGGGTGAAATTTGCCTTCAGCTCAGTCCAAAGATCATCTTTCTGCATATCATTGACATAAGACACCTCAGGGTCTTCCTTCTTAGGCTTATACCATTGGTGGATGCTGATCGGGATCTTGTCCCTAACTAGAACCCCGCACTGAGCAGCAAAAGCATCCTTTGTCCGGAGGGGTTCAATCGGTTGGCCGTCGCGCGCGATTGCTGTGATCTCAAACCTTTCATCCGAGCGCAACTTTCTCTTCGGGCCTCGTCTCTTTACCGCAGTTGTGCTCGATCCGGAGGGCTAGAAAAAAGAAGAAAGACGAGTGTTAATTAATATGTGTACATACCAAAACAATGAATGCATCAATTAGCTAGTCAGCACAGGCTTAACTAATATATTTACCTGGCCGGACTCTGTTCGGTCACCGGAGCCGTCACCACGGGCTCCTTCTTGCACCAGCATTGGGTCACCGGAGCCATCATAATCATGTCTTTCCTCCTCCACTCTTCGATCACCGCAGCCTGCTTCTTCACCCTGTTCTTCCAGACCATCATTGTCGTTAAGATACGACAAGATATCACCTCCGGCTAAGATTATGTCCCCCAACACCTCTTCTGCTTGCTCATCTCGTCCGTGCTCCATTGTTTCTGCAAATATTACAACATGGCAATTATTACACAAACATGACAGCAGGTGGATATATTAGTGCAAACGTAGACCTAGCTTATTCCGGGTTTGGGGTGGCCTAGGCAACGCTTCAAGGGTAGGGGCGCGGCGGGAGGGGGTAGGAGACCGACATCGTTTTTTTCTAGGGTTTGGGTGTCCTCGAGAGTTTTGGTCGAGCGAGAGGGCCGGGGGGTGCTCCCGTGGTATAAGTTATCACGGTCGAGAGGGGGTATACATATCGACCGTCCATCATGTCGAAGTTATCTGGGAGGGAGTTATATATATCGACAACGACGACATACATACACGGGAAAATAATGTTATCGCGGAGGGGGTATATATCGACCCCCCCCCCACGTGTTGAAGTTATCGGGAGGGGGTTTTATATCGACAACGACGACATACATACACGGGAAAATAATGTTATCGAGGAGGGGGTATATCGACCCCCCCCCCCCCGTGTTGAAGTTATCCCCCCTCGTGTTGAAGTTATCGGGAGGGGGTAATATCAACAACGACAACATACATACACGGGAAAATAATGTTATCGGGGAGGGGGTATATCGACCCCCCCCCCACGTGTTGAAGTTATCAGGAGGGGGTTATATCGACAACGACGACATATATACACGGGAAAATAATGTTATCGGGGAGGGGGTATATCGACCCCCCCTCGTGTTGAAGTTATCCCCCCTCGTGTTGAAGTTATCGGGAGGGGTATATATCGACGATGACAGACCCAATAAAACATAAGAAAACGAAGAAGAAATAAAAAGAGGAGAGAAGAAGAAAGGAATAGAGGAGAGGATTGAAGAAAAAAAGAAGAAGAAAAAAGAAGAAAAAAAAAGGAGAAGAAGAAAAAATAGAATATTTTCTATTTTTTCTTCTTCTCCTCTATTCCTTTCTTCTTCTTCTCCTCTTCTTTTTCTTCTTTTTTCCTCTTCTTATTTATATCTCCTCTTCTTCCTCTCCTCTTCTTCTTTCTTTCCTCTTCTTATTTTCTTCTTTCCTATCCTTCTTTTTCTTCTTCTTCTTCCCTTCCTAGCTAGATATATAAAACTTTTCTAAAATTGTAACTTTTGCATATATAAAACTTTTCCATGTGGATCATCATTTCTCATATATATCGAATATATATCCATTGTCATATATAAAAACTTTCTATATATGAACAAAAAACTTTCTATGAACAAAAAAACATTTTTGACATATATATTCATACATTTTGAACATCTACATACATACAATTTTTTTTCACATACACATATACATCACATATGAACAAAAAAATTAAACTAATAAAAATAAAAAAACAGAGCCGGGGCGGCGGCTCTCACAGCGGGGGCGGCTAGGACGATGGCGACGGCGAGGGCGGGGGCGGCGAGGGCGCCGGCGCACGGGGCCGGGACGGGGCGGGGCGGCGAGGGCGCCGGCGAGCACGCGAGGGCCGGGCAGGGGGGCTCGGGGCGCCGAGGCGGCGCGCGCGAGCAGGGGAGCACGAGGCGGGGCGGCGCGTGGGGGCAGGGTGACGGCGACGAGCACCGGGCGGCGACCCGTCGAGGCAAGGGCGCGGGGCGACGGCGATGAGGAGCGGGCGGCGACGGCGAGCACGGGCAGCCTGGCGGCGTCGGGGGCAACTGGCGAGGTATGTCGAAAATTTCCCAAGTGTGGACTTATATAGCAAATCCTTTAGTCCCGGTTCGTGGCACCAACCGGGACTAAAGGTGGGCATTAGTCCCGGTTGGTGCCACCAACCGGGACCAAAGGCCTCTTTTCAGCAGCCCAAAGGGCGGGAAGCGGCGGCCTTTGGTCCCGGTTGGTGGCACCAACCGGGACTAAAGGGGGGCATTGGTCCCGGTTGGTGGCACCAACCGGGACCAAAGGCCTTGCGCTGCCCGCGGCCAAAAGTTTAGTCCCACCTCGCTAGTTGAGAGGGGCTCGGAGTGGTTTATAAGCTCCACTGCGGCTGCCCTCTCGAGCTCCTCTCAAATGCAGGCTTACGGGCCTAATGTCACACTGTGCTGTCTGTTGGCCTATTGGGCCTTCTGCGGGCCTGAATCCTGGCCCAGGTTGGGTTTCTAGTCGTATTCAGGCCGTGGTGGCCCAATAGGTGGCAGTTTTTTAATTTTTTTGCATTATTTATTTTCTTTTGTTTTTTGCTTTATTTTTTAATTCTTTTTGCTTTTAGGTCAGCAAAATTATAAACTGTCTGTTAGTGCCATTAGTTTTAGAAAACATATAAACTTTCTATTAGTGCCATTAGTTCTTTATGAAAATTCTTTTTGCTGTATTTAGTTTTTTTATTTTCTTTTTTGCTATATTTATTTTGTTTTATTTCTACTTACAACAAAAAACTTATTTATTTTATTTTATTTTGTTTCTAATTACTTATTTATTTTACTTTATGATAATTCTTTCTGCTATTAAAGTTTCTATCAAAAAAAGTTCTTTATGAAAATTCTTTTTGCTTTTAATGATTAAAAATAAAAAAGAGGCGCAATGCGCGTTGATTTGCTTCAAGCCTTTTGGAATAGTGTAGACTGCACTGCACATAGCTCGATGCAGTCTACCTTATTCCTCAAGGCTTGAAGCTAAGCAACGTGAGCATTGCGCCTCTTCTTCATCGTCTCTGCACTCAGGGCTTATAAACCGCTCCTAGTGCCTCTCAGCTAGCGAGGTGGGACTAAAAAACTGGTTCGTGGCACCAACAGGGACCAAAGGGTAGAATTGGTCCCGGTTCGTGCCACCAACCGGGACCAATGGCCTTGAACAGCGGCGTGGTGGTGAGTTTAGTCCCACCTCGCTAGCTAAGAGAGAGCCGCACCTGTTTATAAGGTGCGGTGCGCCTGAGCTGTCGAGCTCCTCTCTAAAGCAGGCTTACAGGCCTAACCTCTCTGCACTCGGGGCTTATATAAGCATTTCAAATGAACTCTGAAAAGGTTGAAAGTTGGCATGGTATCATCATTTCATCCACATAGCATGTGCAAGAAAGTTGAGAGGGTTACGGCAAAAACTAGATGCACTTCTTGTACAAAACGGACAATGGTATCATACTCGTCTATTACAAAGTTGGCATGCTATCATCATAATAGTTGCGGGAGAAAGTCTTCACTTTTTCTTCGCTTGTGTCATTTGCTTATTGCGCCGTAACCATGGATAATCTTCCTCGTTTATCAGGATGCTTGGGTCAGCCTTGACTTTGAAGGGAGGAATTTCATGAAACTTTTCATAATCTTCAGACATGTCTGTCTTGCCCTCCACTCCCACAATGTCCCTTTTTCCTGAAAGAACTATGTGCCGCTTTGGCTCATCGTATGATGTATTCGCTTCCTTATCTTTTCTTTTCCTCGGTCTGGTAGACATGTCCTTCACATAGATAACCTGTGCCACATCATTGGCTAGGACGAACGGTTCGTCAGTGTACCCAAGATTGTTTAGATCCACTGTTGTCATTCCGTACTGTGGGTCTACCTGTACCCCGCCTCCTGACAGATTGACCCATTTGCACTTAAACAAAGGGACCTTAAAATCATGTCCGTAGTCAAGTTCCCATATGTCCATTATGTAACCATAATATGTGTCCTTTCCCCTCTCGGTTGCTGCATCAAAGCGGACACCGCTGTTTTGGTTGGTGCTCTTTTGATCTTGGGCGATCGTGTAAAATGTATTCCCATTTATCTCGTATCCTTTGTAAGTCAATACAGTCGAAGATGGTCCCCTGGACAACGAGTACAACTCATCACAAACAGTGGTGTCACCTCTGAGACGTGTTTCCAACCAACTGCTGAAAGTCCTGATGTGTTCACATGTAATCCAGTCGTCACACTGCTCCGGGTGTTTGGAGCGCAGACTGTTCTTGTGTTCATCGACATACGGGGTCACCAAGGTAGAGTTCTGTAGAACTGTGTAGTGTGCTTCAGACCAAGAATATCCGTCCCTGCATATTATTGAGTTCCCCCCTCCAAGCGTGCCTTTTCCAGTCAGTCTCCCCTCATACCGCGATTTAGGGAGACCTATCTTCTCAAGGCCAGGAATGAAGTCAACACAAAACCCAATGACATCCTCTGTTTGATGGCCCATGGAGATGCTTCCTTCTGGCCTAGCGCGGTTACAGACATATTTCTTTAGGACTCCCATGAACCTCTCAAAGGGGAACATATTGTGTAGAAATACGGGCCCCAAAATGACAATCTCGTCGACTAGATGAACTAGGACGTGCGTCATGATATTGAAGAAGGATGGTGGGAACACCAGCTCGAAACTGACAAGACATTGCGCCACATCACTCCTTAGCCTTGGTATGATTTCTGGATCGATCACCTTCTGAGAGATTGCATTGAGGAATGCACATAGCTTCACAATGGCTAATCGGACGTTTTTCGGTAGAAGCCCCCTCAATGCAACCGGAAGCAGTTGCGTCATAATCACGTGGCAGTCATGAGACTTTAGGTTCTGGAACTTTTTCTCTGGCATATTTATTATTCCCTTTATATTCGACGAGAAGCCAGTCGGGACCTTCATACTGAGCAGGCATTCAAAGAAGATTTCTTTCTCTTCCTTCGTAAGAGCGTAGCTGGCAGGACCTTCATACTGCTTCAGAGGCATGCCGTCTTTTTCATGCAAACGTTGCAGGTCCTCCCGTGCCTCAGGTGTATCTTTTGTCTTCCCATACACGCCCAAGAAGCCTAGCAGGTTCACGCAAAGGTTCTTCGTCACGTGCATCACGTCGATTGAAGAGCGGACCTCTAGCTCTTTCCAGTAGGGTAGGTCCCAAAATATAGATTTCTTCTTCCACATGGGTGCGTGTCCCTCAACGTCATTCAGAACAGCTAGTCCGCCGGGACCCTTTCCAAAGATTACGTGTAAATCATTGACCATAGCAAGTACGTGATCACCGGTACGCATGGCGGGCTTCTTCTGGTGATCTGCCTCGCCTTTGAAATGCTTGCCTTTCTTTCGACATTGATGGTTGGTCAGAAGAAATCGACGATGGCCCAGGTACACATTCTTCCTGCTTTTGTCCAGGTATATACTTTCAGTGTCATCTAAACAGTGCGTGCATGCGTGGTATCCCTTGTTTGTCTATCCTGAAAGGTTACTGAGAGCGGGCCAATCGTTGATGGTTACAAACAGCAACGCGTGCAGGTTAAATTCCTCCTGTTTGTGCTCATCCCACGTACATACACCGTTTCCAGTCCACAGCTGTAAAAGTTCTTCAACTAATGGCCTTAGGTACACATCAATGTCGTTGCCGGGTTGCTTAGGGCTTGTATGAGAACTGGCATCATAATGAACTTCCGCTTCATGCACATCCAAACCATACGTTCCTTGGGTCAGCTGCAAACTCAGCCCAGTACTTTCTCTCGATTTTTCTCCACTGCGACCCGTCAGCGGGTGCTCTCAACTTCCCGTCTTTCTTACGGTCCTCACTGTGCCATCGCATCAACTTGGCATGCTCTTCGTTTCTGAACAGACGTTTCAACCGTGGTATTATAGGAGCATACCACATCACCTTCGCAGGAACCCTCTTCCTGGGGGGCTCGCCGTCAACATCACCAGGGTCATCTCGTCTGATCTTATACCGCAATGCACCGCATACCGGGCATGCGTTCAGATCCTTGTACGCACCGCGGTAGAGGATGCATTCATTAGGGCATGCATGTATCTTCTGCACCTCCAATCCTAGAGGGCATACGACCTTCTTTGTTGCGTATGTACTGTCGGGAAATTCGTTATCCTTTGGAAGCTTCTTCTTCAATATTTTCAATAGCTTCTCAAATCCTTTGTCAGGCACAGCATTCTCTGCCTTCCACTGCAGCAATTCCAGTACGGTACCAAGCTTTGTGTTGCCATCTTCGCAATTGGGGTACAACCCTTTTTTGTGATCCTCTAACATGCGATCGAACTTCAGCTTCTCCTTTTGACTTTCGCATTGCGTCCTTGCATCGACAATGACCCGGCGGAGATCATCATCATCGGGCACTGGTTCCTCTTCATCTTCAGCAGCTTCCCCCCTTGCAGCATCATTGGGCACATCGTCTGGTTCCTCTTGATCTTCAGCAGCTTCCCCTGTTGCAGCATCACCGTATTCAGGGGGCACATAGTTGTCATCGTCCTCTTCTTCTTCGCCGTCTTCCATCATAACCCCCATTTCTCCGTGCCTCGTCCAAACATTATAGTGTGGCATGAAACCCTTGTAAAGCAGGTGGGCATGAAGGATTTTCCGGTCAGAGTAAGACTTCGTATTCCCACATGTAGGGCATGGACAACACATAAAACCATTCTGCTTGTTTGCCTCAGCCACTTCGAGAAAATCATGCACACCCTTAATGTACTCGGAGGTGTGTCTGTCACCGTACATCCATTGCCGGTTCATCTGCGTGCATTATATATAATTAAGTGTGTCAAAAACCATTACAGAACATCATGAATAGATAATTAAGTGACCAAATTAATAGAAGTTCATCATCACATTAGAACCAAAGTACATACATAGTTCTCATCTAACAACATATATATAGCTCTCCAGAGCATCTAATTAATTAAACCATACATTGAAACTATGTAAAACATTTCAATGCGAAAACAAATGCGATCATAATCGCAACCAAGGTAACAATTTCCAACGGCATAATGTTACCAAGCCTCGGTATGAATGGCATATTTTCTAATTTTTCTAATCTTCAAGCGCATTGCATCCATCTTGATCTTGTGATCATCGACGACATCCGCAACATGCAACTCCAATATCATCTTCTCCTCCTCAATTTTTTTATTTTTTCCTTCAAGTAATTGTTTTCTTCTTCAACTAAATTTAACCTCTCGACAATAGGGTCAGTTAGAATTTCCGGTTCAACCACCTCCTAGATAAATAAAATCTATGTCACGTTGGTCGGTATATTTGTCATAAACAATAAATGAATCAAATAGTTATAAAAAGATAATATATACCACATCCGAATCATAGACAGGACGAGGGCCGACGGGGGCGGATACCAAAACCATCGCACTATGTAATAAGAAGGAATAAAATAGTAAGAAAATTAGACAAGTATCTATCTAAAGTAAGAAATTTTTTCTTTCAAAAAGAAGATAAGAACAAGAGGCTCACCACGGTGTTGCCGGCGACGAGATCGGCGCGGGCGGTCGACGGCGGTGAAGACGGGAATGGGACGTGACGGGCCGCTAAACCTAGACAAATCTCGAGGAAAATGGAGCTCGGAGGTCGAGTTTCGAGAGGAGAAAGATTAACTAGTGTGGCTCGGGCATTTCATCGAACACCTCATGTGCATAGGAGGTGAGCTAGAGCACCACAAAGCCCTCCCCTCGCCGGCCAGAGAAAAATAGAGCACTGTGGAGTGCTCTGCCGTGGCGATGGGGTATATATAGGCACCTCATTGGTCCCGGTTCGTGGCATGAACCGGTACTAAATCCGGGCCTTCTGTCCCGGTTCATGCCAAGAACCGGGACAAATGGTTGTGGGCCAGGAGCGAGGACCATTAGTCCCAGTTCGTGGCTCGAACCGGGACAAATGGTTCCATACGAACCGGGACCAATGCCGACAAGGCCCCGGCCGGCCCCCTGGGCTCACAAACCGGGACGAATGCCCCCATGGGTCCCGGTTCGTGACTGAACCGGGGCTAATGTGAAAACTGCCCTGTGACCTTTGCCCCGTTTTCTACTAGTGTATAGCGTTGCTAGTTGCAGGTGAAGATGAAGTTGGTTCCATGTTTGAACATAGATATTTTGGGATATCACAATATCTCTTACTTAATTAATGCATCTATATACTTGGTAAAGGGTGGAAGACTCGGCCTTATGCCTGGTGTTTTGTTTTTTTTGAAAATTTAGACAGTAGGAGAGTTTCCTACTGCATATATATATATATATATATATATATATATATATATATATATATAAATGGGTGGTGTTACATGGTATTTACAATAGAGGGGGAAGGGGGGTTTACATGAGGTGGTAGTAAAGGGTTGGGGGGTGGCTAGAGGAGAGCAGCAAGCACTGTGGCCACTAAATGGTTCTTATGCTGTGGCAATCTATGGCTAATATCAGAGAAGTCCTTTTTGAAGCGTGCCCTCCAGGAGTCGACTGTAGGGGTCACATGTCGAAAGTAGTTGTGTTTCGTTCCTTCCATAGGCTCCAGGCGGCCACCAGGAAGATATCCATGATCATCTTGCGCCTATGTCTCTTTTTAGGTGTGAAATCATATCCAGCCTATTGCCCTGTGGTGGCCAATGGATTCCCAAGAGGTGCCAGCATGTTCGACTGAAGGTGCAACGAAAGAACAGATGTTCCACCGTCTCCTCAACATGTTGGTTGCAAAGAAGACAGTCTAAGTTGGTGCCAATATTGTAGTGTCGTCTGTTCAGCATGTTGCGGGTATTGAGTCTGTCAGAAAGCAGAAACCAGCCAAACACTTTGAGTTTTGGAATGGATTTGGCCTTCCAAAGCCATTTGAACCCCTCATGGGTCTGAACATTCCGAAAGACAAAGGTGTAATAGGCAGAGGTTTTGAATGTTTGGGCTCCCCAAGTGCAAATCCATTGATCTTTTGAGCCGTCTAGATTGAAATGAGAGACCTCCCGCTGAATTTGTCGGAGCTCGTCGTGGGCTTGCATGGATAGCGGTAGGCGAAAGGTTGCAGCCAGATCCGTGGTTGCCAGAAACTGTTGGATTGAAATATCTTCATTGGCAGCAAAGGAGAACGCTCGAGGGAAGGACGTGGTGTAGATGGAGCTATTCCACATGTCTTTCCAGAAAAGGGCCGTATCACCAGAGTTGACTTGTACCGTTGTAACCCCACGATATGTAGGCATGAGTTTAATGAGGTCCTTCCACCAGAATGATCCAGAGGGTTCAGCTGCATGTGGGACAAGGCCATTGTAGTAAGTGTGCCATATGAGGTTTACCCACGGGATGTCATGATGGTTGTAGAATTTGTGCAGCATTTTCAGCAAAAGGGCCTCATTTTGTATACGTAAATTTAGCACGCCAAGGCCACCACATTTCTTGGGTCGGCAAATCATGTCCCATGCAGCCAGGGGTGTGCATTTCTCCCCATCTTCGGTCTTCTTCTTCCACAAACAATACCTTCTGATTTTATCGAGCTGTTCAATTATCTTAGGGGGGAGTTTGAGGGTCCCATGGGATAGATAGCAAGTGCCGTGATGAGGGAGTTCACAAGGGCCAATTTGCCGGCATATGACATTAATGACATAGCTGCAGTGATTCTTCGTTCAGCTTTGCAAACCATGGGGGCCATATCAAGGACCGTCGGTTTGGTCGTGCCAAGTGGCAGGCCTAGATAGGTGAAGGGCATGCTGGCAATGGAACAACCAAAAAGGTCAGCGAGGGTTTTGCACTTCGTTGTGGGGAGTGTTGATCGGAATCATGGATGACTTATGAAAGTTGAGTTTGAGTCCGATCGAGGCAGCATAATCTGTCAAAATTTGCTTCATGCGGATGATCTGTTCTGGCAGGCTGGCATGACAATAATGGTGTCGTCCGCGTATTGAATTACCGGATAGTTGTCTTCAGATGATGGTGGGATCGGGTGTTGCAAGAGATTGTTAGCCAGAGCATCATTAATGGCCATTTGAAGGAGGTCAGCAGCCAACACAAAAATCAAGGGTGACAAAGGATCACCTTGTCGGACTCCACATCTGCAAAGAAATTGGCGGCCCGGGGACCCGTTGAGAAGGACTGAAGATTTCCCAGAAGCAAAGATGCATTCTATCCATTGGAGCCATTTCTTATTAAATCCCATTTCCTTCATAATTTGCAGCATAGCCGAGTGTTCTATGGTGTCGAATGCCTTGGCAAAATCCAACTTCAATAAGATAATATCCCGTTTGGAGGCCTGACATTGGTGTATGTATTCGAAAGCCCAGGCCAGGCAATCATGTATCGATCTACCACGTAGGAAGCCGTATTGGTTACGATGGACAATTTGAAGGATGATTTTCTGGAGCCAATTTGCAAGAATTTTGGTTACCATCTTGAGGCAGCAGTTAAGGAGCGTGATGGGCCGATAATCATTAACTGTCTCTGGGGCATTTTTCTTGGGTATGAGAGTGATGAATCCATAGTTGAGGCTTTCCAAATTTAGTTTGCCCGAGTGAAATTCTTCACAAAGCTGGTAAAAATCCGTTCTGATGATCGGCCAGCACGCTTTTAAAAAGGCTCCATTGAAACCGTCAGGCCCAGGGGCGCGATCCGCCGGCATTTCTTTGACAACATCATCTATTTCTGCATGTGTGAAAGGAGTGGTGAGGCTGTCAAAGTCCACCTGTGATCTGAATAGCTTGGAAAGGTTGAAGCGCATGGGTTGAGGGTTAGTTTTCCCAAGTCGAGCTTTGAAGGCCTCAAAAAGAATTGACTCCTTGCCCGCATGATCATCAACTGTCGTGCCATCTGGTGTTTTTAGGGTGGAAATACAATTTCTCCTATAGTTTTCCGTTGCCACCGCCTGAAAAAACTTCGAGTTTTCATCACCAAACTGAATCCATCTGATAGTGCATCGTTTTTTCCAATATTCCTTCTGGTATTGCAATAGTCGAAGATGTTTCTTGAGAATGGCCAAGAAATTGGTTTCAGGCCGTGTGAGACGGCGGCGGTCCGCAAGAGAGTCCATTTCAAGGATTGCTTTGTTGGTGTTGTCAATGGCGACTTTGAGGCGGGAAATCTGTTTACTCCACTGAGAGAGCGCATGGCAAACAGACTTAAGCTTTTGGCATAGTCTGGATGCAGCATTCGAGGTTTTACCATGGCGAATAGGTTTGTTCCAAGCCTGCTCAACAATGTCCATGATCCCAGGGTGCGCGATCCAGTAGGTTTCGAACCTAAAGATTTTGCTTTTAGGAATCGTGGTCTGAATGACCACCGAGCAAGGGATATGATCTGAAACCGGTCTACCCAGCGGGTGAACCATCGTATTGGGGAAGGAGGCAGTCCAACTTAGAGAAGTGAAAACCCAGTCAAGTTGTTCAAGTAGTGGGTTTTGTTGCATGTTTGACCATGTATAACTTCGTCCTTTGATAGGAATTTCCGTAAGCATCTGTTGTCGGATGAAATCGTTAAAAACAAACATATCATGCATGTTACCACCAGGTTTGTTGCGATTGTCAGGTGATCTGATGTAATTGACATCCCCAAGGATGAGCCAGTCCTCAGAAGGTGGGATATCAATGTCAAAGAGCCACTGAGTAAACTTGTCACGATGTTCCCCTTGGCACAGACCGTAAACATTAATCAATTTCCATCGATGCGAAGATTGAGTGGAAGTAAAATCTATGCCCAACGCAAACGGTTCTGAAAGAAAGAGATCGCCAGTAAACATGCTACTATTCCAAATCGTTACTATGCCGCCCGAGGCCCCTTGCGATGGTATAAAAGCAAACTTATCAAAATGTCGAGGGCATAAAGCTTTGAGCGTAGCGACATCAAAAGAAGGCATTTTAGACTCCTGGAGACAGATAACGGCGCATCCACTAGCATTGATCGCGTTTGAAAGAGCTAAATGTTTGTCGGAGGAATTAAGACCGCGAATATTCCAACAGAGTACATTCCAACTCTGCAAAAGTACCATCGACGAAATAAGCAAAAGAGAAAGTACTCAGATAGCTCAGGCGGAGGAGGTGGAATCCTCTGGCCCCTTGGTGAGAGCTGGATCAGACAGCTCCTCCGCTGGGATGGCGCACAGATGGGTACCCACTGCTTGCATAGTAGCAATTGGAGTAGGAGGTGGGACTACCAGCTCTTGAGCGACCGATGTCTGATCTGCAAAGGTGGGATGTGATGCTGCAGGAACAGCCGAGGGGATCAGGCAAGGTTTAACCTTGGACTTCTGCTGACGAGAATCGGAAGGCTGTGGAACCCGGAAGCCATCATACTTGGTGGATCTGTTAATGCGGCGTAGAGTGGCTGTATCAATGGGCACCGACATCTTTCCTTTGCGGTGTTTCTGAATGTTGGTGTGCCTGGAAGAGCTCTCAGAAATTAAACTAGTTTCAGACATCGCGCTGCTCAGTGCATCTATTTCAGAGGAGAAGGATTCAGACACCACTTCAGTACTGGCGTGGGAGATGTAATCATCAGACTGAGCTGCTACAGGATCGGCCATAGCAGATATCGGAATATCTTCAGATTGCACATTAGTAGGTTCAACAGATTCAGATGGTTGAAAACTGACCGCCTGCATCTCTCGAGGTGCAGGCAACTGCAAAAGCTCAGGCTGGGCAGTGGGCTCATTCAGCTCGGTGAGGACCACAGAAGAGCTAGTGGTAGTGTTGGGGACGTGCGTGATCTGCAGCCCATTTGAGTTGACAGAGACCTGAACTTCCACCTGCAAATTGGACCTCAGACCGTATCCACTGCTCCAGGGACCCCAGGTAGCCAGAACTGGTCGAATTGCAGAGAACAGGGGCATTGTTGAGCAATTGGCGAGGAGTAGGGTCAGCAAGTAAAAGATTCATGAGCATTTCGCCGTGGGTGGAAAGACCAAAGCGCAGACCTTCATTGTGCAGTTCGACAGTGACAGTAAGAGATTCTTCAGACACCACTGGCATCGTCTCCTGATGGGTTGGATTGTCCACAATCACCAAGGCAAAGGCAGACCCCGAGAGATCCGAACTACCCTCATCAGAGACCGTGATCGAGTCATTCGAGGCCTGAGTAGCATTGTCTTCCAAGTTGTTCTCAGGAACCAGACCATGTTGCACTGTCAGACCCTGCGCGGCCAACCAAGCTTGAAAGTTCATCAGATATGGTGGCATTTGGGCAACGGGGGTGGGGGCTCCGGCCATGCACCCCAACCATTGTTGCCTTGCTGACCACCATTGGCCGGGGCGGCATTCTGAACAAGCCAGTTGTGTACTTGCTGTTGATAAAGCTGCTCCGCAGTGAGCTCTGGGCCAAACTGGGGATGTGGATTGCCATCCGGAGGCGGTGGTTCTTCACCTGCAGGAGGAACTTCAGGTAGGAGGGTGTTCCAGTCATTGCTACGCAAAATAGTGATTTGGACTGTCCAGCAGTCCCGTGCACCACCCAGTTGCCACACTACAAAGCTTTTAGGCACCAATCTCAGACTGATAACTCTAGCTTTGATCAGCATAAACCTTCTGTCCTGACGGGGGTTATACCAATTCACTAAGGAACCAAATCCCCCCCAAAGCCTTACTAACGTAGTAGTCTGTCTGATAGTCATAGGGAAAACCAAAAAACATCAACCAAATCTCAGGACCGAAGGTAGTGGTGCGCCTATTGAGAGCTTCATTATGCGGCACAAAAGTAATGAGCAGATCTTCCTCCTCTAATTCCAGAGGGGTGGCAACAGCAGTATCTCTGATGAAAGAATCCGCAAATCCAAAAATCCCAATACCCAAAGGATGATCACTGGATTCAGTGGTGAAAAGTTGGGCTTCATGAAGCAAACCTTGGATGGCATTGCGGATGGCGGCCCGGCGATGCAGAGGAACATACTGACTGGTTTCAGCAATGGCAAGGTAGTCGTGATTCAACGGAGGGATCGGGCCGACCACCATCCCGCCCGGACGACGCGATCATCAGGCCCTGGCTCGAAGGCGAAGCCCGGTGGCAGGAACGGCACCGGGTTCAGGGGATAGTTCGCCATGGTGGAAAGGGGGAGGGGGAGCAAGGGTGGGAGCGATGGTGGTGGTTGCGGTCGAATGTCAGAGCAGAGCAGGGGCGTATCAGTATTCGAGGCAGAAGGTGGAACGTGAGGGGTAGAAATGGAAAGAGTAGATTTTTGGGTACCCATTTCCATTGCCTCGCTCTGCGGCGTTTAAGGCAAAATTGAGCCATGTTGCCATAGAAGCCACAGCTATTGCATCGGACGGTGGTCGAGGGTTTGGTAGTTGGGGAAGGGCCAGAAGTAATCGGGATAGGAAACCCTGGTTGATTGATATGATTCCCAAAACTTGTGGATTCCCCACACAAAAAGGACGGTGTATTAGCTCGTAATGGGCAGAGAGTTACCTTATGATCAGGTGCAGAGCAATTAATGCAAATAATCCTGGTGTGGCAATTAATCTTTTTGTGACCCCATTGTAGGCAGCGTCCGCACAGGTTTGCCCAATTAGTCGATAAATCCACAATCTCCGCTTCTGTGTATGAGGCTTGGGCCAAATCTGCCTTGTGCTGGGCCGAGAGAATCGGGGGCCAGTGGTCATGGGCCGGTGCATACTTGAAAGCCGAAGAAAGGAAACTTTGCGGGAGAGCGGGATATGCCACATTAACTCTGCATTTGAAAGCGCCCAAATGGAAAAATACCGGAATTTGTGATTCCTCTAATCTCGCTGATTGGAGGAATTTGTCCAATAAGGAAATAGGTTGATCAGTTGCCTCAAATGCGGATGTGGTATGAAAGGATCCAAAAATGGTTTGTTCTTCCTGAGCAAGAACAGTAGCATGAACAGATGAATCCGGTCGTTGATCAGTCCCAATATTAGAGGTAGAAGCTTCAGCCGAATCCTTATTGGAAAACCTCATAAAATTGAGCGGAACCAAATTGAAATTTGGCAAGCTGCTGCATGGAGGTGGAGACAGCCGTGTGATTCGTAGGAACCAACTTGGACTGAATAGCAATAGGTCTCCGACCAATTAACTCTGGTAATTCCTCATCAGCATGCCAACAGGATGCAGCCACCGGAGCCCGGTTAAAACGGCCATTGAATAAGTGAAAATGGCAAACAAAATCAGGCCAAACCCGGTCCCTAAGACTGTATATGAAATGGCCAACTTTGTTATTAGCAACCGAAAACCGAAATGCTCGAGGAGAGATTTGGACCACGTTAAGACCAACACGGTATCCCCCAGTGCAGCATTGAAGAGCAATACCAACGGATTCCACCGTGAGCGGGAAAGAGGCAGAAGAAAACGAGGCCACCAAAAAGAATTCCTTGACGTCTCGGGAAGGGGGAAAATGCACTGTAGATCCAAACCTGCGTCTCACCTGATCGGCCAGGGCAAGACCCGGGGCAAAATCCCAATGGAGTAAACCCTCCATAATCCAAAGCTAGAGGGATCTCCATGAGGCTGGGCGGGAGGAGGAGGAGGGGAGGTGGGAGAGCCATCCAATGCCTCCAATGGATAAAATCCTCCCTGGTGTTTTGTTCCACTCTTGCCGCCCTAGTTTCCGTCATACCGGTGTTATGTTCCTTAATTTTGCGTTCCTTACGCGGTTGGGGATTTATGGGACCCCCCCTTGATAGTTCGCTTTGAATAAGACTCTTCCAGCATGGCCCAACCTTGGTTTTACATTTGCCTACCTAAGCCTTTTTCCCTTGGGTTCTCGCGAGCCCGAGGGTCATCTTTATTTACCCCCCCCCCCCCGGGCCAGTGCTCCTCTGAGTGTTGGTCCAACCTAGAGTCCTTTGCAGCGCCTCCTCGGGGAAACTTGAGGTCTGGTTTTAGTTGTACGGAGTGCTCATCCGGTGTGCCCTGAGAACGAGATACGTGCGACTCCTATCGGGATTTGTCGGCACATCGGGCGGCTTTGCTGGTCTTGTTTTACCATTGTCGAAACGTCTTGTAACCGGGATTCCGAGCCTGATCGGGTCTTCCCGGGAGAAGGAATATCCTTCGTTGACCATGAGAGCTTGTGATGGGCTAAGTTGGGACACCCCTGCAGGGTATAAACTTTCGAGAGCCGTGCCCGCGGTTATGTGGCAGATGGGAATTTGTTAATGTACGGTTGTAGAGAACTTGACACTTGACTTAATTAAAATGCATCAACCGCGTGTGTAGCCGTGATGGTCTCTTTTTGGCGAAGTTCGGCAAGTGAACACGGTTTGGGTTATGTATGAACGTAAGTAGCTTCAGGATCACTTCGTGATCACTTCTAGCTTCTCGACCGTTGCGTTGCTTCTCTTCTCGCTCTTATTTGCGTTTGTTAGCCACCATATTTGCTTAGTGCTTGCTGCAGCTCCACCTCATTACCCCTTTCCTACCCATAAGCTTAAATAGTCTTGATCTCGCGGGTGTGAGATTGGTGAGTCCTCGTGACTCACAGATTCTACCAAAACAGTTGCAGGTGCCGACGATACCAGTGCAGGTGACGCAACCGAGCTCAAGTGGGAGTTCGACGAGGACCTTGGTCGTTACTATGTTTCGTTTCCTGATGATCAGTAGTGGTGCCCAGTTGGGACGATCGGGGATCTAGCATTTGGGGTTATCTTATTTTCATTTGGATTTGACCGTAGTCGGTCTATGTGTGTATCTTGAATGATGTATGAATTTATTTATGAATTGTGTGAAGTGGCGATTGTAAGCCAACTCTCTTTATCCCATTCTTGTTCATTACATGGGATTGTGTGAAGATGACCCTTCTTGCGACAAAACCTACAATGCGGTTGCGCCTCTAATTCATGCCTCGACACGTGAGAGATATAGCCGCATCGTGGGCGTTACAGAGGGAGAGTTCTGTCAGCACGACGGCGTGGCAAAGCTGATGATGAAATTACCGGCACAGGGCTTCGCCTAAGCACTACGACGATATGACCGAGGTGTGTAACTATGGAGGGGGGCACCACACACGGCTAAGAGAAGACTTGGTGTGTCTTTGGGGTGCCCCCCTCCCCCGTATATAAAGGAGGGGAGGAGGAGGCCGGCGGCCTAGGAGGGGCGCGCCATAGGGTTGTCCAACTAGGATTCCCAATCCTAGTTGGAGTCCCCTTCCTTTCCAAGAGAGGGAGAGAGGGAAAGAGGAGGAAGGGGAGAAGGAAAGAGGGGGTGCTGCCCCCTCCCTAGTCCAATTTGGACTTGCCATGGGGGGCGCGGCCTCCCTTGTGGCCCTTCTCTCCTTTCCACTAAGGCCTATGAAGGCACATTACTTCCTCGGGGGGGTTCCGGTAACCACTGGGTACTCCAAAAATACCCGAATCATTCCGGAACATTCCGGTGTCCGAATATAACCTTCCAATATATCATTCTTTATGTCTCGACCATTTCGAGACTCCTCGTCATATCCGTGATCTCATCTGGGACTCTGAACAGACTTCGGTCATCAAATCACATAACTCATAATACAAATCATCATCGAACGTTAAGCATGCGGACCCTACGGGTTCGAGAACTATGTAGACATGACCGAGACACATCTCCGGTCAATAACTAATAGCGGAACCTAGATGCTCATATTGGCTCCTACATATTCTACGAAGATCTTTATCGGTCAAACTGCATAACAACATACGTCATTCCCTTTGTCATTGGTATGTTACTTGCCTGAGATTCGATCGTCGGTATCGTCATACCTAGTTCAATCTCGTTACCAGCAAGTCTCTTTACTCGTTCCGTAATGCATCATCCCGTAACTAACTCATCAGTCACATTGCTTGCAAGGCTTATAGTGATGTGCATTACCGAGATGGCCCAGAGATACCTCTCCGATACACAGAGTGACAAATCCTAATCTCGATCTATGCCAACTCAACAAACACCATCGGAGACACCGGTAGAGCATCTTTATAATCACCCAATTACGTTGTGACGTTTGATAGCACACAAAGTGTTCCTCCGGTATTCGGGAGTTGCATAATCTCATAGTCAGAGGAATATGTATAAGTCATGAAGAAAGCAATAGCAATAAAACTAAGCGATCATTATGCTAAGCTAACGGATGGGTCTTGTCCATCACATCATTCTCTAATGATGTGATCCTGTTTATCAAATGACAACACATGTCTATGGTCAGGAAACTTAACCATCTTTGATTAACGAGCTAGTCAAGTAGAGGCATACTAGGGACACTCTGTTTTTGTCTATATATTCACACATGTACTTAGTTTCCGGTTAATACAATTCTAGCCTGAATAATAAAAATTTATCATGATATAAGGAAATATGAATAACAACTTTATTGTTGCCTCTAGGGAATATTTCCTTTAGTCTCTCACTTGCACTAGAGTCAATAATCTAGATTACATAGTAATGATTCTAACACCCATGGAGTCTTGGTGTTGATCATGTTTTGCTCGTGAGAGAGGCTTAGTCAACGGGTCTGCAACATTCAGATCCGTATGTATCTTGCAAATCTCTATGTCTCCCTCTCTGACTTGATCACGGATAGAATTGAAGCGTCTCTTGATGTGTTTGGTTCTCTTGTGTAATCTGGATTCCTTCGCAAAGGCAATTGCTCCAGTATTGTCACAAAAGATTTTCATTGGACCCGATGCACTAGGTGTTACACCTAGATCGGATATGAACTCCTTCATCCAGACTCCTTCATTTGCTGCTTCCGAAGCAGCTATGTACTGCGCTTCACACGTAGATCCCACCACGATGCTCTGCTTAGAACTGCACCAACTGACAGCTCCACCATTCAATATAAATATGTATCCGGTTTGTGACTTAGAGTCATCCGGATCAGTGTCAAAGCTTGCATCGACATAACCATTTACGACGAGCCCTTTGTCACCTCCATAAACGAGAAACATATCCTTAGTTCTTTTCAGGTATTTCAGGATGTTCTTGACCGCTGTCCACTGATCCACTCCTGGATTACTTTGGTACCTCCCTGCTAAACTAATAGCAAGGCACACATCAGGTCTGGTACACAACATTGCATACATGATAGAACCTATGGCTGAGGCATAGGGAATGACTTTCATTTTCTCTCTATCTTCTGCAGTGGTCGGGCATTGAGTCTGACCCACTTCACACCTTGTAACATAGGCAAGAACCCTTTCTTTGACTGATCCATTTTGAACTTCTTCAAAGCTTTATTAAGGTATGTGCTTTGTGAAAGTCCAATTAAGCGTCTTGATCTATCTCTATAGATTTTGATGCCCAATATATAAGCAGCTTCACCGAGGTCTTTCATTGAAAAATTCTTATTCAAGTATCCTTTAATACTATCCAAAAATTCTGTATTATTTCCAATCAACAATATGCCATCCACATATAATATTAGAAATGCTACATAGCTCCCACTCACTTTCTTGTAAATACAGGCTTCTCCAAAAGTCTGTATAAAACCATATGCTTTGATCACACTATCAAAGCGTATATTCCAACTCCGAGAGGCTTGCACCAGTCCATAAATGGATCGCTGGAGCTTGCACACTTTGTTAGCACCTTTAGGATCGACAAAACCTTCTGGTTGCATCATATACAACTCTTCTTTAGGATATCCATTAAGGAATGCAGTTTTGACATCCATTTGCCAAATTTCATAATCATAAAATGCAGCAATCGCTAACATGATTCGGACAGACTTAAGCATCGCTACGGGTGAGAAGGTCTCATCGTAGTCAACTCCTTGAACTTGTCAAAAACCTTTCGCAACAAGTCGGGCTTTGTAGACAGCAACATTACCGTCAGCGTCAGCCTTCTTCTTGAAGATCCATTTATTCTCAATGGCTTCCTGATCATCGGGCAAGTCAACCAAAGCCCATACTTTGTTCTCATACATGGATCCCATCTCAGATTTCATGGCCTCAAGCCATTTTGCGGAATCTGGGCTCATCATCGCTTCCTCATAGTTTGTAGGTTCGTCATGGTCAAGTAACATGACCTCCGGAACAGGATTACCATACCACTCTGGTGCGGATCGTACACTGGTTGACCTACGCGGTTCGGTAGTAACTTGATCTGAAGTTTCATGATCATCATCATTAGCTTCCTCACTGATTGGTGTAGGAATCACTGGAACTGATTTCTGTGATGAACTACTTTCCAATACGGGAGAAGGTACAATTACCTCGTCAAGTCCTACTTTCCTACCACTCACTTCTTTCGAGAGAAACTCCTTCTCTAGAAAGGATCCATTCTTAACAACGAATATCTTGCCTTCGGATTTGTGATAGAAGGTGTACCCAGCAGCCTCCTTTGGGTATCCTATGAAGACACATTTCTCTGATTTGGGTTCGAGCTTATCAGGTTGAAGCTTTTTCACATAAGCATCGCAGCCCCAAACTTTAAGAAACGACAACTTGGGTTTATTGCCAAACCACAGTTCATATGGTGTTGTCTCAACGGATTTAGATGGTGCCCTATTTAACGAGAATGCAGCCATCTCTAAAGTATAACCCCAAAATGATAGCGGTAAATCAGTAAGAGACATCATAGATCGCACCATATCTAATAAAGTGCGGTTACGACGTTCGGACACACCATTACGCTGTGGTGTTCCAGGTGGCGTGAGTTGCGAAGCTATTCCACATTGTTTCAAATGAAGAATAAACTCATAACTCAAATATTCACCTCCACGATCAGATCGTAGAAACTTTATTTTCTTTTTACGATGATTTTCCACTTCACTCTGAAATTCTTTGAACTTTTCAAATGTTTCAGACTTATGTTTCATCAAGTAGATATACCCATATCTGCTCAAATCATCTGTGAAGGTCAGAAAATAACGATACCCGCTGTCGAGGATATACCCGCGGTATGACCTGGCCTGAAGGATAACCCGGCCGGACTTGGCATTTCATTGGTAACCCACTGGGGGATTGGCGACTCACGAGCCTGGTGACTCACTGGTCTGACGACTCACTAGCCTGGCGAGTTACTGATGGACCCGATGGAGGGTCAGATAGAGGACTAGGCCCAAGGCCCAGAAGGCCGGCTCATGTTATGGTGGGCCGACTTAAGAGGAAAGCGTAAGGAATATTCCCTTACAAAGGAAGCAAGACTAGGATTGCACTTGTAATAGAGTAATCCTAATCCTACTAGGACTAGTCATGTAACCCGCCCCTTCAACTTATATAAGGAGGGGCAGGGCACCCCAAGAGGGAGGAAGTAATCTCGAAGGCTAGATACAATAAAGGGGAGCCGGCTTATGCGGCGACTCCCTGATGAGCATAATGAGACCTAGCCACAAACAACATGTAGTTTTATTACCGGATGATGTTTCCCGGGGCCCGAAGCTATCTAAATCCTTGTTTTGTGTGTTAATCCGCCTCGCGTCTCTCATCCCGATCAGCCCCTCTCAAGCTACCACATAGATGTGTTGGCCTCGCGACTAACTCCTGACACTAAGGACATCTGCCATGACAAATCCACGACAGCTGGCGCCCACTGTGGGGCCAGCGCATGGTGGTGATGAGTTCCTGGAGGGATCTCCCCAAGGATCGAAGAGTTTGCAAATTTCCGTATGAAGATTTTACAATCCGTGAGATTGAAGTTGAAGAAAAAGTTAGGGTTGCATATTTTGCGGCCGCCGCAAGAACCCTGGTGATCCGCCGAATCCGTGATGAGAGTTTTTCCTTTGGTGGTAGCAGCCTCAGGTAATCTATCAGGTGCTCCGAGACGGACAAAAAAAATTCTGCCGCATCAATCATTGTTCTATATATGCAACAAACTCAAGGACAACAGGGGAGTATCACTAGTGCGCGTGGGTCCTAAACAAACGGTTTTTAACCCCTTTCCGTGACGGCATTTGGAACCATCTCCAAGTGAGTGTGGGCGATTGGGGGGTCCTTCCCACACAACCCAGAAACCGTCGGGGATATGCCCTCCTGGCACACACGTTCGTCAAAATGAGGTCGTGTGCGACCGGCGAGCGCTCAAATACGGAAATACATACAGTAGAGCTAAAAAATACAATTATATAATGAAATTGTTCTCGGCCGCAAGTACATCCCACACAGTCAGTCCCCGCTAAACGTTTCCATTCGTATGCACATCCCACACAGTCGCTCCAAGGAAAACGTTTCCGTTCACAGGTACATCACACACAATTTTTCCTCTTAAATCGTTTGCGTTATTGAATGTATCACACACGGTCCTAGAAGAAACTGTGTGGCAAAGGCTGTCCATCACACACAGTTTTTACGTGGTAAACGTTTGCGCAAGGTGGCCTAATGCAAACAGTTTTCAAGAGAAAGTCATGTGTGATTGTTCATTGATCCAACACGGTTTATTCCTGGAAACTGTGTGCGTTGTCTGAGGTCATCGCCCACGGTATTATTCCAACAACCGTTTGCAATAGTAAAACCCAATTAGCAGGCAAATTCGCCATTAGCAGGCTAATTATCCGATTATTCATAATCCATTTATTAATCTAATTGACATTTCATATTAAGCACACAATATATTTCATTTCCATATTAAGGAAGCAGAATTTCATAATTGAAATACATCAGAGTACAATATGATATAGCTTCAGCACTCGCTACCCCATTACACAACTGCACCAGCAGCAAGTTCCACATGCAACATGTAGAACCTTTAGAAATTAGCATCATAGATGGTATATAGACAAATGCATCTCATCTGGAAAACTGCTGAAGCGGAAGGCGACTATTGAGCCTTCATTCATGTTGAAGGTCTTTGCAACTTTAGGCTAGTGCCTGTGGATGATTGACCGTCCGTCCTTCGTCCTCTTCAGGAACACTTCAATATTGAACCATGGGTGTTGTATGAAAACCTTCCTCGCCTCCTGACCATAGAGGTGGTTTGAGAGGTAATCATCAGTGAACTGCTTTGGAAAGGCCTGAAAACAAGGATGTGCATAAATATCTTCTCTATATTGGAAATGGGTCAAAGGAATAAAAAAGGCAAGGTATAATAGTTAGTACCATCTTGTAGTGAACTGATGTCTTCTTCATTGTGCAGACAAAGATCTTGTTGTTTTTTGTTGTTAATTTCTTTATCCTAACAATCTTTCTGAGTTTCTTGATTTGATTGATATTCATGGACTACTCATTTCCCCATATGCAAAAAGGGTCGAACAGTGGGTCAAGACCTCTGACACCAGGACCTACATGTGCAAGACCAAATTGTTAAAAACCAAAATATTAGAATGGTTCCTGCAATTGCACAATAATGTGCTATTAGAGAATGGACCATGCACGTGCTAACCTCGATTGTAAACCTCAGTGCTTCCCAATGTTTCCCTGCAACACATATAAGGTAGTTAGTCATCAGGTTAAGTAAGGGTTCGCATGCTATCGGTAAAATATGTTGATGAAAAATAAGCACATTGCAGATTCAGCAGATTAATTCAAGCCACACGGAAAACCCATTTACCCAAACCAAGCATGATTAAGAACTAGGAAATATAGCACTTGTATATGTTTCTCATGTATTAAGTGCAGCCAAATTTGATTTATTCCCCACATGCAGAACAATACAAAATTCTACCCACGACAATTGGACATTGCATTGCAGAATTGAACCAAGCAGTTAACTAAACACCACAACAAATGAACCAGACATTAACTGAGCACCACATTGCACAATATAACATACTCCTAATAGAAGATCAGACAGTTAACTACAGCCAATTGTAGCAATTGTATTTGTTTCTCATGTATTCACTACAACCAAATTCAATTTATTCCTCACATGGTATACAATAACAGAATGCACCCACAATTTTGTAAACATAAATTCGATTTATTTCTCACACGGAAGACAATACAAAATTGCAGCCTGAATAATTGAACATCACATTTGTAGAATTGAACCAAACAGTTAACTGAAGACAACAACTAATTAACAAAATAGTTAATAAGTGAGCACCACACTGCACGACATATAGAACATACACACTAGAGCAACAGATTGCATGGTAAAATTAGATAGCACAATTCACTAGAATTTGTGAAGGAAAGGCAGGAGCAGCACACGGAACGGGTAAACCGAGCATGCTTAACCGGCGTAGCTAGCAAATGGCAAGGTGCTCCTTCAAGATCTGGGGGTCGGCACGAATGGCAGCCATCGCGACCTCATCCGCGCGTGTGGCCGCGATTTGCTTCTCCGCTGCCAAATGCTCCTTGAGGTCCTGGCTATACTGCGTGCACCATGGCTTAGGCCGGTGCTTATTTGGTGGAGGGGTCGGTGATTTGGGTGGAAGGTGTCGCGCTCGCGCCGGCGGTCGGGGCATGTGGGATGTGGAAGGAGGAGGAGGATGGGGGTCGGGTGTGGATTATCTGCCTGGATAGAGGAGGCCGAGCAGTGTGAAGGAGGGTCGCCGACGAGGAGGCGGCGCTGCAAGCAAGGAGTGAAGGTTTCAACTTCGAAAGGAAGGTGGAAAGAGGGGAAATGTGGCTTTTAGGGGGGAGGGGCGGGGAGTTAGATATTTCCGCGGAAGCCGAAAATTTGGAATCGCTTCAGCGAAAAAACTAGCGCGCAAAGTGTCATCAGACACGGTCCCTTATTCAGAACTGTGTATGATATGTGGACATCACAAATGATTCAGATAGCTTAACCTGTGTGTGAAGAGTTTGAACGCCAAAAGTTTTGGTTCGAATTTCCATGGTTGTAGTGGTCATCCAGGTCATTGCATAATTTGGGTACACAAAGGAGACTACAGCACACCCACACTTCTTAATCGAGCAAGTTCAGCAATTAAAAAGAGCTAGCTGACCTAAACATTACTCTAACAAATTAAAGACCGACGCTCTTAATTAAACAAAACAAATAGTACTACTATGGCTGGTGCTCGTCGTTCTCCGCCGCCGCCTCCATGTCCAGCTCACACCCGACGGTCTCCTGGGAAAGGGGCTCCATGGCATCCATCGCACCATACTCGGCAAGCATCTCGCCATCCGCGTCCGCCATCTCTTTGGAAAAGGCTGCCATGAGCTGGGCGTGGGCGGATGCGATCTGGGCTTGGACGGGCTTCGTCGTCGCAAGGTATGCAGCGGAGGAACGGACGACTGCTCGAACGCTCTCGGCGATTGCCAGCTCTTCGACCGTGGGTTGGCGACCGTTGTCGGAGAAGCTTCATTCGATTTGTGCGGTGACCACCAGGAGCTGGGCGTGGGCGGCCTCGACATGGTCATGGGCGGCCTCCATCAGGGCTAAGGCCGCCACTACGGAACGGACAGATGCTGTGCCGCTCTCGCCAGTTGCTATCCCTGAGGCAGATGTTGCTGCCGCCACCTGAGAAGCAACAATGGCCGTTTGGGTTGCCTTTGCCGCCCGGTCGCACGGCCGCACTCATGCACCTTGTTAGCATGCGCATGGCGGCTGCAGGCGCGCTCTCGCCGGAGTGGGCCATCGAAGTTGCCCTCACGACGCGGGTCCACGTGCCCATCTTTCACCGGCGATGATTGAACAGTGAAATGATATTTGAGGGGGCGAGCTTGAGACGCTGGCTGTGGACTGTAGCCGACGCACCTTCTCGCGTAAGCCATAGGCGTACTATACACCGACGGTGCTCCAGGATATTTTGTGCTGCATCTCACACAGTTGTTGATAATAAACTGTGTGCGATCTACTTGATTTTTCATCTTGATTTGAATTACATAATGGGGTGACAGCGGCAATGGACGGTGTTTGAATTTCTAGACCATTTATCTGGAGTGAACATGCAACTATATGTGTGTCGTAAAAGAATTGGAAATATTCAGGGTTCGTTTGAACATTTAATACATTAAATTGGATTTCTAGCCATTTCAGGTGAACAATTCAAATTTGAACTACATGCACATGCTCCAGTGCATATAAATTGGTCAAAAAATCAAATCTGTGTCCTTGGGTGCATGCTTAGGTCCCATGCAAGAAATGGGAATGAATTTCAAACACGAGGGCACCGTTGATTGCCGGCAAAACATTGAGATGCTTGGTTTTTAAATTCTAGTAAATCCAAAACTCGTCTGAAATTCATGAAACTTGGCATGCTATCATGGAGCGGCATCAACATGCCATGGTACAAATTTTGTCCCATTTGGGGCAGGTTTGGGTATATGCTTCTCACAAACCGGAGCTACTCACAACAAGCATGATGGTTTTCGGTAGGGAACGTCCCACCTTTGGGGACGAAACGATATCCATTGCCTCTTATTGCTTTCAATTTTTTTCTCGTGTCAACATAGAACAACGGGAGTGTTGTGTGAATTTTTGTGATTTTTCAGGGTTCGTTTGGACATTTTTATGCATTAACCGAGTTTTCAATGCATTTATGTGCATAATTCAAATTTGAACTACATGCACATGCTCCAGTGCATATAAATTGGTCGAAAAATCAAATCTGTGTCCTTGGGTGCATGCTTAGGTCCCATGCAAGAAATGGGAATGAATTTCAAACACCAGGGCACCGTTGATCGCCGGGAAAACATTGAGATGCCTGGTTTTTAAATTCTATTAAATCCAAAACTGGTCTGAAATTCATGAAACTTGGCATGCTATCATGGAGCGGCATCAACATGCCGTGGTACAAATTTTGTCCCATTTGGGGCAGGTTTGGCTATATGCTTCTCACAAACCAGAGCTTCTCGCAACAAGCATGATGGTTTTCGGTAGGGAACGTCCCACCTTTGGGGACGAAACAATATCCATTGCCTCTTATTGCTTTCAATTTTTTTCTGGTGTCAACATAGAGCAACAGGAGTGTTGTGTGAATTTTTGTGATTTTTTGGGGTTCGTTTGGACATTTTTATGCATTAACTGAGTTTTCAATGCATTTATGTGCATAATTCAAATTTGAACTACATGCACATGCTCCAGTGCATATAAATTGGTTGAAAAATCAAATTTGTGTCCTCGGGTGCATGCTTAGGTCCCATGCAAGAAATGGGAATGAATTTCAAATACCAGGGCACCGTTGATTGCCGGCAAAACATTGAGATGCCTGGTTTTTAAATTCTAGTAAATCCAAAATTCTGTTAACCATTCACGTGACGCCACGTGTCTTGGTTTTAATGGCTGTAAGAGGTGCCGTGCGGACAGCTGCTTGACCTTGACTGAACGGGAGGCGTGCGAGAGCCGAGCAGGATTTCTGCAGCTCTTGATCGCAAACATTTTAGATAGAACATCCGTATGCAAAGTGAGAGCAGCACAGGATTTGTGCATCCCTTCAACGCAAGTGGTTGTTTTGGATGACCCGTGTGCAACCACGTACAAACAATTTGGTAAGATTTGTCAATCCTTGTAACATAGATTTCATTCATAGATTAAGCATAGATTCCATTCATAGATTAAGCAGTCGTTCTTAATTTATACAAACAGTTCATCTCGACAGCTGAACCGACCAAACTTTTCCCCAATTGTTGCCAACCACGTACTGAAATAGCTAGTTCAACTATATATACTAGCTAATTTTAAGTACGTTGTACAGTTCCACCACATCTATAGTCAGATGAACTGAACAAAATAGCCCCTAAATACTACTACTACTATTGCTGAGGGGCTTTGTACTACTTCCGGCTGCTTCTCCTCTGCCGAGCATGCTCAGTAAGAGGCAGAGGAGGAGGAGCCTACCGACGAGCTGGGCAACCGCAATGCGGTGCCTGCCGCTAATGTAGCTTCAGCGACGCTCACCTCGAACGCCCTCTGCTGCTCCAGACGACCCCTCTCGAAGCGGTGGTTCTCCTTGTAGATCTCCTGATTCCTCGCCTCTGAGGCGGTGTGTGTCGCGGCCATGGCGGCGGTAAGGCTCTTTGCATGCTCGACGAGGCGCTCCTCCTCCTCCCGCAGGAACTCGATGTGGCGTGCAAGGTCGTTGACGCACGTGCGGGCATCCATCTCCGCCTCCCGCCTTCGGGCGACGGTGGCGGAGCGGGTGATGATCCAGGCGGTTGACGGTCGGATGGCGGCCACGGTGGCCGACGACGGGGTGGCGGCCACGACCACCACCTCCCACCTTCGGGCCGCGGTGGCGGAGCGGGTGATGGCCACAGTGGCCAGCAGTGGGGTGGCGGCCACGACGGCCACCTCCCGCCTTCGGGCCGCGGCGGTGGAGCAGGCGATGGCCCTGGCTTTCGACGGTGGTGTGGCGGCAACGGCGGCCGGCAACAGGTGCCTACGGGCACCGGCGGCGGAGTGTGTGGTGGGTGTTCCGTGCACACCCAACAGGGATGCCACACGCACTACACTACGCTGGGGACTGCGCCGCCGCCGCCGCGGTGTAGCCTCCCAGCTAGAGCTGTCCCCTGATGACGGCGGAGTGGCTGAGCGACGATGACGGACCGGTGCCATTGGTGATTGTGGGAGAAGCAGACGAGATAAGCTATAGGGATGGAGGGGAAAATGCGACGCAGGACTCGCCGGCCGTGAGGGTTTTTATAGCAGGCCGGTAAGCATTGGGATTTTGGGGGATTTCACCGAGTCGGGCGGGAAGCTTGCGCGGGAACCTGCGAGGTTGCGCAGGAATGGGCTCACCGACGATTCATTGGCGCCACCGTTTGTCAAAAAGAATGCCCCCGCGCGCTGCGCAAGCTTGCGCTGTAAGCCGTCTGCGGCAGCGGGGTGACAAGACGTGCGAGAGGAGGACGAAAGGCCACGTACACATACGGTTAATAAAAATATATTTGCAATTTAATTACCTACTATACCACTGTCCTGGTTTATAAGTATGATTTAACTAATAAAATACGAATGCATGTCGCCAAAGATTATACAGTTGGATTTGTATTTGAACATAGTTTCCAATTATATAATTTTTAAAACATGCATTAACATTTTGTTGGTTAAATTTGAGGGCAAAGTATGGCACGGAATATAAAGGAGACTATAGACTAGACGGAGGTGGTACCACACGGCCGATCTCTACGCTGCGACGCAACTGTCGGCCGGCTTGTAGGCGACCATTTCCTATGTGTTCAACTGCTCTATGCGTGTGGTTGCTTGCAGTTCAGGCGGCCGCGGCGCGCTCTGCTCTCGCGTCCCTCTGGGTGCTCTGCCCTCATCCCTCCACGCGCGCTGCCAGTGTTTGGGTCCGGCGCATGATTACACACATTCGTGTGCAAGCGGTTGCACCGGGCGCGACGCGACGATACAGTTACCCGCTGCAAAAACTGCCATGCGGACGCGCCGACAATCCACGCCGCCCGGCCCCCTTTTATTCCTGCGGCCATTTACCTTCATCTCTCGTCTCACACGACACAGTAAGCACACGCACGAGGACACATACAGAGAGGACATCCAGCGGTTCCAATGGCACTCCCCGTGGCTCCAATGGCGCTCCCAGCGGCCGACAACGACAACGGCGGGCAGTTCACCACGCATCACATAGTGCACACCCACATGAGGGGGATGGCCCTCTCGGTGGTGTACAAGAACGATCTGGTCTCGGTGGAGAGCTCCATCCCAACTATGGAGCAGTTCCTTGCCAAGGACAAGTACCGAGTGGTCGGCTTCGACCTCGAGTACACCATCGGTCGTGCCGGGCACGATCAGAAGGTTGCCGTCGCCCAGTTGTGCATGCTACATGACGTCCTCGTCTACCACTTCCACCTTGCCACAAGGCCTTGCGAGCATTTCTCCAGGTTTATCAAGAGCTCCGACTACAGTTTCGCTACGGTGGACACCACCAACGATCTAAAAGCGCTCAAGGTTTCAGACTTGAAATGCCCGAATCTTGTCAACGTCCAGCACCACTACAAGGTCTGGGGCAGCAACAAAAACAAACTGAACTCCCTGGTTGACCTCGCCTCAGCCATCATCGACCCCTACTACGCAAAGATGAAGGAAGAGAGCAATAAGGACAAGAATGCCTGGCACAGTGTGTGGCATAAGAGACTGCATGAACAACATGTCAAGTACACGGCCATGGACGCGTACACAAGCTATGAGATGTACAGGCGGATCGTTGACATGAGGAACTGTCTTCTTCCTGACAAAGATGAGGGATCGAGCCACATAGCAGTGGCGGGAGCGTCACAAGAAGTAGATGACTAGACGATCGTTTCTCCTACTTTAGAATGCATGCAATTGTTTATTGAGGTGTGTGCGAATGATCTGTATAGTCACTTATGTAATTGGATGTTTATTTTAGTTACATATATATACATGTTATTCTACTGTAGACAAAGCAATTCACATGGCTTGTTAGCAGCAATCGTCCGTGTTATTATTGGTCTTCGCACACATTTCAGATTACGGACTTGTTTGTCGCGTATCACATACATCTTGTTCAGTTGAACCATTTCCATTGTGTTGCCTAATCGCACACAGTTCATCTCAGTAAACCGTATGCTGTATATCGCACACGCCTTCATCTGGCTGCCCGTTTCTTTTGTGCCTCCTCATCCTAAACAGTTAATTGAGCTGAACCATATGCCCTGCATCGCACACGCAACTAAATTCTGAACCGTGTTTGATGCATCTGTCATCGCAAACGTTTTGCACCTTTTTTGATGTTTTTTTACACCATCGTTTGCGATTATGGCATCGCACACAGTTTCATCAAAGGGTCTCTGATCGTAGTGTCGCGTTTGGACCATCCTGCAGTAGTGTATATTCAGACAAAGGCTCCAAGGGCACAAGTTCCAAATATTTGACAGTACGACTAGCCACAATGGGTAGTAACATAGACTAGTAACATGCAGATGTTACTAGTCTATGTTACTACCTCTATAGTGGGGAGTAACATATGTGTGGTAACATGCAACACTTCATTTATTAGGCTATAGACTTATTTTGCCTTGATATGTGTGATGTTACTCATACTACTAGTAACTAGCTATGTTACCACTTTCCTCCATTTCTTCATTTATTGCTTGCCACATCATCTATTTTATCTACATATGTGTGATGTTACTACCTATGTTACTCCTACTGTGGGTAGTCTACGAGCGAGTTGGCGAATGCTGGCCTCGGGAGGAAATCGAATCGGACAATAAAAAAAGGGGGTCAAACCAACCACGACCCGGAGGGGGAGGGGGTCGAGGGCACGGACTCGCACTGTCTCTGAGCCGCCCTGAAGTAGGGCTCGAGTCACTGGAGGCCTCTTGAGCAGCCGTCAATGCACTGCCACCTCTCCGCCTTGTACGTCGACCCGCCGCTGCATTAGGTCGGCCTTGCCGTTTTGGTCGTCGCCCCGTCCGCCTCGCCTCGGGCCTTTGTCGTCGTGCCTCGTTGAGCCGACCGCAACCGCAGTTGGGTCTCCGCCTTGGCATGTTCCCAAATTGCCGGTGCCGGCTATGTTAGAGCCGACCTCGCCTCTGAGCTGCCAGTGTGTTTGTGTGTGGTTACAAGATTCCCATGCCTACCAGGTTGTTTTCAGATTTGATTTAGAGTATCAGCTTTTTGTCGGCAATGTCAAAACTAAGGGATGCCATTCTTTCCTTTGACTACAACGAATGAAAGTTTTACGGGGTGTTTGAGGCCGCCTTTGATGGTGGACAGAATATTGCTGATAGAGCTTTTTTTAAATTTTCTGGCCATTTATATCCTGCACAGGTTCGATTAAAAGTGCAGACCACTTGCAGAAGATGAGTTCTCGCATGCCATAAAGGAGAATTACTATGCAATGTGGAACAAGCTATTATGCAAGGATGTGTGGAGCCGCATCACACAATTTGGAGGCACGAACAAATCTATCAGTACCAAGGTCAAGTTGTTGCATCACATCCAATATCTGCTCTGAGTCATCCACCGGGCGAACTCATCTCTCAGCTGCTCCGGCCTTGCCGCACGTTGAAGAACCGGCTGCTGAGCCGCCTCCACTGCCTCAGATCGATTGAGCTGCGGCCACCGTGTTGAGTTGCCTCTGCCACTGCTGGTTCGCTGAACCTCAAGCCGCCACCGAGGCCTCGCGAGTCGCACCTACCATGGAGCTGCTCCCTTGAGCTACCACTCCACCTCCGCTGTGAGCCGCCCCCTGCCCCGCTGACTCGCCGTGACTCGCCACGGTTAAATCGCCGTAGCCCGAGCTGCACTTGCCGTGCGATGAGCTGCTGGGGGCGTGTTGAGCCGCCCTTCCCTCTGCGCACACTTATGCCTACACAAGGGCACACTACAAACACTACTATGGCTAGTGTGTTGCATAGTGCTATCAGTACTAATTCTGACGTGATGTTCTCATCAACCTTGCGGCTGAGTATCATCCGATGAAAGTACTAGGTGTTATTCTTCTTATATATTTTATTAGTACATATTAAAGTCATCCGAGAGAAAATACTATGGTTTGGGATACTTTTTGATGCAGGACAATTGGTCATTACAAAATGAGGCGTTATGCTACGGGTACGGAGCACACGCCGGCAATGTTTCTGCACCGGCATTTCTTCCGTGCCATACTACCCGGTGAACGAACATGCATAACTCGCCATCCCTGTGGCCTGGTTTACATCAAATTGCCGGGACCATGTATGCGATTGATTTGCCCGTCCGCGCTGGCTTACAATGCCGCGGTCGGCTCTTCTGTCTGCTCCTGCGGCCGACTCGGCCGTGATTGGTTTCAGATTCACCGTGGTAATCATCAACTCCGCGGCGGATAATTTCTGGCCTGACATATCAGGTGAAATCCATCCAGTATTTTTTTATATTACATATTGCTTTCTTTAAAGGAGCAATTACTTTGGTTTGCCAGTTCTCTAGTGCAGGGCAGGTTGTCTACTGCAAAAGGGACTATTATATTATTGAGTTGTTGCATGACTCATACCGGTTTATCTCACGGTCAATATGGAGAATCTCAAGACAACTCCTCGAGTCACATTAAGACTCGGGGGCTACAATGGCATGATTCAGCCAATTCATGACCCCGGGTCACTGGAGGGAAAATAACCCGGTCCCGGAGGCTACTGCTACATTGGTGAAAATTCAAAAGGCTATCAAGACAATCTCCGGCTTAAACAGTGCCGAGTAATCTGAAAATTTCGGCTCAAAGAAAGAGTTCTGGTTTATAAGGAAAGATTCCGGTTCAAGGGAAATCTATCTCCCACAAAGCTTTGAAGCTCCCAATATCTGGTTTAAAATTCCGGTTTAGAAAAGAATTCATCTCTCGCAAGTTTGAGTTCTCAGAAAAATTAAAGGTTGCCAAAGAGCACTTGCTGCCATGATGCGCGGTTCAAACATGGGTATCCTGCCTTAGGGGTTTATCTTATTATGGTCACTTGGGGGCTTCCTGCTCATTGAGCATAGCTATGACTACCCTCTTGATCCGGCTTGCATGCCATGATTACTAAATACTTGAGGGCTTCCTGCTCATTGAGCATAGCTGTGATTACCCTATTCATCCGGCTTGTAAGCCTAGAATGGAATATTACCTAGGGGCTCTTTGTTCAACGACAAGAGTTTTTATGACCTTGTAATAGGCTTGGAAGCCAGGTGTATTCACCTAAAAACCTGGGTTATCCTGCCTTTTTAAGTCTGCCACTCCGCCCAGATTGACTGGAATGACCCGCCGTACTTTTGACAGTCAATCCTATACATACCCTGAACTTGTCAAAGTTAAAACGACGATTGGTCATGTGAGGCCCGGCTTATAAGGTTTGCATGAAGGTTTAACATAGTGGATGTGCGGCCCTTTCAAAGCACTTGATTTTTAGGCCTGGCCGTCTATGAAAGCCTTGATTTTTTGTTATTTGATTTGAACTTTTTTGAGGTTTATCTATTGTGACATGTTAATACATGGTTAAAAACCGATGAGGGCTATGACGCTTTACGGTTCATATATGAAATTATCCGGTGTTTATTAACCCGGCCTGGCTTTGGACTATAAGTCGCCAATGTATGATTAATATGTGCTTGGAGTTATGGCTCTGAGTCTTGGGATATTACCCCTTGCTGCATCTGGCGTTGTAAGCCGGTGGTATAAATCAGATGAACAGTGCATTGTGCTCTCAATGTTTGGGTTGTAACCCTTACTGCACAGGTATGATAAGCCGGCAGTGTGAGTAAATATCACAGGTATGATATTTCGTTATGATTATATAAGGTTATGGTTAAACTGGCCCTGGCTTTGGACGTTAAGTCGCCAGTATATTTTGGATTGCACCATTGGAATCATGCGCTTATAAATCATTGGATTATTTCCCTCATTGGATATGGCGATGTAAGCCGGCAGTATGAGCCAATTCTATAGGTATGTTTTCCTGGTTATATAAATATGCGAGGTTTAATAATCCGCCCTGGTTTTTAACTTTAAGTGGCCAGTATGTTTAGGCTTGAATGGCCTTAATGCTAGTCTTTTCCATAGTTTCATAAGGCTATATTATGTTTGGGTTGTTACCCGCCCTGGCTTTTGACATTAAGTTGCCAGGGCATATGTTGTTTAAAACTCTGCAGGATTTGTAGAGCTATGACTTACATAAATGATTAAGTTCAAGCTTATCATCAAAAATTGATGTTTCAAAAGGGTTATCCATTTTGGATTTTCTCAAAGGCTATAAGCCGCCGGGTTATGAAAATTCCGGCTTACAATGAATGCATTAAGTCGCCATCAGCCAAGAGCCGCTGAGTATTCAAATTCCGGCTTACAATGAATGGGCATTAAACCGATAAGGTATTCAAAACTTGAATAGCCAAACTTGGCTGAATTTTCATGATGATATCGAATAATTGAGGTTTTCATACCGGATTATATTATTCAAATCTTGAATAGCCAACATGGCTGCATTTTTATTATGGTTATCAATAACCAATATTATGATTGAGGATTTCAAAGTCGCTTCAGCGCAGTGGCTATTATTTTATCAATGGATATGATTCAGTCTACAATGGAAGGAATAGTCCCGAGTCGCTGCAGGCTTACGACCCGTCACTTGGGGGCTACATTATTCAAATCATGATTATACCAAATATGGAAGTCCCATGTCACTACAAGCATGCACCATGACACTTGGGGGCTAATGCAAGGTCATTTTTAACTCGCCTGATTGAAGACCCGACCCATCACATAGTGATGAGCTGGCCCTTGGGGGCTACCAATTGCTCCTCTCAAAAATTCAAAGTACACAAGCCTTAATCCATTATATTGAAGAGTTCATTGCTCAGTTGGTAGATCACAAGGCTCTTAACCCTGTGGTCGTTGGTTCAAGCCCTATGATGGAGGCTACATCATATGATGTTATTTTCAAAGAAGTATATATATAAAGTCCCAGCTCAGTATTATCTTACTGAGCCGGCCCTTAGGGGCTAAACATTGCTTCTCAAATCTGCATGATCATATTTACAAAGTCCCTGCTCATTATTGCATAATGACCCGGCCCTTGGGGGCTACACTGGTTGAAGTTTTTATGAGCATAAGGCAATTACAAGTCCCAGGTTGCTGCAAGCATGACAACCCGGCACTTGGGGGCTACATATGTGGAATATTCAGTTTTGACTAGTGATTGAGATGAACAATCTGGATTTCTTCAAGGTTGCAACATTTATATTGAAGCAAGTCTTAAGTTGTTACTACGCTCCCTTCTTAAGACTCGGGGGCTACAAGTGATATGCATATAAAGGAGGAACGTCTTCAAATTCTCAGTTTTGAGCAAACCAGCAAACACCAAGTCGCCATAAGATGGACCCGGTGTTTGCAACAATCATGACCCGGTGTCAGCAACAATTATGACCCGGCATCATCTATTTTATAACCCGGGGTTTTTGGGAATCATAACTCGCCAAGCTCTACATCTTCAAGTTGGCTGAAAATCAGATGAGTATTTCAAGACCGATATTTTTGTTAAGCATTGGGAGCTGAATCAAATGAATTATTCTTTACAATATTTTTCTGTGAGAAACCAATATCAGCAAATTGATTATGAAGCTGGCCTAGTGACCCGGATTTTCTAGAAGAAGGAAATGACAAGGATTTAAGGATGATCATGATTAGTTTAACATGGATAAATCCAAATTAAACTGGGAGCTAATGTCGGGGATGTACCCCGCGGTATGACCCGGCCTGAAGGATAACCCGGCCGGACTTGGGTTTCATTGGTAACCCGCCGGGGGATTGGCGACTCACTGGTCTGACGACTCACGAGCCTGGCGACTTACTGATGGCCCCAATGGCGGGTCAGATAGAGGACTAGGCCCAAGGCCCGGAAGGTCGGCTCATGTTATGGTAGGCCGGCTTAAGAGGAAAGCGTAAGGAATATTCCCTTACAAAGGAAGCAAGACTAGGATTCCACTTGTAATAAGTAATCCTAATCCTACTACGACTAGTCATGTAACCCGACCCTTCAACTTATATAAGGAGGGGCAGGGCACCCCAAGAGGGAGGAAGTAATCTCAAAGGCTAGATACAATAAAGGGGAGCCGGCTTATGCGGCGACTCCCTGATGAGCATAATGAGACCTAGCCACAAACAACATGTAGGGTTATTACCGGTTGATGTTTCCCGGGGCCCGAAGATGTCTAAATCCTTGTTTTGTGTGTTAATCCGCCTCGCGTCTCTCATCCCGATCAACCCCTCTCAAGCTACCACATAGATGTGTTGGCCTCGGGACTAAGTCCTGACACTAAGGACATCTGCCGTAACAAATCCACGACACCCGCCGCGAGCCTCAACACTCATTGGACCGCATACATCAGTATGTATTATTTCCAATAAGTCAGTTGCTCGCTGAGGGAGTCCTGTATTAAGGGGTCCTCGGGCGTCCGGCCTATATGACATGGGCTAGACTGATGGGCTATGAAGATACAAGACAGAAGACTTCTTCCCGTGTCCGGATGGGACTCTCCTTTGCATGGATGGCAAGCTTGGCATTCGGATATGTAGATTCCTTCCTCTGTAAACCGACTTTGTACAACCCTAGTCCCCTCCAGTGTCTATATAAACCGGAGGGTTTAGTCCGTAGAGGCAATCACAATCATACAGGCTAGACATCTAGGGTTTAGCCATTACGATCTCATGGTAGATCAACTCTTGTAACCCTCATATTCATCAAGATCAATCAAGCAGGAAGTAGGGTACTACCTCCATCAAGAGGGCCCGAACCAGGCACCACTCCTATAGCCAAGCGACCCTACAAAATGCCGCCGCATGAACTCCTTGAGCTTAAGGAGGAAATCGACAAATCTCTTCGCAAAGGATTCATTCGCCCAAGTTGCTCTCCTTGGGGAGCACCTTCTCTCTTTGTCAAGAAGAAGGATGGGACAAACCGATTAGTTCAAGACTACCGTCCTATAAACCAAGCTACCATTCAGAATAAATACCCTCTTCCTTGGATCAATGATCTATATGATCAACTGGCGGGTTCATCAGTGTTCTCTAAGCTCGACTTGAGGTTGGGTTACCACCAGATCCGTGTTCGCGAAGAGGATATCCCAAAGACCGCCTTCGTGACTCGATATGGTTCATACGAGTACACCGTCATGTCTTTCGGTTTAACCAATGCTCCAGCCACCTTCTCTTGTCTGATGAACTATATATTCATGGATTACCTCGACAAGTTCATCGTGGTTTATCTGGATGATATCCTGGTATTTTCCAAGAACGAAGAAGAACATGCTGAACATCTTCGACTTGTGCTGGAAAAGCTACAAGAGCATCAACTATATGCCAAGTTCTCCAAATGTGAATTTTGGCTACCAGAAGTAACCTATCTTGGGCATGTCATCTCTAAGGATGGTATTGCCATCAACCCTGAACGAGTCCAGGCTATCCTTGATTGGACTCCTCCCAAGAACGTTAAGCAAGTCAGAAGTTTTCTCGGTCTCGCCAGCTATTGCCGTCGATTCGTCGAGAACTTCTCCAAGATCGCCAGGCCTCTGACTAACCTGTTGCATAAGGGCGTCAAGTTCCAGTGGACAAATAAATGTCAGGAAAGTTTCCAGGCACTCAAAGACAAGTTGACTTCTGCCCCAGTTCTAGCTCCACCTGATACTAAGAAGGACTTCGTCATTTACTGTGACGCTTCCCGTCAAGGATTAGGCTGTGTCCTAATGCAAGACCGCAAAGTGATTGCTTATGCCTCTCAGCAATTTCGCCCTCACGAAGAGAACTACCCAGTTCACGACCTCGAACTTGCTGCTGTCATTCATGCGCTGAAGCAGTGGCGACATTACCTTCTCAGTAATCGTTGCGAGATCTTCACTGACCACCAAAGTCTGAAGTATCTGTTTACTCAGCCAGACCTGAACCTCCGTCAGCAGAGATGGATGGAGCTTGTTGCAGACTTTGACTTGGGTATTTCCTATATGCCAGGCAAGGCTAATGTAATGGCTGATGCCTTGAGCCGCAAGTCTTACTGCAACCACCTCCAGGTTCACAAAGTTCAGCCCTCGCTTGTTGAAGAATTCAGGAAGCTGAACCTCCATATTGTTCCTCCGGGTGCACTCGCTCCCCCTCCTAAGGAGTTTCGCAAGATGAACCTCCGTGTTGTTTCCCAGGGTTCCCTCAATACCCTGGCCGTCGAACCAGATCTCTTGGACTCCATCAAGAGAATACAGGGATATGACTCTGAAGCCCACAAGATTAAGCGCTACCTTGCAGAAGGAAAGCCCTCATTCTTCACTATTGCTGAAGATGGCACTTTGTACTTCAAGGGCCGCCTAGTGGTGCCATGTGCAGAGAAAAACCTGGATATGACACAGGAAGTTATGAAAGAAGCTCATGATACGCCTCTATGTATCCATCCTGGTAGTACAAAGATGTACCAAGACATCCGTCAGAGATTCTGGTGGTCTAATATGAAGCAAGACATTGCTCGTTATGTTGCTGAGTGTGACGTTTGCCGTCGTATCAAAGCAGAACATCAAAGGCCTGCTGGAACTCTGCAACCTATCTCTATTCCTGAATGGAAATGGGACCATGTTGAGATGGACTTCGTCACTGGATTTCCCAAATCACAGAAAGGTAATGATGCTATTCTTGTCGTCATTGACCGGCTTTCCAAAGTTGCACATTTCCTGGCGGTCAAAGAAACGATCACTGCTAGTCAGCTGGCAACGCTCTATATGTCCAGGATTGTTTCACTCCACGGTATTCCATTGGTTATCAGCTCAGACCGTGGCAACTTATTCACTTCAAGATTCCGGGCAAGTTTCCAAGAAGCTATGGGAACTCATCTGTCATTCAGTACTGCGTTTCATCCTCAGTCGCAAGGGCAAGTTGAACGCGTCAACCAAGTTCTCGAAGACATGCTTCGAGCTTGTGTTATTTCCTTCGGCAAGAAATGGGAGGAATCTCTCCCGTATGCTGAGTTCTCTTATAATAATAGCTCTCAAGCTAGTCTGAAGATGGCCCCCTTCAAAGTGTTATATGGACGAAAGTGTCGAACCCCTCTGAACTGGTCAGAAACTGGGGGACGTCCACTCTTCGGTCCGGATATTATCCAACATGCCGAAGAACAAGTCCGCATTATTCGTGAGAATCTCAAGACTGCTCAGTCACGTCAGAAGAGTCAGTATGACCGTCATCATAAAGACATGGTATATCAACCTGGCGAAAAGGCTTATCTTCGAGTCACACCAATGAAGGGTTCTCACCGTTTCGGAATCAAGGGCAAACTAGCTCCTCGATATATTGGCCCATTCACTGTTCTCGAAAGGCGTGGAAAACTGGCATACCAACTGGAGCTTCCGTCGAACCTTTCTCAGGTTCACGATGTGTCCCATGTGTCACAGCTCCGCCGTTGCTTCAAGGACCCAATCCGAGCAGTGGATCATGAAGTGCTCGAATTGCAGCAGGACCTCTCCTATAAAGAGCATCCGGTCCGCATTCTCGACCAAGCTGAACGCCGCACACGTCAGAAGGCGATCAAGTTCCTCAAAGTCCAGTGGTCGCACCATTCTGAAGATGAAGCCACTTGGGAACGCGAGGATCGCCTGCGTGATGAATACCCCGCACTGTTTCCTTCTACCTCCTAAATCTCGGGACGAGATTTCTTGTAGTGGAGGAGTTTTGTAACGCCCGGATAATCAAGCTACAGTAACCCCACGCTAATGGTGCCACGTCACCACAGTTACTGTTGCTAATCTATCGTTAGGTCAAACCGTTTCAAAATTCAAATTCAAATTAATGTCAACAATAAAAGTTTTTCAAAATTTACAACAAAAATGTTCGGGAGGTGCCATATTTTGCATAAGTAAATATGGTGTGATAGACACATTTTTATAAAATGCCTAGATAATCTAAAATGATTTAAAACAGAAAAGAAAATAAATAAAAAGAAAAAAATACAAAAAAGAAAACAAACAAAAAAAGAAAGAAGAAAAACCCCTGGACCGTGGCCCAACTGGGCCAACCCACCAGGCCCCTCCGGCCAGCCCACCCACTCCCTTAACCCCCCTGGACCCCGAAACCCACTCACCCACCGACACTCCCCCCCCCCCGAAAATATCTCCCCCCTCTCCCCCGACTGGATCGGGATCGAGAGGAGGAGACCACCGACGCCGCCTCGCCCTCGCCGGCCTGCCTCCTCCTCCTCCCCACCGGTCTGCCTCCCCCGTCGCGGGTCGTCTCCGTCCTCCTCCTCGCCCCCCGTTGCCCTGGACCCTACTCCCCGCCGTGAGTCACCGCCTTTTCTCTCCTCCTCTCCCCCTGTCCCCGTACGCACGCACACGTGCACGCTCCGCCGTGGCCGCGCCCTCTCCCCCGCTGCTCCCTCGTCCCGCAGCTCCACGCCAGCACGCGCGCCCGCGCCCGTCCCGCACTCGCGCCCCTGCCACCGCGCCCCTGCCCCGCAGCGCCCTCGCGCGTGCACGCCGCCCGCCTCACCTTGCTCGCCTCCTCCGTGCCCGCTCTCCGTCGGCCCCGTGCTCGTCGTCCTCACCGGCCCAGCGAGCGCACCCCACTGCTCGCCGCCTGCCTCGCCCCACCTCGCCGGCGCAGAAGGCCACCCCACCCCACGGCCTCCTCCCCGCTGCTCCCCGCGGCCCCGGCGAGCACGCCCGCGCCCGAGGGCTGCCGCCTCCGCCCCGCAGCTTCTTCACCGCCTTGACCACCGCGGCCCCCCTCGCCCGCCACCGCAGTCGTCCCTCCGCCGCCCCCCTTGGCCTGGCCGCCGGCGCCGGCGTGCGCCGCGCGCGCCCAGCCCCCTCGGGCATGCGCCCCTCGGGTTGCGCCCGCACCCCCTTGCACACGGCGCCCGTCGCCCGCTGCGCCCGCTCGGGCGCACACCCGCACCCGAGCGCCCGAACCCGATAGGCCCCTATGGGCCTATGACATATGGGCCCCGCCCACAGAACGTAAAAAAAAGAATTAAAAAATATATAATTAATTAACTAAATTAATTAAGTTAATTAATCCTGTTTAAATTAATCTAATTAATTAGTTAATTTAATTAAATAGTAATTAATTAGCTAAACCCTAATTAAACTAAGCAGTGAATGACATGCGGGACCCACACGTAGTTGACCCAGTCAACTGCACAGTTGACTGCTGACGTCAGCATGATGTCATGCTGACGTCATCTTTTACTATTCTGGATAATGTTGTATTAAATTAATTAATTAAATGCTAAAATTAATTTAAATCTTGTAAAAATCATATAAAATAATTCGTATCTCAGATGAAAATACTTTCTACATGAAAGTTGCTCAGAACGACGAGACGAATCCGGATACGCAGCCCGTTCGTCCGCCACACATCCCTAACATATCGAACTCGCAACTTTCCCCCTCCGTTTCATCTGCCCGAAAATGCGAAACATCGGGAATACTTTCCCGGATGTCCCCCCCCCCTTCGCCGGTACCACCTACTGCCGCGTTAGGGCACACCTAGCACCGCTCATTGTCATGTCACGCATCGTCATGCTTATGTTTGCATTGTATTTACTGTTTCTTCCCCCCTCTTCTCTCCAGTAGACTACGAGACCGACGCTGCTGCTGCCCAGTTCGACTACGGAGTTGATGACCCCTCCTACTTGCCAGAGCAACCAGGCAAGCCCCCCCTTGATCACCAGATATCGCCTATTCTTCTCTATACTGCTTGCATTAGAGTAGTGTAGCATGTTACTGCTTTCCGTTAATCCTATCCTGATGCATAGCCTGTCCTTGCTACTACTGTTGTTACCTTTACCTGCAATCCTACATGCTTAGTATAGGATGCTAGTTTTCCATCAGTGGCCCTACATTCTTGTCCGTCTGCTGTGCTCTACTATCGGGCCGTGATCACTTGGGCGGTGATCACGGGTATATACTTATATACTCTATACATGACACCTGTGGTGACTAAAGTCGGGTCGGCTCGTAGGAGTACCCGCAAGTGGATCTTTGTGGCGGAGCGACAGGGCAGGTTGAGACCACCTAGGCGAGAGGTGGACCTGGCCCTGGACGGCGTCCGCGGTTACTTCAAAATAACACGCTTAACGAGTTCTTGGTATTTGATCTGAGTCTGGCCATTTGGTCTATACGCACTAACCAACTACGCGGGAACAGTTATGGGCACTCGATGTCGTGGTATCAGCCGAAGCCTTCGTGACGTCAGCGACCGAGTGGCGCGCGCCAGATTGGACTGGAACGCCACTAGGCTAGGTCTGCTTCCGGCCGCGTACGTAACATGCAGGTGTGCAATGGGCGATGGGCCCAGACCCCTGCGCGCATAGGATTTAGACCGGCGTGCTAACCTCTCTGTTGTGCCTAGGTGGGGCTGCGACGTGTTGATCTTACGAGGCCGGGCATGACCCAGAAAAGTGTGTCTGGCCAAATGGGATCGAGCGTGTTGGGTTATGTGGTGCACCCCTGCAGGGAAGTTTATCTATTCGAATAGCCGTGTCCCTCGGTAAAAGGACGACCCGGAGTTGTACCTTGACCTTATGACAACTAGAACTGGATACTTAATAAAACACACCCTTCCAAGTGCCAGATACAACCCGGTGATCGCTCTCTAACAGGGCGACGAGGAGGGGATCGCAGGGTAGGACTATGCTATGCGATGCTACTTGGAGGACTTCAATCTACTCTCTTCTACATGCTGCAAGATGGAGGCTGCCAGAAGCGTAGTCTTCGACAGGATTAGCTATCCCCCTCTTATTCTGGCATTCTGCAGTTCAGTCCATTCGACAGGATTGTTGGCACTGTCGAGGAGCGCGACGTGGCACGTTTCCAGCATCGCGCCAACGGCACCAGGCGCTATGGGCGCGGACAGGCCCCGCATTGCCGCTTGTAGCGGGTCCTGGATGGCCCCGTCAGAGGCTTCGTCGTGGCTAATGACCGGCACCTCTGTGACGGTGCTGGCGCTGCTGTCCGCAGGGGGGAGCGGGTCATCGATGATCACCATGTGGTCGGGAAAGGCATCAGACGGCGTGGCGTTGGCATCGATGATCATGTCGACGGGCGGCTCGGTGGAGCCGACAGACTCCAAATCAAAGGCAGGCTCGTTGGCGATGTGGAGCTTGCCACAGGCAGCTCTTTGAGCTGGCTGCGCCAGCGTCGGGTGCAGGCTCGTTGGAGAGGCGGATCCCGCCAATGAGATCAGCGAGGTTGCTCGCGGCGCAAGCGGCGCAAGCGGCTTCCGCGCCGCGCAGCACATCGACGCAAACGCCGTCGGGCGTGCCGGGCTAGCTGCGCTCGCCAGGAAGGAAGAGAGTTCCTGTCCAGAACGTGTTTCCGGACGACGGTGCACCTTGCCCCACGGTGGGCGCCAAATGTCGGGGATAACTAGCGACATATGCCAGGGGGTGGCTTATCATGGATGGGGACAAAAGTACATCGCCGGGCTCTAGAAGCGGGAGTGAGCGAGACCGCATACGCCTGCAAATCTTACCCAGGTTCGGGGCTCTCCGTGGAGATGACACCTCTAGTCCTGCTCTGCGGGGTCTCCTCATGATGACTATGGTCAATAGAGTAGCTACAAGATTGCTCCTTGAGCTGTTCGGCTAGAGGAGGAAGAAGGCAAGGCTAGCTCTGCTCCTCTCTCCATATGTGTGTGTATGATCTCTAGGGTTCTGAACCCCTTGAATGGGGAAGCCTGGGGGGTTTATATAGGCCTACCCCCAGGGGTACAATGGTAATCCGGCCAGGTGTAGGACTTGGCCGTCAGTGTTTAGGCTCCGGCTTCTCCGCCGGCTGCTGGGGCCCGCCGCTTGGTGGGTCCCGCCGGCTGCCGTGATCTTGACCGACAAGTAGGGCCCGCTGCTTGCGGGTCCTATTGACTGCTTTATACTGTTGCCTCATCTCTAATGACGGAGGCTTTGTCGGTGGGAGCGTGGCTACAGTCCCGCCGCCTGGTGGGCGCTCACCATAGCCACACCCCGTCTCATCTGATTAATGGCGCGCGGACTCCGAGGGGGAGAAGGGCCGCCTGCTAGGAGTCGGTCTGCCCTTGTTGTTGTCTGATTGGGGTTCGCCGCCTTCTGGTGGCTCGCGGATAGGTAGGGCCCGCCGCCTGAGGGCCGTACCGACCGCCTGTCGTGGGAGCGTGGCTCCCTCTAACGCAAGTGATGTCACGGGCTGCGTGGAAACAGTGCCGCGCCGGGCGAAGGGTGTCCGCTTGGTACACCGCATTGTGGCCACGATCCGCCCTGGATTCGGGGGTGGCAGGTCGCACTGTAGCCATGCCTCATCCCGTCGTGGTTATGTGGGTGCAAACTTTGAGGGGACAAGGGGCCGCCTGCTAGGAGTCGGTCCCCTCATGGCCGCCTTCTGTGGTCTCGCCGTCTTCCAGCAGCCGGCCTCTTAGACCAGCCGGCCCAAGAAGCCAGTCGTTCTTCCGGGAGGTGTGAGGGGCGCAGCTAGCCCCGATGTCTTGAAATACCATGGGGGGCTGATGAGGCTACCCATGGCCATTTACTCCGACAGCTACGCTTCAGGCCATAGCCCGAGTGGACTACTCACACATCGTAGACGAATCACAGAAGAAAGACACTGTAGATCCAACTTGAAGATGGATTATTGATAATAATCTTACAATGTCAGTGTATGCAATGTTTCTCAATTACAAGTGATGACCAATGGCTAGGGCATAATTACTATGGAGATGGATATGGGAATGGCAGAGGCTCTGAGATGGATGGTGGTGCGGCCGTTTAGGGTTTCAGTGTTCTGCTGCGAATGGGCAGCTCTCTATTTCTAATGGGGTTTCGCCCCTTTTATAAAGTTTGTGCTAACGTCACGGAACTGGCGTTGTGTGGTACTAGCGTTGGTATATGCGGGTGCTCTCCTACCAGGCACCTCCTTCTCTCATGGTTGCGTCTCCGCACCTCCGGTTGCTTAGCGTTGTTCGCATAACTTCATATTTTCCATATGCTTCGATTTCCTCCCTTAATTGGCCCATTCCTATAGGAAACAAAATAAATAGAGTGATTTGCATTCTTTTGCTTTTATTAATCATTAGTAATAGTATCATAGTGATTCTCTCGAAATATATGAGATTATCCAGTTTAAACAATGGTGGAAATGAGTGTAAAAATACACTCATCAACCTCCCCTGTCTTAAACTTGATCATCCTCGAGCAAGAAACAAGACCGTAAGAACTTGGTTGTTTAAACCAAAATAACAAGAAGGATTTTACCGATCGACATGCCTAGATAGTCAACCACTTTTTTACCTGAAAACTTAACATAGTTGTAGCGGCGACAATTGTTATTATGCAAGTGGGTTAGGCCAAGATAATTAGAACAAAACCTTCATTAATTCAGATAGGGTAATCGACTAGTAATTATCTACTTCGTCTAGCTAATGCTTGCTTGTCGGGAACACGTTGAAATAAATTTACAAAGAGCATCATTTGCAGAAGTGAAATGTATGTAAAAGTTAGCACAGTGCTAGAGTAACACACTAAAACCCGTCAAGTCCGGCTTTGGGCCATGGCTACAAGTGCGACGGCCTAGGGCCCAACGCAAATAGGGGGCCATACTCTATGCATGGAGTATATATGTATATGTGTATTACTAGCAAAATAATTACCAGTTCGGAAAAGAAATAGGCCCAACCTATTAAGAGGGCCAACTTGAAGGAAATATGCCCTAGAGGCAATAATAAAGTTATTATTTATTTCCTTATTTCATGATAAATGTTCATTATTCAAGCTAGAATTGTATTAACCGGAAACTTAGTACATGTGTGGATACATAGACAAACAGAGTGTCCCTAGTATGCCTCTACTTGGCTAGCTCGTTGAATCAAAGATGGTTAAGTTTCCTAGCCATAGACATGAGTTGTCATTTGATTAACGGGATCACATCGTTAGAGAATGATGTGATTGACTTGACCCATTCCGTTAGCTTAGCATTTGATCGTTTAGTATATTTCTATTGCTTTCTTCATGACTTATACATGTTCCTATGACTATGAGATTATGCAACTCCCGGATACCGGAGGAACACTTTGTGTGCTACCAAACATCACAACGTAACTGGGTGATTATAAAGGTGCTCTACAGGTGTCTCCGATGGTACTTGTTGAGTTGGCATTGATCGAGATTAGGATTTGTCACTCCGATTGTCGGAGAGGTATCTCTGGGCCCTCTCGGTAATGCACATCACTATAAGCCTTGCAAGCAATGTGACTAATGAGTTAGTTGCGGGATGATGCATTACGGAACGAGTAAAGAGACTTGCCGGTAACGAGATTGAACTAGGTATTGAGATACCGACGATCGAATCTGGGGCGAGTAACATACCGATGACAAAGGGAACAACGTATGTTGTTATGCGGTTTGACCGATAAAGATCTTAGTAGAATATGTAGGAACCAATATGAGCATCCAGGTTCCGCTAATGTTTATTGACCGGAGATGAGTCTCGGTCATGTCTACATAGTTCTCGAACCCGTAGGGTCCGCATGCTTAACATTCGGTGACGATCAGTATTATGAGTTTATGTGTTTTGATGTACCGAAGGTAGTTCTGAGTTTCGGATATGATCACGGACATGACGAGGAGTCTCGAAATGGTCGAGACATAAAGATCGATATATTGGACGACTATATTTGGACGTCGGAATGGTTCCGGGTGAGTTCGGGCATATACCGGAGCACCGGGAGGTTACCGGAAACCCCCGGGAGGTTTATGGGCCTTATTGGTCCACAGTGGGAGAGAGGAGAAAGGAGCAAAGGAGGGGGCGTCCCCCCCCCAAGCCCAATCCGAATTGGGTGGGGGGCCGGCCCCCCTTTCCTTCCTCCTTCCTCCCCCTTCCTTCCACTCCTAGTCCAACTAGGGAAGGGGGGATCGGACTCCCCATGGGGCGCGCCATAGGACGGCCAGCCCTCCCCCTCCTCCACTCCTTTATATACGGGGGAGGGGGCACCCCATAGACACACAAGTTGATCATTGATCTCTTAGCCGTGTGCGGTGCCCCCCTCCACCATAATCCACCTCGGTCATATCATCGTAGTGCTTAGGCGAAGCCCTGCGTCGATAGCTTCATCATCACCGTCATCATGCCGTCGTGCTGACGAAGCTCTCCCTTGACACTCTGCTGGATCGTGAGTTCGTGAGACGTCACCGAGCTGAATCTGTGCAGATCGCGGAGGTGCCGTACGTTCGGTACTAGGATCGGTCGATCGTGAAGACGTACGACTACATCAACCGTGTTGTCATAACGCTTCTGCTTTCGGTCTACGAGGGTACGTGGACAACACTCTTCCCTCTCGTTGCTATGCATCACCATGATCTTGCGTGTGCGTAGGAATTTTTTTGAAATTACTACGTTCCCTAACAGTGGTATCAGAGCCAGGTTTATGCGTAGATGTTATATGCACGAGTAGAACACAAGTGAGTTGTGGGCGATAATAGTCATACTTCTTACCAGCATGTCATACTTTGATTCGACGGTATTGTTGGATGAAGCGGCCCGGACCGACATTACGCGTACGCTTACGCGAGACTGGTTCTACCGACGTGCTTCGCACACAGGTGGCTGGCGGGTGTCAGTTTCTCCAACTTTAGTTGAATCGAGTGTGGTTACGCCCGGCCCTTGTTGAAGGTTAAAACAGCACATACTTGACGAAAAATTGTTGTGGTTTTGATACGTAGGTAAGAACAGTTCTTGCTAAGCCCGTAGCAGCCACGTAAAACTTGCAAACTACAAAGTAGAGGATGTCTAACTTGTTTTTGAGGGCTTGTTGTGATGTGATATGGTCAAGACGTGATGAGATATAAGTTGTTGTATGAGATGATCATGTTTTGTTGAAGTTATTGGCAACTGGCAGAAGCCTTATGGTTATCGCTTTATTGCATAAGATGCAAGCGCCAAATAATTGCTTTACTTTATCGCTATGCGATAGCAATAGTTGCAAGAGCAATAGTTGGCGAGAAGACCATGTGACGACACGTTGATAGAGATCAAGATGATGGAGATCATGGTGTCATGCCGGTGACGATAGAGATCATGAAGGTACTTTGAAGATGGAGATCAAAGCCGCAAGATGATCATGGCCATATCATGTCACATATTTTGATTGCATGTGATGTTTATCTTTTATACATCTTATTTTGCTTAGTTCGGCGGTAGCTTTATAAGATGATCCCTTACTAAAATTTCAAGGTATAAGTGTTCTCCCTGAGTATGCACCGTTGCGATAGTTCTTCGTGCTGAGACACCACGTGATGATCGGGTGTGATAAGCTCTACGTTCACATACAACGGGTGCAAGCCAGGTTTGCACACGCAGAATACTCGGGTTAAACTTGACGAGCCTAGCATATGCAGATATGGCCTCGGAACATTGAGACTGAAAGGTCGAGCATGAATCATATAGTAGATATGATCAACATAGTTGAAAGAACATGCGGTGCCCCCATGTTTGGTTTTGGTAATTGATGACAATCTCTATGGACTAATGGTTGCCTTGAGTTATATTTGAAGGATTTGTCCATAGGCATTTCTTGAAGTCCACGTGTTGGTTTCAAGGAGTTTATGTGGTGACCAAGGTGTTATTAAGGAATTATCCAAAGATTGGTCATGTGAGAGTAGAGCTTATTGCAAGAATGTCTTGAAGAAGAAGATTGTGTGATCGTTCATGTTTACCTTCAAGACATCATCCAAATGAAGAGAGTTGGAAAGAGTCAAGGTTGATCAAGACTAAGTCAAGAGTGAATCAAGTTGATCAACACACAAAGCGCACAAGATGGTTCTTGAAGTTCATGTGTTGGTTTCAAGGAGTTTATGTGGTGACCAAGGTGTTATTAAGGAATTATCCAAAGATTGGTCATGTGAGAGTTGAGCTTATTGCAAGCATGTCTTGGAGAAGAAGATTGTGTGATCATTCATGTATATCTTCAAGACATCATCCAAATGAAGAGATTTGAAAATATTCATGGTTGATCAAGACTAAGTCAAGAGTGAATCAACTTGATCAACTCACAAAGCGTAGAAGATGTACCGAGAGGGATCAAGCGATCCCATGGTGTGGTGAGCATTGTCAATTACGCTTTGTGTACTAACCCATGATCTTCGTGAGAGTTCTTTGTGGGGTTAGGTTGCGGTGTGCAAGTTCAAGTGAAGCATCATGAAGAGATCAAATGCTTAAAGCTTGCCGTCCATTGTGGTGACAATGGACTTGTGAAGATGTTGCGGTGTGCAAGTTCAAGTGAAGCATCATGAAGAGATCAAATGCTTGAAGCTTGCCATCCATTGTGGTGACAATGGACTTGTGAAGATGTGCGGAAGAGTGGCTCACCCATAGTGGAGCATGGGGGAGCAATCAACTAGTCTTCATCGAGCCAACGCAACCAAGAAAGGTGGTCCAACTTGAGGGAGTCAAGATCATCATCATCTAGCTCAAGTGGACCATGTGCAAGGCAAAGGTTTGCTCTTGATAGGTTTTCTATTTTACCGGTCTCATGATGGTAGGTGGGAGACCGGGTTATAGGATCGATTGTCGTACTATCAAGGGGGGATCTCGATAAGTAGCTTGATCGTATCGTTCATAGAGAGCTCAAACCATTGCATCCTTGCATCATCTTTGTTGGTTCTTGTTTGGTTCTTCTCTTTGTGAGTTTTGGAGCTTCGCTGTTTTGATGCTACTCGTCTTTCTCAATCCAACAAGCTTGAGTTTGCTCAATTCGGAGCTCATATGCAGAAGTTATGGAAGTTCTGGTTTTATCCCTGCGGTAGTACCGCGGCTAGAGCGGCAGTACCGCTTATCGCCCCAAGCGGTAGTACCGCTGTCCACAGCGGTAGTACCGCCTATGGCCATAAGCGGTAGTACGGCTACGGTTCCGCGCTGGTACCGCCTCGATTTTGGGTCTTGCATTTTTCGTGTCGGGTTTAGCAGTAGTTGCACAGCAGTAAGGCACGGCAGTTCCGCCTATAAGCGGTAGTATCACCCCGATGGGCGGTAGTACCGCCTGTAAGCGGTAGTACCGCTCCGGTCGGGCGGTAGTACCGCTACTGCATTACTGGTCCCGTGTTCTGCTCCTCCAGCGGTAGTACCGCGTATAAGCGGTACTACCGCCCCAAGGTTCATGTTTGGTTGCTTCATTTCCCTGCTTCTTCCGCCAGAGCGGTAGTACCGCTCGTGGAGCGGTAGTACCGCTCGTGTGCGGGCTGAGCACATAACGGTTGGATTTTTCCCCTCCTATAAAAGGGGGTCTTCTTCCCAAATGAACCTTATCCTTTTGAGCTCGTGTTCTTCCCCCATTGTTGACCTTCTTCGAGCTTGCTAACTCTCAATCCCTCCATGGATTCTTGCTAGTTTTTGAGGGAAAAGAGAGAGGAGATCTAGCTCCACATTTCCACCAATCACTTTCTCCTCTTTGTGAGGGGAACCCCTTGGATCTAGATCTTGGAGTTCTTGGTGTTCTCCTTCTTGTTCTTCCTCTCATTTTCCTCCCTAGCATTAGTTGCTTTGGTGGGATTCGAGAGAGAAGGACTTGGGCACTCCGTGTGCCCTTGCCATTGCATTTGGTGCATCGGTTTGAGTTCTCCACGGTGATACGTGGAAGTTACAAGTTGAGAAGCTTATTACTCTTGGGTGCTTGGTGCCCTTGAGCTTGTTCCTCTTGGGTGCTTGGGCGCCCTAGACGGTTGGTGGTGTTCGGAGCTCAATCATTGTGGTGTAAAGCTCCGGGCAAGCGTCGGGGTCTCCAATTAGGTTGTGGAGATCGCCCCGAGCAATTTGACGGGTACCGGTGACCGCCCCCAAGGGTTGCCAAAGTGTACGGGTTCGGTGACCGCCCCCAAGGGTTGCCATTTGTACGGGTTCGGTGACCGCCCTCAAGGGTCCCTTAGTGGAATCACGGCATCTTGCATTGTGCGAGGGCGTGAGGAGATTACGGTGGCCCTAGTGGCTTCTTGGGGAGCATTGTGCCTCCACACCGCTCCAAACGGAGATTAGCATCCGCAAGGGTGTGAACTTCGGGATACATCGTCGTCTCCGCGTGCCTCGGTTATCTCTTAACCGAACCCTTTACTTATGCACTTTACTTTGTGATAGCCATATTGTTTCTTTTCATTTATCTTGCTATCACTTAGTTGTTTATCTTGCTTAGCATAAGTTGTTGGTGCACATAGGTGGGCCTAGTTGTTGTAGGTTTTGTGCTTGTCAAATTAACCGCTAGGTTTATTCCGCATTTGTTCAAGCCTAAACCATAATTATTTTAAAGCGCCTATTCACCCCCCCCCCCCTCTAGGCGACATCCACGATCTTTCAATAGTGATGTTCACCATTGAAAACTACTCCATCTCACATGATGATCGGACATGGTTTAGTTGATATGGATCACGTGATCACTTAGATGATTAGAGGGATGTCTATCTAAGTGGGAGTTCTTAAGTAATATGATTAATTGAACTTTAAAATTATCATGAACTTAGTCCTGGTAGTATTAGCATATCTATGTTGTAGATCAATGGCTCGCGTTTAGCTCCCCTGTTTTATTTTTTATATGTTCCTAGAGAAAACTAAGTTGAAAGATGTTAGTATCAATGATGCAGATTGGATCTGTGATCTGAGGATTATCCTCATTGCTGCACAGAAGAATTATGTCATTGATGCACCGCTAGGTGACAGACCGACTGCAGGAGCAGATGTAGACGTTGTGAACGTTTGGCAAGCTCGATATGATGACTACTTGATAGTTTAGTGCACCATGCTTTACGGCTTAGAATCGGGGCTTCAAAGACGTTTTGAACGCCACGGAGCATATGAGATGTTCCAAGAGTTGAAATTAGTATTTAAGACTCATGCCCATGTTGAAAGGTATGAGACCTTTGACAAGCACTTTGCCTACAAGATGGAGGAGAATTGCTCAGCTAGTGAGCATGTGCTCAGAATGTCTAAGTACTACAATCACTTGAATCAAGTGAGAGTTAATCTTCCAGATAAGATAGTGATTGACAGAGTTCTCTAGTCACTATCACCAAGTTACTAGAACTTTGTGATGAACTATAATATGCAAGGGATAACGGAAACGATTCCCAAGCTCTTCGTGATGCTGAAATCAACGAAGGTAGAAATCAAGAAAAACATCAAGTGTTGATGGTTGACAAGACCACTAGTTTCAAGAAAAGGGCAAAGGGAAGAAGGGGAACATCAAGAAGAACGGCAAGCAAGTTGCTGCTCAAGTGAAGAAGCCCAAGTCTGGACCTAAGCCTAAGACTAAGTGCTTCTACTGCAAAGGGACTGGTCACTGGAAGCAGAACTGCCCCAAGTATTTGGCGGATAAGAAGGATGGCAAAGTGAACAAAGGTATATTTGATATACATGTTATTGATGTGTACTTACTAGTGTTTATAGCAACCACTCAGTATTTGATACTAGTTCAGTTGCTAAGATTAGTAACTCGAAACGGGAGTTGCAGAATGAACAGAGACTAGTTAAGGGTGAAGTGACGATGTGTGTTGGAAGTGGTTCCAAGATTGATATGATCATCATCGCACACTCCCTATACTTTCGGGATTAGTGTTGAACCTAAATAAATGTTATTTGGTGTTTGCGTTAAGCATGAATATGATTTGATCATGTTTATTGCAATACGGTTATTCATTTAAAGTCAAAGAATAATTGTTGTTCTGTTTACATGAATAAAACCTTCAATGGTCATACACCCAAGGTGAATGGTTTATTGAATCTCGGTCATAGTGATACACATATCCATAATATTGAAGCCAAAATATGCAAAGTTAATAATGATAGTGCAACTTATTTGTGGCACTGCCATTTAGGTCATATTGGTGTAAAGCACATGAAGAAAATCCATGTTGATGGGCTTTTGGAATCACTTGATTATGAATCAGTTGATGCTTGCGAACCATGCCTCATGGGCAAGATGACTAAGACTCCGTTCTCTGGAACAATGGAGCGAGCAACAGACTTGTTGAAAATAATACATACTGTTGTATGCAATCCGATGAGTGTTGAGGCTCACGGCAGGTACCGTTATTTTCTGACCTTCACAGATGATTTGAGCAGATATGGGTATATCTACTTGATGAAACATAAATCTGAAACATTTGAAAAGTTCAAATAATTTCAAAGTGAAGTGGAAAATCATCGTAACAAGAAAATAAAGTTTCTATGATCTGATCGTGGAGGAGAATATTTGAGTTACAAGTTTGGTCTTCATTTGAAACAATGAGGAATAGTTTCGCAACTCACATCACCTGGAACACCACAGCGTAATGGTGTGTCCGAACATCGTAACCGTACTTTATTAGATATGGTGCAATCTATGATGTCTGTTACTGATTTACCACTATCGTTTTGGGGTTATGAATTAGAGACAGCTGGATTCATGTTAAATAGGGCACCATCTAAATCCGTTGAGACGACACCATATGAACTGTGGTTTGGCAATAAACCAAAGTTGTCGTTTCTTAAAGTTTGGGGTTGCGATCCTTATGAGAAAAAGTTTCATCTTGATAAGCTCAAACCCAAATCGGAGAAATGTGTCTTCATAGGATACCCAAAGGAGACAGTTGGGTACACCTTCTATCACAGATCCGAAGGCAAGACATTCGTTGCTAAGAATGGATCCTTTCTAGAGAAGGAATTTCTCTCGAAAGAAGTGAGTGGGAGGAAAGTAGAACTTGATGAGGTAAATGTACCTGCTCCCTTATTGGAAAGTAGTTCATCATAGAAATCTGTTTCTGTGACTCCTACACCAATTAGTGAGGAAACTAATGATGATGATCATGTAACTTCGGATCAAGTTACTACCGAACCTCGTAGGTCAACCAGAGTAAGATCCGCACCAGAGTGGTACGGTAATCCTGTTCTGGAGGTCATGTTACTTGACCATGACGAACCTACGAACTATGAGGAAGCGATGATGAGCCCAGATTCCGCGAAATGGCTTGAGGCCATGAAATCTGAGATGGGATCCATGTATGAGAACAAAGTGTGGACTTTGGTTGACTTGCCTGATGATCAGCAAGCCATAGAAAATAGATGGATCTTCAAGAGGAAGATGGACGCTGATAGTAGTGTTACTATCAACAAAGCTAGCCTTGTCGAAAAAGGTTTTTGAAAAAGTTCAAGGTGTTGACTACGATGAGATTTTCTCACTCGTAGCGATGCTTAAGTCTGTCCGAATCATGTTAGCAAATTGCCACATTTTATGAAATCTGGCAAATGGATGTCAAAACTACATTCCTTAACGGATTTCTTAAAGAAGAGTTGTATATGATGCAACTAGAAGGTTTTGTCGATCCTAAAGGTGCTAACAAAATGTGCAAGCTCTAGCGATCCATCTATGGACTGGTGCAAGCATCTCGGAGCTGGAATATACGCTTTGATGAGTTGATCAAAGCATATAGTTTTATACAGACTTGCGGTGAAGCCTGTATTTACAAGAAAGTGAGTGGGAGCACTACAACATTTCTGATAAGTATATGTGAATGACATATTGTTGATCGGAAATAATGCAGAATTTTTTGGAAAGCATAAAGGAGTATTTGAAAGGAGTTTTTCAAAGAAAGACCTCGGTGAAGCTGCTTACATATTGAGCATCAAGATCTATAGAGATACAAGACGCTTGATAAGTTTTTTCAATGAGTACATACCTTGACAAGATTTTCAAATAGTTCAAAATGGAACAGTCAAAGAAAGAGTTCTTGCCTGTGTTACAAGGTGTGAAATTGAGTAAGACTCAAAGCCCGACCACAGTAGAAGATAGAAAGAGAATGAAAGTCATTCCCTATGCCTCAGCCATAGGTTCTATAAAGTATGCCATGCTGTGTACCAGATCTATTGTATACCCTACACTGAGTTTGGCAAGGGAGTACAATAGTGATCTAGGAGTAGATCACTGGACAACGGTCAAAATTATCCTTAGTGGAATAAGGATATGTTTCTCGATTATGGAGGTGACAAAAGGTTCGTCGTAAAGGGTTACGTTGATGCAAGTTTTGACACTGATCCAGATGACTCTAAGTATCAATCTAGATACATATTGAAAGTGGGAGCAATTAGCTGGAGTAGCTCCGTGCAGAGCATTGTTGACATAGAAATTTGCAAAATACATACGGATCTGAATATGGCAGACCCGTTGACTAAACTTCTCTCACAAGCAAAACATGATCACACCTTAGTACTATTTGGGTGTTAATCACATGGCGATGTGAACTAAGATTACTGACTCTAGTAAACCCTTTGAGTGTTGGTCACATGGCGATGTGAACTATGGGTCTTAATCACATGGTGATGTGAACTATTGGTGTTAAATCACATGGCGATGTGAACTAGATTATTGACTCTAGTGCAAGTGGGAGACTAAAGGAAATATGCCCTAGAGGCAATAATAAAGTTATTATTTATTTCCTTATTCCATGATAAATGTTTATTATTCATGCTAGAATTGTATTAACCGGAAACTTATTACATGTGTGGATACATAGACAAACAGAGTGTCACTAGTATGCCTCTACTTGACTAGCTCGTTGAATCAAAGATGGTTAAGTTTACTAGCCATAGACATGAGTTGTCATTTGATTAACGGGATCACATCATTAGAGAATGATGTGATTGACTTGACCCATTCCGTTAGCTTAGCACTTGATCGTTTAGTATATTGCTATTGCTTTCTTCATGACTTATACATGTTCCTATGACTATGAGATTATGCAACTCCCAGATACCGGAGGAACACTTGTGTGCTACCAAACGTCACAACGTAACTGGGTGATTATAAAGGTGCTCTACAGGTGTCTCCGATGGTACTTGTTGAGTTGGCATAGATCGAGATTAGGATTTGTCACTCCGATTGTCCGAGAGGTATCTCTGGGCCCTCTCGGTAATGCACATCACTATAAGCCTTGCAAGCAATGTGACTAATGAGTTAGTTGCGGGATGATGCATTACGGAACGAGTAAAGAGACTTGTCGGTAACGAGATTGAACTAGGTATTGAGATACCGACGATCGAATCTCGGGCAAGTAACATACCGATGACAAAGGGAACAATGTATGTTGTTATGCGGTTTGACCGATAAAGATCTTCGTAGAATATGTAGGAACCAATATGAGCATCTAGGTTCTGCTATTGGTTATTGATCGGACATGATTCTTGGTCATGTCTACATAGTTCTCGAACCCGTAGGGTCCGCATGCTTAACGTTCGGTGACGATCGGTATTATGAGTTTATGTGTTTTGATGTAACGAAGGTAGTTCGGAGTTCCGGATGTGATCACGGAAATGACGAGGAGTCTCGAAATGGTCGAGACATAAAGATCGATATATTGGACGACTATATTTGGACGTCGGAATGGTTCCGGGTGAGTTCGGGCATATACCGAAGCACCGGGAGGTTACCGAAAACCCCCGGGAGGTTTATGGGCCTTATTGGGCCATAGTGGGAGAGAGGAGAAGGGAGCAAAGGAGGGGGTGCCCCCCCCAAGCCCAATCCGAATTAGGTGGGGGGCGCCCCCCCCCCCTTTCCTTCCTCCTTCCTCCCCCTTCCTTCCACTTCCAGTCCAACTAGGGATGGGGGGAATCCTACTCCCGGTGGAAGTAGGACTCCCCATGGGGCGTGCCATAGGAGGGCCAGCCCTCCCCCTCCTCCACTCCTTTATATACGGGGGAGGGGGGCTCCCCATAGACACACAAGTTGTTCATTAATCTCTTAGCCATGTGCGGTGCCCCCCTCCACCATAATCCACCTCGGTCATATCGTCGTAGTGCTTAGGCGAAGCCCTGCGCCGGTAGCTTCATCATCACGCCGTTGTGACGCCCCTGATTTGACCGTACACGAATCATGCACGCAAACGTGTACGATCAAGATCAGGGACTCACGGGAAGATATCACAACACAACTCTAAAACATAAATAAGTCATACAAGCATCATAATACAAGCCAGGGGCCTCGAGGGCTCGAATACTAGTGCTCGATCATAGACGAGTCAGCGGAAGCAACAATATCTTAGTACAGACATAAGTTAAACAAGTTTGCCTTAAGAAGGCTAGCACAAACTGGGATACAGATCGAAAGAGGTGCAGGCCTCCTGCCTGGGATCCTCATAACTACTCCTGGTCGTCGTCAGCGGGCTGCACGTAGTAGTAGGCACCTCCGGTGTAGTAGGAGTCGTCGTCGACGGTGGCGTTTGGCTCCTGGGCTCCATCATCTGGTTGCGACAACCAGGTAGAAAGGAAAGGGGGAAAAGAGGGAGAGAAGCAACCGTGAGTACTCATCCAAAGTACTCGCAATCAAGGAGCTACACTACATATGCATGGGTATATGTGTAAAGGGTCATATCGGTGGACTGAACTGCAGAATGCCAGAATAAGAGGGGGATAGCTAATCCTGTCGAAGACTACGCTTCTGGCCACCTCCATCTTGCAGCATGTAGGAGAGAGTAGATGGTAAGTTCACCAAGTAGCATCGTATAGCATAATCCTACCCGGTGATCCCCTCCTTGTCGCCCTGTTAGAGAGCGATCACCGGGTTATATCTGGCACTTGGAAGGGTGTGTTTTATTAAGTATCTAGTTCTATTTGTCATAAGGTCAAGGTACAACTCCGGGTCGTCCTTTTACCGAGGGACACGGCTATTCGAATAGATAAACTTCCCTGCAGGGGTGCACCACATAACCCAACACGCTCGATCCCATTTGGCCGGACACACTTTTCTGGGTCATGCCCGGCCGCGGAAGATCAACACGTCGCAGCCCCACCTAGGCACAACAGAGAGGTTAGCATGCCGGTCTAAATCCTATGCACACAGGGGTCTGGGCCCATCGCCCATTGCACACCTGCACGTTGCGTACGCGCCCGGAGAGCAGACCTAGCAACCTCCATTTCAAAGGAAGTTGCGTTACGCGGTCCAACTCGGTGCGCGCCGCTCAGTCGCTGACGTCAAGAAGGCTTCGGCTGATACCACGACGTCGAGTGCCCATAACTTTCCCACGTAGTTGGTTAGTGCGTATAGACCAAATGGCCAGACTCGGATCAAATACCAAGAACTCGTTAAGCGTGTTATTTTGAAGTAACCGCGGACGCCGACCAGGGCCAGGCCCACCTCTCACCTAGGTAGTCTCAACCTGCCCTGTCGCTCCGCCACAAGTATCCACACAGAGGGCCATTGGGACAAAGGTCCTTTCAGCCCCCAATCCGTGAATCACTCGCGGGTGCTCCACGAGCCGACCTGACTTTAGTCACCACATGTATCATGTATAAAGTATATAGTATAAACCCGTGATCACCTCCCGAGTGATCACGGCCCGATAGTATAGCACAGCGGACGGACAGGAATGTAGGGCCACTGATGGAAAACTAGCATCCTATACTAAGCATGTAGGATTGCAGGTAAAAGGTAACAACAGTAGTGGCAAAGACAGGCTATGCAGCAGAATAGGATTAACGGAAAGCAGTAACATGCTACACTACTCTAATGCAAGAGTATAGAGAATAATAGGCGATATCTGGTGATCAAGGGGGGGGGCTTGCCTGTTTGCTCTGGCAAGAAGGAGGGGTCGTCAACAGCGTAGTCGGTCGGGGCACCAGCAGCGGCGTCGGTCTCGTAGTCTACCAGAGAGAAGAGGGGAAGAAACAATGAATACAAGGCAAACAGATGCATAACAATGCATGACAAAGCAAACAACGGTGTTAAGTGTGCCCTAACGCGGTAAGAGGTGATACCGGCGAAGGGGGGAAACATCTGGGAAAGTATCCCCGGTGTTTTGCGTTTTCGGACAGATGAACCAGAGGGGGAAAGTTGCGAGTTCGATATGTTAGGGATGTGTGGCGGACGAACGGGCTGCGTATCCGGATTCGTCTCGTCGTTCTGAGCAACTTTCATGTACAAAGTATTTTCATCTGAGCTACGGTTTATTTTATATTTATTTTAAAAGATTCAAATCACATTTTAGCATTTATTTAATTATTTTAATCCAACATTATCCAGAACAGTGCACGCTGACATCAGCATGACGTCAGTAGTCAACAGGGGTGTTGACTGGTCAAACTGACGTGTGGGTCCCGTTCGTCATTGACTAGACTAACTAATCATGATTAATTAGTTTAATTAGTCGTTTAGTTTAATTAATCAAAATTAATTAAGTTAATTAATTCTTTAATTAATTAAATAATTAAATTATTATTCATTTATTTTATTATTATTATTTCCAATTTCCATTTTTTAAACGTTCTGTGGGTTGGGCCCCACATGTGTGTGACCCAGAGGGGCCTTAACGGGCGTTGGGTATGGGCAAACGGGTGCGACCGGAAGGGGCGCACCCGACTAGGCGCTGCGGGCGCCCGACCCGTATGAGGGCCGAGCGGGCGACGGCGCGTCGCCGGAGGTGGCCACAGCCACAGCGGAGCGAGCGGCACGGTGAGCGGGGGGCCGGGGCGGAGCCAGGCGCGCGCCGGGGCGCCGTTCAGGCGCAGCGCGGGGAGGAGGAGAGGACGGGGCCGGTCAGCGCGTGGAGGCGCGCGGGGCTGCAGCAGCAGCAGCAAGCACCGGGGGGGCGAGACGAGCACGGGCTACGTCGACGAGCGGCACGGCCGCAGGAGCAGAGAGGAATGGAGGGGAAAGAGGAGGCCGAGGGCCTCACCGGGGGCATAAGGCACGGGGCAACGGGGGTCGAGGAGGGGGACGGGGACGACGTCGATGTGGTGACGAGGAGGCCGTCCGGCGGGGAGGAGGAGGCAGTCCGGCGAGGTGGCCGTCGACGAGGCAGGCCGCGGCGGTGGCGTTCCGGGCGGCAGCGGTGGTTCGATCCCCCGATCCAATCGGGAGGGCGCAAAGGAGGGAAGAGGGGAGGCGACGGCAGCAGTGCGGCGCCGGCGACGGGCGCCGTCGTCGAGGTCGCGGGGCGGCGCGGGATCGGGGCGATCCCGATCCAGATCGTGGGGGGAGGGGGTGAGTGGGGCGAGGGGAGTGGGGCGACTGGGGAGGGACCGCTAGGGTTCGGTCGCCCTAGGGGTGATGTAGGCGCCGGCTAGGCCGGCCTGTTTGGCACCGAGGCCATCTGGGCCATGGCCCAGCGGGGGGGTCTCCTTTTTTTCTGGTTAGTTTTAGTTTTAGTTCTTTTATTTATTTTCATTATTTATTTTCTGTGTATATTTTAGGATCTAATTATTTTAGTTTAAAAAAAACATCCTTAGCACCTAGATTAGCATATCAAGTTAGACCAGTGCCTTAGAAAATATTATATTAACTATAAAAGGTATTTACTTAATTGTTTTACCTACCGTTTTAATTATTTTAGAGCCTTTAAACATTTTATAAAAGTGAGGTTTCTACACCATAATTACCTACGCATTATTTGGCACAACTCGAACATTTTAGTTTTAAAGTTTGAAAACTTTTGTTGTTTTCCTTTTATTCAATTTTGAATTTGAATTGGTTTTTGAACTAACGCGGGATTAACTATAGTGACAGAGGTGACGTGGCATCAATAGCAGGGAATTACTGTAGTCTAATTATCCGGGCGTCACAATTCTCCTCCACTACAAGAAATCTCGTCCCGAGATTTAAGTGGGGAGTAAGGGGGAAAGTTCTGGTTACGATATTCTAAAGGATCTTCTCAAAGAAGTTAATCCCTTTCGTTGATGTCTTCAATTCTTTATTCCAATGCATCATGATAAAGTTGTCGTCCTTTCTTCGGGAACTCCATCGTACTTACGAAAGGATAAGGGGCAGCTCAGCTACGACAGAATGCTTTTGAGGGAAACAATCTGGTGTTAACCCATGAATGAGCATAAGATTATCTCTCGAGTTGAACATATAAAATACATCGAGGGTAAGGTCCGAAGGTACAATAAGAGGTTCCAAGCGGATAGATAGTTGCTCGAAGTCTGAACCAGAGTGAGAAAGGGGTTCGGAGTAGCGAGAGTAAGTATTGCGTCTGATACCAGAATAGAGCACTAGGAAGGTGGCCCATGGATTAAATACAAAGCCAAGCGTGGGGAATAACCATTAGAAACAGGGTTGTACAGGAGAGTCGGGTTTCGATCCTGTGGAACTGTGGGTTATGGGCCCACCATGTGGGTTAAAAGTAGGAAGGGCGGAGACGTCTTGCGTGATCATGCAAGCAAGGCATGTCAGAGGGTAGCCTGTCGATTATGTCGGCAACAACGTCGGTAACAAGGGCGAGGGACGAAGAGAACCATTTTCCTGCTCATTGAACGAGGCGGACCAATAGGCAAAGTTCCCGTCCATCGGTGGCTACCGGAATGTCATCAATACTAGAAACAGGGTCTTACGACACGGTTGTACACCAAGGTGTTTTAAATAAGCAGAAGATTACTACTGCTTATATAATATAGATCACAAGAAGGGTTAAGCAAACCAATGGAAAGGAAAGGTGATTACCAAGTTAAACAGACAATGGAAAGGAAAATGTGTTTAAACACATATTTCAGGGATATATCCTTCCCAGGGACAAGCAGAGCATGCTATCCGTGGCAGGGTATAATGTAGAAAACTCTTTAGGTAGCAGAGAGAATTTTCATGACATTACCCATATAACAGTGTTTGGATAATTGAGCAGGAAACATTTAGCATCGGGCTTCAAATGTTCCTGTTGAAAATCGGAGTACCATAGACATGCTTTGAGATAGCACTGACATGGTCAACAGGTGAAGATCAGACTTTGGAAACAAAAGGATCCATCAGGAACAACTTATAGAATAAGTCTTACAATTTCCTCACGGAAGAATGACTAACCTTGCCAAAAAGGAAACTATAACAATAGGTCCTCCGGCTAGGTGTGCTAGGCATGACATCACCTTACTGGGCCATATAAAGACCAATGTTATAACTCTTGGAATTATGTTCCAACCATCATATCTGACTGAGATTCAGATCTGATTGGTGACAGGATACCTCAGACCCAGGATGCCTGAGAAGAAAAGGTGCAACACAATTGACGAGGTGACATCGTAAAATTCTTAGGAAATGAACTATGGAAGCAAGTTCCGAATCATGAGTTCATTATTTAACCAAGGAGAGGATGAGGAGATGGCTGATGGACTCAGCGACAATTCATCGAGAATTCCCAAAAGATGGATTTCCACAATTATGTGAACAAGGAGATAACATTTGTCAAATCAAATGATATAATAAGGTATGCTCGAGGAAAACATACACAATTAAACATTGGTTGAAAGGTGTACCCAAAATATGGGCTGGGTTGCACGACCAACGTCGGAATGGCGATTGAGCAACCAACGCACTAAATTGGAATTATTGTCCATTAACTCTGAAGCAATAGGGTAGCTAGAGATAATAAATTCGCACAACAGAGTTCACTCAACACAGGGACTAAGAAAAGAATGGTGATGGCGAGAAGCATCACTGTACCAAGAATATTTAAGAGGTGGTGAAATTCTCACCACATTCTTGACATAAAAGATGGTAATATTCCAAGGTAATTAAGAACAAATGCTGGATAGCAAGGAACTCAAGGTATAACACAGAACACGAACAAGTTTGTGTTGGAGGGGAGGCATTAAAGTGGTCGATGACAACACAAATCATCGAGGGTAAGGATAGTATTTCTCATCATGAATTCAATTGATATCCAGGAAGGAGTCAAGATGTTGATGATGATCACGACAAATTTTGTCGAGAGGCTCCACGAAGATGTGATAGATCGGCGATGACATCAAGTCAGAGGAATGATGAAGCGAAAGGTTAATGGAACCAAGGGTATGACACAAACTCCAAAGCAAGCTTGCTGTCCAAAGCGAAATGATATGATGAGGAAAGATCGACGTAAGCTTAGCTCATCATCAAAAAATTGTGCTCTGGGAAGAAGGACCAGGTAGCACAGTTAAAATCGGCACGACAAGGATATAGCCAAACAGGCTAGGAATGACGTGATTGAGTTCAAACTCGTAAGTAATGAAGGTTACCAAGAGTTGCTTAATCGCGATGCGGACTCGAGTCAGTTATCGGTGTACTCGAGTGACTAACCACTCAGAACCCAGGAAAAATTGGAATCGGTGAGAATGTAGTACTTGATGAAAAATTCATAAGAATTTATGATGTTCCGTAATAATCTCGAGATACCAGGGGGTAATACTCGACGACTGATCAAAGTAGAGGTTGGACTGGGGTATTGCTCTGTAGAAGATAAGTACTTAAACTTGCCCGAGAAATGGGATCTAAAAAGAACATATGGTCGGAACCACGATTGCAAAGGATCAATTCACCGATACCAAAGGATATTATATCAAGGAAATAGTTACAAGAAGCTTCCATGATAGGATCTACATCGTGTCCATGGGCATGAACACAAATTTCAAGGTCGACTCCCACTTCTTTAATGCATAACCTTTCATTCACTTCTCGTCTTTGATGAAGTTGCAGTGTTGAAAATTTTATCTGGCGAAGCACCAGAAGAGTATGACTCATGAAAACTTTCGGGTTCACACGGTTTTAGAGAAGGTATAGGTTCAACCCATCGGGGCATCTTAGAACATATACCATGAACTTTAGGATCAATTAGCACATGCTTGAAGCAGAGCATGGTTGACAAAAGCATAGGGTATAACTTGCCAAAGGCAGAAGACACAATTTACCTAAGGCATTATGTATTAGGGGAGAAACTCTCAAGGTTATTGGATATGAAGGACAATGTTAGATAATAACCAAGCAATTGGTCTCGCGGAACACTAGGAATCTGATGTGAGTATCGGTACTCAATCAGAAGGAAAAAGAATGCAAAGGCATCAGATTATAGAATCAACTGACTAATTCAAAGCTCAAATGCAAATGAATTATGATTTCCAAATCAAGGGATCAGAAGCAAACGATCTGATTAAGAATGGATAAGTGTAATAGACTTAGGGGTACATTCGACGACAACTTGATTGGTCGAGGACCAGCTCATGTTCAAAATGACGTCTGAGCCGGAAGGAAGAATTCTAGGATCTGATTGAGGATTGCGAGCATTCGCAACATATCAAATCAAGTGAATCGAAATGATAGTGACAGAGGATGTCAACGGAGATTACTAGAAGTATGGAATTAACCATAATGCAGGAAGGCAAGGAAATCAAGAGCAATGGGCTGCTGAGGATTTTCAGAAGATCGAATGGTATTTCGAGGACTTATGTGAAACACATGAACGACTAGGGATGAGCGGATACTCGGTAAGAGCGAGGAATTATCCGTAGGGGTATTCAGGTGACAAAGAACTGCAAGGCAGTAGGCACAAAGTATTCTCGGAACAATAGAAAGAATTTCGGTGTATCTTGTAATAACAAGATCAACTGGGGATGAATGTATGAACGAAAAATGTAGGTAGTTATTCATAAGGATACATCGGTGGTAGGGAATTGTAAAAGCGATGGCACATAGTCTCAAGAGAACATCGCGGGGTGTCTTCGGAATCTTCTGGTGAAACAAGCGATCGTTCGGACCGAGGGGCTCTCCGGGAGAAAGTATTTACGAGAACCTAGAGTTGGAGTTAGTAAAATCGTTTAACCTGAATAGAAGACATGTCAGAGTCCCAAAGTATAGGTCGAGGAATAAAAGATCCTACACTACAAAAAAATACACTTCCGTGATGATACGTGTTTGTCACAGTAGGTCGCGTTTTTTGTCATGCATGTACATCCATGACAAATTTATGACAGAATCAAGATAGTCATACCTGTGCTGTCGTAGAAGTGTTCCATGACATTACCAAAATTATCATCACGGAAGTGTCCACTTCCATGACGATAAATCGCGCGTCACAGAAGTGCTTTCGTCAAGGGTGACCGACACGTGGCATCCACCGTAACGGAACGCCGTTAAGCTATCGGGTCGGGTTTTGGATCCGATAACCCGTTAACAGCCCCGACCAATGGGGATTTTCCACGTGTAAAATCATCATTGGCTGGAGGAAACACGTGTCGGCTCATCGCTGGGACAGATGTCATCCACTCATTGGACAGAAGGCGCCTATGATACGTCGACACGTGGCACGGCCCAACAGAGGCCCATTCCTGTGAAAAGGCCGGCCCGTTTGACTTGGTCAAAAGGTGGCGGGCCGGCCCATGGAAAGCCTGTTAACGGCCTGTTCGCATATAGCCCATTTACAGCCCGCTAACCCAAGGCCCGTTACGCCCTATTCGAATTAGGCCCAGTAGCGTCATCTGGGCCATCCAATATGATTCCAGCCCGTTTTCACTTCTGGCCCATGTATGGCCCATGACGTCTTTCGGCCCATATGAGGCCCTATGTAACTCTTGGCCTATTAACGGCCCGTGGTGAAACTGGCCCGTAATGAACAGTGTATCACTTTACACCCATTAACGGCCCGTGGTGAAACTGGCCCGTAAAGAACAGTGTATCACTTTATACCCATTAACGGCCCGTTATTCCGTTGGGCCGTTTCCAGCCCATGTTATCTTTCGGCCTTCTCAGAGCCCATTTATTCTTGGGCTATTTTCCAGCATTCGTTTACTTACGGCCCGTTACTGTCATTTTCTGCTTGTGGGCCAAATTCAGCCCGTGGTTACAGTCGGCCCGTTTGTGGTCCGTTAATACGTTGGGCCGTTTTCATAGCGTCATCAAATACGGCCTATTAACGATGGCCCGTTATGGTCGGCCCATGAACGGACGATTCCAACTCTAGCCCGTTTACGGCCAGAATGCGGTCTGTTTGGCCCATGTTTGGCCAATCGATCATACGGCCCGTATAAGGCCCATTGATGATACGGCCCGTAGAAGGCCCATTGTTTCTACGGCCCGTAGAAGGCCCACTGTTTCTACGGCCCGTAGAAGGCCCACTGTTTCTACGGCCCGTAGAAGGCCCACTGTTTTACGGCCCGTAGAAGGCCCACTGTTTCTACGGCCCGTAGGAGGCCCAGTGTCACTACAGTAAATATTAGCCCATGGTTATTGTGGCCTAGTTTTAAAAAATAGGTTATTGCAGCCACTAGCAAACCGCAGAAAAAGAACTGCACTGACTACAAGCAAACAAATAAACAAGACAACAAGGAAATAAATAAGCAAGCAACTTACACTAGGCTATCACGGCTATTACACATATTACATCCACTGGGCATCAAAGTTCGCCACCAGTGCAAATATAGGGAACACAGCAGCATATAAACGCCGCAGCAAAACAAGTCCAGAACTGAAACCACTTCAGAAGAGCTCAAGAAACAATATCCTGGGTACCCATAATGCTGGCAAGATGCTTAGCAAGCTTATTAACTTTCTCTTGTTTGGCGCTTAAGTCCTCCAGCGCTTGCTGTTGCACCAGAAAGTATGCATCTGAATTCTGCAGGGACTTCCTCAGTCCTTCGGCTTCCTGTCGCATAACATCTGATCGATGTCTTTCAACTTGAAGTTGAGACTCAAGAAGCCGAACTGATTCAGGCAACGAGTTCGAAGAGCTGGTGCCAGCAGTGGTAGCCAGTAACTCGAACACTACATCAAGACAGGACTTTGGGGTTGTCTCAGTGTCTTCAATATAGTTTTTATCAGCTTTCTTGGAGACCAACAGGGATGTCTCACTATCTTGAACCTTATCTGCATTACTTCCTTTACCATTGCATAACAGGGTACTCTTCTCCAATATTTTATCCGCGTTCTAAAAGAGAAACAAACAAACACATCTCAGGTTTACAATGTAGTATATGAAACTCATTTTGGTAAACCAGTTCAGTAGTAAGGTGGACAGGATAACAGCATGAAACAAACATATATCTATGTAGTATGGTCACTGTATGGTCTATATCATTCTAGTTTATGTTGCCAAATCAAGATAGATACAGTTCGAATCATATCTATTTAAGACAAAGCAGCATAGACAGAATATAAGTGTGGGAAACTACACAGCAATAACAACACTTGTAATGTGCATGGCATGAGAACATAACTGTTTATTCAATTGAAACTGAAATCAACATAGAGCAAGTTACAACAGCAAACAGCCAAACACGTTGAAGAAACAGGTTTAAAACATACCTGTTGCGCCATTGGAGTTTCAATTGCATCCTTCAAATTTGAAATTAGTTGGTATCAGTAAATACAGTGATGCAAGAGCAAAGTAGTATGAACCATAGCTACGGAACCTGACCTGAGAACAATTCTTCTTCTGCTTTAAGCGTTGACTTCGGGTTCGGAGTGGTGGTCCTCGTGATTTGGGCACTGCAGTTGCCTTACTAACTGCTCGTGTTTGGGTGCTCTGTGGTGGAGACGGTGCTGTGTCAACGGGAACTGGGTGTCTATCTGCTGGGGTTGGGGTTAGAAGGGGTGTAGCTGGTTCTCTGTCCAACTGGGTAGGGGTACAATCTGCATGAGTGTGGGTTATGTGTGGTGGGGCTGGTTCTTGGGCAAGTACAACCGTGGTTCTATCTGCATCGACAGGTAGCACGATCTTTTCTGAAGACCGTGTTTTTACTCCCACAGATACTGCCATCACTCCCTCCAATTGAAATGGCTGATAAACAAGAAAAGTAATTGAATGTACAGACATTGTAAGATAGACAGGTGCAATGGATAGTAGGGAAGAAAACAGGGCATGAAATAATTCACATTTATGTTGTCTAAGCAAACAGAATAGCAGGACATAATTTCACATATATGATGGCTAATTAAACAGGATAGCATGACACAATTTCACATGTATGATGGCTAACTAAACAGGATAGAATGACATACTTCAAAATATGATGACTATGTAAACAGGATGACATGATATAACTATACGATGTGTCTATTAAAGTGGTTGGCATGCCATAAATCACAAACATGCCGTCGATGGAAACATGATGGCATGATATAATTCACGGATAGAATGACATAATTTAAAATATGATGACTATGTAAACAGGATGAGATGATATAACTATATTATGTCTTTAGAAAATGGGTTGGCATGCCATAATTCAGATACATGCTGTCTATGTAAACATCATGGCATGACATAATTCAAATATATGATTTATATACTAAGGAAGTGAGCAGAGGGCAATCGCATATATGATGTGTCAACTAAGGAGATGGCATTCAATATTGTGTATATGATGTAAAAACTAAGCATTGCAATACAACATATGCATTATATGAGTAATATAACCCTGCCAAGTTTGAGCATACACCTCAGGGGGATAATAGGACTGGTCATCTGCCTCTGAATCCTCCTCTGAAGAGCTATCTGTAACCAGCAAGATATCTGCTTCAGCAGGTAGCATTGTCTGCTCTGAAGACCTTGTTTTCACTCCAGATTTCTCCATCACCAATTCAAATGGCTGATGCACAGGAAGAGCAGTTGAATATACAAACATTGTCGACAAAAGCAATGAGAAATACAAAAAAAGGACGGCATGATATAATTCACATATATGACGCTTGCCTAAACAGCATGGCATTGCATAATTCACATACATAATGCCTTGCAACAAGATAACATTGCATAATTCACATATATAATGTCTTGCAACAAGATGGCATTGCATAATTCACATATATGGTAATTAGACACTAAACAGGTGGCATTCACACAAAGCATGTCTAAACTAAGCAAATGACATAGCAATGCAAGATACCATACGCACGATATGAGCAACATAACCCTGCCAAGTTAGGGCATGCACCTCGGGGGGGGGGAATATGACTGGTCATCTGTCTCTGAATCCTCCTCTGAGGAGCTATCGGTAACCAGCAAGACATGCGCTTCGTCAGATAGCATTGTCTGCTCTGAAGACCTTGTTTCCACTCCAGATTTTTCCATGACCGTGCCGAATGGCTGATGCACAGGAAGAGTAATTGAATGTACTAAAATTGTTGACAAATTTAACACGTAATAAAAAATGATGGCATGATATAATTCACATATAAGATGACTGGCTAACCAGGGTGGCATTGCAAAATTCACATATATGATGCCTGGCTAGACAAGATGGCATTGCATGATTCACATATACGATAAAGAAACTAAACAGATGGCATTGACACAAAGCATGTCTAAACTAAGCAGATGACATCTTTAATGTATACAGTAAGCAATGCAAGGCACCATATGCATGATATTACCAACATCAGCATGCCAAGTTAGAGCGAAGACCTCATGGGGTAAATAGGAGTGGTCTTCTCCTTCTGAATCCCCCTCAGAACAGTTATCTTCCTCTTGATTACGATCCGAAATGGGTGGAGGGGGGCTGCCTTTGCGCCCACCATGGAACGACGTCTGCATGAAATTTTATTGCCACGCAAGGCTCGTCTCTTTTGCTCTACATGATCAGTTCCATTGTGTACAATAACTGGCATGCATAGGAATAAAACATAGTGAGATTATGTAAGGAGTGCATGCACAAATCCAGAGTGATGGTAGCAAACTGTGGATAGACCCAAAACCAATGATAGCAGGCAGATAATAGCTTTAGTTAAAAAATACAGATAATGGCTCCTTTAATGTTTGTTTGCACCCAACATGAAACTCATAGTAGACACCGGAGATTAACCAGATAGTAGACAGATAGTACTGATTGCTGCCCCAATATGTACCCCACAACCATTTAAAAACTCAAGTTTCAGCATTAGTTTGGACCTGACTCGGAGTCTAATAGGTGAACACGACGATAATGTAGCATGTCATCATATTAAGCGACGCATAACGTAAGCAGACACGGAAGAGTGCGACCTCTCTTGCGGACCCGTGTAGTCCTCAAGGTCATCTGCTCAGTTGATGATGGTAATGCAGTTGCCGTGGCTGCCGGCGGCGGGGAAGAAGATCTGAGGCGGCGAAAGACAGTCTGGAGAGCGGATCCCTGCTGTGGTGAACCCTTCCGTCGTTGGAGCAGCTGAGCTGGGGTGGAACACAGCGCCGCAGGAGCAGGACAAACCACACAAGGTTTTCTTTGACACATATCTGTAACAGAAGTAATTGAGTAAGGGCTTGTTTGAATTTGAGGATTCTAACAATGCAGGGATAGGAAATAGACAGGAATAGGATAGGAATGCACGTGCAAAACAGAGAATTTAAAAACACAGGATTTCTGCCAATCTGGGTGTTTGATTCACAACAATTGGAAGATCACAGGATGCAAAAAAGCATGGTGAGATTAAGTCAAACCACAAGAAAATGTACGGTTATAATGCTATTATGCTACTATCTCTTAGTCTTGTGCTTGATGAATAGGAATATGAAAAGGAGGAGAAGTGGAAATTAGAATTCCTACGGTTTTTCTTTCAAGGAGACACTAAAGGAACAAATCCTACAGTTTTCCTTTGCTCCATTCCTTTGCACCAAATTCATGAAAAGTAGTACCATAGGAAACTTTCCAATTCCGATGTTTTTCATTCACTTTTCCTTTCAAGCACTGGCGATTCTAGTAGGCAGGCTTGAGCAAGGAAAATCCTACACTAAAAAATGTTTTTGTGCTACTTCTATTACTTTGGACCCAGGCCACTGCCATACTAGCTCAACTCCCAGGCCCATCGACAAATGCACAGCTCAAACGCGCAGAGATAAATAATGATGGCGTTCAAGAGAGTCCATCACGGATAGCTAAGTTGCCTGGTACCTCACTGCTTGTCATATAGTAGGATAAAATAATCGTATTTCCCGTTACTACGAGTGCTCAGTGGACAATATATATAACATGTAGAGTAAAAAAGAGATGCAACAAGTGTACAACCTCTTTGGCGAAGCCATGTCGATCTCAGCGTGATTGGGTTGGCCGGTGAGGATGCTCCGGCTGACTTGGCTGTCGGAGGAGGGGAAGAAGATCTTAGGCGTCTGGAGATGGAGCCCGAGGTACTGCTCCGCTGTGATGGAGGGTTTCGTCGTTGGAGCAGCTCCGGTGAGTTGTACGACGCCGAGGCTGAAGCAGGACAAGAGAGACAACGAACAACGTTAACCTGAGTGGAATTCTAATAGCATCTCCAATACATGACGTAAAATACATAACCACAAAGTGCTAGATGTAAAATACATCAGCCGCTCATCTCTGAACTTAACTGTCGAAACTGAATTTAACTGTCGAAACTGAACTTAACTGTCGAAACTGAACTTAACTGTCGAAACTGAATTTTGCTGTCGAAACTGAACGCACTAGCAAGGTGAGGCTACACGTCGGTCGACTGACTTTTTCATCTCTGGTCAGTCGATTTTGCAGCCGTTGGATACGAAATCAAGGGCCTGCGGTTCATCTTCAACCTCCACCCCCTGAGCCGCCAGCCACCACCGGCCAAACAGCAGCCCCCCGCCGCCCGCGGCCGGCGGTGCGCCGCCCCGCCCGCCCCGAAAACACTCCCCACCGCCGGTCCGCCGCCGCCCCGGCCATCCCTCTAGGCCCCCCCCGTGCCGAGCTTTTTCTCCGGCGATCCCCACGCCACCGCCCGCCAACGCCCCGCCACCGCCGGCGACCACCGCCCCCATCCTGAACCCTAAGATAGATAGTGGGGTACCTCTCCGGCGAGCCCCCTCCCCGCTGCGGCTGGTTCTTCCTTCACCCCGGCGAGCCCCCCCCCACCCCCTGAAAATCGACTGACCCAAAAGTCGATTCAGTCGACTGAAGTGTAGCTAAATCGGAGCAGCATCGCAAGCAAGAGCAAGAGCGAGAGCAGCAGCGCGAGCAAGAGCAATAGCAAGAGCAGACCAGGCAGGGGACCGAGAGCAAGAGCAGAGCAGCAGCGCGAGCGAGAGCTAAAGCAGCAGCAGCTCCTACTGATGTGGACGTCGCCGCCGAGGGAGCGACGCCGTGGAGGAAGTGGCCGGCGACGCCGCCGTGGATGGAGCCGCGCCGTGTCGGCTCGGGACCGAGCGCCGGCAGCACCGTGAGATCGAATCAAGAAGAAAATGCGGCGATTAGTGTACAACCTCTTTGGTGGCGCCGATTAGGCCGCAGCTTCATCCGAGGAAACGGTGATGATGATGCTCTTCCGGTGGTGCAGGTGAAGACGGCGGTGTGGGAATGGAGGTGGCGCGAAAGACGAGGGGAACGTCGGGGCAGCTCCTTGGAGGTGGAGGACGGGGTGGCTGAACCGGCGGGACGATGAGATCGACGACGGATCCTCATCCGGTACGGTGGATGAGGGACGTCGAGGTGTTGCTGTGGACGACGTCGTCGGGGAAGAGGCTCCGGCTGGGTGGCGGACGGAGCAGGGTGTGGGGTTTCGTCGCGGGTTTTCGCGGCCTCGGTGTACGAATGGGTGGGCGGATGGGATGGCAGTGGGGAACCATGGCTTAGAGACGCGCTTGTCCGAAATGTGGGGTAAGTTACGAAAGTACCCCCACCGATTTGAGGCGGTTCTTTCGGTTCAGGGGTACCACGGGCATTTCGCGTGTCGGGATTTCACAGGAGGTGGGAGTTTTCGCGCGCGTTGTAATTTCGGAATAGCAAGGCGCGGGTTGAGATGGAGGGAGTTGTCGGAGCACAACGAGACAAAGATATATCTTAAATATTTCGGGCTAACAAGGCGCGGGTTGAAGAGGCGGGAGTTTCGCAGCACGATAGACAGAGACGCTAGCTTGAATTTTCGGCATAACAAGGCGCGGCTTGAAATTTCGGAAGAACAAGCTTAACGTGTACCCAAAAAAAGACAATTTGCACCTCAACACGCACAACACACACACACAAACACCATTTAGACTAGAGTAAGGTACACGTGCATTGCACGCATGAGATTTGGCAACCAAATTATGAATAAATACCACATTATAGCATGCAAGCTTTGAGTCATATATGCATGATGTAGATGTTCGTTTAATTCTTATAGTTCATTTCATTCAAAATCATCTAGTTTTTATAAGAAAGCTAATCTATTTTAAGATTCATGGAATTGTGCGTCGTAAGACATAAAGTAAAAACAAATAATGGCAAATCATGTAGAAAAACATTTGGGCAATTCTGATACGGAAGATTCTAGAACAAATAAGAAGTGCTTGTGTTTTGATGTTTGTGCATTATGCTTAAGTTCAACCATGGAGTCTTCTAGATTATACATGTGGCGAAATCTGGTGGAATCTAGATGATATCCAACGGCCAGTAGTGCTCAAATTTGCCATCTTTGGACCATCGGATTCGCCTCATCCAACGACCATCTTTCAAAGTTAAAGTTACCCGCACACAATATAAAAAATATAAAATATAAATATATATATATAGGGGTATAGATATAGATATGTGATGCGAAAGCCGCCCATCATCTCCAATTAGAATAGTGTGTCCATGCACGGATGCGACGTGGCCAAATGATGTCTGCCATCGGTATCTCAAATTCAAATCAGTCTGACCTTGTTCAATGTGTATACATTACAACATGCTCGTTTCCAAACCACACCGCGCAGATCTCCGTTATATTCATGCATGCATGGGTTTCAAACATCAGGATCTCTTATTCAAATATTTGAATTCAACTTTACATTGATTATGACCTCACCTATTCTTTTACACCCACACAGTAGTCTTCTCTTTATAATTGTACCACTAACTTTCTCTCGTGCATGCATGCACACACACTACCAGTCGGCATTATCCATCGCACGCATACAATCTTTTTCTTCAGGTCGGTCTCCCATGAAGGCACACACCCACACACATCCCCCTCTCCATCATATCGGGCATTCTTTATCTCTCACGCGTGCATGCGCAACGATCGATGTTCCTCTATGTATGTGTGTATATAGCTAGGTCTTTCATAGTTTTCCACACAAACCGATCAATCGATATATCCAGTGAGGTCTCACCCTCTTTCCCACGTCCACATCGATCAATCTATACCTCTCTATATAGGATTAACATATATAGCTAATACACCCACATTAATTATATATCCAACGTCCCCCTCTCATCATCCATGCCTTCCGCTTCATCTCTCAGACGCGTGCACAATGGCGAAGACAGGGGGCAGTAAGGGCCCTGCCCCCTCCCCCCTAACATCACTATATATCGAGGCTAATATGAATGTGATCATTAGACAATTGCTGCTAAAAATGGTTTAAGTTCATGAATTGACCCTCCTCGTAAAGGATTAGCAATGCTTGGCCCCCTAGCTCATTTATTTTTCATGGCTCCGCCACTGCGCGCAACAGCGCACGTGTTCGCCCCCTCTCTCTAAATATCGATCTCGCACTTGTGCATTCCTTCATAGTCTCCCTCCACTCGGCCCCTCGCACCATCTTCTAGCCCCCCACCGGATTTTGCCACATGTACAATCTAGCAGACTCCATGGTTGAACTTAAGCATAATGCACAAACCTCAAAACAACAGTGGTTCTCTTTTGTTCTAGAATCTTCCGTATCATAACTGCCCAAACTTTTTTTCTAGTTGAATTGCCATTATTTGTTTTTACTTTATGCTTTACAACGCACAATTCCATGAATCATAAAATAGATTAAGGGCTTCTTTGATTCAAAGGATTCTCAAAGGAATTTTGGAGGATTCTAATCATTAGGAATTTTTCCTATCTTGGTTGTTTGATTCGTAGGATTGTAAACCATAGGAATTTTTCCATATGATTCATTTGCACTAGATTTCATAGGAAACATCCCATCCACTCAAACCTCTTTGAAAGAATTCTGCGTTTTTTCTATGCACAATCAAACACTCGTACAATCCTGTAGGATTCAAGACGACATTCCACTATAATCCCATGTTTTTCCTATTCCCGCGTTCTTAGCTTTTTTATAAAAACTAATTGATTTTGAATGAGATGAACTATAAGAATTAAACGAAGGGCTACATCAGGCATATATGACTCAGAGCTTACATGCTATAGTGTGGTATTTATTCATAATTTGGTTGCAAAATCTGATGCGTGCAATGCACGTGTACCTTACTAGTACTTCGAGTATGTGCAAAACACGTAAATTAGAATACCAATGGCACGCTACACAGTGTCTCTCTTACAGTTCATGAAGCCACGTGGCACATGTGGAGGCGTTGTCGCGACCTCCTTGCGTGGATTGATCACAGTGACGTGCTGCTGGTTCCAGAAGAATGTACTCGTCCTCCCTGAGCCATACTGGCGGTACATGCACGAAGCGAAGATGTGCACGCACGCCACGCACGCACTCATTCCCTCGCACGCACACGCGGGTACACGGGCGGACGCAATTTTGTACCAAGATCCACCCCATGTGATAATTTGACGCGTGTAAAGTCGTTCACTTCATTGATGGTCAATTAATACAGCGCATGCAAATTGAGTGGACGTGAGGGCGGAAGAAAGACATTATTACTCCACTGCGCGCATGCGAGTAGTTAAATCGTGGGTTGCTAGTAGTACTTCCATTGGTCTCCTTCGTATTTTGTGCCAATTTTTGACAGTAACATAATATTTACGCATTTGAGCAGTGTAGTACTTGAAATTTATGTTCCGCTAAACTCATCGGGAGCCGTTTCGGGCCTCGAAACCAAAACCATCAATTAATCTTTACCTTGTTCCCATCACATTCGAAAGCCTGCTCACACCTACTAGTACGTACCAAACCTGAACGTGTTCCCACTATGCAGGTATTAGTACTAGTGCTAGTACTTAGGTTATAAAAAGGGGAACTACCTAACCGAAAATTACTCTACCTTTCCTCCTCATAAGTGCTTCTTCTTCGTCCGTCGTTGCCATGGCCGGTGAGCAGAGCTCTAGGTCGAGAACTACTCGTAACAAGGGAGCGGCAACCAAGGCTGCGGAAAAAAAGAGAGGGCTCGCCGCCACGCAGAGACCTCGAAAGATCTCTCACGGGCAGGCGATGGCTCCCAGGAGCGCCCTAGCCGCGGAGGCGAACATGCCGAGCCGGCGGAGCTGGAGTCGTTATCCCTCGACGGCATGCCCGATCAGCTCAATAAGCAGAAGGAGTTCATCCAAGGCTTGATGGAGTTGCTGAAGGAGAGCCTCGACGACATGCCCGCTGAGCTCAATCAGCAGGGGGAGTTGACCGCCGGCTTGGTGATGCTGCTGAAGAAGAGCATTGCCTCGGAGAAGAAGGCGACCGGCGAAATCCTGCGACTTCAGGAGGACAAGGCGAAGCTCTGCCACGAGATCGACCTGTTGAAGGAGAAGAACGCCGGCTGGAAGAAGCTGCATGAGAATAGTAGTTCCTCGATGAAGATGCTGCAGGCCCTCGTCATGGAACAGAAGGAGGAGTTGGCGAAGCTCCGCATCGAGCACCCGGCTGCTGTCAAGGTACGTAATGCGGCCGTGGAACAGATGATGAAGGCTCGCGTCGAGAAATCCCGCGTCATGGACAGAATGAAGAAGATGGCGGAGGAGACGCGCAAGGAGATGGAGGTCGTGGAGGCGATGAAGAAGCAGTTACGACTCCGCGGCGAATTAGATCATTTGGGGTGATAATCTTCCTTCTTCTTTTGCTCCTGTGTTTCATCTTTTGCTTCGGGTGTTTCGCCGCACGTGTCACGTTCTCTGCGAGGCATGAATAGAACAATGTTTTTTTGAGGGAATGAATAGAACAATGCTAACAATGAGATGACTAGCAAATTAGATCATTTTTTATCGCCATATGGCACTGGGCTGCCGTGTTTCGTGCTCCTCCGTCGCAGTACTACTCCAGTGGAAAACTTGAGTATACCGCACGGTTCTTTGCTCCTCCTCGATCAGGTCGTCGGCGCATTTATACGAGCAGTCAAATCACAAGGCCCCGCCTTCCAGCAGTAATGAGCCGTCAAATCACAAAGGCCCTCGCCTCTCGTGAAACCGACCAAGCTAGACTGCCCCGCCCTCTAGCCTTTTAAAAAATGTATACTTTTGTACAGCAGTAGTATCGATGGATTGCGCCATGGAGCAAAACTTGAAATTAAAAAAAGGTGGTACATATAGAGAGCGCTCGTCGCCAAATTATGCATATAGTACTATTAAAAAGGCTAGTCACAATAATGGTGTCCAGCACAACCCACCCCTCAAATAAAACTAAGAGGGTGCTTGGATACGTTTTAGTCCCATGACTAAAAGTAGTGGGACTAAAACATGCTAGCCTCACCCATGCTTGGATCCAAATACTAAAAAGGCTAAAATCAAGTTAATGAGCATTTATTATCCTCCAAACCCTCCAATCCAGAACTCGCCTGTGTTAAAGGAGAGGAGTTAAATGAGTAGAGAGAGGACTAATCCACATTTTAGTAGGGGTACCCCTGACTAAAAAATTTTAGTCTCAAGACTAGTTTTAGCCCCTCTTTAGTCAGGGGTGCTTGGAACTTTAGCCTCTTAAAGAGACTATTTTTAGTCAGACTAAAATAAGTCCCTTGGATCCAAGCACCCTCTAAGCATCCTGGAATTCTTTGACAAAACTAAGCACCCTGAAATTCTTTGACAACTAAACTGCTGGCTATATGATGTTGGCCATATATATTGTACGTATATAATGTGAAGAAACGAGTGGTAGTACTATACCAACTAAAAGATGAAATGTAAGAAATACTAGTATGTACGTACTGAAGAGTTAAAGTAACGAGAAGAAACATAACATAGTTCTGCTGGGGGCTCAGCACAACACACCCCTCAAATTAAATTAAGCACACCTGAAATTAAACTTTGCAACTATTCCGGTAGACACTGCATTAGAACCACCATGAGCAACGACACTGCCACCTTACTCGGAGTCCTCGTCCACGTCCTCGACTTCGTCCTTGTCCCTCTTCCTCTTGGCCGATACTTCTTTGCTTGAACCGCACACTTGGCTGTTGCTCTTCATCCAACCCTTGTAGATATTGAAGCAAAGGTAGCCATCCATTGCAGCGTAGTGGATGTGGTCTATATCTAGTACATTCCGCTGCCATGCATGACGATGAAACGTGTATGGAGGTTTCTCCAGTTTACCGTACGAAGGATGAACCATGGCTCCTGCCAGGGTCAGCATTGAAGGCTGACGAGAGGACACCAGCCGATTCTTCTGGAGGTCGAAGGTGTTGCCTACAACGAGGCCTATCCGACGCAGGACTTCTTTGTCGTTACCAAAGTCTACAGTAACGAATTTGACTAGGTTGCTCTCGAGGAAGTCCTTAAAATCCTGGCACTCAACGTCGGCATGGCATATGTGGTAGACCAAGCATAAGTCATGCACGCAAACCTGGATCACGGCGGGCTTCTTCCTCTCTTCGTCCTTTAGATCCTTCTCTCGTCCCAGGACTGTGGTGTACTCAACATCTAGCCCAGCGACCCACTCATCATCTGAGTCTTCGAACATGCGTCTGAAGCGAGAAAGGCATCCTTTCACCGTCGCGGAAGAACGGGTGTAGATGACGTCGAACTCATCGCCGGTGATGGTTCTAACCTTGTACTCACCGCCGATCGTGGAGATTTGGGACGCCATGGATTTGGGAGGAGGGTTAGGATTAGTGGAACTGCCGTAATGTGAATGGACGGGACGACTAGGAGCGAACCGCCGTAGTATTGAAGGACGTGCGGGGACGAGTAGGAGCGAACTGCCAGCGTGCGAACGGCAGGGTAGTGGCTTTCCATTCTCCCATGATACGGGCTTCCGAGAGCCCTTGGATCTGAGATCGAACGGTTGCATGGCGTGATTCTAGACCTATGGGTGAATATCCTATCCTGGAGGGTTATTCTGCAAATTTTCAGCAACTTAGCATGCGACCGTTTGATCTCAGATCCAAGGGCTGCCAGCAGCCCGTATCATGGTCGCGCCTACCACGACCGTCGCGTCGCTCGCGCGGTCGCGCCCTTGGAGATTTAACACGGTGCGTTAGGCTATCTGATGTTGGCATGTCATACATAGTCATCACTTAGTCACTCATACTACAACAAGGTTGGCTATAAGGTTGGCTATAAGTGTAATTTTTTTACTCCTCTCTATCTCTTTCTTCGTACTCCCTCCGTCCCATAATATAAGAACGTTTTTGACACTAGTGTAGTGCCAAAAACGTTCTTATATTATGGGACACAGGGAGTACTAGTATTTATTGCATTTGCCAAGGAGTGACCTCTTCCAATGAAATGGTGTTGCTAAGTTTGCTTCATTTAATTAGCTATAGACTCAAAATTGTCTTTTCACCTAGGTACACGCGCTTAGCACCGTTTCTTCCTTGGGTCACCAAACTAGTCTCTCTCTTCTTGATTAACTTGCCACATCAGACTTTATGCCTATGTGGCAAGCTTAAGCACCTGTAGGAGCAAGTAAAAGTAAGTACAATAGTGCGCTTTACATGGCATTTTTGCATATGTGGAGGAAAGAGAGGCAAGGAAAAAGTGGAGAAGTGGGCTCTCATGCAAGAGCCAGCCTCTACTACATGGTGGAGCATTGGGAGAGGCACCTGTATGGAGGTGGTCAGGAATCGGGAGACTCACGCCGGTCGTAGCGCCGCAGTTAAAATGATAATGGCAAGTCAAATCACGGGGCCCCACCTGTCCAGCAGTAACTCGCTGTCAAATCACACAGCCCTACGTTTGCAGCAGCCTACTCCCTCGTCTTCTCGCGTCTCTGTCGAACCGACTAGGCGGAACTGCCCCGCCTACCGCGCAGGAAAAGCCCCGCCCTCGACTTTTAAATAGTATACAGTATACTAATTTTGTATCCATGGATTGCGCCCGCGCCATGGAGCAAAGCGTCTAGAAAACGGCGGTACACATGTACGGAGTATACAGCACGCCCGTCGCGTTCGCGTCGCACCCCAGACGGTCGGTCGGTCTGGCACGCTGCTCTCCGAATGGAACGCGCGTCATATTGCGTTTGCACACACATGTGGGACGGCAATTGAGAACCGACCATAGGCACACTCCCCGGCCCCGCAAGTCGGGTGACTTAATAGAAGAGGGAGACGAGCGATAGTACTAGAGAAGTGTTGTACTACGTTGGTGCCTGGACGATCCCTGCAAGACACGGAAGATCAGTTCGTCCATGCATGTGACCAGACTCCAGCAGACACGCCTGGATTGGCTATCGTCTACATATCGTGCAGGCTGTGTTGTACATGGCTGTAGTTGTGGTGAGAAATCTAAAAAAAGGTTTCTTGTCATCTCGCAAAATTAGGTGTCATGTGCTTCGGATCACTGCGAGGGTTAAACAGCGACAACTGAGTGCCGTTTGTGAGGGTGTCCTGCCAGAGCGAGCCGGTGGAGTCTTCGTCGACCGAACCCAACTGCAAGAGGAGAAAAGCAGTTGGCCCGACGACGCTTCCCCGCCATCGTCTCCCTCGCCGTTCACATCGTCTCACGGGGCGGCTGTCTGCCGCCGAGGAATAGGAGGGGGCTGCCCCCCCCCAGCCCAATAGTCGGGCAGGTTGTGAATTGTCAGGAGGAGCTTAGGGTTGTCAGTATTTGCAGGTTGTGAATTGTGTTTTGTGTTGTGTATTTTGAGAGTACTTTCAGATATGAATGTCTTTTGAATTTCAGATTTGCAGTATTGAGCATATGAAGTATTTTATGAATTCTAGAGATCTATTTTTAGCACTTAAAAAATGTAGTTTCATAGGAGTATAAAAGTGCAGACAATGTGATTCTCAGAGAAGAAACTGCAAGTTTCAGTTTCAGATAAGAAACTGCAAGTTCAGTTTCAGATAAGAAACTGCAACTTTCAGAGGCAGAGCATTTATATTAACACGGCCTTTTCAAACAGGGTTAACATCATGTTGGAAGTTTTATTCATGGTCGAAAATGGAACTACCAGCCAGTTAACATCATGCTGATCAACATTCATGCATAGCACATCTTCATATGATGCACAGTCAAAATGCCCACACAATGTCGAGTGTGCGAAACACAGAGAAAACGAGGGACGAAGTTTTGGCAAGTGTTGGACGTGGTTTTGGGCTGCCCCGTCTAGGCCTGCTCCCTCCTCCCCGCGGCCGGCTCTGCTGCCGCGCAGGCCTCACCGCCCCACCGTACTCCCATCGCTGGCCTAGCCATCCCTCTACTCACCCACACCTGCTGTTATTCTCCGGCGACGGCAGACGAACCAGTAAACCCTCGTACAGTCGTACTCCCCTCCGCGTGGGAAACAACTGCCGAGTCTTCCCTGCCTCCGTGTCGTTCCCTTCCTAGGCCTCGCAGTCGTCCACCGCCCTGGTGCTCTCGGCGCGGCCTGGTCAACGTGGTCAACGACCGACATGCATCTGAAGTGGACTGTACGTGGAGAGGCCGACAGCTGGGTCCACGGCCGCACGCAAGGAAATGCCTCCTTATTACGCGCAAAATAATGATTCCTCCACCTGACATCAGGGACCCACCGAAAGGGCCTCTGTATTTCGCGAAAAAAACGTTACCGCCGCTGACAGCTCGGACCCACCAGCTATATCTTCGCACGCAAGGAAGTGCCTCCTTATTACGCACAAAAAAATGAATACTCCCCCTGCTAGCTGGGACCCACCATGGTGGGAGGCTGACTTGTGGGCCTACTAAGTTGACTGGGACGGGGGCCTTTGTCAACTTTAGTCAATATGAACGATTCTAGCTCCAGTGACCGTACGATGTCCATCCAACGGCCGTAGTGCTTCTTCAACCTCTGGTCTTCTTGCTCCAGCCGCCCAAAGCAGCGCCGGTCGTGCCGCATGCTCCTGCCTCCCGTGGCCGGCTGTGCTGCCGCGGAGGCCTCACCGCCCCCTACTATTCCCACCGCTGGCCAGGCCCTGCGGCGACGGCAGCCTCACACCGCAGCCGAACCAGTGAACCCTCGTACTCCTCTCCGCGCGGGCTTCCACTGCCGCGTCTTCCCCGGCTCCGCGTCGTCCCCTTCCTAGGCCTCGCCGTCGTCCACCGCCGTGGTGCTCTCCGCGCGGCGTGGTCAACGTGGTCAAGGAACGACTTCCATCGGAAGAGTACTGTACGTGGAGAGGCTGACAGCTGGGTCCACGGCCACAGCCCAGTTTTTTTTGTGATTTGCCAAGTAAGTCGCTTTGTCAGGCCTGTTGGGCTGCAAATCTTTCCAAGACGAGGAGAGCTCTCATTCGGCTGGCCGAGAAAATGGCCCATCAGTAATGAGAAATGGGCTGTACATTTTTAAAACACATCAAACCGGCAATTAGTTTCAAATATCTTTTTTTTATTTCGAGATTTTAAATTACATTAATTTTTATGCGTGGAGAATTTGTTGGATTTTATATTGATATACATTTATTTTTAAAATCAGTTTGAATGTGAGTCGAAATTTCGGGATTAAAAACAGTTCGGACCGCACCGAAATATGCAAAATTTCGTATAATTTTTTAACCGTGGCCACAATATGGGCTGTAATGCTAACAAAAAGAATATGGGCTCCAAAAAACCTTAATAATTAGCAAATGGGTTGTAAATTATTAGAAATAATGGCAGATGGGTTGTATGCTGTTTTCCACAGATTTGAGGCTTTCCTAAAAAAAGGTTGACGCACAAGCAGTGACTGTTGGATGGCCATCCAACGGCCGTCGTGCTTCTTCAATCTCTGCTCTTCCTGCTCCAGCCGCTCAAACAAGCACCGGCGGGACTGCCTGCTCCCTCCTCCCCGCGGCCGGCTCTGCTGCCGCGCAGGCCTCACCGCCCCACCGTACTCCCATCGCTGGCCTAGCCATCCCTCTACTCACCCACACCTGCTGTTATTCTCCGGCGACGGCAGACGAACCAGTAAACCCTCGTACAGTCGTACTCCCCTCCGCGTGGGAAACAACTGCCGAGTCTTCCCTGCCTCCGTGTCGTTCCCTTCCTAGGCCTCGCCGTCGTCCACCGCCCTGGTGCTCTCGGCGCGGCCTGGTCAACGTGGTCAACGACCGACATGCATCTGAAGTGGACTGTACGTGGAGAGGCCGACAGCTGGGTCCACGGCCGCACGCAAGGAAATGCCTCCTTATTACGCGCAAAATAATGATTCCTCCACCTGACATCAGGGACCCACCGAAAGGGCCTCTGTATTTCGCGAAAAAAACGTTACCGCCGCTGACAGCTCGGACCCACCAGCTATATCTTCGCACGCAAGGAAGTGCCTCCTTATTACGCACAAAAAAAATGAATACTCCCCCTGCTAGCTGGGACCCACCATGGTGGGAGGCTGACTTGTGGGCCTACTAAGTTGACTGGGATGGGGGCCTTTGTCAACTTTAGTCAATATGAACGATTCTAGCTCCAGTGACCGTACGATGTCCATCCAACGGCCGTAGTGCTTCTTCAACCTCTGGTCTTCTTGCTCCAGCCGCCCAAAGCAGCGCCGGTCGTGCCGCATGCTCCTGCCTCCCGTGGCCGGCTGTGCTGCCGCGGAGGCCTCACCGCCCCCTACTATTCCCACCGCTGGCCAGGCCCTGCGGCGACGGCAGCCTCACACCGCAGCCGAACCAGTGAACCCTCGTACTCCTCTCCGCGCGGGCTTCCACTGCCGCGTCTTCCCCGGCTCCGCGTCGTCCCCTTCCTAGGCCTTGCCGTCGTCCACCGCCGTGGTGCTCTCCGCGCGGCGTGGTCAACGTGGTCAAGGAATGACTTCCATCGGAAGAGTACTGTACGTGGAGAGGCTGACAGCTGGGTCCACGGCCACAACCCAGTTTTTTTGTGATTTGCCAAGTAAGTCGCTTTGTCAGGCCTGTTGGGCTGCAAATCTTTCAAGACGAGGAGAGCTTTCATTCGGCTGGCCGAGAAAATGGCCCATCAGTAATGAGAAATGGGCTGTACATTTTTAAAACACATCAAACCAGCAATTAGTTTCAAATATCTTTTTTTCATTTCGAGATTTTAAATTACATTAATTTTATGCGTGGAGAATTTGTTGGATTTTATATTGATATACATTTATTTTTAAAATCAGTTTGAATGTGAGTCGAAATTTCGGGATTAAAAACAGTTCGGACCGCACCGAAATATGCAAAATTTCGTATAATTTTTTAACCGTGGCCACAATATGGGCTGTAATGCTAACAAAAAGAATATGGGCTCCAAAAAAACCTTAATAATTAGCAAATGGGCTGTAAATTATTAGAAATAATGGCAGATGGGTTGTATGCTGTTTTCCACAGATTTGAGGCTTTCCTAAAAAAAGGTTGACGCACAAGCAGTGACTGTTGGATGGCCATCCAACGGCCGTCGTGCTTCTTCAATCTCTGCTCTTCCTGCTCCAGCCGCTCAAACAAGCGCCGGCGGGACTGCCTGCTCCCTCCTCCCCGCGGCCGGCTCTGCTGCCGCGCAGGCCTCACTGCCCCACCGTACTCCCATCGCTGGCCTAGCCATCCCTCTACTCACCCACACCTGATGTTATTCTCCGGCGACGGCAGACGAACCAGTAAACCCTCGTACAGTCGTACTCCCCTCCGCGTGGGAAACAACTGCCGAGTCTTCCCTGCCTCCGTGTCGTTCCCTTCCTAGGCCTCGCCGTCGTCCACCGCCCTGGTGCTCTCGGCGCGGCCTGGTCAACGTGGTCAACGACCGACATGCATCTGAAGTGGACTGTACGTGGAGAGGCCGACAGCTGGGTCCACGGCCGCACGCAAGGAAATGCCTCCTTATTACGCGCAAAATAATGATTCCTCCACCTGACATCAGGGACCCACCGAAAGGGCCTCTGTATTTCGCGAAAAAACGTTACCACCGCTGACAGCTCGGACCCACCAGCTATATCTTCGCACGCAAGGAAGTGCCTCCTTATTACGCACAAAAAAATGAATACTCCCCCTGCTAGCTGGGACCCACCATGGTGGGAGGCTGACTTGTGGGCCTACTAAGTTGACTGGGACGGGGGCCTTTGTCAACTTTAGTCAATATGAACGATTCTAGCTCCAGTGACCGTACGATGTCCATCCAACGGCCGTAGTGCTTCTTCAACCTCTGGTCTTCTTGCTCCAGCCGCCCAAAGCAGCGCCGGTCGTGCCGCATGCTCCTGCCTCCCGTGGCCGGCTGTGCTGCCGCGGAGGCCTCACCGCCCCCTACTATTCCCACCGCTGGCCAGGCCCTGCGGCGACGGCAGCCTCACACCGCAGCCGAACCAGTGAACCCTCGTACTCCTCTCCGCGTGGGCTTCCACTGCCGCGTCTTCCCCGGCTCCCCGTCGTCCCCTTCCTAGGCCTCGCCGTCGTCCACCGCCCTGGTGCTCTCAGGAACGACTTCCATCGGACATGGATTGTACGTGGAGAGGCTGACAGCTGGGTCCACGACCGCAGCAAGGAAGTGCCTCCTTATTACGCGAAAAATAATGATTCCTCCACCTGACAGCTGGGACCCACCGGACAGGCCACTGTATTTCGTGAAAAAAATGTTTCCCCCTGACTGCTGGGACCCACCAGCTACATCTTCGCACGCAAGCAAGTGCGTCTGGGCAAAAAAAACGATTCGCCCCCTGACTGCTGGGACCCACCAGCTACATCTTCGCAGGCAAGGAAGTGCCTGACAGTCGGGACCCACCTGGTCGAAGCGTACGTAGCGTTGTCATTCTGGTCGCGAACGTGTACGTACATATATACTGATGGATGTAGAGGCGCGCACGTGTCGTAGTAGAGGCGCGTACGTGTCGTAGTAGAGGCGCGCACGTAGCATTTACACGTACGTACAGCGGCCAGGGTGCAAGAAAGAAAATACGGCCACGTATGTGTACATACGGGCGGGGTCTCGAACGCCTACTCACGCATACGTACGGCCAGGGCTCGTGTACATGGCTGGGTCGGAACGGAGAAACAGCGTCGCCGTCGTGTTCATGGGGAGGCAACGGAATGCGTCGTGTTCATGGGGAGGCAACGGGATGCGTCATGTTCATCGGGAGGCAACGGAACGCGTGGGAGCCAACCGGCTGGGTCGGAACGGAATGCGTGGTCGTGTTCATCGGGAGGGCTTGGACGGAACAGGCGATGGAAACAAGGCCTGGCGTACCGCAAAACGGAGGAAACGGACCTCCTACGTTCGGAACGGGGTCCTGTTGATCGGGAGGGGTGTGGCGTATCGCAAAACGAAGGAAATGGACCTCCTACGGTCGAAACGGGGGTCCTGTTGATCGGGAGGGGTGTGGCGTACCACAAAACGGACGAAACGGACCTCCTACGGTTGAAACGGGGGTCCTGTTGATCGGGAGGGGTGTGGCGTACTGCAAAACGGACGAAACGGACCTCCTACGGTCGAAATGGGGGTCCTGTTCATCGGGAGGGGTGTGGCGTACCGCAAAACGGGACTCCACGGGATACTGTTCATCTCCACCGTCGACCTCCTCCAGCCTCCACGGGCTACCTTCGACCTCCTCCAGCCTCCACGGGCTCCTGTTCGTCCAGCCTCCACCGCACGCTACTCCACCGGCTACTGTTCAACCACCCCTCCACGGGCACCCCTCCACCGTCTACTGTTCATCCAGCCCTCCACAACACGGGGTCCTGTTCAACCACCCCTCCACGGGCACCCCTCCACCGTCTACTGTTCATCCAGCCCTCCACACCACGGGGTCCTGTTCAACCACCCCTCCACGGGCACCCCTCCACCGTCTACTGTTCATCCAGCCCTCCACCACACCACGGGGTCCTGTTCATCCAGAGGCAACGCCACCGCTCACTGTTCATCCACCCCCCCTGCAACGCTCACTGTTCATCCCAGAGGCAGCATCGATCGGCTTCAGTTAGCAGCAGTAGCGAAGGAATCGCTCGATCGGGTTCAGTTAACAGCCATCGATCGATCGCTCGGGTTCAGTAACGCGTAGCCTGCAGTGCAATCGCTCGGGTTCAGTTAGAGCCCAACGCCTCGCTCGGGTTCAGTTAGAGCCAATGCCTCGCACACACGCGCGTACGTGTACGAGAGAAACGCGCATCGCTCGGCCCCCGACCTCCCACCGTAACCGGGAACTCCCCGAAATTTTCCTCGCCCTCGCTTCTACCACGGTTTTTCCGTCATGGACGGCCCAAAGAATGTCATGCAGCTACGTCTCCGGCCCGCCCAGAACGAAAAGCCCATTTTCTGTCATGATTTTTTGTCATAGAAGTAGGAGCCCACCACATCTATGATGATACCGGGTTTTGTCACAATTATCATCATAGAAGTGTCATATGTATGACAGAAAAAAATTTCGTTCGGCCCAAAATGTCACGGATGTCTTTTTTTTGTAGTGCTACTACCACCTAATGGCGACGTGGGCCCGTAAGCCACACAGCCATGTTAGTAAAAGTTTTGCAATGTCTAGACTCGACTTCGGCCAAGGAGTGTGGAAGGAGGATTCCTACAGGCAGTCGGCTCTGATACCAACTTGTGACGCCCCCGATTTGACCATACACTAATCATGCACGCAAACGTGTACGATCAAGATCAGGGACTCACGGGAAGATATCACAACACAACTCTAAAACATAAATAAGTCATACAAGCATCATAATACAAGCCAGGGGCCTCGAGGGCTCGAATACTAGTGCTCGATCATAGATGAGTCAGCGGAAGCAACAATATCTGAGTACAGACATAAGTTAAACAAGTTTGCCTTAAGAAGGCTAGCACAAACTGGGATACAGATCGAAAGAGGCGCAGGCCTCCTGCCTGGGATCCTCCTAACTACTCCTGGTCGTCGTCAGCGGGCTGCACATAGTAGTAGGCACCTTCGGTGTAGTAGGAGTCGTCGTCGACGGTGGCGTCTGGCTCCTGGGCTCCAGCATCTGGTTGCGACAATCAGGTAGAAAGGAAAGGGGGAAAAGAGGAAGAAAAGCAACCGTGAGTATTCATTCAAAGTACTCGCAAGCAAGGAGCTACACTACATATGCATGGGTATATGTGTAAAGGGTCATATCGGTGGACTGAACTGCAGAATGCCAGAATAAGAGGGGGATAGCTAATCCTGTCGAAGACTACGCTTCTGGCCACCTCCATCTTGCAGCATGTAGGAGAGAGTAGATGGTAAGTTCACCAAGTAGCATCGTATAGCATAATCCTACCCGGCGATCCCCTCCTCGTCGCCCTGTTAGAGAGCGATCACCGGGTTATATCTGGCACTTGGAAGGGTGTGTTTTATTAAGTATCCGGTTCTAGTTGTCATAAGGTCAAGGTACAACTCCGGGTCGTCCTTTTACAGAGGGACACGGCTATTCGAATAGATAAACTTCCCTGCAGGGGTGCACCACATAACCCAACACGCTCGATCCCATTTGGCCGGACACACTTTTCTGGGTCATGCCCGGCCGCGGAAGTTCAACACGCCGCAGCCCCACCTAGGCACAATAGAGAGGTCAGCACGCCGGTCTAAATCCTATGCGCGCAGGGGTCTGGGCCCATCGCCCATTGCACACCTGCACGTTGCGTACGCGGCCGGAGAGCAGACCTAGCAACCTCCATTTCAAAGGAAGTTGCGTTACGCGGTCCAACCCGGCGCGCGCCGCTCAGTCGCTGACGTCAAGAAGGCTTCGGCTGATACCACGACGTCGAGTGCCCATAACTTTCCCACGTAGTTGGTTAGTGCGTATAGACCAAATGGCCAGACTCAGATCAAATACCAGAACTCGTTAAGCGTGTTATTTTGAAGTAACCGCGGACGCCAACCAGGGCCAGGCCCACCTCTCACCTAGGTAGTCTCAACCTGCCCTGTCGCTCCGCCACAAAGATCCACACAGAGGGCCGTTGGGACAAAGGTCCTTTCGGCCCCCAATCCGTGAATCACTCGCGGGTGCTCCACGAGCCGACCCGACTTTAGTCACCACATGTATCATGTATAAAGTATATAGTATAAACCCGTGATCACCTCCCGAGTGATCACGACCCGATAGTATAGCACAGCAGACGGACAAGAATGTAGGGCCACTGATGGAAAACTAGCATCCTATACTAAGCATGTAGGATTGCAGGTAAAAGGTAACAACAGTAGTGGGAAAGACAGGCTATGCAGCAGAATAGGATTAACGGAAAGCAGTAACATGCTACACTACTCTAATGCAAGAGTATAGAGAAGAATAGGGGATATCTGGTGATCAAGGGGGGGCTTGCCTGGTTGCTCTGGCAAGAAGGAGGGGTCGTCAACAGCGTAGTCGGTCGGGGCACCAGCAGCGGCGTCGGTCTCGTAGTCTACCGGAGAGAAGAGGGGGAAGAAACAATGAATACAAGGCAAACAGATGCATAACGATGCATGACAAAGCAAACAACGATGTTAGGTGTGCCCTAACGCGGTAAGAGGTGATACCGGCGAAGGGGGGAAACATCCGGGAAAGTATCCCCGGTGTTTTGCGTTTTCGGACAGATGAACCGGAGGGGGAAAGTTGCGAGTTCGATATGTTAGGGATGTGTGGCGGACGAACGGGCTGCGTATCCGGATTCGTCTTGTCGTTCTGAGCAACTTTCATGTACAAAGTATTTTTCATCTGAGCTACGGTTTATTTTATATTTATTTTAAAAGATTTAAATCACCTTTTAGCATTTATTTAATTATTTTAATCCAACATTATCTAGAACAGTGCACGCTGACGTCAGCATGCCGTCAGCAGTCAACAGGGGTGTTGACTGGTCAAACTGACGTGTGGGTCCCGTTCGTCATTGACTAGACTAACTAATCATGATTAATTAGTTTAATTAGTCGTTTAGTTTAATTAATCAAAATTAATTAAGTTAATTAATTCTTTAATTAATTAAATTATTATTCATTTATTTTATTATTATTATCATTTTCAATTTCCATTTTTTTAAACGTTCTCTGGACTGGGCCCCACATGTCTGTGACCCAGAGGGGCCTTAACGGGCGTTGGGTATGGGCAAACGGGTGCGGCCAGCAGGGGCGCACCCGACTAGGCGCTGCGAGCGCCCGACCCGTATGAGGGCCGAGCGGGCGACGGCGCGTCGCCGGAGGTGGCCGCAGCCACAGCGGAGCGAGCGACACGGTGAGCGGGGGGCCGGGGCGGAGCCAGGCGCGCGCCGGGGCGCCGTTCAGGCGTAGCGCGGGGAGGAGGAGGAGAGGACGGGGCCGGTCAGCGCGTGGAGGCGCGCGGGGCTGCAGCAGCAGCAGCAAGCACCCGGGGGGGGGCGCGACGAGCACGGGCTACGGCGACGAGCGGCACGGCCACAGGAGCAGAGAGGAATGGAGGGGAAAGAGGAGGCCGAGGGCCTCACCGGGGGCGTAGGGCACGGGGCAACGGGGGTCGAGGAGGGGGACGGGGACGACGTCGATGTGGTGACGAGGAGGCAGTCCGGCGAGGAGGAGGAGGCAGTCCGGCGAGGTGGCCGGCGACGAGGCACGCCGCGGCGGTGGCGTTCCGGGCGGCGGCGGCGGTTCGATCCCCCGATCCAATCGGGGGGGACGCAAAGGAGGGAAGAGGGGAGGCGACGGCAGCAGTGCGGCGCCGGCGACGGGCGCCGTCGTCGAGGTCGTGGGGCGGCGCGGGATCGGGGTGATCCCGATCCAGATCGTGGGGGGGGAGGAGGGAGTGGGGGCGAGGGGAGTTGGGAGTGGGGCGACTGGGGAGGGACCGCTAGGGTTCGGTCGCCCCAGGGGTGATGTAGGCGCCGGCTGGGCCGGCCTGTTTGGCACCGAGGCCATCTGGGCCATGGCCCAGCGGGGGGGGGGGGGTCTCCTTTTTTTCTGGTTAGTTTTAGTTTTAGTTCTTTTATTTATTTTTGTTATTTCCTTTTCTGTTTATATTTTAGGATCTAATTATTTTAGTTTAAAAAAACATCCTTAGCACCTAGATTAGCATATCAAGTTAGACCAGTGCCTTAGAGAATATTATATTAACTATAAAAAGGTATTTACTTAATTGTTTTACCTACCGTTTTAATTATTTTAGAGCCTTTAAACATTTTATAAAAGTGGGGTTTCTACACCATAATTACCTACGCATTATTTGGCACAACCCGAACGTTTTAGTTTTAAAGTTTGAAAACTTTTGTTGTTTGCCTTTTATTCAATTTTGAATTTGAATTGGTTTTTGAACTAACGCGGGATTAACTACAGTGACAGAGGTGACGTGGCATCAATAGCAGGGAATTACTGTAGTCTAATTATCCGGGCGTCACAGCCGTCGTGCTAACGAAGCTCTCCCTCGACACTCTGCTGGATCGTGAGTTCGTGGGACGTCACCGAGCTGAACGTGTGCAGATCGCGGAGGTGCCGTACGTTCGGTACTAGGATCGGTCGATCGTGAAGACGTACGACTACATCAACCGCGTTGTCATAACGCTTCCGCTTTCGGTCTACGAGGGTACGTGAACAACACTCTTCCCTCTCGTTGCTATGCATCACAATGATCTTGCGTGTGCGTAGGATTTTTTTTTGAAATTACTACGTTCCCCAACACAACTCACGCACAAACACAACCCTTTTTCTCTCTTCCCTTTAGAAACACGTTGCTAGGGGGAGGAAACGTCGGTCTCTAGAAGGGAAGATAGACGGCGGAGGAGAAGTACGAGATTGTGAAAACCCGAGATCTAAGTGGGATTTTGGATGGGACATGAGTGTCGGATTCTAACGTGACAGATTCCCCAGAGTTCCCAAATTTGGGTCCAGTCTAGGAGTTTTGGATGTCTATACCAAATTTATTAAACAACGTTAGAGTGCTGAAAGTGTCTGAACCGTTCGGTATGAAATATTTGGGTATGATTTGATGGATCCCCTAGGAGATGCCCTAAGGGATCATATATGACGGGGTAGAAGGCACTGTCATGCCTCCAATGCAAACCAAGTCCCAACTCATGATGAGGAGCATGCAACCTTATTCACAAAACTAAATTATGTGCAGTCAATGTGTGCAAAAATGCGGATTTCTTACGGATCCATCAAAAAGAGTTAATATTTTATTCCGACAAAAATAGGTCCATAGAAATTAGGGCGTGCAATCAAAACATTGTGCCATTTTTAGCAGAAAAAATAAAACATTGCGTCTGATATTTTTTTTTCTTTTCATTTTTATCTCTGTGTGGGCTGTGTATTCATGGACGACACCGCGGGCCATTTTCTCCGAGAAAAGAAAAGACCACACACACAGTTTGGTACAAGCGGGCCGTTGCGCGAGGCCCGCGTCCCTGTGAAATACCCGCCGCAGCAACGCCTCGCCGGCGCCCGCCTAAACCCTACTAGCAAGAGCCCTCCCCGCCCCCGCCGCACGACCAACCCCACCACCCCCCGCGCGGCGAGCGAACAGTCAACTGTCCCCGGCGCCGGCGGCCAGCGAGGATGGGTCGCGAGAAGTCCCGGAGGCTCTCGGGCAGCCGAGACTTCCGGCAGCGGCTGGTGTTGGCGACGCTGACCTCCACCCCCATCATCATCAAGGACATCCGCGCCGGCGAGGGGGGCCTCCGCCAGCACGAGATGTCCCTCCTCCACCTCCTCGACAAGGTCTCGGACCAGCACGTCATCGACGTCAACGACACAGGCAAGGGCGCGCCGACTTGTGGCCGCGACAGGGGCTTCTTCGATTTGGGCTGGTGGCTGATTGTAGTGGGTTCGTTCGTGGGCAGGCACGAAGGTCGGGTACAAGCCCGGGGTGGTCCTCGGCGGGAAGGACCTGGAGCACGACTGCGGGGTGCACCGCGGGATCGGCTACTTCATTGAGCCGCTCATCCTGCTCGGGCTCTTCGGCAGGTCGCCCTTGTCCATTCGGCTCAAAGGTGAACAGCTTTTGCTCATCTTGTTTCTGCTTGAGGTGTGCAGAATCAGCGAAATTTCGGGTGACTGTTGTTGCACCGTCAGGTCAATTGATTGCCATGTTTTGCACTGGAACTCCGGAATTACCATATTAGTTCAGGCAGAGGTTGTGTGGTCAGGGTTTTCTGGAATTATTGGTTATTGAATCTGCTTCATTGTTCATTTCAATGGTTCTTTTAACTTTAGGCTGTTCTAGAAGTATTAGTTATCCAGTCTGATTCATTGTTCGGTCGGATGGTTTGTTTAATTGGTGTATGTGGATCATGCGAGTCGGTCCTGTTTCTGGCATGGATTGTTTTGACAAAGGTGGTTTTATTGCCGGTTAGTTAATTTGGCTGAATTCACTGTCACCGAGTAAGCAAACCTTATTAGCTCTTTCTCATGAACCCATGACCCTTGTGGCCATTCATTTTCCGTAATGAAGATGCTCTTGTTAACATGAGGTGCTCGGTAGTACTACGTGTCTCAATCTTCACAAGCTTCCATAAGCCAAGATCTGCAAAAGACTAGAAAGAAAATAATTCTTTAGTTCTGTGCAAAATTGATGGTCATTGTTGTTAATGATCGTACAAAGTCTTTCACTTCTACGGAGTCTAAATATTGCCATGCTTGTAGGAATCACAAGTTCTGCAGAAGGTTGATGGCCATCACTGTTATTGATCATACAGTGTCTTTTGCTTCTAAATTTAGCATGGAGTCTAAATGTGATGCCATTATTTTTAGGAATCACGAATGATACAAAGGATCCTTCTGTGGATACTTTCCGGATGGTTACGTTGCATATGCTCAAGCATTTTGGTGTTCCTCTTGAGGGACTGGAGCTCAAAATTGAAAACAGGGGAGCTCCTCCTCGTGGTGGTGGTGAAGTGCTTCTTCGAGTTCCCAATATAAACAGTACATTAAAGGTGTGTTGGAGTTTACTTCTGCTCACGTTTCGTGATTTCTGTTGACATTCCCCTTCTAATATCAAGTGTTTTTGCAGGCAGTTAATTGGATTGATGAAGGAATGGTAAAGAGGATAAGAGGTGTAACATTCTCAACCAATGTATCTCCACAGATTGAAAACCGTATCCTCTATGCTGCACGTGGACTCTTCAATAAGTTTATTCCGGATGTTCATATCTTCACCGATCATAGAGCTGGTTTATCTGGTGGATTGTATGTTTCCAGCTTGAAGTAGAACCTGTTGAATATTATTAGTGACACAATGTGCTGTTATCTCCTGGTGTCCTGCTATTCAAAAATTTAAATGTATTCATCTTTTGGCAGGTCAGCAGGCTATGGCGTATCAGTGGTTGCTGAGACCACAACAGGCTGTCTGATTTCTGCAGATGCTACTGTGAGTTATCCCAATGTTGATGAAGTGAGTGAACAATCTAAGAAGCCTGAGCTAATGTCTCCAGAGGATCTTGGTGAGCAAGTTGCATCGATGCTGCTAGAAGAGGTGGCTCAAGGAGGAGTTGTTGACTCAACACATCAGGTCTGGTATTTCATTCCAGTTTATTCCTTTCTTATATTATTTAGCAGGCTGGTGGCAGATATTTTTATATTGTGGCTGATAATTTGTGTTTTATTTACATGCCTCTCCTACGATTCATGATCACTACTGTGTTTTTTTGGTCTACTCTGAAGCACTTAGACCGCTCTGCAACAATAATGGTCATTTATTTTGGCTGATGATGTTGTAGGAAGATAAATTAGCTATTCTAGCACTCCCCCCCCCCCCCTCGAGAACACAGCAGGGGAGAATCCTTTCTTCCATTGTATTAACTCAAAAGCCAGCCACGAAAGCTGGATAAGAATTAAAAATTCAAACTGAACATAGTATGCATGGATGTAGTCCGTTAGAATGATCGTTTTATGCAAGTTCTTCTGCCAACCTAGTCCTTGGTTCATTTTGGCAAGATAATGTCTGAGACCGTGTCTGCCTGTGTCTGCCTTTCCTTCTATGGCTCTTTCTGAATCTTGCTTCAAAATGTTCATTTTGTTAGTCACATGATGTTTCTCTTGTAAACAATTTGCAGGGCCTTCTGTTCATGCTGTGCGCTCTATGCCCGCCTGATGTGTCAAAGGTTCGCGTGGGACAGCTGACACCGCACGCTATAGAATCACTTCGAAACATCAAGGAGTTCCTTGATGTCAAGTTCATCATCAAGCCCGACCCAAACTCAAACACGGTCACTCTAAAATGTGTTGGTGCGGGAGTGAAGAATCTTGCTCGGAAGATTTCATAAACAGAACTATCATGAACCTCATCTAGGATGGAAAACAGTGTTTTGGAACCGCAAAACAAGTATTTTCAAGTTTTGTTGCAAGTGTGTCGTAGATCTTCTTCCCTGTAGTAGTTTTGATGTAAGCTAGTTGATCCAGAATGGATTTGCCTGATCGTATTATCATGTACCCTCCTGAGAAAACATGGGTGTGAGCTTTCCATTTGAGATCACACATTTGATGTGCTTTTACTTCTTACTAGCCTGGAACATCTAGCAACTTGTGACTACGAATCGAGCATGCCATTATACTCTTGTCAAAAGGTCTATTATGAAAGGTAATGAAAAAGAAGATGAAGCTAGCAAGAAGATCAAATTTGTCTTGATACGGATGTATCCAAGACAAGTAACCCCAGACAAGTAATTCCAGACAGAGGGAGTATTTATAAGCAACATTCTACTCAGCTCAGTCAAATATACTACACACACAGGCACTAAGACAAGTAACTCCAGACAAGTAATTCCGGACAGAGGGAGTATTTCATAGCTATAAGCAACATTCTACTCAGCTCAGTCAAATATACTACACACACAGGCACTAAGACAAGTAACTCCAGACAAGTAATTCCGGACAGAGGGAGTATTTCATAGCTATAAGCAACATTCTGCTCAGCTCAGTCAAATATACTACACACACAGGCACAAAAATATCTAGTCTTCTCTCCCCTCTGAATTCATTTATCCATCTCTGTACACATGTGAATATCATATCAACAAGAGAAGAACACATCAGCAGCAGCAGCACATTGATGCTACATTACTATTACTTGCAATGTACTCCCTCCGTTCGAAAATTCTTGTCTTAAATTTGTCTAAATACGGATGTATCAAGTCACGTTTTAGTATTAGATACATCCGTATTAGACGAATCTAAGACAAGAATTTTGGGACGGAGGGAGTACCTACTTTTCGCTGCCTATACTCGAAATTTGCATGTGTAGAGTGTCATGTGACTTGCTAACCAAGAACTACAATTGGGAAAAGAGTCCTTTAAATTTGGCAACTAGCCTATTCACCCCGCCTCTAGACATACTTTTAACCACCCCCCCCCCCCCCCCCGGCATCGCGCGGACGACGCACCATCTTCAGGTATGGTACTGCACTTGCCTCAACCACCGCAGCAGCTCGTTGTGTCTCGGGATGTAACGTAGGCCCCTGGGCGGGGCGGGGACTGTAGCAGTTGGCAGTTGGTACAGTATACAAAGGCGGCCCGAGGCGGGCCGCGGGGCTGGATCCGCCCCTGCTGACAAGCACCATCGCCCGCCTTGTAGCACATCGCGTCTCGGTTGCACCACAGACACACTAGTCTCCGCTAGCGACGATCGTACCACCAGCCGTCGCCAAGCTCGCCGCTCGTCACACCATCGTCGGTTGACACACAACAGCGCGCGATGTGAGTCGTAGCACCGCGAGTCACCGAACGGAGACATGCCTGAGTCATAGCACCGCCCATTGCAGAGCTTGACTTCGCAGCAATAGCCACTGGCCTTTGCAGCGACGAGCACCTCTACTCACAACAACACCGTCAGCCGCTCGCAGCACCGTCCGCTCCGACTCTGTGGTTTGAAACACTGCGCTTCCGTCACCCTAGCTCACACCCTTTTCAGGCCATGTGGTTGGGTTTAGCGCAGGTCGATGGTCAGCGACATGCTAAGGGACAAGTTGAGTGGCGCGAGCGGACATAAGGAAGCGGGGAAACGCATTCCTCGAGGAAGAGGAAAGATGTGGACAAGAGACAAGGATTGGAGCGTCAGGTCAGGCCCACAGGGACGTATAGGCGAGAGGAGGTGACCGACCGAGCGATGAGATCGGTTGCCCGATTTAAACGTTCCCCTACAATTTTAGGGGGCCCTATCAGCCACACACACAAAACAAATTGTTGTGTAGCATAGTCGCGTCTAGTAGCAAGCCTGGTTATAATCTCTCACAGCCTACACTCAGTTCAATTCTTGAGTGATCTCACAAATCACGCTCATTTTGACCAAATAAACGAACTTAAGGTGTGCCCTAGCTTACACTATCCTGTATCACGTGACACATGTGGTAAACAATTCAAACTATTCAAAAATAGCTTACACCATCCTGTTGTCAGCACAGAGCAAATACATGAAACTTTGGTGATCAGATGCATAAGATCAGCTTGCAGATTTCTCCTGTGGTGATCAGATGCCTATACTTTGAGAATTTTTGCATCTGCTTGTGAAACACCCCTGCAGTTAGCTGTGTTCCAGATGAGAGAATGGCATTCAGAGCTTTACTCTAACAGCAACAATCACCAGAAATCAGGAAGATGTAAATATTCACAGAAATATAGTATCAATTCACTGCATGAACTGGAGGACAGAGTTCAAGAAGACCTAACAAAAAGGGATTCCCAACAAGTTTGCAACGACTTGCCTGATAATGCACAAAGCATGAGAACACCTGATAGAGTAATACATATACTACTTTGGCTGCCATTATTACCAACCAATGTCTAAGAACAACAGTTTCACGCCTTAATCCACACTAAGAACATGTGTGATGACCATGTTGATGAGAAAACAAAAAAGGCAATGCAACACCGCACCATTGAATGTCCATTGTTGCCCTATCTAGTCCTGTTTAGATAACCATATTATGGCCAAAGTTGTGCATCAGGAAGACAGATCCAGCAAATATACCAGCAGCCTTTAGCACCTTCTGTAAATGAACAATAAAAAAACAGTAGTAAGAGGTTTTTGTACCAACAGGAGATATTGTCCAAAACAACAAGGGTGCAATATCACTATAAACTGCAAGTAGTTAATCTAGTATTCCTTAGCTCAATCACAGCCCAGCACAATTACAGTACTCAAGCAGTACCAAGAGATAACATGTAGGAACAACTTCAAAGCATTTTGCGCCTCACCACAAATGGGGGTTCCACTTTATGGCCAAAAAGAACACATAGGAGAAAAAAAATATGAATGTACACAACAAATTCAGAGATAGGATCCACCATTGCAAAGTTTCAATGTCAAGCATAACTTAAAAGTTAGGAATCCAACAATAAAAAATATTGGTTTTCAGGCAGAGATTTCAAACATCTCAGGCAGAAAACTAAAAGATCCACAGGATCATTGCCAGGCATAATTTAACAAAATTGTGAGGAGTAACTAAAGTAAGTGATTCATAAGTACCTAAAGTAAACGATTCATCAGCGAAGGAACCAGGGTTTGACTGACTAATCCTACCAATCCTAGAAAGTCCCATGATTTGTTGTCCTAGATCCTACATATATCCTTTGAATTGCGATCATAGTGTGGAACAACCTTGAGAGGATCGCATAGCAGAACACGAGGGGAACACAAATTCAAATCCTTTTGAACCTCAATAAAAATGAAGGTTCCTCTTTTAGGCAAAAAATAACACATGGGACAATAAAATATAAAGGATCAACTACCAGACATAACTCAAAATACATCAGAACATGATCAATCATTGCAAAAATTCAATGTCAAGCATAACTTAAAAGTTTGGGATTCACCAACGAAAAAACGTCGGTTCTCAGGCAGAAATTTAGAAGATCCACAAGATCACGGCAGGCATAATTTAACCGCTAACCAACTTTTTTTCTGAGGGTGAGTAACTAAAGCAAGCAATTCACCAGCAAAGGAACTAAGGTTGTCAACCTAGATTGACTGACTAATCCTACCAATTCTAGAACTGTCCTTTGATTCGTGATCCTAGATCCCACATTGAACCTATGGATTGTGATCATAGTGTTGAACAACCTTGAGAGGACCGCACCCGTAGTTGTGCAGAACAAAGAGGGGAAGACAGCCGAAGATAGAGGTGGATCTACACACAAGGAAAATAAGAAATAACAACACAGCCATAGTTGTGCAGAACCTAGCAAGTTAGAAGCTATATGAATTTACTAGTACGCAACAAACGCCACAAGACAGTACCGACAACCAACGCCACATTATAGTCCCATCTTGCAGATAGGCAAGTACAGAAGTCTAAATCGATAGCATTAGCAAGCGAAGCGTCTTGTGCAGAGTCAGAATGCCTAAATCAACTTCATTGCCTTTTTTCCATGCCCTAATTGTGCCCCAAGCCTTGAGCAGCAGCATCACAATTCACAAGCAAGCTTGTTGAAGCACAACATAACAGAACCACAGATGGCTTCACAATGTGCTAGCAAGTTCCCGGACCATATACAAATCAAAAGGTCAGCGAACAACCTAACCATCCAAATTCCAAATCGAATCTCTCGTCCGTATCAGTTAGCAAGACAGACTACCATAATATAGCAATCCTATATCCGAAAGTGCCTATGTGAGCCCGAGCGCACATGGCCTCTTTATCTTTCTCGTCCGTTTGCATCGAGATCCCCAGCCCAGCACGCTTAAGTCTCAGGTGCAGTTATTTATTTCAATTAACTGGAGTCCATAGGCCCACATTTAACCAACGGTAAAACTGACGTCGTCGGGCATGAGTTTGCCGGCTCAGATGTTCGACCACGAGATATGGGTCGTCCAAAACGTATCCTGGACAAACGGCGTGGGCCGACCCTTATTAACTGCTCATTCCTCACCAGTACGTAACCTCTCGGACCCACATGGTATTAACCGATGCATGCAGTGCCACACAACTACCTCCTGCATGCGTTTTCGAAAAAAAAAAACTACCCCTGCATGGGATTTCGTTTATGACCCTCGCATGCATGTGGACCCAGACCAGAATGACAACAAAACAATTGTACTACATGATTTTGGCCCCACTGCTAATCTTTTTTCTTTTGAAACTCAAACTTAATTCTTAATTAAAAGAGTACAGGGATCTCATCCATACAACTCCCAGAATGGATTCTGGAGGAGCTTGGTTCCATAGCATACACAATTCATTAGTGATCCCTTGTCTTGCTTAAACATGAGCAGCCCTATTAGCACTTCTCCTAAGCCAAGAAACTTGGAATTCCTGCCGTCTGCAGCATTGCCTTCACCTCTTCGATCACCTGTCCAGCAGCTGACAAGTTTCTCGCGGAGTCCTAAAGCATCCTTGCAGCCGCTTGACAGTACGTCTCTGCTAATCACAAGCAGGTTCTTTTAACGCATCACTTTTTTTTGGTTGTGTAGACGCATATAACTTTATTATGCTCCTTCCGTTACATAATGTAGTGCATATAGATTTTTTTGAAAAGTCAAACCTTATAAATTGTGGCTGGTCTCTCAACCCCTTGTCATCACCTTCCCCCACCTTTTCTCACACTTCACCTTACAGCTGGTTAAAGTGGCTAACATTTTGCGTTTCGGTATTGAAGCTAACCTCCGTAATCGCCTCTCCCTCACGGCAGAATAAGAGCTTGTGTCGCTTGTGGCTATTTTGCAGCATTTCGTGCCATCGGCGGGGGAAGATCAACGGTTCCTACGGCATGGCATTTGCTTCTCCACCAAGCATGCATACGGTGTCCTCATGGCTCGGCCAGAGAACGATCTCATGGCTCCTCTCATATGGAGTGCCAAGGTTCCTCATAAACTCAAAATATTCGCATGGCTACTCTTCAAAGACCGTCTCAACACTAGAGTCAACCTTGCACGCAAGCATATAATCGATTCAGACATATGCCCTTGATGTGCCATGACAACGGAAGACTCCAACCACCTCTTCATCACATGTCCTCTTGGTCAAAGTTAGTATAATTTGACTTTTCAAAAAAAAAATATACACACTAAATTGTGGAACGGAGGGAGTAGTAGATATTCATTGGCACGCCAAGTCAATCAAACTAAACAAATCACGCCATCAATGCCCGATTACTCTTTTCTAATCCTCGGTGAATTTCGCATGACCAATCTTTCACTAAAGGTTTGACATGCAAAGCCGGTCCAATCTTTTGTAAGGTCCATCTTTCAAAAGCTTCCATCCTAATCATGTTGCGGGAATCCACTCACTACGGAACACACACGTACATATCTACACGCAATCCCTTAAGTTAAGGCGGACACGCTTCGTGTCAGAGCTGCTGATCTCTTCATCGGACTCGTCCAGTGACCACACAAACACACCAGCAGCAAAAGCTTCACCATCTTCATCAGCCACACCTGTTGGCTGGTTGCGCTCGGCATCAGCGGGATCGTAGTTGCCGTAGCCTTCGTCCGCCTCTTTCATCTCCGGCAATTCTTCCATCAAGCCACCGTGAACCTACGGTCCGAATCAATCTGAAACAACTGGTGTTCTCTACACCGGCTTTCAATCAATCTGAAACAACTGGTGTTCTCTACACCGGCTTCCCCCCCTCCATCACACACCGAAACATCATGATGTGGTCAATTTTTTTTTGAGAATGATGTGGTCAATTCTTCAGTCCTTTACATGAATAAATTCGAACCAACCGATGCATTTCATAGTCAAAACGAAAATGTTAACTTACCGCACATCCACATACCATCTCTTGGCTTGTACTCCCTCCGTTCCTAAATATTTGTCTTTCTAGACATTTCAAATGACTACCACATACGGATGTATGTAGACATATTTTAGAGTGTAGGTTCACTCATTTTGCTCCGTATGTAGTCACTTGTTGAAATGTCTAGAAAGACAAATATTTAGGAACGAAGGGAGTAGAAATCATATGCTTCCCCAAAAGAGTCGAAGCTTGTCCCCGAAGCTGGCACGACAGACATTCTCCCCAGCAAAGCACCTAATTGTTTTCTCCAACGCCTATGTGCGATTTGGGCAAGGAGTCCTCCCTGGTGCAGCGGCTCTAACCCTTACTCTGCATGGTAAGTACCATAGACACATGAATGACGGTGCTACAGAATGACTCGAAATCTACACCTCAACTCACCAAGCACGGTTAAATAATTTTCCAAATAAATTCGACACAACCAGCCAACCAGTTTCATAATGCTAATGCCCACAGAATAACACTTGATGTTTGACAGCAAAATATTATACAGACCCTGACTGCTTTCCTACTAGTAGATATCATTAATCAACCTTCCAGATAAATTCCACAAAGCCAAACCAGTTTTACAATGCTCTGGCTGATGTGTAACACTTTTCAGTGGATAGCAAACGGTTCTACAGACTGTGTTTATCGATTCTGCCGGATGTCATGACATAACAAATTTCACAGAACTAACCAAAGCAATCCTACAATGCTCTGCCTGACGGAATTACACTTTCCTTTACAATGTTTTAGTGCTTGCGTACCTTCTAGTCCAGCCTTTGAGGTTGCGGGTTCATCTTCCCGGTAAACAACTTTGAGGCCTAGAGTGAACCTCCTTCTTCTACCGGCACCACATCTTCTCGAGCACAGATCCGGGCATCCGCTGTCCGCTCCTCCACCTGCATCTCGTCGTGAACCTCCTCTAGCACCGTCAACCTGATCACGCAAAGACGAAGCTGTTTCGTGGCTCTCAGAAACGAAAATCGCTAACAAAATCAAGGACAGAATAAAATGTTTCAGGGCTCACCTTTTTATGAGTTGCATCAGGAAATTCATCTCTGAGATCTCGGCTGCTCCATGGGGAAAACAGATCAAAGGTGCAGCGATCTACGAATGGGGAAAAACAGATTGGCTGCATCGGCTCAGCGGCCCAACCACTACGCCTAGCAATTACTATCGCTGCCCTGTGGACAAACGGAAAAGCAAAATTTCTGATCCATGGATCAGGACGGCGATGGACTTCCCGAGCCACGGCTCTTCTCCGGTGGGCTGACGGTAACCTACTTTCCGCCGTCACCTGGCCCTCCCGTCAGAACGTCCGTTATGACAAACCCGCGATTAACTCCATATTTGGCCCGGTGGATGGCCCCACACCATCAATGCATCGTATCGCGAGGCAATAACGAACAGCGGAGATAACGAGCGCATGTGCGCTCGAGTGCAAAAACATCACGTCCTCCTATATCAGCAATGACGCAAGAACAGGGTACTTAATGAGTAAGCGGCACATAAATAACTGGATCGAAGCGAGAGGAGGGAGAGAGGCTGACATAGTTGACCGCCCAGTTCTCCTCGTTGTTGCACTGTGAGTCCCAGAACGCCCTCATCTTCTCCAACGCCGCCTTCGCCGCCGCCATGTCCGCCCTTTGGACCTCCGAGTCCTCCCGCTCCTTCCGACGAGTTCTATCTGGTTAGGTTTTTTTTTTTTACTTCGCGTGGCGGGTTACGTGTTATGTTAAGGAGCCCACTACTCGATTTTTGGGTTGCGACTCCGCTGCAAAAAAGAAAAGAGAGAGAGAGAAAAGAGAAAAGAGAAGGAAAAAAAACAGGAGAATAGAGGAAAAGCAAAAAAAAACCCGACTCCGCTGGGGATAGAACCCAGAATCTCTGGTTTCGTAGACCAGCGCCTTATCCATTGGGCCACGGAGTCAATTGATTAGATTTTTGGGCTTTGTAACTAATATTAGGTCGGGCCGTACATATAATAAAGAGCAAAAACGGCGACTCCGCTGGGGATCGAACCCAGAATCTCTGGTTTCGTAGACCAGCGCCTTATCCATTGGGCCACGGAGTCATTTGATGACACCATTTCACCTAAAACTTTCCTAACCATTATTTCCATGATTTTATAGTCATTCGTCGCCAACGTTGGACTTCGTGGCGCTGGAGAGATGCCACGTCTCCTGCTTGGATGGATCAGGCGAGACCGCACACACCAGCTACACCACTCCACCGAAGCGAAAGGGACGAAGGTTTGCACGTCGCCAAGTCCTGAACCATTTCCTAGCAGAGCAGGGGATCCATCGACGACACGAGGAGAGAGGTGGCAATGGCGTCGCTTCTGTCGCCCAACACATTCGCTGCGACCACGGCGAGGCCGACCGGCAGGAGGGGCCGCCTTACTCCCAGTGTCACCGCCATGGCAACCAAGGGCCCGAAGCCCAGCTCCGGCGGCACGAAAAGATCGTCGGTAAGCTAGCGCCTGCCGTTAATCCCTTGCGTGCGACTCCATGTCAATCTATTTCCATGTCGACTCCATGCGTGCGTGCGTGCGTGCGTGCGTGTCCAAGAACTTGAAATTTACCGACGCGCGCGTGTGGCGCATGCAGGGCACTACCACGGTGTTCCCGGTGGGGAAGCCCGCGGGCCCGCCGCGGCCGGCGACGACGAAGGGGTCGGCGCCCGTGAAGCTGCTGACGAACGTGGAGAAGCTGCGGCTGCTGACCAAGGCGGAGAAGGCGGGACTGCTGTCCGCGGCGGAGCGCGCCGGGCTGTCGCTGTCAGCGGTCGAGCGGCTCGGGCTGCTGTCCAAGGCGGAGGAGCTCGGGGTGCTGTCGGCCGCCACCGACCCCGGCACCCCCGGCTCGCTGCAGGGCCTCGCGCTCCTGCTGCTGGCCGCCGGCCCCGCCGTCGTCTTCCTCGTCCCCGAGCAGTACCCCTGGGAGGTGGCGCTCCAGGCCGTCGCCGCCCTCGTCTGCGTCGCCGGGGGCTCCGCCGCGTTCGCCGCGTCCAGCTTCGTGTCCAGGCTCCAGGGCTCCTCTGGCTGATCTCGACGAACTCTGCTTGCTTCAGCATCGACCGAGTGTCAATTGCTGCGTTTGATTCTAGCACCAATGATCTTGCGTAGAGTTAATCTACTTCTGTAAAGATGGGCTGATATTTATATGATGCGCCATTCGGTTGCAATACTGAAGGTTTTGTATTAAAGGGGTGTTGTCGAACTTCTGATGGAAGCACTTCTACTTAGTTTTTCTGCATCTTTAAAAGGATTCAGAATCAGAATTGCTTTAAAAAAACGTCCATGTGCAGGCTGAAGAAGCTAGACGACTGTCTTTCGGTTTTTCAGAGAAATGCAGGGATTTTTTCCTTTAATCTTTTACAACAGCAGCAGAATTTTGTTGATATCAAAACGTTCATACAGTTTCCTGAATCGATCTCTGAGTTGGTAGGGGGATTTAAATAGTCAGCATAGTCTATCGACTCCTTCTCACCCTACTTTTCATATCTTGTCCGGTTCTGGGGTATGCTTGGACGGGACAGAGATCAGGTGACATGCACCTTTTCATGTCACCGTGTGTCTTGCGGCCCGAATTCAAATTTAAACATTACAAAAAAATCTGAAAAAAATCATGCATGTTCACAGCACATATTATAAAAATTCAGGTCAAAATTCGAAACATACATCGAGAAGCAAAAAAGAGAAATCTATCATGAATAGTTGCGAATGGTTCTCTGTATACTATTCACATCTGAGTTTCTCTTTTTTTGCTTCTCGATGTATGTTTCGAATTTTGATCTGAATTTTTAGGGGTTATCGTAATATGTGTTGTGAACATGCATGGTTTTTTTCAGATTTTTTCGCAATGTTTAAATTTGAATTCGGGCCGCATGGCACACGGTGACATGCAAAGGTGCATGTCACCTGATCTCTGTCCGTTTGGACGACAGCCAAAAACTACACAACTAATTTTTTGGTCATGACAAATATTAGTTTTTTGTTTTTGTAATAGTTGCCAATAACATGTCTTGGCTTTTGTCCTCGTTTTCTTTTTGTCAATATTAGCTAAGTGATGACTATTTTTTCGAGAGAGAAAGCCGGTGTGGTGTGGAGAGGCCTCATAGCGATAGTATGTCTAACTAATTTTTCAACCTCATTTTTTGGTCATACAAGACGCTAGAAGGAGACACATTATATTAGTACCGGTCTTCAATAATAAGGGGTGTTTAAAGTTGTTTATACAATGGGGATATACAGAAAGGGACTATACACATCTAACACCCCCCTCAAACTCATGGTGGGTCAATAACACTAAGTTTGAAGAGAAAAAGGCCATGTTGCGCTCGAGTTTGTGCATTCGTGAAGAAGTCCGCCAACTGTAACTCAGAAGACACATAGTGAAGAGCAAGAGTCTTATCATGCACAGCAGCACGCATAAAGTGGGCATCCACACCGATGTGCTTGGTGAGCTCATGCTTCACCGGGTCACGAGCAATACTGATAGCACCGGTACCGTCGGACAGTAAGGGAGTAGAGGTAGTAGCAGACACACCAAAATCCTCAAATAACCATCATAACCAAATCACCTCAGCTGTCAACATAGCCTTTGCTCGCAACTCAGCCTCTGTACTCGAGCGAGAAACCGCGTCCGTTTCTTTGTCTTCCAGGCAATAAGAGAGCCACCAAGAAAGACACGGTAAGCAGACAGCGAGCGTCGATCAGAGGGATCACTAGCCCAGGTAGCATCAGAGTAGGCCTGGAGCTCGAGAGAGCTGGAGTGTGGAAAGAAAAGGCGATGAGAGATCGTGCCACGAAGATATCGTAGAACATGGAGGAGATGACTATAGTGGACTGAGGTGGGGGCTGAAACAAACTGACTTAGGATGTGGACGGGATAGGAGATGTCAGGACGCGTAACAACAAGATAGACAAGGCTGCCAACGAGGTGACGATAGCGAGTGGGATTTGGAAGAGGGTCACCGTCAGAGGCACGAAGCTGAACGTTGAGCTCCATAGGAGTCACAACAGTGCGCTCATCACCGAGAGCAGCGTGAGCAAGAAGATCCTGAATATATTTTTCCTCGGAGATGTAGAAGCCATCAGAGGTCGAGGAGATCTCAATCCCAAGAAAATAGGAAGTGGACCAAGATCAGACATGAGGAACTGGTCACGAAGGCGAGCCTTAACAAAGGGAATGTAGTCAGAGTCTTCACCAATGATGATCATGTCATCAACATAGAGAAGGAGAAGAGTCCGACCACGAGGAGACGTGTGAACAAACAACGCGGGATCATGATCACTGGGCAAGAAGCCAGCGGCAGTCACCACAGAGGCGAAACGCTCGAACCAGGCGCGAGGGGCCTGTTTAAGACCATAGAGGGAGCGGCGAAGTCTACAGACCATACCATCAGGAGATAGTACCCCGATGGTGGCTGCATATAAACCTCCTCACGCAACTCACCATTGAGAAAAGCGTTCTGGACATCAAGTTGAGAGATAGACCAATGACGAACACTTAGGTTGACTTGACGAGCCTAGCATGTACAGACATGGCCTCGGAACACAAGAGACCGAAAGGTCGAGCATGAGTCGTATAGAAGATACGATCAACATGGAGATGTTCACCGATGATGACTAGTCCGTCTCACGTGATGATCGGACACGGCCTAGTTTGACTCGGATCATGTGTCACTTAGATGACTAGAGGGATGTCTATCTGAGTGGGAGTTCATTAAATAATCAGATGAACTTCATTATCATGAACATAGTCAAAAGGTCTTTGCAAATTATGTCATACGCTTTAGTTCTACTGTTTAAGATATGTTCCTAGAGAAAATTTAGTTGAAAGTTGGTAGTAGCAATTATGCGGACTGGGTCCGTAAACTGAGGATTGTCCTCATTGCTGCACAGAAGGCTTATGTCCTTAATGCACCGCTCGGTGTGCTGGCCTCAGCGTCGTCTGTAGATGTTACGAAACATCTGACATACACGTTTTGATGACTACATGATAGTTCAGTGCGTAATGCTAACGGTTTAGAATTGTGGCACCAAAGACGTTTTTGAAACGTCGCAGAACATATGAGATGTTCCGAAGACTGAAATTGGGATTTCAGACTAGTGCCCACGTCAAGAGGTATGAGACCTCTGACAAGTTTCTTAAGCCTGCAAACTAAGGGAGAAAAGCTCAATCATTGAGCATGTGCTCAGATTGTCTGAGTACCACAATCGCTTGAATCGAGTGGGAGTTAATCTCCCAGATGAGATAGTGATGGTTCTCCATAGTCACTGCCACCAAGCTAGTAGAGCTTCGTGATGAACTATAACATATCAGGGATAGATATGATGATCCTTGAGCTATTCGCGATGTTTGACACCGCGAGAGTAGAAATCAAGAAGGAGCATCAATTGTTGATGGTTAGTAAAACCACTAGTTTAAGAAGGGCAAGGGCAAAAGGGATACTTCATGAAACAGCAAGTCATTTGCTGCTCTAGTGAAGAATCCCAAGGTTGAACCCAAACCCGAGACTAAGTGCTTCTGTAATGAGAGGAACGGTCACTGAAGCAGTACTACCCTAGATACTTGGTAGATGAGAAGGCAGGCAAGGTCGACAGAAGTATATTGGATATACATTATATGAATGTGTACTTTACTAGTACTCCTAGCAGCACCAGGGTATTAGATACCGGTTCGGTTGCTAAGTGTTGGTAACTCGAAATAAAAGCTGTGGAATAAACGGAGACTAGCTAAAGGTGAGATGACGATATGTGTTGGAAGTATTTCCAAGGTTGATGTGATCAAGCATCGCATGCTCCCTCTACCATCGAGATTGGTGTTTGCATTGAGCACAAACATGATTGGATTATGTTTATCGCAATACGGTTATTCATTTAAGGAGAATAATGGTTACTCTGTTTATTTGAATAATACCTTCAATGGTCTTGCACCTAAAATGAATCTCGATCGTAGTGATACACATGTTCATGCCAAGATAGTAATGATAGTACCACATACTTGTGGAACTGCCACTTGAGTCATATTGGTATAAAACGCATGAAGAAGCTCCATGTAGATGGATCTTTGGACTCACTCGTTTTTTGAAAAGATTGAGACATGCGAACCATGTCTATTGGTATATATGCATGAAGAAACTCCATGCAGATGGATCGTTTGGACTCACTTGATTTTGAATCACTTGAGACATGCAAATCATACCACATGGGCAAGATGACTGGAAAGCCTCGTTTTCAGTAAGATGGAACAAGAGAGCAACTTGTTGGAAGTAATACATTTGATGTATGCAGTCCAATGAGTACTGAGGCATGCAGTGGATATCGTTATGTTCTTACTTCACAGATGATTTGAGTAGATGCTGAGTGTATTTACTTGATAAAACACAAGTCTGAATTATTGAAAGGTTCAAGTAATTTCAGAGTGAAGTTGAAGATCGTCGTGACAAGAGGATAAAATGTCTGTGATATGATCATAGAGATGAGTATCTGAGTTACGAGTTTGGCACACAATTAAGACATTGTGGAAAGTGTTTCACAAGTAATACCGCCTGGAACACCATAGTGTGATGGTGTGTCCGAACATCATAACTGCACCCTATTGGATATGGTGCATACCATGATGTCTCTTATCGAATTTACCACTATTGTTTATGGGTTAGGCATTAGAGATAACCGCATTCACTTTAAAAGGGGCACCACGCAATTCCGTTGAGACGACACCGTTTAGAGAAACCTGAGTTGTCGTTTCTTAAAAGTTTGGGGCTGCGATGCTTATGTGAAAAAGTTTCAGGCTGATAAGCTCGAACCCAAAGCGGATAAATGCATCTTCATAGAAAACCCAAAACAGTTGGGTATACCTCCTATTTCAGATCTGGAAGCAAAAGTAATTGCTTCTAGAAACGGGTCCTTTCTCGAGGAAAAGTTTCTCTCGAAAGAATTGAGTGGGAGGATGGTGGAGACTTGATAAGGTTATTGAACCGTCACTTCAACTAGTGTGTAGCAGGGCACAGGAAGTTGTTCCTGTGGCACCTACACCAATTGAAGTGGAAGCTTATGATAGTGATCATGAAACTTCGGATCAAGTCACTACCAAACCTCGTAGGACGACGAGGATGCGTGCTACTTCAGAGTGGTACGTGATCCTGTCTTGAAAGTCATGTTGTTAGACAACAATGAACCTACGAGCTATGGAGAAGCGATGGTGGGCCCATATTCCGACAAGTGGTTAGAAGCCATGAAATCCGAGATAAATGTATCTTTAAGAAGAAGACGAGCGTGGACGGTAAGGTTACCGTCTATGAAGCTCGACTTGTGGCAAAGAGTATTTTCACAAGTTCAAGGAGTTGACTACGATGAGATTTTCTCATCCGTAGCGATGCTTAAGTCCGTCGGAATCATGTTAGCATTAGCTGCATTTATGAAATCTGGCAGATGGATGTCAAAACAAGTTTCCTTACCAGTTTTCGTAAGGAAAGGTTGTATGTGATACAATCAGAAAGGTTTTGTCGATCCTAAGGATGCTAAAAGGTATGCTAGCTCCAGCGATCCTTCCATGGATTAGAGCAAGCATCTCGGAGTAAGAATATACGCTTTGATGGAGTGATCAAAGTTTTTGGGTTTATACAAAGTTTGTTAGAAACTTGTATTTACAATAAAGTGAGTGGGAGCGCTACAACATTTCTGATAAGTATATGTGAATGACATATTGTTGATCCGAGATGATGTAAAATTTCTGGAAAGCATAAAGGGTTGTTTGAAAGGAGTTTTTCAAAGGAAGACCTGGATAAAAGCTGCTTACATATTGGGCATCAAGATCTGTAGAGATAGATCAAGACGCCCGATGATACTTTCAAAGAACGCACACCTTGACATGATTTTGAAAGAGTTCAAAATAGATCAGCAAAGAAGGAGTTCTTGGCTGTGTTACAAGGTGTGAGTATTGAGTAAGACTCGAGACCTGACCACAACAGAAGAGAGAGAAAGGACGAAGGTCGTCCCCTATGCTTTAGACGTAGGCTCTACAGTATGCTATGCTGTGTACCGCACATGAAGTGTGCCTTGCCATGAGTTGGTCAAGGGGTACAATAGTGATCCGGGAATGGATCACATGACAACGGTCGAACTTATCCTTAGTATCTAGTGGACTAAGGAATTTTCTTGATTATGGAGGTGAAAAGGAGTTCGTCGTAAAGGGTTACGTCGATGCGAACTTTGACACTAATCCGGATGACTCTGAGTAGTAAACCGGATTCGTATAGTAGAGCAGTTATTTGAAATGGCTCCAAGTAGCGCGTGGTAGCATCCACAAGATGACATAGATATTCGTAAAGCACACACGGATCTGAAAGGTTCAGACCCGTTGACTAATAACCTCTCTCACAAGCATAACATGATCAAACCAGAACTCATTGAGTGTTAATCACATAGTGATGTGAACTAGATTGTTGACTCTAGTAAACTCTTTGGATGTTGGTCACATGGTGATGTGACCTGTGAGTGTTAATCACATGGTGATGTGAACTAGATTATTGACTCTAGTGCAAGTGGGAGACTGTTGGAAATATGCCCTAGAGGCAATAATAAATTGGTTATTATTATATTTCCTTGTTCATGATAATCATTTATTATCCATGCTAGAATTGTATTGATAGGAAACTCAGATACATGTGTGGATTCATAGACAACACCATGTCCCTAGTAAGCCTCTAGTTGACTACCTCGTTGATCAATAGATGGTTACGGTTTCCTGACCATGGACATTGGATGTCGTTGATAACGGGATCACATCATTAGGAGAATGATGTGATGGACAAGACCCAATCCTAAGCCTAGCACAAGATCGTGTAGTTCGTTTGCTCAGAGCTTTTCTAATGTCAAGTATCATTTCCTTAGACCATGAGATTGTGCAACTCCCGGATACCGTAGGAATGCTTTGGGTGTACCAAACATCACAACGTAACTGGGTGGCTATAAAGGTGCACTACAGGTATCTCCGAAAGTGTCTGTTGGGTTGGCACGAATCGAGACTGGGATTTGTCACTCCGTGTAAACGGAGAGGTATCTCTGGGCCCACTCGGTAGGACATCATCATAATGTGCACAATGTGACCAAGGAGTTGATCACGGGATGATGTGAGTTACGGAACGAGTAAAGAGACTTGCCGGTAACGAGATTGAACAAGGTATAGGGATACCGACGATCGAATCTCGGGCAAGTAACATACCGATAGACAAAGGGAATTGTATACGGGATTGATTGAATCCTCGACATCGTGGTTCATCCGATGAGATCATCGAGGAGCATGTGGGAGCCAACATAGGTATCCAGATCCCGCTGTTGGTTATTGACCGGAGAGTCGTCTCGGTCATGTCTGCCTGTCTCCCGAACCCGTAGGGTCTACACACTTAAGGTTCGGTGACGCTAGGGTTATAGAGATATTAGTATGCGGTAACCCGAAAGTTGTTCGGAGTCCCGGATGAGATCCCGGACATCACGAGGAGTTCCGGAATGGTCCGGAGGTAAAGATTTATATATGGGAAGTCTTATTTTGGTCGCCGGAAAAGTTTCGCACTTTATCGGTATTGTACCGGGAGTGCCGAAAGGGGTCCGGGGGTCCACCAAGGGGGTCCACCAGCCCCGGGGGGCCACATGGGCTGTAGGGGGTGCGCCTTGGCCTATATGGGCCAAGGGCACCATCCCCAAGAGGCCCATGCGCCAAGAGATAAGAAAAAGGGAGAGTCCTAAAGGGGGAAGGCACCTCCGAGGTGCCTTGGGGGGGAAGGACTCCTCCCTGGCCGCACCCTTCCTTGGAGGAAGGGCCAAGGCTGCGCCCCCCTCTCCCTTGGCCCTATATATAGTGGGGGGAAGGGAGGGCAGCAATACCTAAGCCCTGGCGCCTCCCTCTCCCTCCCGTGACACATCTCCCTCCTCCCGCAGCGCTTGGCGAAGCCCTGTTGGAATCCCGCTACTTCCACCACCACGCCGTCGTGCTGCTGGATCTCCATCAACCTCTCCTTCCCCCTTGCTGGATCAAGAAGGAGGAGACGTCCCCGCTCTGTACGTGTGTTGAACGCGGAGGTACCGTCCGTTCGGCGCTAGGATCATCGGTGATTTGGATCACGACGAGTACGACTCCATCAACCCCGTTCACTTGAACGCTTCCGCTCGCGATCTACAAGGGTATGTAGATGCACTCCTTCCCTCTCGTTGCTAGTAAACTCCATAGATTGATCTTGGTGATGCGTAGAAAATTTTGAATTTCTGCTACGTTCCCCAACAGTGGTATCAGAGCTAGGTCTATGCGTAGTTTCTATGCACGAGTAGAACACAAAGTAGTTGTGTGCGTAGATGTTGCCAATTCTTCTTGCCGCTACTACTCTTATCTTGTTTCGGCGGCATTGTGGGATGAAGCGGCCCGGACCGACCTTACACGTACGCTTACGTGAGACAGGTTCCATCGACTGACATGCACTAGTTGCATAAGGTGGCTAGCGGGTGTCTGTCTCTCCCACTTTAGTCGGAACGGATTCGATGAAAAGGGTCCTTATGAAGGGTAAATAGAAATTGGCATATCACGTTGTGGTTTTACGTAGGTAAGAAACGTTCTTGCTAGAAACCTATACAAGCCACGTAAAAACTTGCAACAACAATTAGAGGACGTCTAACTTGTTTTTGCAGCATGTGCTATGTGATGTGATATGGCCAGAAGATGTGATGAATGATATATGTGATGTATGAGATTGATCATATTCTTGTAATAGGAATCACGACTTGCATGTCGATGAGTATGACAACCGGCAGGAGCCATAGGAGTTGTCTTTATTTTTTGTATGACCTGCGTGTCATTGAATAACGCCATGTAAATTACTTTACTTTATTGCTAAGCGCGTTAGCCATAGAAGTAGAAGTAATCGTTGGCATGACAACTTCATGAAGACACAATGATGGAGATCATGATGATGGAGATCATGGTGTCATGCCGGTGACAAAGATGATCATGGTGCCCCGAAGATGGAGATCAAAGGAGCAAAATGATATTGGCCATATCATGTCACTATTTGATTGCATGTGATGTTTATCATGTTATGCATCTTATTTGCTTAGAACGACGGTAGTAAGTAAGATGATCCCTCACTAAAATTTCAAGAGACGTGTTCCCCCTAACTGTGCACCGTTGCGAAGGTTCGTTGTTTCGAAGCACCACGTGATGATCGGGTGTGATAGATTCTAACGTTCGAATACAACGGGTGTTGACGAGCCTAGCATGTACAGACATGGCCTCGGAACACATGCAAAACACTTAGGTTGACTTGACGAGCCTAGCATGTACAGACATGGCCTCGGAACACAAGAGACCGAAAGGTCGAACATGAGTCGTATAGAAGATACGATCAACATGGAGATGTTCACCGATGATGACTAGTCCGTCTCACGTGATGATCGGACACGGCCTAGTTTGACTCGGATCATGTATCACTTAGATGACTAGAGGGATGTCTATCTGAGTGGGAGTTCATTAATAATCAGATGAACTTCATTATCATGAACATAGTCAAAAGGTCTTTGCAAATTATGTCATACGCTTTAGTTCTACTGTTTAAGATATGTTCCTAGAGAAAATTTAGTTGAAAGTTGGTAGTAGCAATTATGCGGACTGGGTCCGTAAACTGAGGATTGTCCTCATTGCTGCACAGAAGGCTTATGTCCTTAATGCACCGCTCGGTGTGCTGAACCTCAGCGTCGTCTGTAGATGTTACGAAACATCTGACATACACGTTTTGATGACTACGTGATAGTTCAGTGCGTAATGCTAACGGTTTAGAATTGTGGCACCAAAGACGTTTTTGAAACGTCGCAGAACATATGAGATGTTCCGAAGACTGAAATTGGGATTTCAGACTAGTGCCCACGTCAAGAGGTATGAGACCTCTGACAAGTTTCTTAAGCCTGCAAACTAAGGGAGAAAAGCTCAATCGTTGAGCATGTGCTCAGATTGTCTGAGTACCACAATCGCTTGAATCGAGTGGGAGTTAATCTCCCAGATGAGATAGTGATGGTTCTCCATAGTCACTGCCACCAAGCTAGTAGAGCTTCGTGATGAACTATAACATATCAGGGATAGATATGATGATCCTTGAGCTATTCGCGATGTTTGACACCGCGAGAGTAGAAATCAAGAAGGAGCATCAATTGTTGATGGTTAGTAAAACCACTAGTTTAAGAAGGGCAAGGGCAAAAGGGATACTTCATGAAACAGCAAGTCATTTGCTGCTCTAGTGAAGAATCCCAAGGTTGAACCCAAACCCGAGACTAAGTGCTTCTGTAATGAGAGGAACGGTCACTGAAGCAGTACTACCCTAGATACTTGGTAGATGAGAAGGCAGGCAAGGTCGACAGAAGTATATTGGATATACATTATATGAATGTGTACTTTACTAGTACTCCTAGCAGCACCAGGGTATTAGATACCGGTTCGGTTGCTAAGTGTTGGTAACTCGAAATAAAAGCTGTGGAATAAACGGAGACTAGCTAAAGGTGAGATGACGATATGTGTTGGAAGTATTTCCAAGGTTGATGTGATCAAGCATCGCATGCTCCCTCTACCATCGAGATTGGTGTTTGCATTGAGCAAACATGATTGGATTATGTTTATCGCAATACGGTTATTCATTTAAGGAGAATAATGGTTACTCTGTTTATTTGAATAATACCTTCAATGGTCTTGCACCTAAAATGAATCTCGATCGTAGTGATACACATGTTCATGCCAAAGATAGTAATGATAGTACCACATACTTGTGGCACTGCCACTTGAGTCATATTGGTATAAAACGCATGAAGAAGCTCCATGTAGATGGATCTTTGGACTCACTCGTTTTTGAAAAGATTGAGACATGCGAACCATGTCTATTGGTATATATGCATGAAGAAACTCCATGCAGATGGATCGTTTGGACTCACTTGATTTTGAATCACTTGAGACATGCAAATCATACCACATGGGCAAGATGACTGAAAGCCTCGTTTTCAGTAAGATGGAACAAGAGAGCAACTTGTTGGAAGTAATACATTTTGATGTATGCAGTCCAATGAGTGCTGAGGCATGCAGTGGATATCGTTATGTTCTTACTTCACAGATGATTTGAGTAGATGCTGAGTGTATTTACTTGATAAAACACAAGTCTGAATTATTGAAAGGTTCAAGTAATTTCAGAGTGAAGTTGAAGATCGTCGTGACAAGAGGATAAAATGTCTGTGATATGATCATAGAGATGAGTATCTGAGTTACGAGTTTGGCACACAATTAAGACATTGTGGAAAGTGTTTCACAATTAATACCGCCTGGAACACCATAGTGTGATGGTGTGTCCGAACATCATAACTGCACCCTATTGGATATGGTGCATACCATGATGTCTCTTATCGAATTACCACTATCGTTTATGGGTTAGGCATTAGAGATAACCGCATTCACTTTAAAAGGGGCACCACGCAATTCCGTTGAGACGACACCGTTTAGAGAAACCTAAGTTGTCGTTTCTTAAAAGTTTGGGGCTGCGATGCTTATGTGAAAAAGTTTCAGGCTGATAAGCTCGAACCCAAAGCGGATAAATGCATCTTCATAGAAAACCCAAAACAGTTGGGTATACCTCCTATTTCAGATCTGGAAGCAAAAGTAATTGCTTCTAGAAACGGGTCCTTTCTCGAGGAAAAGTTTCTCTCGAAAGAATTGAGTGGGAGGATGGTGGAGACTTGATAAGGTTATTGAACCGTCACTTCAACTAGTGTGTAGCAGGGCACAGGAAGTTGTTCCTGTGGCACCTACACCAATTGAAGTGGAAGCTTATGATAGTGATCATGAAACTTCGGATCAAGTCACTACCAAACCTCGTAGGACGACGAGGATGCGTGCTACTTCAGAGTGGTACGTGATCCTGTCTTGAAAGTCATGTTGTTAGACAACAATGAACCTACGAGCTATGGAGAAGCGATGGTGGGCCCATATTCCGACAAATGGTTAGAAGCCATGAAATCCGAGATAAATGTATCTTTAAGAAGAAGACGAGCGTGGACGGTAAGGTTACCGTCTATGAAGCTCGACTTGTGGCAAAGAGTATTTTCACAAGTTCAAGGAGTTGACTACGATGAGATTTTCTCATCCGTAGCGATGCTTAAGTCCGTCGGAATCATGTTAGCATTAGCTGCATTTATGAAATCTGGCAGATGGATGTCAAAACAAGTTTCCTTACCAGTTTTCGTAAGGAAAGGTTGTATGTGATACAATCAGAAAGGTTTTGTCGATCCTAAGGATGCTAAAAGGTATGCTAGCTCCAGCGATCCTTCCATGGATTAGAGCAAGCATCTCGGAGTAAGAATATACGCTTTGATGGAGTGATCAAAGTTTTTGGGTTTATACAAAGTTTGTTAGAAACTTGTATTTACAATAAAGTGAGTGGGAGCGCTACAACATTTCTGATAAGTATATGTGAATGACATATTGTTGATCCGAGATGATGTAAAATTTCTGGAAAGCATAAAGGGTTGTTTGAAAGGAGTTTTTCAAAGGAAGACCTGGATAAAAGCTGCTTACATATTGGGCATCAAGATCTATAGAGATAGATCAAGACGCCCGATGATACTTTCAAAGAACGCACACCTTGACATGATTTTGAAAGAGTTCAAAATAGATCAGCAAAGAAGGAGTTCTTGGCTGTGTTACAAGGTGTGAGTATTGAGTAAGACTCAAGACCTGACCACAGCAGAAGAGAGAGAAAGGACGAAGGTCGTCCCCTATGCTTTAGACGTAGGCTCTACAGTATGCTATGCTGTGTACCGCACATGAAGTGTGCCTTGCCATGAGTTGGTCAAGGGGTACAATAGTGATCCGGGAATGGATCACATGACAGCGGTCGAACTTATCCTTAGTATCTAGTGGACTAAGGAATTTTCTTGATTATGGAGGTGAAAAGGAGTTCGTCGTAAAGGGTTACGTCGATGCGAACTTTGACACTAATCCGGATGACTCTGAGTAGTAAACCGGATTCGTATAGTAGAGCAGTTATTTGAAATGGCTCCAAGTAGCGCGTGGTAGCATCCACAAGATGACATAGATATTCGTAAAGCACACACGGATCTGAAAGGTTCAGACCCGTTGACTAATAACCTCTCTCACAAGCATAACATGATCAAACCAGAACTCATTGAGTGTTAATCACATAGTGATGTGAACTAGATTGTTGACTCTAGTAAACTCTTTGGATGTTGGTCACATGGTGATGTGACCTGTGAGTGTTAATCACATGGTGATGTGAACTAGATTATTGACTCTAGTGCAAGTGGGAGACTGTTGGAAATATGCCCTAGAGGCAATAATAAATTGGTTATTATTATATTTCCTTGTTCATGATAATCGTTTATTATCCATGCTAGAATTGTATTGATAGGAAACTCAGATACATGTGTGGATACATAGACAACACCATGTCCCTAGTAAGCCTCTAGTTGACTAGCTCGTTGATCAATAGATGGTTACGGTTTCCTGACCATGGACATTGGATGTCGTTGATAACGGGATCACATCATTAGGAGAATGATGTGATGGACAAGACCCAATCCTAAGCCTAGCACAAGATCGTGTAGTTCGTTTGCTCAGAGCTTTTCTAATGTCAAGTATCATTTCCTTAGACCATGAGATTGTGCAACTCCCGGATACCGTAGGAATGCTTTGGGTGTACCAAACATCACAACGTAACTGGGTGGCTATAAAGGTGCACTACAGGTATCTCCGAAAGTGTCTGTTGGGTTGGCACGAATCGAGACTGGGATTTGTCACTCCGTGTAAACGGAGAGGTATCTCTGGGCCCACTCGGTAGGACATCATCATAATGTGCACAATGTGACCAAGGAGTTGATCACGGGATGATGTGAGTTACGGAACGAGTAAAGAGACTTGCCGGTAACGAGATTGAACAAGGTATAGGGATACCGACGATCGAATCTCGGGCAAGTAACATACCGATAGACAAAGGGAATTGTATACGGGATTGATTGAATCCTCGACATCGTGGTTCATCCGATGAGATCATCGAGGAGCATGTGGGAGCCAACATGGGTATCCAGATCCCGCTGTTGGTTATTGACCGGAGAGTCGTCTCGGTCATGTCTGCCTGTCTCCCGAACCCGTAGGGTCTACACACTTAAGGTTCGGTGACGCTAGGGTTATAGAGATATTAGTATGCGGTAACCCGAAAGTTGTTCGGAGTCCCGGATGAGATCCCGGACGTCACGAGGAGTTCCGGAATGGTCCGGAGGTAAAGATTTATATATGGGAAGTCTTATTTTGGTCGCCGGAAAAGTTTCGCACTTTATCGGTATTGTACCGGGAGTGCCGAAAGGGGTCCGGGGGTCCACCAAGGGGGTCCACCAGCCCCGGGGGGCCACATGGGCTGTAGGGGGTGCGCCTTGGCCTATATGGGCCAAGGGCACCAGCCCCAAGAGGCCCATGCGCCAAGAGATAAGAAAAAGGGAGAGTCCTAAAGGGGGAAGGCACCTCCGAGGTGCCTTGGGGGGGAAGGACTCCTCCCTGGCCGCACCCTTCCTTGGAGGAAGGGCCAAGGCTGCGCCCCCCTCTCCCTTGGCCCTATATATAGTGGGGGGAAGGGAGGGCAGCAATACCTAAGCCCTGGCGCCTCCCTCTCCCTCCCGTGACACATCTCCCTCCTCCCGCAGCGCTTGGCGAAGCCCTGTTGGAATCCCGCTACTTCCACCACCACGCCGTCGTGCTGCTGGATCTCCATCAACCTCTCCTCCCCCTTGCTGGATCAAGAAGGAGGAGACGTCGCTGCTCCGTACGTGTGTTGAACGCGGAGGTGCCGTCCGTTCGGCGCTAGGATCATCGGTGATTTGGATCACGACGAGTACGACTCCATCAACCCCGTTCTCTTGAACGCTTCCGCTCGCGATCTACAAGGGTATGTAGATGCACTCCTTCCCTCTCGTTGCTAGTAAACTCCATAGATTGATCTTGGTGATGCGTAGAAAATTTTGAATTTCTGCTACGTTCCCCAACAGTGGCATCATGAGCTAGGTCTATGCGTAGTTTCTATGCACGAGTAGAACACAAAGTAGTTGTGGGCGTAGATGTTGCCAATTCTTCTTGCCGCTACTAGTCTTATCTTGTTTCGGCGGCATTGTGGGATGAAGCGGCCCGGACCGACCTTACACGTACGCTTACGTGAGACAGGTTCCACCGACTGACATGCACTAGTTGCATAAGGTGGCTAGCGGGTGTCTGTCTCTCCCACTTTAGTCGGAACGGATTCGATGAAAAGGGTCCTTATGAAGGGTAAATAGAAATTGGCATATCACGTTGTGGTTTTACGTAGGTAAGAAACGTTCTTGCTAGAAACCTATACAAGCCACGTAAAAACTTGCAACAACAATTAGAGGACGTCTAACTTGTTTTTGCAGCATGTGCTATGTGATGTGATATGGCCAGAAGATGTGATGAATGATATATGTGATGTATGAGATTGATCATATTCTTGTAATAGGAATCACGACTTGCATGTCGATGAGTATGACAACCGGCAGGAGCCATAGGAGTTGTCTTTATTTTTGTATGACCTGCGTGTCATTGAATAACGCCATGTAAATTACTTTACTTTATTGCTAAGCGCGTTAGCCATAGAAGTAGAAGTAATCGTTGGCGTGACAACTTCATGAAGACACAATGATGGAGATCATGATGATGGAGATCATGGTGTCATGCCGGTGACAAAGATGATCATGGTGCCCCGAAGATGGAGATCAAAGGAGCAAAATGATATTGGCCATATCATGTCACTATTTGATTGCATGTGATGTTTATCATGTTATGCATCTTATTTGCTTAGAACGACGGTAGTAAGTAAGATGATCCCTCACTAAAATTTCAAGAGACGTGTTCCCCCTAACTGTGCACCGTTGCGAAGGTTCGTTGTTTCGAAGCACCACGTGATGATCGGGTGTGATAGATTCTAACGTTCGAATACAACGGGTGTTGACGAGCCTAGCATGTACAGACATGGCCTCGGAACACATGCAAAACACTTAGGTTGACTTGACGAGCCTAGCATGTACAGACATGGCCTCGGAACACAAGAGACCGAAAGGTCGAACATGAGTCGTATAGAAGATACGATCAACATGGAGATGTTCACCGATGATGACTAGTCCGTCTCACGTGATGATCGGACACGGCCTAGTTTGACTCGGATCATGTATCACTTAGATGACTAGAGGGATGTCTATCTGAGTGGGAGTTCATTAAATCAGATGAACTTCATTATCATGAACATAGTCAAAAGGTCTTTGCAAATTATGTCATACGCTTTAGTTCTACTGTTTAAGATATGTTCCTAGAGAAAATTTAGTTGAAAGTTGGTAGTAGCAATTATGCGGACTGGGTCCGTAAACTGAGGATTGTCCTCATTGCTGCACAGAAGGCTTATGTCCTTAATGCACCGCTCGGTGTGCTGAACCTCAGCGTCGTCTGTAGATGTTGCGAAACATCTGACATACACGTTTTGATGACTACGTGATAGTTCAGTGCGTAATGCTAACGGTTTAGAATTGTGGCACCAAAGACGTTTTTGAAACGTCGCAGAACATATGAGATGTTCCGAAGACTGAAATTGGGATTTCAGACTAGTGCCCACGTCAAGAGGTATGAGACCTCTGACAAGTTTCTTAAGCCTGCAAACTAAGGGAGAAAAGCTCAATCGTTGAGCATGTGCTCAGATTGTCTGAGTACCACAATCGCTTGAATCGAGTGGGAGTTAATCTCCCAGATGAGATAGTGATGGTTCTCCATAGTCACTGCCACCAAGCTAGTAGAGCTTCGTGATGAACTATAACATATCAGGGATAGATATGATGATCCTTGAGCTATTCGCGATGTTTGACACCGCGAAAGTAGAAATCAAGAAGGAGCATCAATTGTTGATGGTTAGTAAAACCACTAGTTTAAGAAGGGCAAGGGCAAAAGGGATACTTCATGAAACAGCAAGTCATTTGCTGCTCTAGTGAAGAATCCCAAGGTTGAACCCAAACCCGAGACTAAGTGCTTCTGTAATGAGGGGAACGGTCACTGAAGCAGTACTACCCTAGATACTTGGTAGATGAGAAGGCAGGCAAGGTCGACAGAAGTATATTGGATATACATTATATGAATGTGTACTTTACTAGTACTCCTAGCAGCACCAGGGTATTAGATACCGGTTCGGTTGCTAAGTGTTAGTAACTCGAAATAAAAGCTGCGGAATAAACGGAGACTAGCTAAAGGTGAGATGACGATATGTGTTGGAAGTGTTTCCAAGGTTGATGTGATCAAGCATCGCATGCTCCCTCTACCATCGAGATTTGGTGTTTGCGTTGAGCAATGATTGGATTATGTTTATCGCAATACGGTTATTCATTTAAGGAGAATAATGGTTACTCTGTTTATTTGAATAATACCTTCAATGGTCTTGCACCTAAAATGAATCTCGATCGTAGTGATACACATGTTCATGCCAAAGATAAATAGTAATGATAGTACCACATACTTGTGGCACTGCCACTTGAGTCATATTGGTATAGAACGCATGAAGAAGCTCCATGTAGATGGATCTTTGGACTCACTCGTTTTTGAAAAGATTGAGACATGCGAACCATGTCTATTGGTATATATGCATGAAGAAACTCCATGCAGATGGATCGTTTGGACTCACTTGATTTTGAATCACTTGAGACATGCAAATCATACCACATGGGCAAGATGACTGAAAGCCTCGTTTTCAGTAAGATGGAACAAGAGAGCAACTTGTTGGAAGTAATACATTTTGATGTATGCAGTCCAATGAGTGCTGAGGCATGCAGTGGATATCGTTATGTTCTTACTTCACAGATGATTTGAGTAGATGCTGAGTGTATTTACTTGATGAAACACAAGTCTGAATTATTGAAAGGTTCAAGTAATTTCAGAGTGAAGTTGAAGATCGTCGTGACAAGAGGATAAAATGTCTGTGATATGATCATAGAGATGAGTATCTGAGTTACGAGTTTGGCACACAATTAAGACATTGTGGAAAGTGTTTCACAATTAATACCGCCTGGAACACCATAGTGTGATGGTGTGTCCGAACATCATAACTGCACCCTATTGGATATGGTGCATACCATGATGTCTCTTATCGAATTACCACTATCGTTTATGGGTTAGGCATTAGAGACAACCGCATTCACTTTAAAAGGGGCACCACGCAATTCCGTTGAGACGACACCGTTTAGAGAAACCTAAGTTGTCGTTTCTTAAAAGTTTGGGGCTGCGATGCTTATGTGAAAAAGTTTCAGGCTGATAAGCTCGAACCCAAAGCGGATAAATGCATCTTCATAGAAAACCCAAAACAGTTGGGTATACCTCCTATTTCAGATCTGGAAGCAAAAGTAATTGCTTCTAGAAACGAGTCCTTTCTCGAGGAAAAGTTTCTCTCGAAAGAATTGAGTGGGAGGATGGTGGAGACTTGATAAGGTTATTGAACCGTCACTTCAACTAGTGTGTAGCAGGGCACAGGAAGTTGTTCCTGTGGCACCTACACCAATTGAAGTGGAAGCTTATGATAGTGATCATGAAACTTCGGATCAAGTCACTACCAAACCTCGTAGGACGACGAGGATGCGTACTACTTCAGAGTGGTACGTGATCCTGTCTTGGAAGTCATGTTGTTAGACAACAATGAACCTACGAGCTATGGAGAAGCGATGGTGGACCCATATTCCGAAAAATGGTTAGAAGCCATGAAATCCGAGATAAATGGATCTTTAAGAAGAAGACGGACGTGGACGGTAATGTTACCGTCTATGAAGCTCGACTTGTGGCAAAGAGTATTTCCACAAGTTCAAGGAGTTGACTACGATGAGATTTTCTCATCCGTAGCGATGCTTAAGTCCGTTGGAATCATGTTAGCATTAGCTGCATTTATGAAATCTGGCAGATGGATGTCAAAACAAGTTTCCTTACCAGTTTTCGTAAGGAAAGGTTGTATGTGATACAATCAGAAAGGTTTTGTCGATCCTAAGGATGCTAAAAGGTATGCTAGCTCCAGCGATCCTTCCATGGATTAGAGCAAGCATCTCGGAGTAGAATATACGCTTTGATGGAGTGATCAAAGTTTTTGGGTTTATACAAAGTTTGTTAGAAACTTGTATTTACAATAAAGTGAGTGGGAGCGCTACAACATTTCTGATAAGTATATGTGAATGACATATTGTTGATCCGAAATGATGTAAAATTTCTGGAAAGCATAAAGGGTTGTTTGAAAGGAGTTTTTCAAAGGAAGACCTGGATAAAGCTGCTTACATATTGGGCATCAAGATCTATAGAGATAGATCAAGACGCCCGATGATACTTTCAAAGAACGCACACCTTGACATGATTTTGAAAGAGTTCAAAATAGATCAGCAAAGAAGGAGTTCTTGGCTGTGTTACAAGGTGTGAGTATTGAGTAAGACTCAAGACCTGACCACAGCAGAAGAGAGAGAAAGGACGAAGGTCGTCCCCTATGCTTTAGACGTAGGCTCTACAGTATGCTATGCTGTGTACCGCACATGAAGTGTGCCTTGCCATGAGTTGGTCAAGGGGTACAATAGTGATCCGGGAATGGATCACATGACAGCGGTCGAACTTATCCTTAGTATCTAGTGGACTAAGGAATTTTCTCGATTATGGAGGTGAAAAGGAGTTCGTCGTAAAGGGTTACGTCGATGCGAACTTTGACACTAATCCGGATGACTCTGAGTAGTAAACCGGATTCGTATAGTAGAGCAATTATTTGAAATGGCTCCAAATAGCGCGTGGTAGCATCCACAAGATGACATAGATATTCGTAAAGCACACACGGATCTGAAAGGTTCAGACCCGTTGACTAATAACCTCTCTCACAAGCATAACATGATCAAACCAGAACTCATTGAGTGTTAATCACATAGTGATGTGAACTAGATTGTTGACTCTAGTAAACTCTTTGGATGTTGGTCACATGGTGATGTGACCTGTGAGTGTTAATCACATGGTGATGTGAACTAGATTATTGACTCTAGTGCAAGTGGGAGACTGTTGGAAATATGCCCTAGAGGCAATAATAAATTGGTTATTATTATATTTCCTTGTTCATGATAATCGTTTATTATCCATGCTAGAATTGTATTGATAGGAAACTCAGATACATGTGTGGATACATAGACAACACCATGTCCCTAGTAAGCCTCTAGTTGACTAGCTCGTTGATCAATAGATGGTTACGGTTTCCTGACCATGGACATTGGATGTCGTTGATAACGGGATCACATCATTAGGAGAATGATGTGATGGACAAGACCCAATCCTAAGCCTAGCACAAGATCGTGTAGTTCGTTTGCTCAGAGCTTTTCTAATGTCAAGTATCATTTCCTTAGACCATGAGATTGTGCAACTCCCGGATACCGTAGGAATGCTTTGGGTGTACCAAACGTCACAACGTAACTGGGTGGCTATAAAGGTGCACTACAGGTATCTCCGAAAGTGTCTGTTGGGTTGGCACGAATCGAGACTGGGATTTGTCACTCCGTGTAAACGGAGAGGTATCTCTGGGCCCACTCGGTAGGACATCATCATAATGTGCACAATGTGACCAAGGAGTTGATCACGGGATGATGTGAGTTACGGAACGAGTAAAGAGACTTGCCGGTAACGAGATTGAACAAGGTATAGGGATACCGACGATCGAATCTCGGGCAAGTAACATACCGATAGACAAAGGGAATTGTATACGGGATTGATTGAATCCTCGACATCGTGGTTCATCCGATGAGATCATCGAGGAGCATGTGGGAGCCAACATGGGTATCCAGATCCCGCTGTTGGTTATTGACCGGAGAGTCGTCTCGGTCATGTCTGCTGTCTCCCGAACCCGTAGGGTCTACACACTTAAGGTTCGGTGACGCTAGGGTTATAGAGATATTAGTATGCGGTAACCCGAAAGTTGTTCGGAGTCCCGGATGAGATCCCGGACGTCACGAGGAGTTCCGGAATGGTCCGGAGGTAAAGATTTATATATGGGAAGTCTTATTTTGGTCGCCGGAAAAGTTTCGCACTTTATCGGTATTGTACCGGGAGTGCCGAAAGGGGTCCGGGGGTCCACCAAGGGGGTCCACCAGCCCCGGGGGGCCACATGGGCTGTAGGGGGTGCGCCTTGGCCTATATGGGCCAAGGGCACCAGCCCCAAGAGGCCCATGCGCCAAGAGATAAGAAAAAGGGAGAGTCCTAAAGGGGGAAGGCACCTCCGAGGTGCCTTGGGGGGAAGGACTCCTCCCTGGCCGCACCCTTCCTTGGAGGAAGGGCCAAGGCTGCGCCCCCCCTCTCCCTTGGCCCTATATATAGTGGGGGGAAGGGAGGGCAGCAATACCTAAGCCCTGGCGCCTCCCTCTCCCTCCCGTGACACATCTCCTCCTCCCGCAGCGCTTGGCGAAGCCCTGTTGGAATCCCGCTACTTCCACCACCACGCCGTCGTGCTGCTGGATCTCCATCAACCTCTCCTCCCCCCTTGCTGGATCAAGAAGGAGGAGACGTCGCTGCTCCGTACGTGTGTTGAACGCGGAGGTGCCGTCCGTTCGGCGCTAGGATCATCGGTGATTTGGATCACGACGAGTACGACTCCATCAACCCCGTTCTCTTGAACGCTTCCGCTCGCGATCTACAAGGGTATGTAGATGCACTCCTTCCCTCTCGTTGCTAGATAACTCCATAGATTGATCTTGGTGATGCGTAGAAAATTTTGAATTTCTGCTACGTTCCCCAACAGTGGCATCATGAGCTAGGTCTATGCGTAGTTTCTATGCACGAGTAGAACACAAAGTAGTTGTGGGCGTAGATGTTGCCAATTCTTCTTGCCGCTACTAGTCTTATCTTGTTTCGGCGGCATTGTGGGATGAAGCGGCCCGGACCGACCTTACACGTACGCTTACGTGAGACAGGTTCCACCGACTGACATGCACTAGTTGCATAAGGTGGCTAGCGGGTGTCTGTCTCTCCCACTTTAGTCGGAACGGATTCGATGAAAAGGGTCCTTATGAAGGGTAAATAGAAATTGGCATATCACGTTGTGGTTTTACGTAGGTAAGAAACGTTCTTGCTAGAAACCTATACAAGCCACGTAAAAACTTGCAACAACAATTAGAGGACGTCTAACTTGTTTTTGCAGCATGTGCTATGTGATGTGATATGGCCAGAAGATGTGATGAATGATATATGTGATGTATGAGATTGATCATATTCTTGTAATAGGAATCACGACTTGCATGTCGATGAGTATGACAACCGGCAGGAGCCATAGGAGTTGTCTTTATTTTTGTATGACCTGCGTGTCATTGAATAACGCCATGTAAATTACTTTACTTTATTGCTAAGCGCGTTAGCCATAGAAGTAGAAGTAATCGTTGGCGTGACAACTTCATGAAGACACAATGATGGAGATCATGATGATGGAGATCATGGTGTCATGCCGGTGACAAAGATGATCATGGTGCCCCGAAGATGGAGATCAAAGGAGCAAAATGATATTGGCCATATCATGTCACTATTTGATTGCATGTGATGTTTATCATGTTATGCATCTTATTTGCTTAGAACGACGGTAGTAAGTAAGATGATCCCTCACTAAAATTTCAAGAGACGTGTTCCCCCTAACTGTGCACCGTTGCGAAGGTTCGTTGTTTCGAAGCACCACGTGATGATCGGGTGTGATAGATTCTAACGTTCGAATACAACGGGTGTTGACGAGCCTAGCATGTACAGACATGGCCTCGGAACACATGCGAAACACTTAGGTTGACTTGACGAGCCTAGCATGTACAGACATGGCCTCGGAACACAAGAGACCGAAAGGTCGAACATGAGTCGTATAGAGATACGATCAACATGGAGATGTTCACCGATGATGACTAGTCCGTCTCACGTGATGATCGGACACGGCCTAGTTTGACTCGGATCATGTATCACTTAGATGACTAGAGGGATGTCTATCTGAGTGGGAGTTCATAATAATCAGATGAACTTCATTATCATGAACATAGTCAAAAGGTCTTTGCAAATTATGTCATACGCTTTAGTTCTACTGTTTAAGATATGTTCCTAGAGAAAATTTAGTTGAAAGTTGGTAGTAGCAATTATGCGGACTGGGTCCGTAAACTGAGGATTGTCCTCATTGCTGCACAGAAGGCTTATGTCCTTAATGCACCGCTCGGTGTGCTGAACCTCAGCGTCGTCTGTAGATGTTGCGAAACATCTGACATACACGTTTTGATGACTACGTGATAGTTCAGTGCGTAATGCTAACGGTTTAGAATTGTGGCACCAAAGACGTTTTTGAAACGTCGCAGAACATATGAGATGTTCCGAAGACTGAAATTGGGATTTCAGACTAGTGCCCACGTCAAGAGGTATGAGACCTCTGACAAGTTTCTTAAGCCTGCAAACTAAGGGAGAAAAGCTCAATCGTTGAGCATGTGCTCAGATTGTCTGAGTACCACAATCGCTTGAATCGAGTGGGAGTTAATCTCCCAGATGAGATAGTGATGGTTCTCCATAGTCACTGCCACCAAGCTAGTAGAGCTTCGTGATGAACTATAACATATCAGGGATAGATATGATGATCCTTGAGCTATTCGCGATGTTTGACACCGCGAGAGTAGAAATCAAGAAGGAGCATCAATTGTTGATGGTTAGTAAAACCACTAGTTTCTAAGAAGGGCAAGGGCAAAAGGGATACTTCATGAAACAGCAAGTCATTTGCTGCTCTAGTGAAGAATCCCAAGGTTGAACCCAAACCCGAGACTAAGTGCTTCTGTAATGAGGGGAACGGTCACTGAAGCAGTACTACCCTAGATACTTGGTAGATGAGAAGGCAGGCAAGGTCGACAGAAGTATATTGGATATACATTATATGAATGTGTACTTTACTAGTACTCCTAGCAGCACCAGGGTATTAGATACCGGTTCGGTTGCTAAGTGTTAGTAACTCGAAATAAAAGCTGCGGAATAAACGGAGACTAGCTAAAGGTGAGATGACGATATGTGTTGGAAGTGTTTCCAAGGTTGATGTGATCAAGCATCGCATGCTCCCTCTACCATCGAGATTTGGTGTTTGCGTTGAGCATGATTGGATTATGTTTATCGCAATACGGTTATTCATTTAAGGAGAATAATGGTTACTCTGTTTATTTGAATAATACCTTCAATGGTCTTGCACCTAAAATGAATCTCGATCGTAGTGATACACATGTTCATGCCAAAAGATAAATAGTAATGATAGTACCACATACTTGTGGCACTGCCATTTGAGTCATATTGGTATAGAACGCATGAAGAAGCTCCATGTAGATGGATCTTTGGACTCACTCGTTTTTGAAAAGATTGAGACATGCGAACCATGTCTATTGGTATATATGCATGAAGAAACTCCATGCAGATGGATCGTTTGGACTCACTTGATTTTGAATCACTTGAGACATGCAAATCATACCACATGGGCAAGATGACTGAAAGGCCTCGTTTTCAGTAAGATGGAACAAGAGAGCAACTTATTGGAAGTAATACATTTTGATGTATGCAGTCCAATGAGTGCTGAGGCATGCAGTGGATATCGTTATGTTCTTACTTCACAGATGATTTGAGTAGATGCTGAGTGTATTTACTTGATGAAACACAAGTCTGAATTATTGAAAGGTTCAAGTAATTTCAGAGTGAAGTTGAAGATCGTCGTGACAAGAGGATAAAATGTCTGTGATATGATCATAGAGATGAGTATCTGAGTTACGAGTTTGGCACACAATTAAGACATTGTGGAAAGTGTTTCACAATTAATACCGCCTGGAACACCATAGTGTGATGGTGTGTCCGAACATCATAACTGCACCCTATTGGATATGGTGCATACCATGATGTCTCTTATCGAATTACCACTATCGTTTATGGGTTAGGCATTAGAGACAACCGCATTCACTTTAAAAGGGGCACCACGCAATTCCGTTGAGACGACACCGTTTAGAGAAACCTAAGTTGTCGTTTCTTAAAAGTTTGGGGCTGCGATGCTTATGTGAAAAAGTTTCAGGCTGATAAGCTCGAACCCAAAGCGGATAAATGCATCTTCATAGAAAACCCAAAACAGTTGGGTATACCTCCTATTTCAGATCTGGAAGCAAAAGTAATTGCTTCTAGAAACGAGTCCTTTCTCGAGGAAAAGTTTCTCTCGAAAGAATTGAGTGGGAGGATGGTGGAGACTTGATAAGGTTATTGAACCGTCACTTCAACTAGTGTGTAGCAGGGCACAGGAAGTTGTTCCTGTGGCACCTACACCAATTGAAGTGGAAGCTTATGATAGTGATCATGAAACTTCGGATCAAGTCACTACCAAACCTCGTAGGACGACGAGGATGCGTGCTACTTCAGAGTGGTACGTGATCCTGTCTTGAAAGTCATGTTGTTAGACAACAATGAACCTACGAGCTATGGAGAAGCGATGGTGGGCCCATATTCCGACAAATGGTTAGAAGCCATGAAATCCGAGATAAATGGATCTTTAAGAAGAAGACGGACGTGGACGGTAATGTTACCGTCTATGAAGCTCGACTTGTGGCAAAGAGTATTTCCACAAGTTCAAGGAGTTGACTACGATGAGATTTTCTCATCCGTAGCGATGCTTAAGTCCGTCGGAATCATGTTAGCATTAGCTGCATTTATGAAATCTGGCAGATGGATGTCAAAACAAGTTTCCTTACCAGTTTTCGTAAGGAAAGGTTGTATGTGATACAATCAGAAAGGTTTTGTCGATCCTAAGGATGCTAAAAGGTATGCTAGCTCCAGCGATCCTTCCATGGACTAGAGCAAGCATCTCGGAGTCAGAATATACGCTTTGATGGAGTGATCAAAGTTTTTGGGTTTATACAAAGTTTGTTAGAAACTTGTATTTACAATAAAGTGAGTGGGAGCGCTACAACATTTCTGATAAGTATATGTGAATGACATATTGTTGATCCGAAATGATGTAAAATTTCTGGAAAGCATAAAGGGTTGTTTGAAAGGAGTTTTTCAAAGGAAGACCTGGATAAAGCTGCTTACATATTGGGCATCAAGATCTATAGAGATAGATCAAGACGCCCGATGATACTTTCAAAGAACGCACACCTTGACATGATTTTGAAAGAGTTCAAAATAGATCAGCAAAGAAGGAGTTCTTGGCTGTGTTACAAGGTGTGAGTATTGAGTAAGACTCAAGACCTGACCACAGCAGAAGAGAGAGAAAGGACGAAGGTCGTCCCCTATGCTTTAGACGTAGGCTCTACAGTATGCTATGCTGTGTACCGCACATGAAGTGTGCCTTGCCATGAGTTGGTCAAGGGGTACAATAGTGATCCGGGAATGGATCACATGACAGCGGTCGAACTTATCCTTAGTATCTAGTGGACTAAGGAATTTTCTCGATTATGGAGGTGAAAAGGAGTTCGTCGTAAAGGGTTACGTCGATGCGAACTTTGACACTAATCCGGATGACTCTGAGTAGTAAACCGGATTCGTATAGTAGAGCAGTTATTTGAAATGGCTCCAAGTAGCGCGTGGTAGCATCCACAAGATGACATAGATATTCGTAAAGCACACACGGATCTGAAAGGTTCAGACCCGTTGACTAATAACCTCTCTCACAAGCATAACATGATCAAACCAGAACTCATTGAGTGTTAATCACATAGTGATGTGAACTAGATTGTTGACTCTAGTAAACTCTTTGGATGTTGGTCACATGGTGATGTGACCTGTGAGTGTTAATCACATGGTGATGTGAACTAGATTATTGACTCTAGTGCAAGTGGGAGACTGTTGGAAATATGCCCTAGAGGCAATAATAAATTGGTTATTATTATATTTCCTTGTTCATGATAATCGTTTATTATCCATGCTAGAATTGTATTGATAGGAAACTCAGATACATGTGTGGATACATAGACAACACCATGTCCCTAGTAAGCCTCTAGTTGACTAGCTCGTTGATCAATAGATGGTTACGGTTTCCTGACCATGGACATTGGATGTCGTTGATAACGGGATCACATCATTAGGAGAATGATGTGATGGACAAGACCCAATCCTAAGCCTAGCACAAGATCGTGTAGTTCGTTTGCTCAGAGCTTTTCTAATGTCAAGTATCATTTCCTTAGACCATGAGATTGTGCAACTCCCGGATACCGTAGGAATGCTTTGGGTGTACCAAACGTCACAACGTAACTGGGTGGCTATAAAGGTGCACTACAGGTATCTCCGAAAGTGTCTGTTGGGTTGGCACGAATCGAGACTGGGATTTGTCACTCCGTGTAAACGGAGAGGTATCTCTGGGCCCACTCGGTAGGACATCATCATAATGTGCACAATGTGACCAAGGAGTTGATCACGGGATGATGTGAGTTACGGAACGAGTAAAGAGACTTGCCGGTAACGAGATTGAACAAGGTATAGGGATACCGACGATCGAATCTCGGGCAAGTAACATACCGATAGACAAAGGGAATTGTATACGGGATTGATTGAATCCTCGACATCGTGGTTCATCCGATGAGATCATCGAGGAGCATGTGGGAGCCAACATGGGTATCCAGATCCCGCTGTTGGTTATTGACCGGAGAGTCGTCTCGGTCATGTCTGCCTGTCTCCCGAACCCGTAGGGTCTACACACTTAAGGTTCGGTGACGCTAGGGTTATAGAGATATTAGTATGCGGTAACCCGAAAGTTGTTCGGAGTCCCGGATGAGATCCCGGACGTCACGAGGAGTTCCGGAATGGTCCGGAGGTAAAGATTTATATATGGGAAGTCTTATTTTGGTCGCCGGAAAAGTTTCGCACTTTATCGGTATTGTACCGGGAGTGCCGAAAGGGGTCCGGGGGTCCACCAAGGGGGTCCACCAGCCCCGGGGGGCCACATGGGCTGTAGGGGGTGCGCCTTGGCCTATATGGGCCAAGGGCACCAGCCCCAAGAGGCCCATGCGCCAAGAGATAAGAAAAAGGGAGAGTCCTAAAGGGGGAAGGCACCTCCGAGGTGCCTTGGGGGGGAAGGACTCCTCCCTGGCCGCACCCTTCCTTGGAGGAAGGGCCAAGGCTGCGCCCCCCCTCTCCCTTGGCCCTATATATAGTGGGGGGAAGGGAGGGCAGCAATACCTAAGCCCTGGCGCCTCCCTCTCCCTCCCGTGACACATCTCCCTCCTCCCGCAGCGCTTGGCGAAGCCCTGTTGGAATCCCGCTACTTCCACCACCACGCCGTCGTGCTGCTGGATCTCCATCAACCTCTCCTCCCCCTTGCTGGATCAAGAAGGAGGAGACGTCCGCTGCTCCGTACGTGTGTTGAACGCGGAGGTGCCGTCCGTTCGGCGCTAGGATCATCGGTGATTTGGATCACGACGAGTACGACTCCATCAACCCCGTTCACTTGAACGCTTCCGCTCGCGATCTACAAGGGTATGTAGATGCACTCCTTCCCTCTCGTTGCTAGTAAACTCCATAGATTGATCTTGGTGATGCGTAGAAAATTTTGAATTTCTGCTACGTTCCCCAACAGTGGTATCAGAGCTAGGTCTATGCGTAGTTTCTATGCACGAGTAGAACACAAAGTAGTTGTGTGCGTAGATGTTGCCAATTCTTCTTGCCGCTACTAGTCTTATCTTGTTTCGGCGGCATTGTGGGATGAAGCGGCCCGGACCGACCTTACACGTACGCTTACGTGAGACAGGTTCCATCGACTGACATGCACTAGTTGCATAAGGTGGCTAGCGGGTGTCTGTCTCTCCCACTTTAGTCGGAACGGATTCGATGAAAAGGGTCCTTATGAAGGGTAAATAGAAATTGGCATATCACGTTGTGGTTTTACGTAGGTAAGAAACGTTCTTGCTAGAAACCTATACAAGCCACGTAAAAACTTGCAACAACAATTAGAGGACGTCTAACTTGTTTTTGCAGCATGTGCTATGTGATGTGATATGGCCAGAAGATGTGATGAATGATATATGTGATGTATGAGATTGATCATATTCTTGTAATAGGAATCACGACTTGCATGTCGATGAGTATGACAACCGGCAGGAGCCATAGGAGTTGTCTTTATTTTTTGTATGACCTGCGTGTCATTGAATAACGCCATGTAAATTACTTTACTTTATTGCTAAGCGCGTTAGCCATAGAAGTAGAAGTAATCGTTGGCATGACAACTTCATGAAGACACAATGATGGAGATCATGATGATGGAGATCATGGTGTCATGCCGGTGACAAAGATGATCATGGTGCCCCGAAGATGGAGATCAAAGGAGCAAAATGATATTGGCCATATCATGTCACTATTTGATTGCATGTGATGTTTATCATGTTATGCATCTTATTTGCTTAGAACGACGGTAGTAAGTAAGATGATCCCTCACTAAAATTTCAAGAGACGTGTTCCCCCTAACTGTGCACCGTTGCGAAGGTTCGTTGTTTCGAAGCACCACGTGATGATCGAGTGTGATAGATTCTAACGTTCGAATACAACGGGTGTTGACGAGCCTAGCATGTACAGACATGGCCTCGGAACACATGCAAAACACTTAGGTTGACTTGACGAGCCTAGCATGTACAGACATGGCCTCGGAACACAAGAGACCGAAAGGTCGAGCATGAGTCGTATAGAAGATACGATCAACATGGAGATGTTCACCGATGATGACTAGTCCGTCTCACGTGATGATCGGACACGGCCTAGTTTGACTCGGATCATGTGTCACTTAGATGACTAGAGGGATGTCTATCTGAGTGGGAGTTCATTAAATAATCAGATGAACTTCATTATCATGAACATAGTCAAAAGGTCTTTGCAAATTATGTCATACGCTTTAGTTCTACTGTTTAAGATATGTTCCTAGAGAAAATTTAGTTGAAAGTTGGTAGTAGCAATTATGCGGACTGGGTCCGTAAACTGAGGATTGTCCTCATTGCTGCACAGAAGGCTTATGTCCTTAATGCACCGCTCGGTGTGCTGGCCTCAGCGTCGTCTGTAGATGTTACGAAACATCTGACATACACGTTTTGATGACTACATGATAGTTCAGTGCGTAATGCTAACGGTTTAGAATTGTGGCACCAAAGACGTTTTTGAAACGTCGCAGAACATATGAGATGTTCCGAAGACTGAAATTGGGATTTCAGACTAGTGCCCACGTCAAGAGGTATGAGACCTCTGACAAGTTTCTTAAGCCTGCAAACTAAGGGAGAAAAGCTCAATCATTGAGCATGTGCTCAGATTGTCTGAGTACCACAATCGCTTGAATCGAGTGGGAGTTAATCTCCCAGATGAGATAGTGATGGTTCTCCATAGTCACTGCCACCAAGCTAGTAGAGCTTCGTGATGAACTATAACATATCAGGGATAGATATGATGATCCTTGAGCTATTCGCGATGTTTGACACCGCGAGAGTAGAAATCAAGAAGGAGCATCAATTGTTGATGGTTAGTAAAACCACTAGTTTAAGAAGGGCAAGGGCAAAAGGGATACTTCATGAAACAGCAAGTCATTTGCTGCTCTAGTGAAGAATCCCAAGGTTGAACCCAAACCCGAGACTAAGTGCTTCTGTAATGAGAGGAACGGTCACTGAAGCAGTACTACCCTAGATACTTGGTAGATGAGAAGGCAGGCAAGGTCGACAGAAGTATATTGGATATACATTATATGAATGTGTACTTTACTAGTACTCCTAGCAGCACCAGGGTATTAGATACCGGTTCGGTTGCTAAGTGTTGGTAACTCGAAATAAAAGCTGTGGAATAAACGGAGACTAGCTAAAGGTGAGATGACGATATGTGTTGGAAGTATTTCCAAGGTTGATGTGATCAAGCATCGCATGCTCCCTCTACCATCGAGATTGGTGTTTGCATTGAGCACAAACATGATTGGATTATGTTTATCGCAATACGGTTATTCATTTAAGGAGAATAATGGTTACTCTGTTTATTTGAATAATACCTTCAATGGTCTTGCACCTAAAATGAATCTCGATCGTAGTGATACACATGTTCATGCCAAGATAGTAATGATAGTACCACATACTTGTGGAACTGCCACTTGAGTCATATTGGTATAAAACGCATGAAGAAGCTCCATGTAGATGGATCTTTGGACTCACTCGTTTTTTGAAAAGATTGAGACATGCGAACCATGTCTATTGGTATATATGCATGAAGAAACTCCATGCAGATGGATCGTTTGGACTCACTTGATTTTGAATCACTTGAGACATGCAAATCATACCACATGGGCAAGATGACTGGAAAGCCTCGTTTTCAGTAAGATGGAACAAGAGAGCAACTTGTTGGAAGTAATACATTTGATGTATGCAGTCCAATGAGTACTGAGGCATGCAGTGGATATCGTTATGTTCTTACTTCACAGATGATTTGAGTAGATGCTGAGTGTATTTACTTGATAAAACACAAGTCTGAATTATTGAAAGGTTCAAGTAATTTCAGAGTGAAGTTGAAGATCGTCGTGACAAGAGGATAAAATGTCTGTGATATGATCATAGAGATGAGTATCTGAGTTACGAGTTTGGCACACAATTAAGACATTGTGGAAAGTGTTTCACAAGTAATACCGCCTGGAACACCATAGTGTGATGGTGTGTCCGAACATCATAACTGCACCCTATTGGATATGGTGCATACCATGATGTCTCTTATCGAATTTACCACTATTGTTTATGGGTTAGGCATTAGAGATAACCGCATTCACTTTAAAAGGGGCACCACGCAATTCCGTTGAGACGACACCGTTTAGAGAAACCTGAGTTGTCGTTTCTTAAAAGTTTGGGGCTGCGATGCTTATGTGAAAAAGTTTCAGGCTGATAAGCTCGAACCCAAAGCGGATAAATGCATCTTCATAGAAAACCCAAAACAGTTGGGTATACCTCCTATTTCAGATCTGGAAGCAAAAGTAATTGCTTCTAGAAACGGGTCCTTTCTCGAGGAAAAGTTTCTCTCGAAAGAATTGAGTGGGAGGATGGTGGAGACTTGATAAGGTTATTGAACCGTCACTTCAACTAGTGTGTAGCAGGGCACAGGAAGTTGTTCCTGTGGCACCTACACCAATTGAAGTGGAAGCTTATGATAGTGATCATGAAACTTCGGATCAAGTCACTACCAAACCTCGTAGGACGACGAGGATGCGTGCTACTTCAGAGTGGTACGTGATCCTGTCTTGAAAGTCATGTTGTTAGACAACAATGAACCTACGAGCTATGGAGAAGCGATGGTGGGCCCATATTCCGACAAGTGGTTAGAAGCCATGAAATCCGAGATAAATGTATCTTTAAGAAGAAGACGAGCGTGGACGGTAAGGTTACCGTCTATGAAGCTCGACTTGTGGCAAAGAGTATTTTCACAAGTTCAAGGAGTTGACTACGATGAGATTTTCTCATCCGTAGCGATGCTTAAGTCCGTCGGAATCATGTTAGCATTAGCTGCATTTATGAAATCTGGCAGATGGATGTCAAAACAAGTTTCCTTACCAGTTTTCGTAAGGAAAGGTTGTATGTGATACAATCAGAAAGGTTTTGTCGATCCTAAGGATGCTAAAAGGTATGCTAGCTCCAGCGATCCTTCCATGGATTAGAGCAAGCATCTCGGAGTAAGAATATACGCTTTGATGGAGTGATCAAAGTTTTTGGGTTTATACAAAGTTTGTTAGAAACTTGTATTTACAATAAAGTGAGTGGGAGCGCTACAACATTTCTGATAAGTATATGTGAATGACATATTGTTGATCCGAGATGATGTAAAATTTCTGGAAAGCATAAAGGGTTGTTTGAAAGGAGTTTTTCAAAGGAAGACCTGGATAAAAGCTGCTTACATATTGGGCATCAAGATCTGTAGAGATAGATCAAGACGCCCGATGATACTTTCAAAGAACGCACACCTTGACATGATTTTGAAAGAGTTCAAAATAGATCAGCAAAGAAGGAGTTCTTGGCTGTGTTACAAGGTGTGAGTATTGAGTAAGACTCGAGACCTGACCACAACAGAAGAGAGAGAAAGGACGAAGGTCGTCCCCTATGCTTTAGACGTAGGCTCTACAGTATGCTATGCTGTGTACCGCACATGAAGTGTGCCTTGCCATGAGTTGGTCAAGGGGTACAATAGTGATCCGGGAATGGATCACATGACAGCGGTCGAACTTATCCTTAGTATGTAGTGGACTAAGGAATTTTCTTGATTATGGAGGTGAAAAGGAGTTCGTCGTAAAGGGTTACATCGATGCGAACTTTGACACTAATCCGGATGACTCTGAGTAGTAAACCGGATTCGTATAGTAGAGCAGTTATTTGAAATGGCTCCAAGTAGCGCGTGGTAGCATCCACAAGATGACATAGATATTCGTAAAGCACACACGGATCTGAAAGGTTCAGACCCGTTGACTAATAACCTCTCTCACAAGCATAACATGATCAAACCAGAACTCATTGAGTGTTAATCACATAGTGATGTGAACTAGATTGTTGACTCTAGTAAACTCTTTGGATGTTGGTCACATGGTGATGTGACCTGTGAGTGTTAATCACATGGTGATGTGAACTAGATTATTGACTCTAGTGCAAGTGGGAGACTGTTGGAAATATGCCCTAGAGGCAATAATAAATTGGTTATTATTATATTTCCTTGTTCATGATAATCATTTATTATCCATGCTAGAATTGTATTGATAGGAAACTCAGATACATGTGTGGATTCATAGACAACACCATGTCCCTAGTAAGCCTCTAGTTGACTACCTCGTTGATCAATAGATGGTTACGGTTTCCTGACCATGGACATTGGATGTCGTTGATAACGGGATCACATCATTAGGAGACTGATGTGATGGACAAGACCCAATCCTAAGCCTAGCACAAGATCGTCTAGTTCGTTTGCTCAGAGCTTTTCTAATGTCAAGTATCATTTCCTTAGACCATGAGATTGTGCAACTCCCGGATACCGTAGGAATGCTTTGGGTGTACCAAACATCACAACGTAACTGGGTGGCTATAAAGGTGCACTACAGGTATCTCCGAAAGTGTCTGTTGGGTTGGCACGAATCGAGACTGGGATTTGTCACTCCGTGTAAACGGAGAGGTATCTCTGGGCCCACTCGGTAGGACATCATCATAATGTGCACAATGTGACCAAGGAGTTGATCACGGGATGATGTGAGTTACGGAACGAGTAAAGAGACTTGCCGGTAACGAGATTGAACAAGGTATAGGGATACCGACGATCGAATCTCGGGCAAGTAACATACCGATAGACAAAGGGAATTGTATACGGGATTGATTGAATCCTGGACATCGTGGTTCATCCGATGAGATCATCGAGGAGCATGTGGGAGCCAACATGGGTATCCAGATCCCGCTGTTGGTTATTGACCGGAGAGTCGTCTCGGTCATGTCTGCCTGTCTCCCGAACCCGTAGGGTCTACACACTTAAGGTTCGGTGACGCTAGGGTTATAGAGATAATAGTATGTGGTAACCCGAAAGTTGTTCGGAGTCCCGGATGAGATCCCGGACATCACGAGGAGTTCCGGAATGGCCCGGAGGTAAAGATTTATATATGGGAAGTCTTATTTTGGTCGCCGGAAAAGTTTCGCACTTTATCGGTATCGTACCGGGAGTGCCGAAAGGGGTCCGGGGGTCCACCAAGGGGGTCCACCAGCCCTGGGGGGGGGCACATGAGCTGTAGGGGGTGCGCCTTGGCCTATATGGGCCAAGGGCACCAGCCTCAAGAGGCCCATGCGCCAAGAGATAAGAAAAAGGGAGAGTCCTAAAGGGGGAAGGCACCTCCGAGGTGCCTTGGGGGGGAAGGACTCCTCCCTGGACGCACCCTTCCTTGGAGGAAGGGCCAAGGCTGCCCCCCCTCTCCGTTGGCCCTATATATAGTGGGGGGGAAGGGAGGGCAGCAATACCTAAGCCCTGGCGCCTCCCTCTCCCTCCCGTGACACATCTCCCTCCTCCCGCAGCGCTTGGCGAAGCCCTGTTGGAATCCCGCTACTTCCACCACCACGCCGTCGTGCTGCTGGATCTCCATCAACCTCTCCTTCCCCCTTGCTGGATCAAGAAGGAGGAGACGTCCCCGCTCCGTACGTGTGTTGAACGCGGAGGTGCCGTCCGTTCGGCGCTAGGATCATCGGTGATTTGGATCACGACGAGTACGACTCCATCAACCCCGTTCACTTGAACGCTTCCGCTCGCGATCTACAAGGGTATGTAGATGCACTCCTTCCCTCTCGTTGCTAGTAAACTCCATAGATTGATCTTGGTGATGCGTAGAAAATTTTGAATTTCTGCTACGTTCCCCAACACATTGGTGCTTTCATTGAGAGTTCCATTGTGTTGTCGATAAAAGGATCGATGGCTCGCCCTGTCATCAACAACAATATCACTTCCGGGAGGAGCCTAACTTTGGGATAGGTCCTCCAGCTCGGCGGTTCACCGTGGGCACCCACACGGCCATCAAGCCGATGACGGCCCCCACAATTGCTAGGCATCACCTCCGCATTGGTCTCGAACACTCCAAAAAGATGGATCCGGCAGACATCTCGTCCTTGAACGAGCTGCTAGATTGCATCGCCGCCCTGGGGATTTTAACGGACTATGATTTGATCGGTCTTAAACCTGACCAGAGGGAAATCAATCTCCCACCGATCACCCACCCGGTGGCGGTCGTCGAGGAACGAGACAAGAACACTTCCTCCCCTAAGCTGAAAACCAGCTATGTTCGGATCTCCGAACCCATTGAACCGGATACTCTTCCTTCTGAGGAGATCCCGCGTCCCCCAAACTCGGGGTCGGACTTAGGGTCCGGGGAGCACTTGGATCTTCCCAGACCCGAACCGGTGACCTCGGAGATTTTACAAGCTCCGAACACAATTTTGGGCCGGGATTCAAGTTTTAGCCCACCCGCCCACCACAATCAATACTCTCAAGCAATCCAGGCCCTCCAGACATATACGACCTAATGTATGTATGACAGCAACCTCAGAAAAACGGTCCATCACTTTTGGGCCAGGTTTCTCCTTGTTAAAAACAAGATTAAAGATTGCTGTGATGACAATGCGGTCTCGGTTTTTCAGCACAATTGCACCGATGAGAGAATTCGGAATGCCCTCGACCGCCATCGCATACAGAATTTCACGAAGCTATCGCATGTAGTACGGAAGTACTGTGCGATGGAAAGTACATGGAAGGCCCAAAAACCTCAATTGGAGCCACCCGCTGCCTTTAAGCAGTGCACTGCCCAGGCAAAACGGGTACACAATGGGTTCGGAGATCCGAACATAGCTGGTTTTCAGCTTAGGGGAGGAAGTGTTCTTGTCTCGTTCCTCGACGACCACCACTGGGTGGGTGATCGGTGGGAGATTGATTTCCCTCTGGTCAGGTTTAAGCCCGATCCGATCATAGTCCCGTCGGCAAGAGAAACAAACCCCTTGCGGGACACAGGTCCGTTCTTGATGAACTCCAAGACAAACCTTGTCAGATACATGCGACGCCGAGCACCGAACCAACTCATAGCCTTCGGGCATGTTTGGTACTCAGGCAGGTGGCGAAAAGCGACGAGGCTATCCTCACCACCACTACTCCAGAGAAGCATTCTCTGGAGGATGACGATCTTAATGTATTTACGGTCTTCGAGACCTTCTCTTCAAATAATTGGCGCAAAAGGGCACTCTGCGACCTCGCCGAAATTAACCAAGTAGCCACAATAAGCCCTTGGAACGACGCGGCCAATAACTTTTACCGTGGATGACGAACCAAGGGCCCGATCGGTCCGAGCACCAGCCGCCTTGGTCTGAAATCAAATTGTGGATGGCTTTTGACTCACCAAAGTGCTCATGGACGGCGGCAGCGGACTTAACCTCATCTATGAGGATACGCCCGACAAAATGCAAATTGACAAAATCCGCATCAAGCTAAGCAGTACCACCTTTGAGGCATCATCCCCAGTCGAGAAGCACGATGCTCAGGGAAAATCAAACTTGATGTAGTATTCGGCACGCCTGAGAACTACAGGTCCGAAGAGTTGCTCTTCCACGTGGCCCCTTTCAACAACGGATATCACACCCTCTTGGGGCGGGACGCCTTCGCACGCTTCCAAGCCATACCCATTACGGGTACATGAAGCTTAAAATGCCAGGGCCCAACGGAGTGATCACTATCACAAGTGATCCGGATATAGCACTCCGCACCGAAAATAAAACCGCATCCTTGGCCCTCGAGGCACTATCCGAAGCCCTGCGGCTGAAAGAACTAACCACCATGCGTTCCACGGTGGACAAAGATGATGTGATCCTGATAAGAGGCCCAAATCCACCTCTTTTCAAACCAGCAGGATGAAATAGTCAAATTTCAAGTGCACCCGGCGGATCCTAAGAAAACAGCGTCCATTGGAGCACAGCTGGATCCGACAGTTGGCGCGCCCTACGACCGTTCCTGCGCGAAAATTGGGACATCTTTGCATGGACACCCTTCGGACATGCCCGGGATCCCACGCAGACTGGCCGAACATAGCCTCAACATAATCAAGGGTTCAAACCAGTCAAGCAAACGCTTGCGACATTTTCCGAACCCAAACGACAAGCTATGGGGGAGGAGCTAGCCTAAACTACTCGAGGCCGGGTTCATCAGAGAAATCAAGCACCCTGGATTGGCTAGCCAACCTGGTCATGGTGCCGAAGAAGGATAAATCCTAGGCCCTTTGCATCGATTTCAAAGACCTCAATAAGGCTTGCCCTAAGGACCCCTTCCCGCTGCCCCGCATTGACCAAATTATTGACGCAACCACGGGACATGACTCATTGTGTTTCCTCGACGCTTACTCCGGATACCATCAGATTAAGATGAAGGAGTCCAACCAGGCCGCAACGGCATTTATTACCCCGTATGGGCCTTTTTGTTTCAACACTATGCCCTTCGGGCTTAAAAACGTTGGTGCCACTTACCAACGCATGATTCAAACATGTTCGAAAAAAAAATTAGCAAGACAGTGGAAGCATATGTGGACGATGTGGTCATCAAGACCAAACACGTCGAATCATTGGTGGACGATCTCTGCCTCACATTTGACAACCTCCGAACATATGACATACGACTTAATCCGGAAAAATGTGTTTTCGGCGTTCCAGCCGGAAAACTGCTCTGGTTCATTGTCTCCAACAGAGGAATCGAAGCAAACCCAGCCAAAATCCGAGCCCTGTCACAATTGGCCATGCCAACAGACTTAAAGCAGGTCCAAAAGCTAGCTGGGTGTGTGGCGGCCTTGAGCTGCTTCATCTCCAGATTGGGAGAAAAGGCGCTACCACTTTATCGACTGCTCCGATGCACCGACCACTTCGAATGGATGGACACGGCTACAGCCTGAGTGGAAGAAATAAAATCTTTGTTAGCAGGAAACCCAATCCTAGCCGCACCAAGTGTTGGCGAGCCTATGTTGCTCTATATATCCGCGACTCACCAGGTAGTGAGCGCCGTACCCGTCGTTGAACGAGAGGAAGAGGGACACACATTCCCCATCCAGAAACCAGTGTACTGTGTGTCGACGGTCCTTACACCATGCAGATCCCGATACCCTCACTATCAGAAGATAACTTATGCGGTCTTTATGGCATCTCGAAAGTGGCGGCACTACTTTCAAAAGTGTTCGATCACGATGGCATCCGAAGTACCACTCAATGACATCATAAATAAACGAGATGCCACCGGCCGCATAGCCAAATGGGCCATCGAGCTCCTACCATTTGAAATAACATACAAGCCACGCCGAGCTATTAAATCTCAGGTGCTGGCCGACTTTGTCACCGAGTGGACGGAAGCCAAGCTCCCTAAGAGTGTAGCACATACTCCAGCAGGATCATGTACTTTGACGTCTCTAAAATGTTAGCCGGGCTAGGGGCTGGTGTCATCTTGACATCCCCTACGGGGGACACAGTCCACTATGTGTTACAAATCATGTATACGGACTCCAAATAATGCGGCCGGAATACGAGGCACTTCTACATGGTCTTCGAATGGCTGTCTCCATGGGAATACAACGCCTAGAGGTGCGTGGGGATTCAAACCTCGCAATATCCCAAATAAATGGAGAATTCAATGCAAACGACCCAAAAATGGCGGCATACCGAAACACCATACTCAAAATATTGGCTCAGTTCGAGGGGCTCGAGTTCCATCATGTTGCTCGAGACAGTAATCAGGCAGCGGACATCCTCGCTCGAATGGGCACTAAACTTGATCCCATCTCGCCTAACACCTTTGTGGAAAGGCTCTTGAAGCCATCCGTGGTATGGCAGGATGAGAGCAGAAATACTAGTCCGGAACCGACCATACCCCCAGCAACCGAGCACAATTCAGATATCATCGGGGGCTCGGGCACTGAAATAACACCCCCGCCCCTATAATCATGGCCGTTATTGCTCCACGGAGCAAACCCTTCCTAGCCTACCTCAATAGGCAGGAACTTCCTGATGATCAAAATGAGGCTCATCGAATAGTTCGGCGTTCTAAAGCCTATAAAGTTCATGAAGGTGAACTATACAAGAAAAGCACTAATGGGGTACTCCAGCGGTGCATCTCGGAAGAGGAGGGACGGCAACTCCTGGCTGAAATACACGCTGGTCTAGGCGGCAATCATGCCACAGCTCGGACCCTCGTAAGCAAGGCCTTGCCCGAGCAGACGCACATGCCCTTGTGTAACGCTGTGTGCGATGTCAGCTTTTCGCCAATCAAAGTCATATGCTGCCCACTGCCTTAAGAACAATCCCCATCACTTGGCCTTTTGCAGTTTGGGGCTAGATATGGTCAGACCCCTTAAAGGGGGAAGCCACAAGAAGAAATATTTACTGGTTATGGTGGATAAATTCACTAAGTGGATATAGGCCAAACCAGTTAAAACGGCTGAAGCAGGGCCAGTGATCAACTTTATATCCGACATGGTACACCATTATGGGGTCCCGCATAGCATCATCAGTGATAATGGCTCCAATTTTACAGCCGATGAGGTGAAAAACTTGTGTGCTAACTTGGGCATTAAACTCGACTATGCATCCGTCTACCACCCTCAAACAAACGGTCAGGTTGAACGGGCCAATGGCCTGATAATGAGTGGCATTAAACCCAGGCTAGTGTGCTCCCTGCGGGAGTCAGATAAGCACTGGGTGGCGGAACTCGATTCCGTACTCTGGGGGCTGCGGACTACGCCTAATCAAACGACCGAATACACACCTTTTTTCATGGTGTACGGCGCAGAAGCTGTCTTACCCTGCGACATTATTCATGAATCACCTCGAGTGCGCATGTACGAAGAGAGAGAGGCCAAGCTCGATCGGCAGGACGACCTAGACGGCCTTGAAGAGGCGCGTGATATTGCACGAGCCCGTTCCACATTTTATCAGCAACAGGCTAGGCGATACCAAAGCAGAGAAGTGCGGGCCAAGACTTATAACGTCGGCGAACTCGTTTTGCGCCTCCCAGAGAAGAAGAAGGATAAGCTCAAACCAAAATGGGAGGGGCCCTTCATTATAGATGAAGTTCTCATAGGAGGAGCCTATCGCCTTCGTAATGCATTGGATAATCGCCTGGAGCCGAATCCATGGAATGCTTCTCGGCTCCGACGATTCTATGGATAGTTCGGCCACATCCTTTTTTTGTTTTTTCTAGTTTCCTTTTTTCTCTCTCCTTTTCCTTTTTAGCTTTTCCTTTTTATATACATCCTAGGGTATGTTCGGATCCGCTGAACTGTTAGGGGTACACATCTTTAAATGTGTACACCCCACTATGACTGGGGGCTTCTTTGACGAAGCTTATTACTAAAAGCTTGTGGCTTACATCGTCTATGTCGTTTGTTATATACAATTTTCTGCCATTATATGCACCTCTATGACTTAAGTTTTTGCCAATTTGGGTTGCCTCGCTCCTGTGTTTATACCCTACGTTCCCGATTGTTCGGCTAGGGTGTAAAGGGAGCACCTCTGCGATTGTTACAAGCGGGTAATCCGGACCTGTACCTCAGATGGTTGAAGCCGAAAGCTAGCGTTCTTAAGGGAATAATTGGTCGGCAAGCAATGACAGATTGTTTACGTTTCTGTAACTCTTCTAAAAAAATATACGGGATAGGCTCCCCGTAATTCGGATCAAAGCCTAGGCATGCATAATTAAGCATGCCAACCCAAGGCAAGGAACCCTTAACGGAACTATTTTCCTCGGAAGATGTTTCTTACATTAAATAAGTAATATAATATAACTCCCCGAACAAAATTTTGTCTGTTTGAGCAATATGGCTGGGTTGCCTGGTTTCCGGACATAATAAATGTGCCTTACATTCCGACATGGTATCCGTAAACACTCCACCTTTCTGGTTTGGAGGTTGAAGCCAAAAGCCCGTGATGACAAATTTTAACATGTTCGGTTGGAGATAAGTTCGATGATAAAAATACATTGATACATAGAATCGAACGCCTACTCTTTATCTATGCCATCTATAAGACTGTCTAAACTACAGTCTTCTTGTGAGTATTTCGCAGCTATCATCACTTGGTCATATACCAAGTTCATGGGAATCTCTTTTTCGTCTGGTCCCCGAGGTCCAACTCGAGCCATATGGTTTGGATCTAGTCTGGTGTAGCGCGTCTTCACCATCGCCCACGCCTCTCATGCACCTTCTCGGCATGCAGACGCCTTCCATAGCTCGAAATGACGTCGGGCACCTTTGAACAGGTTCACCAACTCCTCCATACTTTCTAGAGGGGCATTGGATGGCCATAGAGCCTTAGCCATGTTTCTCATAGCTTTCCGGGGCCGTTCATGCACCGCAGACAGCTCTTTAAGCACGTCACCTCGAAATCCAGACATTTCCTCTTCAGGCCGACCGGTTAACAGACCTGCAATAATAGAGTTGTGACAATCCGAATTATGGGATACTATGAGTCCCTTGGATGGTTCAAAAGGTCATACCGAATATGCCGCCTTTCAACTTCTTATTCTCTTTTTGCGCGATTGATAACTGAGCCTTTAAGCTCTTTATCTCTTCGACTTGTTTATCCTTTTCCTCCTCAAGTTTGTTCTTATGATCAGTGGTCATTGTTGCCTTTTTCATCTCCGCAAGCTCTGTGGTGGCAGCATTCAGCTTTGTCTGGTTTCTTTTCAGCTCCTGGGACAACGCGTTGTTCTTCTCCCTGAGAACCTGTAGGTCATAACGATCCTTAAATCGGTTGGCCTAAACCGCTTCAAGTCTCGGGGGCTATTGGCATATATCTATTAAATTTGCACAAACCATTACCTACATATCCTTTGAAAACAGTTGAGTAACTCCAGCAAGTCCGTCCCGGGCGGCTCAGATATATGCATCCACGGAGCTGAGTGCGGTAAATTCCCGTTCAGTGAACACTGGAGCGCGCATGGCCTCTTTCAGTCAACGATGATTCATCACACTCTCCACCTCGGAATTCGTGATGGATACGTTATCTGAATCCTCATGAGGGGGCGGATCTGGCACTGTATCAGCTCCCGTCCTGGTTGACGAGTCTGGTGCCGGATTAACTGATATTCGGCTAGCAGGGCGTTTTCCCACGGTTTGCCGCGTGCTCCTCCTGAAATAAAGGTAGAGGAGAAATTTAACAATCTGATCTCATGCTTAGGCACACATCAAAGGACATACCTCTTTGAATAAGGAGGGGGCTCGACGGTGCTCCCGGTTTCCTTTCGTTTTGAGTGATCACCCTGCGTAGAGGCCGCTCTCGAGGGAGTGCGGCTTGCCGAGCGCCGATCCTATGAAGTACAGTTTAGTGTAATGGATAAGGTGCAAGTAGGGGCTTCCTTTTAAGGAAGCTTTTGGTATACTTACAATGGAGAAAGGGTAAAGGCGGGGGTAGTCGGCCGTAATAGCCACTTCCGAGCCGTCAAGGCTCGGCTGATAGAATACCCCATCATCAAACTATCTATATATATCCGGATCCTCATAGAAGCCGGGGTCTTCGTTGCGAGCGTGATCCTCTGGCTGCGGGGAGAGACAATGAATGTTCTCGACCACCTTCCTCCATGACTGTTTTAAGACAACAAGAGTAATTTGATTAGCATGCCTCGATAACAAGGTAAAACAGTGTTGATAATCAAAAGCTTACCCATTCAGTGGGGTTGTACATGGAAAAACCTTCTCGGCAGTTTAAGCGAAGGAAGTCTTCTTTCTCCCCTTATACAGATCGGCCAGGATCATGGCCAATTCGGCTGGGGTATCCGGGCCCTTGCGTCTGTGACGAGATGCGTCGTCTTCTCCGCTGTAACACCATAAAGGAGTTACTCTGGACTGAAGGGGTTGAATACATCGTTTTATTGCGATGGCCATGACTTTGATTATCGAGAGCTCGGAATGAGCAAGTAATCTGACCTTGCTGACCAGCCTCTTTACTTATGCACTGTCTTCCTCCTTAGGACTCCAGGGGGCGCCAATTGAGGTGTTTCTTCAAAGGAGCACTGGATAATTCAGAGAGGCCGCGCCGAACCGGGTCCGAAAGGGGACGTCCTCAATGTAAAACCATTCCGAAGACCATTCTTGGGATACCTCTTTGGGAGTTCCAATGGGGTAGCCCGATCCGGCTATATGCCATACTTCGGCGCCGCCCACTTCAAATATGGAACCTCCTCGATGATGAGGAACAAGGCAAAAGAACTTTCTCGATAGTTCAAAATGAGCCTCACAGCCTAGAAACAGTTCACAAAGAGCAACAAAACCCGAGATGTCCATAATAGAACCTGGAGTGAGATTGTGCAGCTGGATCCCGTAGAACTCTAACATGCCCCTGAGAAAGGGGTGGATCGGGAATCCTAAGCCCACAGAAGAAACGAAAAAAGCACACTCTCTCCTCCTTGTTGGGGTTGGGGAAATTTTCTGCTAGCACATCATTGTCGATCGAGGCCAATCCCGCTCGCACAGAGACTAGATCTGCGAGAGGGAGATATCCATGCGTCTGAACTCGACTCAATTGAAGATGAGACATGGAGCAGCTCCGCCAATCACCCTCTTGAGGGCCATGAGGACGCGAAGAAGAGCTAGGAGCGCTGGGCATGTTTTGAAGTTTTTATGGCTGGTCCTGATGTTTTCTGAACGATGTGGATGGCGTTTGGGGATCTAACCTCTTTATATAGGCCTCGTACCTGTGTGGTCAGGGGTGTGTTTGTAAAAAGTTATTACGGACTGTTCGCATTCGCCCGACGCATGGAAATCAAGGCGACGACAAGGAAGGAGTCATTAAGGCAGAACGTGCAGGTCAGGGCCGGACTGTCATCCGTCCGAAGTATGATGGAGAACCTGCCTTGCAAAGCCGAAGACACAAGCCGGATACTACATCGTCATTGAAGGCAAGTTCGGGGGCTACTGAGGGAGTCCTGGATTAGGGGGTCCTCGGGTGCCCAACCTATTTAATATGGGCCGGACTGATGGGCCGTGAAGATACAAACAGAAGACTTTCCCCCATGTCCGGATAGAATTCCTGTATGCGTGGATGGCAAGATTGGTGTCCGCATATGTTATTTCCTTCCCCCACAAACCGACTCTGTACAACCGTAGACCCCTCCGGTGTGTATATAAACCGGAGGGTTTAGTCCATAGAGGCTATCAGAATTCTCATAGGCTAGACAGCTACGGTTTAGCCATTACGATCTCGAGGTAGATCAACTCTTGTAACCCCTATACTCATTGAATACAATCAAGTAGGACGTAGGGTTTTACCTCCTTTAAGAGGGCCCGAATCTGGGTAAACATTGTGTCCCCATCGTCCCTTGTTACCATTGATCCTCAGACGCACAAATCGGGACCCCCTACCCGAGATCTGCCGGTTTCGACACCGACACTCATTACGAGATTTCATGAAGTAGAGCCAAGTGTAGAAAGAGAATGTTGGGGAACATAGCATGCAATTTCAAAAAAAATCCTACGAACATGCAAGATCTATCTAGGAGATGCAAAGCAACGAGACGGGGAGAGTGTGTTCACGTACCCTCGTAGACCGAAAGAGGAAGCGTTATGTAAACACGGTTGATGTAGTCGAACGTCTTCACGATCCAACCGATCTAAGTACCAAACGTACGGCACCTCCGTGTTCAGCACACGTTCAGCTCGATGACGTCCCTCGAGCTCTTGATCCAGTAGAGGGTCGAGGGAGAGTTCTGTCAGCACGACGGCGTGGTGATGGTGTTGGTGATGTGATCCGCGCAGGGCTTCGCCTAAGCACTACGACGCTATGACTGGAGGAGTAAACTGTGGAGGGGGGCACCGCACACGGCTAAGAAACAACTGTTGTGTCTCCAAGGGGTGCCCTGCACATGTATATAAAGGAGGGAGAGGGAGGAGGCCGGCCCTAGGGGGCGCGCCATAAGGGGGGAGTCCTACTAGGGAACACATTGTGATTCCCTTAGTGGTGTCATGTGAACATCGACTACATGACACTTCACCATATTTGGGCCTAAGGGAACGCATTGTGGAGTAGCAATTAGATGGTGGGTTGCGAGAGTGACAGAAGCTTAATCCCCAGTTTATGCACTATTTCGTAAGGGACCGATTGGATCCAAAAGTTTAATGCTATGGTTATAATTTATTCTTAATACTTTTCTCGTAGTTGCCGATGATTGCGGGAGGGTTAATCATAAGTAGGAGGTTTCTTCAAGTAAGAACAACACCTAAGCACCAGTCCACCCACATATCAAATTATCAAAGTAGCGAACACAAATCAAACCAACATGATGAAAGTGACTAGATGAAATTCCCGTGTACCCTCAAGAACGCTTTGCTTATCATAAGAGACCGTTTTGGCTTGTCCTTTTCCTCAAAAGGATTGGGCTACCTTGATGCACTTTTGTTACAACTATCGTTACTTGCTCGTTACAAATTATCTTGCTATCAAACTACTCCGCTACTTACAATTTTAGCACTTGCAGACATTACCTTACTAAAAACTACTTGTCATTTCCTTCTGCTCCTCGTTGGGTTCAACACTCTTACTTACCGAAAAGAGCTACAATTGATCCGCTATACTTGTGGGTCATCAAGGCTATTTTCTGGTGCCGTTGCCGGGGAGTGAAGCGCCTTTGGTAAGGAAACATTTATATAGTGTGCTGAAATTGATTGTCACTTGTTACTATGGAAAACAATCCTTTGAGGGGTTTGTTCGGGGTATCTTCACCTCGTCCGGAACCACAATTAGCTACCCCTCAACCTACTGCACCTATTGAAAATGTTGAATATGAAATTCCTTCAGGTATGATAGAACAACTGCTAGCTAATCCTTATGCAGGAGATGGAACCGAACATCCTGATATGCACTTGATATATGTGGAACAAATTTGCGGATTGTTTAAGCTTGCAGGTTTACCCAGGGATGAAGTGATGAAAAAGGTTTTCCCTTTATCTTTGAAGGGAAAATCATTGGCATGGTATAGGCTATGTGATGATATCGGATCATGGAATTGGAATCGTTTGAAATTGGAGTTCCACCAAAAAAATTATCCTATGCATCTAGTTCATCGTGATTGGAATTATATATATAATTTTTAGCCTCGTGAAGGAGAAAGTATCGCTCTAGCTTGGGGGAGGCTTAAGTCAATGTTATATTCATGCCCCAATCATGAGCTCTCAAGAGAAATTATTCTCCAGAACTTTTATGCTCGACTTTCTCGTAATGACCAAACCATGCTTGATACTTCTTGTGCTGGTTCTTTTATGAAGAAGACTATTGAATTCCGGTGAGATCTTTTGGAAAGAATTAAACGCAACTCTGAAGATTGGGAACTCGCAAAGGTAAAGAGTCAGGTATTAAACTTAAGTATGATTGTGTTAAATCTTTTATGGATACCGATGCTTTTCAAAAGTTTAGCACTAAATATGGACTTGACTCTGAGATAGTAGCCTCCTTTTGTGAATCATTTGCTACTCATGTTGAACTCCCTAAGGAGAAGTGGTTTAAATATCACCCACCTATTAAAGAAGAAATTAAGAAACAAGTACCAGTTAAAGAAGAAACTATAATTTATAATGTTAATCCAGTTGTCCCTTCTGCTTATATTGAGAAACCACCTTTTCCTGTTAGGATAAAGGAACATGCTAAAGTTTCAATTGTGGTTAACAAAAGCTATATTAGAACACCTAAACCTGATGAACAAATCAAAGTAGAACCTAGCATTGCTATGGCTAAAGATCTCTTAGAAGAAGATATAGATGGGCATGTTATTTACTTCTGTGAAGAAGCTGCTAGAATTGCTAAACCTGATAGAAAAGATAAACATAGACCTGTTGTTGGCAAGCCTGTTATTTCAGTTAAAATAGGAGATTACTGTTATCATGGTTTATGTGACATGGGTGATAGTGTGAGTGCTATTCCTTACACTTTATATGAAGAAATTATGAAAGACATAGCACCTGCTGAGATAGAAGAAATAGATGTTACTATTAAACTTGCTAATAGAGACACAATATCACCAATTGGGATTGTTAGAGATGTTGAAGTCTTGTGTGTGAAAATAAAATACCCTACTGATTTTCTTGTTCTTGGTTCCCCACAAGATGACTTTTATCCCATTATCTTTGGTAGACCTTTCTTGAACAAGTTAATGCTAAGATAGATTGTAAGAAACAAACTATGGGTGTTAGCTTTGGTGATGAGTCTCATGAGTTTAATTTTTCCAAGATTAGTTGAAATCATCATGAAAAAGAATTGCCTAGTAAGGATGAATTAATTGGTCTTGCTTCTATTGCTGTACCACCTACTGATCCTTTAGAACAATATTTGCTAGACCATGAAAATGATTTACATATGCATGAAAGAAATGAAATAGATAAAATTTTCTTTGAACAACGTCCTCTACTTAAACACAATTTGCCTATTCAAACTCTTGGAGGTCCTCTCCTCCACCTAAAGGTGATCCTGTGTTTGAATTAAAACAATTGCCAGACACTTTGAAATATGCTTATCTTGATGAAAAGAAAATATATCCTGTTATTATCAGTGCTAACCTTTCAGAACATGAAGAAGAAAGATTATTGAAAGTTCTAAGGAAGCACCGGGCTGCTATTGGATACACTCTTGACGATTTAAAGGGCATTAGTCCCACTCTATGTCAGCATAAAATTAATATGGAACCTGATGCTAAACCCATTGTTGATCACCAACGTCGGTTAAATCCGCAGATGAAAGAAATGGTAAGAACGGAAATATTAAAACTTCTGGAAGCAGGTATAACCTATCCCATAGCTGATAGTAGATGGGTAAGTCCTGTTCATTGTGTCCCTAAGAAAGGAGGTATTATTGTTGTTCCTAATGATAAGAATGAACTTATTCCACGGAGAATTGTTATAGGCTATAGAATGGTAATTGATTACAGAAAATTAAATAAAGCAACTAGAAAAGATCATTACCCTTTGCCTTTTGTTGATCAAATGATTGAAACATTATCTAAGCACACACACTTTTGCTTCCTTGATGGATATTCTGGTTTTTCACAAATACCTGTTTCTCAACCTGATCAAGAAAAGACCACTTTTACTTGTCCCTTTGGAACTTATGCTTATAGATGTATGCCTTTTGGTTTATGTAATGCACCTGCTACCTTTCAAAGATGTATGCCTGCTATATTCTCTGACTTTTGTGAAAAGATTGTTGAGGTTTTCATGGATGACTTTTATGTTTATGGGAAGTCTTTTGATGATTGTTTAAGCAATCTTGAGCGAGTTTTGCAAAGATGTGAACAAACAAATCTAGTCTTGAATTGGGAGAAGTGCCACTTTATGGTTAATGAAGGCATTGTCTTGGGTCATAAAATTTCTAAAAGAGGTATTGAAGTGGACCAAGCTAAGGTTGATGCCATTGAGAAGATGCCATGTCCTAAGGACATCAAAGGTATTCGTAGTTTCCTAGGTCATGCTGGTTCCTATAGGAGATTTATCAAAGACTTCTCTAAAATTTCTAGGCCTCTCACTAGTCTCTTGCAAAAGGATATTCCTTTTGTTTTTGATGATGATTTTCTTGAAGCCTTTGAAACACTCAAGAAAGCCTTAATTTCTGCACCTTGTCCAACCACCTAGTTGGAACTTGCCTTTTGAAATTATGTGTGATGCTAGTGATTATGATGTTGGTGCTGTTCTAGGACAAAGAGTTGATAAGAAATTGAATGTTATTCATTATGCTAGCAAAACTCTAGACAGTGCTCTACTACTGAAAAAGAATTTTTAGCAGTGGTGTTTGCTTGTGATAAATTTAGACCTTATATTGTTGATTCCAAGGTAACTGTTCACGCAGACCATGATGCTATTAAATATCTTATGGAAAAGAAAGATGCTAAACCTAGACTTATTCTTTGGGTTCTCTTGTTACAAGAATTTGATTTACATATCATTGATAGAAAAGGAGCCGAGAACCCCGTAGCTGATAACTTGTCTAGGCTTGAAAATGTGCTTAATGACCCACTACCTATTGATGATAGTTTTCCTGATGAGCAGTTAGCTGCAATAAATGTTGCTAATAGTACTCCTTGGTATGCTGACTATGCTAATTACATTGTTGCTAAATATTTACCACCTAGCTTTACATACCAACAAAAGAGAAAATTCTTCTTTGATTTAAGACATTACTTTTGGGATGACCCACATCTTTATAAATAAGGAGAGATGGTATTATTAGACGTTGTGTACCTGAGCATGAACAGGGACAAATCCTACGGAAATGTCACTCCGAGGCTTATGGAGGGCATCATGCTGGAGATAGAACTGCTCACAAGGTATTGCAATCTGGATTTTATTGGCCTACTCTCTTCATGGATGCCCGTAAGTTTGTCTCATCTTGTGATGAATGTCAAAGAATAGGTAATATCGGTAAGCGTCAAGAAATTCCTATGAATTATTCACTTGGTGTTGAACCATTTGATGTTTGGGGATTTGATTACATGGGACCTTTTGCTTCCTCTAATGGGTATACACATATTTTGGTTGCTATTGATTATGTTACTAAATGGGTAGAAGCTATTCCAACCAGTAGTGCTGGTCACAACACCTCTATTAAAATGCTTAAGGAAGTTATTTTCCCAAGGTTTGGAGTCCGTAGATATTTAATGACTGATGGTGGTTCACACTTTATTCATGGTGCTTTCCGTAAAATGCTTGCTAAGTATGATGTTAACCACAGAATTGCATCACCCTATCATCCTCAGTCTAGTGGTCAAGTTGAACTTAGCAATAGAGAAATAAAATTAATTTTGCAAAAGACTGTTAATAGGTCCAGGAAGAATTCGTCTAAGAAATTAGATGACGCACTTTGGGCTTATAGAACAGCATATAAAAATCCTATGGGTATGTCTCCTTATAAAATGGTTTATGGAAAAGCTTGTCATTTTCCTCTTGAGTTAGAACATAAAGCATATTGGGTAGTCAAAGAGCTCAATTATGACTTCAAACTTGCTGGTGAAAAAAGGTTATTTGATATTAGCTCATTAGATGAATGGATAACCCAAGCTTATGAAAATGCAAAATTATTTGAAGAAAAAGTCAAAAGATGGCATGACAAAAGAATCCAAAAACGCGAGTTTAAAGTCAGAGAATATGTTCTTTTGTACAACTCTCGTTTTAGATTTTTTGCAGGAAAGCTCCTCTCAAAATGGGAAGGCCCATATGTCATCGAGGAGGTTTACCTGTCTGGAGCCATCAAAATAAATAATTCCGAAGGTACTAACCTGAAGGTTGTCAATGGGCAACGAATAAAGCATTATATCTCAGGTACGCATATTAATGTTGAAAGTAATATTATTCAAACTTTGACACCGGAAGAACACATAAAAGAGTCCTTCCGGAACACTCCAGAATCGTGAAAATAAAGAGGTCGTGATACGGTAAGTAAACGGACTCTGAAAAATCCGCAAAAATATTTTTTATCAGTTTTGGAATATTTTAGAATTTTGGAAATAAAGAAACTCCCAGGAAGCGTCCCTACTCCATTTTTCTTCCGTATGATTGTCCTCCAAGATAAAAAAATCTATATATACTTCCCGAACCTGTTAACCACCGTATCGCGGAGAAATCCTCTGTTCTCTTTTCTTGTTGTTTCCGGTCAGATTTGTCAAGCCAGGCATCATGTCTTCTTGCTCCTCCAACAACATGGAAGAAGATGCTTGGCTGATGAAGATCGAGATGAAGAGGGAGGAGCCCACAGACGCCGTTAAGGGAGACAAGGGCAAGGAAGCTACTGTACATCCATCCCTGGTGGCAGCACAAGCACTGCTGGCCGAGGAAGAGGAGGAAGATATCCTTAAACCCTACCTTACTCATCTTACTCCTGCTGAGATTGAAGCTTTTCGCGTCATTGAAATAGTTCGCATACAGAATAAGTATCTTACTCGCGAAATATTCTGCATCAAGAGCACATCATCCATCTCCGGAGCGTCATCCGTCGGTTGGAAAACCTCTTGATCCTTAAGGATAGGATCGCTTCATCACCACCATCATCTTCTTCACCACCAAAGGAGAACTGAGTATCGGGTATGGGCACTCCCCTTAGCTTCGCCAAGCTTGGGGGAGGTGCCCCGGTATCGTATCACCCCAATATCTTTTTGCTTTTACTTATCTTGGCTCGATCTTTTGCTTTAGATGAAATGAAGTTTAGTTCGATCCTTTCTTGTTTGAGATTTTTCTTAGTTATCTATCATTGTAATCGTGTGCAAGTTATATAATAAAGTTAGTTTGAGTTTTTTGCTTTCTTTACTTTCATGTTGCCAATAAAGAAAAGAATAAGAAAGAAAAACAAAAAGAAAAAGGAAGTAAATAAAAGAAAGGAAATAAATCAATAAGATTATATACTAATCCTATGGTAGGTGATAGCACCACGTAAGGAAAAGTATAAGTAGAAAATTTTATTAGAGATTGACAAACATAGCATTAGTCAATGATGCAACTCATGAAAGAATTAATAAGGGAAGAGAATATTCACATATAAATATACTATCCTAGAAATCTTTTGTGATTGTGAACCCTCATCAAAATATTATATACCAAAGTTGTTGACGTTGGACAAGGAAGACAACTTAATGATTTATGTTTGTTTATATTCACATAGAAGTCATATTGTCATAGATCCTTTAACATGCGATGCTTGCCCCTATCTTTGCTAGCAAAAAATTCCACACTAAGTAGAGATACTACTTGTGCATCCAAAAACCCTTAAACCCAAATCTTATTTTCAAGTGTCCACCATACCTACCTAGGGATTGAGCAAGATCCCTCAAGTAAGTTTCCATCGGTGCAAAAAGGCAATAAAAATTGCTTCTAAATGTGTGAGATCATTTAGTGTAAGAGAAAATTGAGCGTTGTACGAACTTGGATGACAAAGAATAAAAGTGACAGACTGCATAAAGGTTGTCATCTTAAGGGGCAATACAACATGGCGTTCTCTTGCACTAAGGGATTGAGCATACAAACAAATAAGCGCATGGCAACCTCTGATTCCCTCTGCGAAGGGCCTATCTTTTACTTTTATGCAAAGAGTCAAAGTTTTCCTTGTATTCCTTTTATTTTTCTCCTTTGGCAAGCATCATGTGGTGAGGAAAGATCTAGGCACATATGTCCAGTTGAATATAGATAGCATGAGTTATTATTGTTGACATCACCTTTGAGGTGAGTATGTTGGGAGGCGAAACTATAAGCCCCTATCTTTCTATGTGTAAGGTTGAAACGTTTTGCTCATGGGTACAAGGTGAGTGTTAGCAATCATAGAAGACTATATGATGGTTGAGTATGTGGACTTGCCTAAAGGCTCCGATACGTGACCCTTCCTGAAAAGATGATTTATTGTAGTTGCAAAGTTGACTGAGAACATAGTTTGTTGGTTTCTAATAGAGTTTTTGCTTTATACTTCGATTGTGTGATGAACTATTACTTATTCATGAGAAGTATATGATAAAAGTTCTACGATAAAAGTTCTATGTTTAATTTTGTTGCTGTTATAATAATCAACATGATGCTTCTATGTCCGTATTTTGTTTTTATCGACACCTCTCTCTCAAAGCATGTGGACATGTTTTTCGAGTTCGGTTTTCGCTTGAGGACAAGCGAGGTCTAAGCTTGGGGGAGTTGATACGTCCATTTTGCACCATGTTTTCTTACTGTTATTTATAATGTTTTTATCCATAATAATGCTTTTTGGAGTAATTCTAATGCCTTTTCTCTCATAATTTGCAAGTAACACACCAAGAGGGAGAATTCCGGCAGCTGGAAATCTAGACCTGGAAAAGCTACGTCAGGCCACCTATTCTGCACAACTCCAAACAAGCTAAAACTTCACGGAGATTTTTGATGGAATATTTAAGTAATACTGGAGCCAATAACCACCAGAGGGGGGCCACCAGGTGGGCACAACCCACCTGGGCGCGCCAGGCCCCTGTCCTTTGCCTCAAAGGGATTGGGCTACCTTGCTGCACTTTTGTTACAACTATCATTACTTGCTCGTTAGAAATTATCTTGCTATCAAACTACTCCGCTACTTACAATTTCAGCACTTGCATACATTACGCTACTGAAAACTACTTGTCATTTCCTTTTGCTCCTCGTTGGGTTCGACACTCTTACTTATCGAAAAGAGCTACAATTGATCCCCTATACTTGTGGGTCATCAACCGGCAAGTCCCTTTACTCGTTCCGTAATGCATCATCCCGTAACTAACTCATTAGTCACATTGCTTGCAAGGCTTATAGTGATGTGCATTACCGAGAGGGCCCAGAGATACCTCTCCGATACTCAGAGTGACAAATCTAATCTCGATCTATGCCAACCCAACAAAAACCTTCGGAGACACGTGTAGAGCATCTTTATAATCACCTAGTTATGTTCTGACATTTGATAGCACACAAGGTGTTCCTCCGGTATTCGGGAGTTGCATAATCTCATAGTGAGAGGAATATGTATAAGTCATGAAGAAAGCAATAGCAATAAAACTTAACAATCATTATGCTAAGCTAACGGATGGGTCTTGTCCATCACATCATTCTCTAATGATGTGATCCTGTTCATCAAATGACAACACATGTCTATGGTTGATGTCTACTATGCAACCTTCTTCTTGTAGACGTTGTTGGGCCTCCAAGTGCAGAGGTTTGTAGGACAGTAGCAAATTTCCCTCAAGTGGATGACCTAAGGTTTATCAATCCGTGGGAGGCGTAGGATGAAGATGGTCTCTCTCAAACAACCCTGCAACCATATAACAAAGAGTCTCTTGTGTCCCCAACACACCCAATACAATGGTAAATTGTATAGGTGCACTAGTTCGGTGAAGAGATGGTGATACAAGTGCAATATGGATGGTAGATATAGGTTTTTGTAATCTGAAAATATAAAAACAGCAAGATAACTAATGATAAAAGTGAGCGTAAACGGTATTGCAATGCTTGGAAACAAGGCCTAGGGTTCATACTTTCACTAGTGCAAGTTCTCTCAACAATAATAAGATAATTGGATCATATAAATATCCCTCAACATGCAACAAAGAGTCACTCCAAAGTCACTAATAGCGGACAACAAACAAAGAGATTATGGTAGGGTACGAAACCACCTCAAAGTTATCCTTTCTGATCAATCTATTCAAGAGTCCGTAGTAAAATAACATGAAGCTATTCTTTCCATTCGATCTATCATAGAGTTCGTACTAGAATAACACCCTAAGACACAAATCAACCAAAACCCTAATGTCACCTAGATACTCCAATCTCACCTCAAGTATCCATGGGTATGATTATACGATATGCATCACACAATCTCGGATTCATCTATTCAACCAACACTAAGAACTTCAAAGAGTGCCCCAAAGTTTCTACCGAAGAGTCAAGACGAAAACGTGTGCCAACCCCTATGCATAAGTTCACAAGGTCACTGAACCGCAAGTTGATCACCAAAACATACATCAAGTAGATCACGTGAATATCCCATTGTCACCACAGATAAGCACATGCAAAACATACATAAAGTGTTCTCAAATCCTTAAAGACTCAATCCGATAAGATAACTTCAAAGGGAAAACTCAATCCATTTCAAGAGAGTGGAGGGGGAGAAACATCATAAGATCCAACTATAATAGCAAAGCTCGCGATACATCAAGATCGTGCCAAATCAAGAACACGGGAGAGAGAGAGATCAAACACATACCCTCAGCCCCGAGGGTGAACTACTCCCTCCTCGTCATGGAGAGCGCCGGGATGATGAAGATGGCCACCGGTGAGGGATCCCCCCCTCCGGCAGGGTGCCGGAACAGGGTCCCGATTGGTTTTTGGTGGCTACAGAGGCTTGCGGCGGTGGAACTCCCGATCTATTCTACTCCCTGATGGTTTTAGGGTATGTTGGTATATATAGGAGGAAGAAAGACGTCAGGGGAGCCACGAGGGGACCACGAGGGTGGAGGGCGCGCCCAGGGGGGGTGGGCGCGCCCCCCTGCCTTATGCCTTCCTCGTTGATCCCCCGACGTGCACTCCAAGTCTCCCGGATTGCTTTCTTTCCAAAAATAACTTTTCCGAAGGTTTCATTCCGTTTGGACTCCATTTGATATTCCTTTTATGCGAAACACTAAAACAAGGGAAAAACAGAAACTGGCACTGGGCTCTGGGTCAATAGGTTAGTCCCAAAAGTAATATAAAAGTGCATACTAAATCCCATAAAACATCCAAGATGGATAATATAATAGCATGAATACTTCATAAATTATAGATACGTTGGAGACGTATCATAAACTTTCTTGAAAACTTACAAACCGTGTTATTAGTCATCAAACAATTACAATTCATCTTATTTTCAGGAAGAGTCTATGTCAGAGCTTTGATTTAGCAAATCCCACATACTCAACTATCATATAGTCTTCCATGATTGCTACCACTCAAAGCATATTTTTAGAACAAATAGTATTCATCGAACATAGAGAAAGATAGGGGCTTAATGTTTCGCCTCCCAACCTTTTACCTCAGAGGTAATGTCAACAGTAATAATTCATGCTCAAATATACTTGAATGGCCATATATGCCTAGATCTTTCCATCATATGATGCTTGCCAACTAAAGAGTAGGTTGGAATGAGAAGGAATACTACTAACTCTTGCATAAAAGTAAAAGATAGGCCCTTCGCAGAGGGAAGCAGGGATTTGCAGAGGTGCCAGAGCTCGAAGCAAAAACAGAGATGAAAATAATTTTGAGAGGTATGCTTTCATTGTCAACATAACGACCAAGAGTTCCCAATATCTTCCATACTACATACATTATAGGTGGTTCCCAAACAGAAAGGTAAAGATTTTTACTCCCCCTCCACCAACAATCATCAATCCACGGCTTGCCCGAAACAACGGGTGCCTCCAACTAACATCAATCCTGGGGGAGTTTTGTTTGCAATTATTTTTGATTTGATTTCAATCTTTTGATCATGGGACTGGGCATCCCAGTTACCAACCATTTTCTCGTGAATGATGAACGGAGTCCACTCATCGTGAGAATAACCCACCTAGCATGGAAGATACTGCTAGCCCCTAGTCGCTACATGAGCGATTCGGGCATACAAAGCAGATTATTATTTGAAGGTTTAGAGTTTGGCACATGCAAATTTACTTGGAACGGCTGGTAAATACCGCATATAGGTAGGTATGGTGGACACTCATGGAATAAACTTGGTTCAAGGAATTTGGATGCACAAGCAGTATTCCCGCTTAGTACAGATATTTTGGCTAGCAAAGGATTCTAAATAGCAAGCACCACATGTTAGAGGATCCATAACAATATAACTTCTATACAAATATACCCAAGCATAACTCATTATGTTGTCTTCCTTGTCCAACTTCAACTAATTTGCTCAGATTTGAAAATAATTAATGGGGTTCACAATCATAGAAGATGTCCAAGATAGTATATTTATATGTGAAATCTCTCTTCCTTCAATATTCTTTCATGAATTGTTCAAGTGACCAATACAATGTTTGCTAACCTTCAATAAATTTACCACCTCTACTTCTTTATGTGAAGGCATTACTCCCCATGGGAAAGGAATATGAAACATATTTAATTTCAGATTTATGACATTCAAATCATTCAACCATTTACTCATAGGATATAAGTGAAGCACACGAGTAAATGACACACTACTCCAAAAAGATATAAGTGAAGATCAATGAGTAGTTAAATAATTATGTAGATATATGAAGACTCTCTCTCATTTAATAATTTCAGATCTTGATAATTTATTCAAACAGCAAGCAAAGCTAAAGAAAATAAAATGACGCTCCAAGCAAAACACATATCATGTGGTGAATAAAAATATAGCTCCAAGTAAAGTTACCGATGAACGAAGACGAAAGAGGGGATGCCTTCCGGGGCATCCCCAAGCTTAGGATCTTGGTTGTCCTTGAATATTACCTTGGGGTGCCTTGGGAATCCCCAAGCTTAGGCTCTTGCCACTCCTTATTCCGTAGTCCATCGAATCTTTACCCAAAACTTGAAAACTTCACAACACAAAACTTAACAGAAAATCTCGTGAGCTCCGTTAGCGAAAGAAAACAAAACACCACTTCAATGTACTGTAATGAACTCATTCTTTATTTATATTGGTGTTAAACCTACTGTATTCCAACTTATCTATGGTTTATAAACTATTTTACTAGCCATAGATTCATCAAAATAAGCAAGCAACACAATGAAAACAGAATCTGTCAAAAACAGAACAGTCTGCAGTAATCTGTATCAAACGTATACTTCTGTAACTCCAAAAATTCTAAAATAAATTGGTGGACCTGAGGAATTTGTCTAGTAATCATATGCAAAAACAATCAACTAAATAGCACTCTCCAGTAAAAAGTTGAAGCTAATCTCATGAGCGCTAAAGTTTCTGTTTTTTACAGCATGATCATAAAGACTTCACCCAAGTCTTCCCAAAGGTCCTACTTGGCACAAACACTAATTGAAACATAAAACCACATCTAACCAGAGGCTAGATGATTTATTTATTCCTAAACAGAACCAAAAATCAATAAACTAAAATAAAATTGGGTTGCCTCCCAACAAGCGCTATCGTTTAACGCCCCTAGCTAGGCATGATGATTTCAATGATGCTCACACAAAACATAAGAATTGAAACATAAGGAGAGCATCATGAAGAATATGACTAGCACATTTAAGTCTAACCCACTTCCTATGCATTGGGATTTTGTGAGCAAATAACTTATGGGAACAATAATCAACTAGCATAGGAAGGCAAAACAAGCATAACTTCAAAACTTTAAGCACATAGAGAGGAAACTTGATATTATTGCAATTTCTACAAGCATATGTTCCTCCCTCATAATAATTTTCAGTAGCATCATGAATAAATTCAACAATATAACCAGCACCTAAAGCATTCTTTTCATGATCTACAAGCATAGAAAATTTACTACTCTCCACATAAGCAAAATTCTTCTCATTCGGAATAGTGGGAGTATCATAAGAGACTTGAATACTATAAATTGTTTCCACATTAAAAGAGTAATGTTCAGAAAAAGGGGAATCATAATCATGACAAGTTTTATAAATATAATCATCACTACTTTTTATAGCATAAGTTTCATCACAACAATCATCATAAGTAGCAACTTTGTTCTCATCATAATCAATTGAAAGCTCTTCCAAGATAGTGGAATCATTACTAAATAAAGTCATGACCTCTCCAAATCCACTTTCATAATTATCATAATAATATTCAACATCCTCCAAAATAGTGGGATCATTACTTCCTAAATTTGACACTCTTCCAAACCCACTTTCATCAATATAATCATCATAAGTAAGAGGCATTCTATCATCATAACAAATTTGCATATCAAAACTTGGGAGGCTAAAAATATCATCTTCATTAAACGTAGCATCCCCAAGCTTGGGACAAACATTAATTGCAGCAAATATATTCTCAAAAACATCATCTTCTTCAAACATAGCATCCCCAAGCTTGGGCCTTTTCATATCATAAGCATAATCACTCTCATTATTAATAGTATGGATAGCACCAATAGTATAGCAATTATCATATTCATTTTTATGAGGCACAACAATAATAGGAGCAACATTATTTGGGAGAGATATATTTTTACCTCTCTTCCTTTTTATTTTCTTCTTCTTCACCACATCATGTGTGGGTTCAATCCTCTTTTTGGAGCTCCTTATTAATGAGATTGGTTGAATAGAAGGCTCCTCCTCATTACCTGATTCATCATAAGAAATAATAGGAGAATATTGGGAAGTCTCTTCCCTTTCGTTAGTATTCTCTTCATCTTCTATTTGTTTTCTTTTCTTTATGTAATTGGCAATATAAGGATTTTCAATGCAATTCACCGCACAATACATATAAATTTATATCAAAATGAAGAACTCTATCAAGGGCAAATTCTGGAATAACCTTAGTTATACGTTTCGTTTCTTCATAACCCAAGAGCAAACTAAGTTCATTATGATGTGCAAGGGAAATCAAGTCATCACAATTTTTGGACACGATACGATCATGAAACAATTTGCATTGGGTACTGAAATGATCATGTTCATTGCTAAGTTCACAAGTACGGCTAAGAAAATTTAAATTTTCAGCACAAACACCTAGCCTTTCTTGCAACCATTTAGTTTCTAAATGCTTATGCCTCTTGCAATATCTATCTTCCCTATTTGGTGTGTACTTGCAAACCCAATGCACTCCACAAAAATTGACATGTTTATAGGAGACATTTTCATCATAACTAGTGCAATCATCATTAGTACTATGGATATTCAAGGAGTTCATACTAACAACATTGCAATAATGCTCATCATTCAAAGATTTAGTGCAAAACATTTTAATGCATTCTTCTTCTAACACTTTGGCACAATTTTCCTTCCCATCATACTCACGAAAGATATTAAAAAGATGAAGCGTATGAGGTAAACTCAATTCCATTTTTTTGTAGTTTTCTTTTATAAACTAAACTAGTGCTAAAACAAGAAACAAAAAGATTCGATTGCAAGATATAAAGATATACCTTCAAGCACTCACTCCCCGGCAACGGCGCTAGAAAAGAGCTTAGTTGACGGGGTGTGAGTGCCGCTTACCTAGCCTCCCCGGCAACGGCGCCAGAAAAGAGCTTGATGTCTACTACGCGACCTTCTTCTTGTAGACGTTGTTGGGCCTCCAAGTGCAGAGGTTTGTAGGACAGTAGCAAATTTCCCTCAAGTGGACGACCTAAGGTTTATCAATCCATGGGAGGCGTAGGATGAAGATGGTCTTTCTCAAACAACCCTGCAACCATATAACAAAGAGTCTCTTGTGTCCCCAACACACCCAATACAATGGTAAATTGTATAGGTGCACTAGTTCGGCGAAGAGATGGTGATACAAGTGCAATATGGATGGTAGATATAGGTTTTTGTAATCTGAAAATATAAAAACAGCAAGATAACTAATGATAAAAGTGAGCGTAAACGGTATTGCAATGCTAGGAAACAAGGCCTAGGGTTCATACTTTCACTAGTGCAAGTTCTCTCAACAATAATAAGATAATTGGATCATATAACTATCCCTCAACATGCAACAAAGATTCACTCCAAAGTCACTAATAGCGGAGAAGAAACAAAGAGATTATGGTAGGGTACGAAACCACCTCAAAGTTATCCTTTCTGATCAATCTATTCAAGAGTCCGTAGTAAAATAACATGAAGCTATTCCTTCCGTTCGATCTATCATAGAGTTCGTACTAGAATAACACCCTAAGACACAAATCAACCAAAACCCTAATGTCACCTAGATACTCCAATCTCACCTCAAGTATCCATGGGTATGATTATACGATATGCATCACACAATCTCGGATTCATCTATTCAACCAACACTAAGAACTTCAAAGAGTGCCCCAAAGTTTCTACCGAAGAGTCAAGACGAAAACGTGTGCCAACCCCTATGCATAAGTTCACAAGGTCACTAAACCCGTAAGTTGATCACCAAAACATACATCAAGTAGATCACGTGAATATCCCATTGTCACCATAGATAAGCACATGCAAAACATACATAAAGTGTTCTCAAATCCTTAAAGACTCAATCCGATAAGATAACTTCAAAGGGAAAACTCAATCCATTTCAAGAGAGTGGAGGGGGAGAAACATCATAAGATCCAACTATTATAGCAAAGCTCGCGATACATCAAGATCGTGCCAAATCAAGAACATGGGAGAGAGAGAGATCAAACACATAGCTACTTGTACATACCCTCAGCCCCGAGGGTGAACTACTCCCTCCTCGTCATGGAGAGCGCCGGGATGATGAAGATGGCCACCGGTGAGGGATCCCCCCTCTGGCAGGGTGCCGGAACAGGGTCCCGATTGGTTTTTGGTGGCTACAGAGGCTTGCGGCGGCGGAACTCCCGATCTATTCTGCTCCCCGATGGTTTTAGGGTATATTGGTATATATAGGAGGAAGAAATACATCAGGGGAGCCACGAGGGTGGAGAGCGCGCCCAGGGGGGTGGGCGCGCCCCCTGCCTCGTGGCTTCCTCGTTGATCCCCTGACGTGCACTCCAAGTCTCCCGGATTGCTTTCTTTCCAAAAATAACTTTTCCGAAGGTTTCATTCCGTTTGGACTCCGTTTGATATTCCTTTTCTGCGAAACACTGAAACAAGGGAAAAACAGAAACTGGCAGTGGGCTCTGGGTCAATAGGTTAGTCCCAAAAGTAATATAAAAGTGCATAGTAAAGCCCATAAAACATCCAAGATGGATAATATAATAGCATGAATACTTCATAAATTATAGATACGTTGGAGACGTATCAATGGTTAGGAAACTTAACCATCTTTGATTAACGAGCTAGTCAAGTAGAGGCATACTAGGGACACTCTGTTTTGTCTATGTATTCACACATGTACTAAGTTTCCGGTTAATACAATTCTAGCATGAATAATAAACATTTATCATGATATAAGGAGATATAAAATAACAACTTTATTATTGCCTCTAGGGCATATTTCCTTCAGTCTCCCATTTGCACTAGAGTCAATAATCTAGTTCACATCGCCATGTGATTTAACACCAAAAGGGTTTACTAGAGTCAGCAATCTAGTTCACATCATCATGTGATTAACACCCAAAGATTACTAAGGTGTGATCATGTTTTGCTTGTGAGAGAAGTTCAGACAACGGGTCTGCCACATTCAGGGCCATATGTATTTTGCAAATTTTTCTATGTCTACAATGCTTTGCATGGAGCTACTCTAGCTAATTCCTCCCACTTTCAATATGTATCCAGATTGAGACTTAGAGTCATCTGGATTGATGTAAAAGCTTGCATCGATGTAACTCTTTACGACGAACTCTTTATCACCTCCATAATCGAGAAATATTTCCTTAGTCCTCTTCGGTAACTAAGGATAACTTCGACCACTGTCCAGTGATCTGCTCCTGGATTACTATCGTACCCCCTTTGCCAAACTCATGGCAAGGTACACAATAGGTCTGGTAACAGCATAGCATACTTCATAGAACCTATGACTGAGGCATAGGGAATGACTTTCATTCTCTTTCTATTTTCTGCCGTGGTCGAGTTTTGAGTCTTACTCAACTTCACACCTTGCAACACAGGCAAGAACTCCTTCTTTGACTGTTCCATTTTGAACTACTTCAAAATCTTGTCAAGGTATATACTCATTGAAAAAAATCTTATCAAGAGTCTTGATCTATCTCTATAGATCTTGATGCTCAATATGTAAGCAGCTTCACCGAGGTCTTTCTTTGAAAAACTCCTTTATGCTTTCCAGAAAATTCTACATCATTTCCGATCAACAATATGTCATACACATATACTTATCAGAAAGGCTGTAGTGCTCCCACTTACTTTCTTGTAAATACAGGCTTCACCGCAAGTCTGTATAAAACTATATGCTTTGATCAACTCATCAAAGCGTATATTCCAACTCCGAGATGCTTGCACCAGTCCATAAATGGATCGCTGGAGCTTGCACTTTGTAGCACCTTTAGGATTGAGAAAACCTTCTGGTTGCATCATATACAACTCTTCTTTAATAAATCCATTAAGGAATTCAGTTTTGACATCCATTTGCCAGATTTCATAAAATGCGGCAATTGCTAACATGATTCGGACAGACTTTAAGCATCGATACGAGTGAGAAAATTTCATCGTAGTCAACACCTTCAACTTGTCGGAAACCTTTTGCGACAATTCGAGCTTTGTAGATAGTAACACTACTATCAACGTCCGTCTTCCTCTTGAAGGTCCATTTATTCTGTATGGCTTGCCGATCATCAGGCAAGTCAACCAAAGTCCACACTTTGTTCTCATACATGGATCCCATCTCAGATTTCATGGCCTCAAGCCATTTCGCGGAATTTGGGCTCATCACCGCTTCCTCATAGTTCGTAGGTTCGTCATGGTCTAGTAACATGACTTCCAGAAAAGGATTACCGTACCACTCAGGTGCGGAACGTGCTCTAGTTGACCTACGAGGTTTGGTAGTAACCTGATCTGAAGTTCCATGATCATTATCATTAGCTTCCTCTCTAGTTGGTGTAGGCATCACGAGAACGGTTTTCTGTGATGAGCTACTATCCAATTCGAGAGAAGGTACAATTAGCTCATCAAGTTCTACTTTCCTCCCACTCACTTCTTTCGAGAGAAACTCCTTCTCTAGAAAGGATCCTTTCTTAGCAACAAATATCTTGCCTTCGGATCTGTGATAGAAGGTGTACCCAATGATAACCCACAAGTTTAGGGGATCGCAACAGTTTTTGAGGGTAGAGTATTCAACCCAAATTTATAGATTCGACACAAGGGGAGCCAAAGAATATATGAAGGTATTAGCAGCTGAGTTATCAATTCAACCACACCTGGAGATTAATTATCTGCAACAAAGTGATCAGTAGCACAGTAATATGATAGTTTTGATAGTAGTGACAGCAGCAATAGTAATACTAACAATGATAGCAATAATTTTGTAGCAAGTGTAACAGTGATGATAGCTGTAGTAACTTAGCAGAAACAATATAAGATAAATTCGTAGGCATTGGATTGATGACTTGTTGGATGATATTCATCATGTGACAGTTATAACCTAGGGCGATACGGCACTAGCTCCAGTTCATCGATATAATGTAGGCATGTATTCCGTAAAGAGTCATATGTGCTTTATTAACAGAACTTGCATGCCATCTTTTGTCCTACCCTCCCGTGGCAGCGGGGTCCATACTGGAAACTAAGGGATATTAAGGCCTCCTTTTAATAGAGAACCGGAACAAAGCATTAACACATAGTGAATACATGAACTCCTCAAACTACGGTCATCACCGGGAGTGGGCCTGGTTGTTCACTCCGGGGTTGCCGGATCATAACACGTAGTAGGTGACTATAACTTGCAAGATCGGATCTAAACCATGAATATAATGGTGATAACATAAACAGTTCAGATCCGAGTTCATGGCACCTGGGCCCAAAGTGACAAGCATTAAGCATGGCAAAGTCATAGTAACATCAGTCTAGGAACATAGTGGATACTAGGGATCAGGACCTAACAAAACTAACTCTATTACATGATGAATCTCATCCAACTCCTCACCGACCAGCGAGCCTACGAAGGAATTACTCACTCCCGGTGGGGAGCATCATGGAATTGGCGATGGAGAAGGGTTGGTGATGACGAAGAACGAAGATCCCCCTCTCCGGAGCCCCAAACGGACTCTAGATCCGCCCTCCCGAGGAAGAACAGGGCTTGGCGGCGGCTCTGTCTTGTGGATCGTGATAATTCTTTCTCCCCGATTTTTTTCTCCAAAAATAGGATTTTATAGCATTGGAATCAGGGTCTACGGGGTCACCAGGTGGGGACAACCCACCTGGGCGCGCCAGGAGATGGGGGCGTGCCCTGGTGGGTTGTGCCCACCCAGGTGCCCCTCCCCGGCAGGTCTTGGCTCTAGAAATTATTATTATTGATATAAAAAATCCTCGCAAAGTTTCATTCCATTCCGAGAACATTTATTTCTGAACAAAAACAACACCATGGTAGTTCTGCTGAAAACAGCGTCAGTCCGGGGTTAGTTTCATTCAAATCATGCAAATTAGAGTCCAAAACAAGAGGAAAAGCATTAGGAAAAGTAGATATGTTGGAGACGTATCAACTCCCCCAAGCTTAAACCTTTGCTTGTCCTCAAGCAATTCAGTTGATAAACTGAAAGTGAAAAAGAAAAACTTTTACGAACTCTTTTGCTCATGTTTGCATAAGTAGGCTTAAACAGCACCCAGGTTTTCAGCCAACATTATAACTAACCATGCCGACAATAACTCTTAAAGATTATAATGAGTCATATCAATGACATAATCAGCTAGCGAGCAATAATAAGATATCTCAAACGGCAAAACGTTGTCAAAACAACCATGATATAATATGACAATAGTGGTATCTCGCTAGCCCTTTCTGAGACCGCAAAACATAAATGCAGAGCACCTCCAAAGTTCAAGCAGCGACTAAACATTGTAATTCATGGTAGAAAAGATCCAGTCATGATGCACCCAACATTAGTTACACACAATGCAGAAATCATGACAACTGTGCTCTCAGGTTCTAGCGCTTGTTTTAGAAGGTGATGACACAACATAAAAGTAAATAGATCGTCCCTTCGCAGTGGGAAGCAGTGATTTGCAGAGGTGCCAGAGCTCAAGTTTTAAAACAGAGGTAAATGATATTTTGGGACATGCACTCTTCTCATTTACTTCATGACCATCAATTATCAATATCTTCCATGCTAAACACACTAGTGGCGGTTCCCAAGCGATAAAAGTAAAGGTTTTGACTCCATTGGGAGTTTTTTTATTTGAGCGATTAACTCTTTTTGTATGCAGTTTGGGACTAGGCATCCCTATTACCGCCCTTTTCTCGTGCGATGGCGAGTGAATAAACACTTGACCTGAGAATAACCCGCTTAGCATGGAAGATACCGACCACCTCCCGTCGTTCCATGAATGATCCAGGCACACAAAACGGATATTTATTAGAATTTTTTAGAGGTGGCACATGCAAATTTACTTAGGACAGCACGGTAATACCGCATATAGGTAGGTATGATGGACTCATCTGGAATAACTTTTGGGTTCAAGGTTTTTGATGTACAAGCAGAATTCCCACTTAGTACAGGTGAAGGCTAGCAATTAGATTGAGAAGCCGCCAGCTAGAGAGCAACAACGGTCATAACCATGCATTATGCATAAGTAACATTGGACAATAGCATGAGTAGGATATGAACACCATGAACATAAATATCATAGAGGCTATGTTGGTTTTGATTCAACTACATGCATGAACATGTGCCAAGTCAAGCCACTCGAACATTCAGAGGACACCATATCATCATACTACATCACAATCATTTTAACACAATGTTGATATTCAAGATATATCATTATCAACTCCCAGCAACTTATACATGGCATGAGAAACTATAATCTCTAATTGTCATTGCAAACATGTTTAATCATAATGGGCTGAATCATGGATACTAGGTTAAACATATTTACACAAACAGAACAAGTCAAGTTCATACCAGTTTCTCTCTACCACGGCCAGTTCATTGAATACCGTCATTATTGCCTTTCACTTGCACGACCGAACGATATGAAAATAATAATAGTGCAAGAGTGTCGTGGACTAAGCTGGAATCTGCAAACATTTTATTCAACAGGAGAAGACAAGGTAAAATATGCTCTTTATTAGTTCAACAATTATTCATATGAGAGTCACTCAACATTTTCATCCTGGTCTTCTCCTTGGTACAACTCGAATAAAAAGAAAGAAGTTCATAGAAACACACTGAAATATTTTTGGAGTTTTTGGTGTTCTTGAACAAGCAAATAAAAGGGAAAAGCAAAAAGGGAAAAACTATTTACATGGGAAAGCTCCCAACAAGCAAAAGAAGAACAAGGAAATCTTTTTGGGTTTTCTTTTTAATACTACTACTAAGCATGCATATAAAGTAAATTAGCTACAACTAATTTTTTTAGTTTTTCTAAAGTTTTTCAGACACACAGTAAGAAAGCAAGAAAATAAATCTAAGCATGGATGATACAATGAAAAAGTGTGGACACTGACTAATGAAATAAGTGGACGTGAATGTAAAGTCGGTGGAAACACGTACTCCCCCAACCTTAGGCTTTTGGCCTAACTTGGTAGTCAATCAGTAGCCTGGAGGGTAGTAATCACCGTGGTAGCTCACGGAGGCTCTTGGTGGCGACGCCTCGGCCTGTCGTGCTGCCTCTACTGCTACGTTGTGAGCTCGAGCCTCGCTCCCAAGAACAAAATATCTTCCCTTGCTGTGATAGTCAAAAAGAGCAGGCACAGGCAAATATGTGTGCACAAAAGAAGTTTGGTTAAACAAAAGACTATAAGTGAAGTTATCAACCTTTCCCTTGAGAATCTTATGATATTTTAGGGTGCTAAAGTCTAAATATTGTGTGGGTAGGATAGGATCAAAGGGCAAAGGTGAAACACCAAGCCCCCGTGCTAAACGTGTGGCATAAATTCCACCATAGAACTAGCCAATGTTAGCATTGTGCTGAAGTCTGCGTGCAACAATTGCTCCAAGGTTATAATTCCTTTCACCGGTGAGAGCAGTGCGTATGAGGCTCAAGTCTGGAGCACAAAGCATGCTACAGTCTTGCTTGCCTACTATGCATTTCCCGTTAAATAATGCAAAGTACTGAATTGCGGGAAACTGAATGCTCTTTATTCTACCTTGTGTCACTCCCCTCCTTTCACCATAACAAAGACTAGTCAAGAATGTTTTGAACTCAGCCTTTGGTGGTTCGTCAAGCGAACCCAATAATGGAAGCTTGCAGTGGTAAGCAAAATTCTCTAGTGAGATGGTAAATGGACTATCATAAAGCATAAACGACACCCTAGACTCACGGGGAAAGAATTTAAACTCTTTGACAAATGATTCACTGAGAAGTTGGCGTTATTCACACTTATCTGAAAGGTAGGGACCCAGACCGGCATTATGAACATATTGCTCAAATTCCTCCTTAATGCCCACAGGCACCATATACTCATCGCAAGGCCATAGGCATGTTTTGGTGGCGGCATCTCGCGTGGAACTTTCACTTGGTTCAACATAAGACCGGCGAGCAGAACTGTCACTAGAAGATGCCCCCGAGGATCGTCTCCTCGAAGAACTCCTTCCAAATAGGTTCATCATGTCCGCATACAATTTTCTTAAAATAAAAATTTGTTACTTTATTAAATTGATAGCGACTACTGATAGGGATGCATAGAGGCCATAACAAGCATTCAAACTACTTAGAACTCTAAGAATTTAACATGCAAGCACATCTACAGCAACACCAAGAGTAGCTAATTATTCAAAATATAAACCACTAAAACAAAAACTAATTGGACAAACGGTGGAGTCACATACCAAGCAACAAGCCCCCGAAATAGTTTCGGAAACGGAGCTTCGAGCAAAGGGATCGAAATCCGCGGGTTTGAGAGCAAGAACACGGGAGAGAGAGCAATGGAGATTTCTTTTCTGGAGGTAAGTGATGATGTGGGATGAAGAGGTAACTGAGGGGGCCCACGTGGGGCCCACAACCCACCAGGGCACGCCTGGGGGTCCTGGCGCGCCCAGGTGGGTTGTTCCCACCTGGTGCACCTCCCTTTGGTATTATTTGCACCAGAAATTCAGAAATATTTAGAAAAAACGTATAAAATTTTCAGAGCATTATGAGAACTTTTATTTTTGGGTCATTTTTTATTGCACGGGAAATTCAGAAAACACACAAAGCATGGCATTTTATTTTATTTAACTAAAAAAAACTAAAAGTAGGGACAGAAGATAGTGCTTACTAAATTCATCAACTTCATACCGTTCAAAAATGATCCATTAATAAGGTTGATCAGGTCTTATTAACAACCACTTTCGATTAGCATGAAACCGAAGAACTTTGGTAAATCACTATGTTACCTCAATGGGGATATGCATTTCCCCAACAATAAGCATTTCATATTTATTTTTGACAGTAGGTAGAGGTATTTGAAAACTTCCAATAGTGATTGTCGGAGATTTTTCAATAACATTAATACCATTCACTTGGAATTTTTTCTTCGAAAAGTGCATTGTACGCTCATTACCATTGATATGAAAAGTGACCTTGCTTTTATTGCAATCAATAACAGCCCCTGCAGTATTCAAGAAGGGTCTACCGAGGATAATCGATATGTTATTGTCCTCGTGCATCTCAAGTATAACAAAGTCAGTCAAAATAGTAACATTAGCTACAACAACGGGCACATCCTCACAGATACCGATAGGTATGGACGTTGATTTGTCAGCCATTTGCAAAGATATTTCAGTAGGTGTGAGTTTGTTCAAGTCAAGTCTTTTATATAAAGAGAAAGGCATAACACTAACACCAGCTCCTAAATCACACAAAGTAGTTTTCACATAGTTCTTTTTGATAGAGCAAGGTATAGTTGGTATTTCCGGATCTCCAAGTTTTTTAGGTACTCCATCTTTGAAAGTGTAATTAGCAAGCATAGTAGAGATTTCAGCTTCCGGTATTTTTCTCTTATTTGTGATGATGTCTTTCATATACTTTGCATAAGGAGGCATTTTCAAGATATCAGTCAAGCGAGTACGCAAAAAGACTGGCCTCAGCATTTCAGCAAAGTGTTCAAATCCTTCATCATCTTTCTTTTTAGTTGACTTGGGTGGAAAAGGCATAGGTTTTTGAACCCACTGTTCTCTTTCTTTACCGTGTTTCTAGCAATGAAGTCTCTTTTGTCATATCTTTTATTCTTAGGTTGTGGGTTGTCAAGATCAACAGGTGGTTATATCTCAACATCATTATCTGGTTCTTTATCATTTGTTTGAGTGTCTTCATGAACCTCATCATTATCTTTTTCATTATCACTAGGTGAGTGTTCATTACTAGATTGAGTTTCAGCATCTGAGATAGAAGTTTCATTATCATCATCAGGAGGTTTCTCTATTTCAGGTTCACTAGAAGTATGCGAAGTCCTATCATTTTTCTTTTTCTTTTTCTTTTTAGAAGGACTAGGTGTACTAGTGTTATTTCTTTGTGAATCTTGTTCAATTCTTTTTGGGTGTCCCTCAGGATAAAGTGGTTCCTGAGTCATTTTACCTCCTCTAGTTGCAACTCTAACAGTAAAGTCATGCATATTATGATTCATTTCATCAAGCAATTCTCTTTGAGATTTAGCAACTTGTTCTAACTGAGTTTGAACCATAGAAGCATGTTTTCCAACACATCTAACATCATTTGAGATTCTAAATAACAAGTCACTCAAGCGAGCAATCATATCAGAATTATATTTCAATTGTTTCATAACATTGGCATTGAAGTGATCTTGTTTTCTTATGTAGTTTTCAAACTCATAAAGGCATTGACTAGGATGCATATTGTGAGGATTATCATTATCACTGAACTTCATAAGAGAATTACCTCTACCACCTTAGGTAGTGGTGGTGTATTAAGCCCATGTATTTCTTCAATAGGAGGTAAATTTTTAACATCCTCAGCTTTAATACCTTTTTCCTTCATAGATTTCTTTGCCTCTTGCATATCTTCAGGACTATGATATAATATACCTCTCTTATTCAGAGTGGGTTTAGCCGGTGGTTCAGGAATAGTCCAATCATCATAATTTTTCAATATATTATTCAATAATTCTTCAGCTTGTCCAATAGTTCGTTCCCTGAAAACACAACTAGCACAACTATCTAGGAAGTCCCTAGAAGCATCGGTTAGTCCATTATAGAAGATATCAAGTATTTCATTTTTATTAAGAGGATGATCAGGCAAAGCATTAAGTAATTGGCAAAGCCTCCCCCAAGCTTGTGGGAGACTCTCTTCTTTAGTTTGCACAAAGTTAAATATTTCCCGTAAGGTAGCTTGTTTCTTATGAGCAGGAAAATATTTTTCAGAGAAGTAATAAATCATATCCTGGGGACTACGCACACAACCAGGAGCAAGAGTGTTGGGGATATAACTATTAGGTATGACCCGCCCAGGAGGGGCCGGGTTATACCAACGGCGGTTCAGTGTCATGAAGCCCATGAAGGAATTGAAGATGGTGGTTCATGAGGATGACTTATGAAGAGCCCAAGGCCCAAAGGCGGCTTAAAGCCCATAGGTGTAAACCGTCATATATGCATGACTTGTATTGTAAGGCAAGTGTAATTATTCACCGGGCCGGACACGTTTATGAGCCGTCCAGGACTCTGTAAGCTGCAGGGCATCAACCTGTGTATATAAAGGGACGACCCGGCGATGGTTTAGGGGGAGAACAGATCGAAAGCTAGGTCAAGCGTATTCGCTCCCTAGTAATCGAGGCATAAGCAATACCACCTCAAACTGGATTAGGCCTTTACCTTCACCGCAAGGGGCCGAACCAGTATAAATCATGTGTCTTTTGTCCCGTTTAACCCCTTTAAGCTAACCTAGTGCGATGGCTCCACGACTAAGTCCTCACACTAGGACATCTGCCGTGACAATTCCACGACAGTTGGCGCCCACCATGGGGCCAGCGCATGGTGGTTTCGAGTTCTTACAGGGCAACTTTGAAGGGATCAAAGGATACGCTGTGGGCCAGATGACCAAGAGTCGTCGCGGCAAGCTCTACATCGACGACGCAGGCTGGGGCCCCGAGGCCGGCTCAATCGAGTACAAGTACCGGGTCCCCTTCTGCGGAATTCACGTCTTCATCGGCAAGATCGGCGAACCGGGCCCTGAGCTGGACACCTGCACCGACATCATCGAGACGGCTCAGCATGCACGACCCGCCCGGGTTCAACCCGCCATGAAGCGCGCCTTCGTTGGATTCATCCATGGGGGAGAATTTGAGGACGGATACATATCTGGCGGAGAGACGGCCATCTATTCTGATGGTGAGTCGTCCACTGGCGAGACTACGCCATTGTATCAACTGCAGGACGGCAGGCTTGGGGGCTGTTCCAATGGCGACAGTATTCCGGACCCCTATGAGTCGCCGAACCGGGTCGCGATTTTCATGGCCGGTACGCAATCAGTGTAGAATTCTTCAACTGCAGCGGCAATGGTTTCCGGGTCAGCAACGGCGACGGCGGCCGGGGCAGGAGGTCTTGCGCGCCCGCCGGCTCAGGTCTTGTCTGACTTATTGGACACTTTGACAACATTGTTGACAGCAGAGGTTAACCCGGCAAATCAAACTCAGCATAACGCGGAAGTTGCAAAGCTGCAGGATGAGATAGCTCAGGCCAAGGAAGATTTGGCAGCTGATGATGCAAGGATGACTGCAGAGCGAGCTGCTCTGGATGCTCATGCACAATGGATCTAGGCTGATTCCTTCCGGCTCTCGTTGGATCAGAACGCTTCAAACGAAGTCTTGAGGAGAAGGCACCGAAGTCGTCTGCCTCCGGTTTACGAGGCAAGGAACCTCTTCAACACACCTGGTGCAGGGACTAGTGACCCGCCAGGGGTAAACTGGGCAGTAGCAGCGCCTGGGACTGGAGCGCCGGCTCAACCACGCACGACAGACCCGCCTCGTCAGAATAATATCCCACCACAACATGTGCCAACACCACCGGGTCATTATTCTAACCCTTTGGATAACATGATCGTTGCGGCGTCGCAATTGGCGGCTCTCCCAGTTGAAGGCGAGTCTCCAGCTGTGGTTGAAATGCGGAGGGCTAGAGAGCTTCTTCAGACAACATTCGTGCAGCTGGAGGCTTATTCTTACAGTCGTGAGAGGATCCATTCAACCCCTCGCCCAAGCCGGAGTTATAGCAGACATATGGACTCCCCGGCGGTGTCAAGCAGTGAGCAGCGTCGTAACCCGCCCCGTGGACATGACCCGCCCCGTAATACTCAGGCCCTGATGGATCAGGATAGAGCACGTCGGGAGGCTGAGCTGGCGGCTCAGTACGCGGCTCATCAACCATCTCCGGTTTATTCGACAACTTCAGTGGAAGCAGGCATGACCTCTAGAAGCACGGGTGTACCATGTTTAGTGCCAGCTCTGCGTAATGAGCGTCTGCCCAAGGATTTCAAAGGACCTCGTAAGGTGCCCAGCTACACAGCCGACTTACCCCCTGAGGCGTGGATTGAGAGTTATGAGATGACCATGGAGCTGCTGGAGGTTAGCGATGCTGCATGTGCCAAATACTTCACCATGATGCTGGATGGGACGGCTCGTACTTGGTTAAAAGGGCTGCTTGCCAACTCCATCGGGTCGTGGGCCGAGTTAAAAGCCCGATTTATCCAGAATTTTAAGGATACATGCAAGCTGCCCATGCCGATTGTGGATTTGGATGTATGCGCCCAAGAAGAGGGTGAGTCAACGACCCATTGGGTGCACCGGGTCAAAGCCATCTTGCACTCATCGGATAACATCAATGCCGGCTCAGCAGTCCTCATGTTAGAGAAGAATTGCCATTTTTTGCCTCTTAAACAGAAGCTAGGGCGGCTCAAGCGCCACTGCAATGATATGGGGGAGCTGATGGCGGCTCTAATTAAATATGCCGACTCTGATAGTACCAAGGACCCCGAGTCTGATGATGAAAAGCCGGGAAAGGGAAAGAAGAGTGGCAGCACCAAGGGTCAGCATCATAACCAGGCAAGCCAGGGGGCAATGGCAAATGCAAGGCCGATAACAATTCAGATTTTGTGGCCAATACTAATATGCAGAATAATGGTCAGTGTCGTAAGGGGAAGCCACCTCCTCGGACAGGAGGGTCAGGTTTAAATCTTGAGCAGATGCTGAATCAGCCCTGCCCAAAGCATGTTCGCGGGAAAGACCATCCAGTCACCTTTGGAAGGACTGCTACATTATGAAGGAGTTCAAAATTTCTGATTTATTCCAGAACAATCATGGGCCGGACGGTGGCTCAGGTTCCGGTGGTGGCGGTTCTCATGGCCCTGGTTATGGTGGTGGCGGTTCTAATTTCAATTTCCGGGATCACCCAGGCAATTAAGGCAATCAGTGTAGTTATCATCAACAATCCGGTCAGGGAAATCAGCAACAGCAATCTGGGTATCAGAGTAACCCAAAGCTGTTGAATAGTGGGCAGTACCACGTCTTCACCACAAGTTTATGCAAGCGGGATCAGAAGCTCCATAAAGGGCAGTGAACGTCGTTGAGCCGACAGTTCCCCGTTACTTGCGATGGTCTGAGCAGCCCATTGTGTGGAGTCGTGAGGATCACCCGCCCCGGGTTGATAATCCGGGTCACTTGGCTTTGGTGGTGGCGCCTCAGGTTGGAGGATATAAATTCACTAAGGTACTCATGGATGGAGGTAGCAGTATCAATATCCTTTATTATGAAACTTCCCGTCGCATGGGATTGACTGATAAAAATCTTAAGCCGTCGAACACTGTCTTTCATGGTGTGGTGCCTGGTAAGTCGGCATACCCGGTTGGTAAAATAGCCTTGGAGGTTGCTTTTGGAGATGATTATGATTCCAGATCTGAGACGTTGACCTTTGAAGTAGTCAAGATTCAGAGTCCGTATCACGCTCTGTTTGGACGGCCGGCTTATGCCAAGTTCATGGCACGACCTTGTTATGTTTATCTGCAGCTCAAAATGCCGGGTCACAAGGGGACTATCACAGTGCATGGAAGCCGGAAAATAGCTCTGGAGTGTGAAGAAGGTGATGCGGCTTATGCTGAGTCTGTCTGCGCAACAGAGGAATTGAAGTTTTACAAAGATAATGTTGACCCGGCAGATATGACATCTTTGAAGAAGCCAACTACGGAGCATGATCCAGTCTTGAAGTTTAAGTCGGCGGATGACACCAAGCTAGTTGATTTCATTCCTGGCGATTCATCCAAGCAGTTCAGCATCAGTGCTAATCTAGATCCGAAATAGGAAGGCGCTCTCATCAAGTTCATCCGTGAGAATCGGGACATCTTTGCATGGAAACCTTCTGACATGCCGGGTGTACCGAGGGAACTCGCTGAGCACACTCTTAATATTGATCTGAAATTTAAGCCGGTCAAGCAGTTTCTTCGTCGTTTTAATGAAGAGAGGCGTAAGTCCATTGGTGAAGAAGTGGCCCAGCTCTTGGCGGCTAGGTTCATCGTTGAAGTTTTTCATCCTGAGTGGTTGGCTCACCCAGTGTTAGTGCTTAAGAAGAATGACACTTGGCGTATGTGTGTGGATTACATGGACTTAAATAAAGCTTGTCCGGCTGATCCTTTTGCTCTCCCTCGTATTGATCAAATTATTGATGCTACGGAGGGTTGTGAGCGTTTGAGCTTTTTGGATGCTTATTCTGATTATCATCAGATCAAAATGGCAGTTAAGGACCAGGAGAAGACAACTTTTATTACTCCATTTGGAGCCTTCTGCTATGTGTCCATGCCTTTTGGGCTCAAGAGTGCCCAGGCAACTTACCAACGGTGTGTGCAAAATTGCCTTCATAATCAAATCGGGCATAATGTTCATGCTTATGTGGATGACATTGTGGTGAAATCCAGAAAGAAGGAAACCCTGATTGATGATTTGAAGGAGACCTTTGATAATCTCTGGGTTTATAAGATGATGCTCAACCCGGCCAAGTGTGTTTTTGGTGTACCAGCTGGTAAGCTTTTGGGTTTTCTGGTTTCCAACAGAGGCATTGAAGCTAACCCGGAGAAGATCAGGGCCATTACTTCCTTGGCTAAGCCGGCATGTGTCAATGATGTTCAATGACTGGCAGGTCGCATTGCCGCCTTAAGCCGGTTCATAAGCCAGTTGGGTGAAAAGGCTATACCGCTGTACCAGATGATGAAGAAAACAGATCACTTTGTCTGGAGTGATGCTGCTAATCAAGCATTTGAGGACTTGAAGAAACAGTTGGCTAAGCCGCCCGTTCTGGCTGCTCCCATTGATAAAGAGCCTTTGTTGTTATATGTGGCTGCCAATAGCCGAGCTGTTAGTGTTGCCATTGTGGTGGAAAGGAAGGAAACAGGCAAAGAATATCCGATTCAACGGCCGGTTTACTATATCAGTGAGGTCCTTATTGAGTCCAAACAAAGGTATCCACATTGGCAGAAGCTTGTGTATGGGGTTTTTATGGCTAGCCAGAAGCTTAAGCAGTATTTTCTGGGTCATCCTATCATTGTGGTTAGTTCTTCCCCCTTATGGGATATCATTCAAAATAGAGAAGCCACAGGTCGGGTAGCCAAGTGGGCCATCGAGCTTGGACCTCATGGTTTAAAGTATGTGCCCCGTACAACCATCAAGTCTCAAGCACTTATGGATTTTATCAATGATTGGACAGAATTGCAGATGCCCGAGGAGAAGCCGGATAACACATATTGGACTATTAACTTTGATGGGTCCGTGCAGTTGGAAGGCTCGGGGGCTGGAGTTATATTAACTTCCCCACGAGGTGATAAATTTTCTTATGTTCTCCGGTTGATGTTCCCTTGTACTAACAATGCAGCTGAGTATGAGGCCTTGCTCCATGGTCTTCGGATGGCTAAGGAGATGAGCTTAAGCCGGGTGAGGTGTTTCGGCGACTCAGATCTGGTGGCTCAGCAAGTTTCTGGCACTTGGGATTCTAAGGATCCACTCATGGCGGCTTATCATCGAGAGGTTGATGCTATTGCGGGTCACTTTAAAGGTTATCAAGTTGAACATGTTGATCGTGTTGGGGAACGTAGCAGAAATTCAAAATTTTCCTACGTGTCACCAAGATCAATCTAGGAGATGCTAGCAACAAGAGGGGAGGAGTGCATCTACATACCCTTGTAGATCGCGAGCGGAAGCGTTCAAGAGAACGGGGTTGATGGAGTCGTACTCGTCGTGATCCAAATCACCGATGATCCTAGCGCCGAACGGACGGCACCTCCGCGTTCAACACACATACGGAGCAGCGATGTCTCCTCCTTCTTGATCCAGCAAGGGGGTAGGAGAGGTTGATGGAGATCCAGCAGCACGACGGCATGGTGGTGGAAGTAGCGGGATTCCAACAGGGCTTCGCCAAGCGCCGCGGGAGGAGGGAGATGTGTCACGGGAGGGAGAGGGAGGCGCCAGGGCTTGGGGTGCTGCTCCCATGCACCTCCCCACTGTATATAGGGGTGGAGGGGGCTGGTTTCTTACCCTGTCCATTGGGGCGTTGGCAAAGGTGGGGGAAAGAAATCCCATCATTTCCCTTCCCCACCGATTGTTATCCCTCTTTTTTAGGGATCTTGATCTTATCCCTTCAGGATATGATCTTATTCCTTCTAAGGTGGGATCTTGGTGCGCCTTGACCAGGGGTGTGGGGCCTTGCCCCCACTACCCACGTTCATGTGGGTCCCCCCATGTAGGTGGGCCCCACTTCGGAACCTTCTAGAACCTTCCTGGTACAATACCGAAAAATCCTGAACATTTTCCGGTGGCCAAAATAGGACTTCCCATATATAAATCTTTACCTCCGGACCATTCCGGAACTCCTCGTGACGTCCGGTATCTCATCCGGGACTCCGAACAACTTTCGGTTATCCGCATACTAATATCTCTACAACTCTAGCGTCACCGAACCTTAAGTGTGTAGACCCTACGGGTTCGGGAGACATGCAGACATGACCGAGACGACTCTCCGGTCAATAACCAACAGCGGGATCTGGATACCCATGTTGGCTCCCACATGTTCCACGATGATCTCATCGGATGAACCACGATGTCGAGGATTCAATCAATCCTGTATACAATTCCCTTTGTCAATCGGTACGTTACTTGCCCGAGATTCGATCGTCGGTATCCCAATACCTTGTTCAATCTCGTTACCGGTAAGTCACTTTACTCGTACCATAATGCATGATCCCGTGGCTAACTCCTTAGTCACATTGAGCTCATTATGATGATGCATTACTGAGTGGGCCCAGAGATACCTCTCCGTCATACGGAGTGACAAATCCCAGTCTCGATTCGTGCCAACCCAACAGACACTTTCGGAGATACCTGTAGTGCACCTTTATAGCCACCCAGTTACGTTGTGACGTTTGGTACACCCAAAGCATTCCTACGGTATCCGGGAGTTGCACAATCTCATGGTCTAAGGAAATGATACTTGACATTAGAAAAGCTCTAGCAAACGAACTACACGATCTTGTGCTATGCTTAGGATTGGGTCTTGTCCATCACATCATTCTCCTAATGATGTGATCCCGTTATCAATGACATCCAATGTCCATGGTCAGGAAACCATAACCATCTATTGATCAACGAGCTAGTCAACTAGAGGCTTACTAGGGACATGTTGTGGTCTATGTATTCACACATGTATTACGGTTTCCAGTTAATACAATTATAGCATGAACAATAGACAATTATCATGAACAAGGAAATATAATAATAACCATTTTATTATTGACTCTAGGGCATATTTCCAACAGATCGCAGGAAAAATGAGGCGGCTGATGCTTTAAGCCAGTTAGGGTCTCAGCATAAACCGGTGCCACCTAACACTTTCCTGGATATTCTGCATAACCCTTCTGTCAAATTGCCTACAGAGGAAGATCTGGCTATTCCTGACCCGGAAGCACAATTGGTGGCGGCTCTTCATGCGATTCCTAATTGGACAGTTCCATGTTTGGCTTATATGACCCGGGGTGAGTTACCTGAGGATGAAACTTTGGCTAGGCAGATAACCCGGCGGTCCAAGTCAATGACTATCGTTCATGGAGAGTTGCATCGTCGCAGTGTCACAGGGGTGTTTCAATGTTGTGTTTCTCCATAGGAGGGCCGTGAGATTCTGTGTGAGATTCATGAAGGTGATTATGGCCATCATGTCGGTTCTAAGTCTCTTGTGGCTAAGGCTTTTCGTCATGGGTTTTATTGGCTGACGGCTCACGCTGATGCTGAGGATCTGGTCAATAAATGTGATGGTTGTCAGAAATTCTCACGACGAGCTCATGTGCCGGCTCAAGAATTGAGGATGATTCCAATTACTTGGCCATTTGCAGTCTTGGGACTTGATATGGTTGGGCCTTTCAAAAGGTCCAAGGATAAAAAGACACACCTCCTGGTGGCAGTTGACAAATTTACAAAGTGGGTTGAGGCAGAGCCGGTCAGTAAATGTGACACGGAAATGGCGGTTCAATTCATCAAAAAGGTGATTTTCTGTTTTGGCTTTCCCCACAGTATCATAACTGATAATGGCACCAATCTATCCAAGGGTGCTATGACAGAATTTTTTCAACGTGAGCATATTCGGCTTGATGTATCATCAGTGGCTCACCCCCAGTCTAATGGTCAAGCCGAGAGAGCCAATCAAGAGATCATGAGGGGCATCAAGCCCCGGCTTATGGTTCCCTTACAGAGGACACCAGGTTGTTGGGTGGAGGAGTTACCTTCCGTGTTATGGAGCATTAATACCACCCGCAATAGATCTACGGGTTATACACCTTTCTTCATGGTCTACGAAGCAGAGGCGGTTCTTCCCAGTGACATCCGTCATGATTCGCCTCGTGTGGCGGCTTATGTTGAAGCTGATATTGAAAAAGCACGTCAGGATGCACTTGACTTATTGGATGAGGAGCGTGACCTTGCGGCGACTCGTTCGGCGATTTACCAGCAAGATCTGTGCCGTTATCACAGCCGCCGGGTTAAAACCAGAGCTTTTCAAGAAGGCGACCTGGTACTCCGGCTTATCTAGGATCAAATTGATATGCACAAGTTATCTCCACCTTGGGAAGGACCCTTTGTGGTCAGCAAAAATATGAACAATGGATCATACTACCTTGTCGATGTTCGAGACCACAAGGACTCACGCACGTCGGAGGAGGAGACCCGTCGGCCGTGGAATGTTGCTCATCTTCGGCCTTACTACACTTGAGCCACCGGCTCTTACAATGTACAAATCTTGACAATGTATATATTATGATGATTATAATAAAGTCGGCATCCCTAATAATGCAGGGCCTCTTTCGTTTCGTTTCCAAGAGTAACGAGTCTTTTTCATTCTAATGGTCACTTGGGGGCTTCCTGCTCATTGAGCATAGCTGTGAATATCCCTCTTGATCGGCTCAATGCCACACCTCTAATGGTCACTTGGGGGCTTCCTGCTCATTGAGCATAGCTGTGAATATCCCTCTTGATCGGCTCAATGCCACACCTCTAATGGTCACTTGGGGGCTTCCTGCTCATTGAGCATAGCTGTGAATATCCCTCTTGATCGGCTCAATGCCACACCTCTAATGGTCACTTGGGGGCTTCCTGCTCATCGAGCACAGCTGTGAATATCCCTCTTGATCAGTGGAACACCACAAAGCACTTGGGGCTTCCTGTTCAAACATAGGTGTATTCACCAAAGAGAACATAGCGTTACTACCCTTGTGAGCTGGGTTGGAACACCAGGTGTATTCACCAAAACATTCTGGGTTCTCCTGCTTTGTAGAGTCTGCCACTCCGCGCAGGTAATCCCGGAATGACAAGCCAAATTCTTGACAAGTCAATCTTACATAGACCCTGAACTTGTCAATTCTTGACAAGTCAATCTTACATAGACCCTGAACTTGTCAAGGTTAAAACGGCGGTCATGTGAGGCCGGATTCACAAAGTGTAAAAGGTTAACTCAGTGGCTTGGCGGCCCATGAAAGCGTTGGAGCTTTAGGCTTGGCGGCCTATGAAAGTGTCGTTTTCTTGCTTTGATTCGTTTTTTGAACATTTTTGGGTTCATCTTGGTATCTGATTTAACATGATTCAGGCCATGTAGCCTCAATTCTTACAACTCATATTTGAGTATATCCGTGGTTTCTGATAACCTGGCCTGGCTTTCGACGATAAGTCGCCAGTATATGATGATATTAAATACTTGGAAGTATCGTCTTCTAAGTTTTGGGTTATCACCCTTACTGCATTGGTATGGTAAGCCGACAGTTTTATTCACATATCACAGGTATGATATTTTCGAATATATTTAATCATGATTAAACCAGCCCTGGGTATGAACTGTTTTAGTCACCAGTGGTGTTATATGGGGTATTATGACCCTCCTGCGGTAAACCACCAGGGCACTTGTGATCTACTTGTGTGCAGGGTAATGCTAGATCTCATCTGCATAATTCAACGTCATTATGAGCATAAGATGGTAGCTTTTCAAATGGCGGATCAAGGAGTGTTGCACAAAACAAAAGCGTGCACGATGGCACGACGATCAAATTTTCACTAGCCTATTACATGACTCAGTGAGCCAAAAGATCAAGTGTTTTCAAAGGATCAAATATATAAACCACCCGGCGGATCACTCTTCTTGGCCTTGATGACTTGAGGCTTCTGGATCATCCCTCTCTGGTTCTTCGTCCTCCTCCGCCGTCTGGAAGTTTGGTGATGACCAATCAATGCCACATAAGGCATGGAATTCAGCTTCATCATCTATATGGTCGGACAGGTCAACTTCAGAGGCGAAACTATGCTTACGGATTGGGGGCATCAGATTCATCACTTTATAAGCCGGCGTGGGCATCTTCTGATTCTCTGCATCATAAGCCGGTTGATATTTTGACAGATTTGTCTCATCAGCAATCAGAGTCACCAGAGGACGTATTTCTTTCACATAGGCAGCAAAGTCCTTTTGATCAAATGAAGTACCATCTTCTTTCAAGCTTGGATATCCAGTAGCTACCTTAGCCGGGTCTAGCTCTGGTAACCATGCCTTGGCCCGACTTAAAGCTATCATAGCACCGGCTCTTGCAGATGACCGCTTCATCTCGTCAATCCTAGCAGGCAGAACAAAGAGTTTTTTCAAGACATCACTCAAGAGAGTAGGTGCTTGGTTGGCCGGAGAAATCGTGGCCAGTGCGCGCTGAGTTCCAGTATATAGCTGTTCAACAAGTGTATAAATAGCCTTGAGCTTCACAAGCATTTCCTGGCTAAGATTGCTGCTCCTGGGACCTGAGTAATAATTATGGATTGGTTAGAGGCGATTTATACCATCAAGGAAGAGATTCAATTTTGATGTTAACAAGGCGACTCACCAAAGATAGCAAAAACCATCTGGGATACACGGTGCTTTAAACCGGTAAGCTCAGTGGTCACCTCTTGAAGAGCCGCCTCTGCCTTTTCAGCCCGCTGCGTTAAAGCAGTCTTTTCTTCAGCCCAAGCGTTTCTTTCAGCCTCAAAACTGGTCTTCAGCTTTTCCATTTCAGCCACGCTAAATTGGAATTTTGAATCAGCTTTCCAGGTCTCAGACTCTTGATTCTCCAGCCGGGTCTTTGCATCAGCCAATTATGATTGAAGTTCAGTAGTGGCGTCCTGTACAAGCACAGAGTTGCAAGCACATTCATATCCGGGTTACAGGAATATAAGTGCCAAGCATTTTGCAAGCAAAAGTACTTGGCACTTGGGGGCTAATGCCTGCCAAATTTTTTTCATACAGCGGCTTATGTGAATAAGTCCCAAGCACTTTGCAAGCAAAAGTACTTGGCACTTGGGGGCTAATGCATATTGCTTGCGTCTCCTTAATACTTTATGATGACCCGGTAGTGCCGTAAACAATCACAGCCGGTTCATGGGGGCTACACAAGTACGCTTTCCTTTATAAACAATGGTGAACAGGACCGGTTCATTCATGCTGATTAAACCGGCCCTTGGGGACTACGGATGCCTTGGAAGGATTCTACAAAAGATGCTCATGGTTATTCTAAGTCTACAGTGTATTCTCTTATCATACCCAGTAGACTTGGCTGGCAGGATGTACATAACTTATTTAAGCAGGAATTCATACCTCATATTTTTGATGCATCTGCTTCACCATATCGATTTCAAGATCGCGACTGGTGTGTACTTGGTTGAGGTAGCCAGAGAGTACTTCACTACTGCTCAATTCAGAATAGTGGGCGACATCAAATCTCACTTTCCGCTTTTTAGTGAACTCCTGTTTAGCGGAGTGTTTGGCCAAGACAGTTGGATTTCTCGGTTCTTTAAAGCCGGTGCCAGTGATCATAACATCGTCGACATGTGTCTCTGACAGTTTAAGGGGGCTTGATGATTCAGTACTCAAAGGATTGAGTTTTGTCTGGTCGCTAGAGAGGTCAGGAATCTCTGGTGGGACATCATGGACAGGTTCTTCTGGTTGTTTTTCAAAAGCGTTTGATGCTGGGACTTGCTGCTCCGGTTCATGGACTTTAGGATCTTCAGCCGGCTTGGTCACCTTTGCCTTCTTACTAGTCTTTGCTTGTCCACTGCATGGGTTATGACAAGTCAGTACAGGTATAAGAACATAAGGAGGTAGAGAATAAAAAGTATTTGTTGTTACCCAGGGGCAGTTATGAAAGCCGGCAGCTGGGTCTGTGATGAGTCACCGGAGGAAGAGCGAGAAGCTTCCTGGTAATTTGAATTGGAAGAATTAAGTGGCTGGTGAAGGAGACACACCAGTGGGTAAAAAGAACTTCCACGACAGTTGGCGCCCATCGTGGGGCCAGCGCACGGTGGTTTCGAGTTCTTAAAGGGCAATTTCGAAGGGATCAAGGGATACGCTGTGGGCCGGATGACCAAGAGTCATCGCGGCAAGCTCTACATCGACGATGCAGGCTGGGGCCCCGAGGCCGGCTCAACAGAGGCATTGAAGCTAACCCGAAGAAAATCAAAGCCATTACCTCATTGGCTAAGCCGGCGTGTGTTAATGATGTTCAGCGCCTGGCGTGTCGCATTGCGGCTCTGAGCCGGTTCATAAGCCGGCTGGGTGAGAAGGCTATCCCCCTTTATCAGATGATGAAAAAGACGGATCATTTTGTTTAGAGCGATGCTGCTAACCAAGCATTTGAGGATTTGAAGAAGCAATTGGCTGAGCCGCCCGTGCTTGCTGCCCCTGTTGATAAAGAGCCTCTGATGTTATATGTGGCAGCTAATAGCCAGGCCGTCAGTGTAGCCATCATGGTGGAAAGGAAGGAGGCAGGCAAGGAATATCCGGTTCAACGGCCGGTTTATTATATCAGTGAAGTGCTTATTGAGTCCAAACAAAGATACCCACATTGGCAGAAGCTTGTGTATGGGGTTTTCATGGCAAGCCGGAAGCTTAAGCAATATTTTCAGGGTCATCCCATTACTGTGGTTAGCTCTGCCCCTTTGGGAGATATCATCCAAAACAGGGAAGCAACTGGCCGGGTTGCTAAGTGGGCCATTGAGCTTGGACCTCACGGTTTAAAATATGTGCCTCGTGCGGCTATCAAGTCCCAAGCACTTGTGGATTTCATCAATGATTGGACAGAGTTGCAGGCACCAGAGGAAAAACCGGATAACACATATTGGACTATTCACTTTGATGGATCTAGACAGCTGGAGGGCTCGAGGGCTGGAGTTGTCTTGACTTCCCCACGAGGTGATAAATTTTCTTATGTTCTCTGGTTAATGTTCCCTTTTACTAACAATGCAGCTGAGTATGAGGCCTTGCTCCATGGTCTTCGGATGGCTAAGGAGATGAATTTAAGCCGGGTGAGATGCTTTGGCGATTCAGATTTGGTGGCCCAACAGGTTTCTGGTACTTGGGATTCCAAGGATCCGCTTATGGCGGCTTATCGTCGAGAGGTCGATGCCATTGCAGGTCATTTCAAGGGTTACCAAGTTGAACATATTGATCGAAGGAAAAATGAGGCGGCTGATAACTTAAGCCGGCTAGGCTCTCAGCGTAAGCCGGTGCCACCGAATACGTTCCTGGATGTTCTGCTCAACCCTTCGGCCAAGTTGCCTACGGAGGAGGACCTTGCTATTCCTGACCCGGAAGCACAATTGGTGGTGGCTCTTCATGCTATTCCTGATTCGACAGTTCCTTATTTGGCTTACATGACCCGGGGTGAGTTACCTGAGGATGAGACCTTGGCCAGGCAGATAACCCGACGGTCTAAGTCAATGACAATTGTCAATGGGGAGCTGCACCATTGCAGTGTTACAGGGGCGTTTCAGCGTTGCATTTCTCTTGAAGAAGGCTGTGAGATTCTGCGTGAGATCCACGAAGGAGATTGTGGTCATCATGCCAGCTCTAAATCTTTTCGTCACAGTTTCTATTGGCTGACAACTCATGCTGATGCTGAGGACTTGGTTAGAAAATGTGACGGTTGTCAGAAGTTTTCCCGTCGAGCTCATGTTCTGGCTCAGGAGCTGAGGATGATTCCAATCACTTGTCCGTTTGCGACTTGGGGGCTTGATATGGTTGGACCTTTTAAGCGGTCCAAGGATAAGAAGACCCACCTTTTGGTGGCGGTTGATAAGTTTACTAAGTGGGTCAAGGCAGAGCCGGTCAGTAAGTGTGATGCGGCAACGGCGGTTCAATTCATGAAGAAGGTGATCTTCCATTTTGGCTTTCCACACAACATTATAACAGATAACGGCACTAATCTTTCCAAGGGTGCTATGAAAGAGTTTTGTCAACGTGAGCATATCTGGCTTGATGTATCATAAGTGGCCCACCCCCAATCCAATGGTCAAGCTGAGAGAGCCAATCAAGAGATCTTAAGAGGCATCAAACCCCGGCTTATGGTTCCCTTGCAGAGGACGCCGGGTTGTTGGGTGGAGGAGTTACCTTCTGTATTATGGAGCATCGATACCACCCCCAACAGATCTATGGGTTACACGCCTTTCTTCATGGTTTACGGAGAAAAGGCGGTTCTCCCTAGTGACATCCGTCACGATTCACCTCATGTGGCGGCTTATGTTGAAGCTGACAATGAAAAGGCACGTCAGGAAGCACTTGATCTGTTAGATGAGGAGTGTGACATCGCGGCGGCTCATTCGGCGATTTACCAGCAAGATCTATGCCGTTACCACGGCCGCCGGGTTAAAACCAGAACTTTTCAAGAAGGCAATCTGGTGCTCCGGCTTATCCAGGATCAAACTGATATGCACAAGTTATCCCCACCTTGGGAATGACCTTTTGTGGTCAGTAAGAATCTCAACAATGGGTCCTACTACCTTATCGATGTTCGAGAGCATAAATACTCACGTAAGTCGGAGGAGGAGACCCACCGGCCCTGGAGTATTGCTCATCTTCGGCCTTACTACACCTGAGCCACTGGCTCTTCTGATGTACATATTTTGACAATGTATATATTATGATTAATATAATAAAGTCGGCATCCCTATTAAAGCAGGGCCTCTGTCGTTTTCTCTTTTAAAAAAATGAGTTTTAGTTACATGGGGGCTTCTGCTTTATAAAGCAAAGTTATGATTACCTTTTCATCCGGCTTATAGGCCATATATATTAAAAAAGGGACCAAAGAGAGTCTGTTGCAAAAGTACAACTCAAACATAGGTGCCCATTGAGCACAGGTCAAAAATATTGCTTGGGGGCTCTTTGTTCTAAAGAACAAAGAGTTTTTGTTACCCTTGTAATAGGCTTAAAAGCCAGGCTTGGAAGCCAGGTGTATTCACCTAAAACCCCGGGTTATCCTGCCTTTTTAAGTAAGCCACTCCGCCCAGGTAATCCTGGAATGACCCGTCGAACATTTGACAAGTCAATCTTCTGCAGACCCTGAACTTGTCAAAGTTAAAATGACGAATGGTTTTGTGAGGTCCATCTTATAAGGTTTGTATATAGGTTTAACTCAGTGGTTGTGCGGCCCATGAAAGCACTTGATTTTCGGCCTGGCAGCCCATGAAAAGCCTTGTTTTTCATTTGTTTTTATTCGACAGATCTTTTGAGGTTTATTTGATGAGGCTTATAATGCTTTATGATTATAATTCACCAGTGTTTATTAACCCGGCTTGGCTTTCGACTATAAGTCGTCAGTACATGATAAGTTAATATCCAGTGTTTATTGACCCGGCCTGGCTTTTGACTATAAGTCGCTAGTATGAGATAAAATAATATCCCGTGTTTATTAACCCGGCCTGGTTTATTCATAAGCCGGCAATATATGATAATTACCAGTACTCAAGTTTTGGGTTACCACCCTTATTCTACTGGTTTGGTAAACCAACAGTGTGATCAAATATCACAAGTATGACATATTTTGTTATAATTAAGCCAGTCCTGGTTATAAGCTATTCTAGTTTCCAGTGATTATGTATTGGGCATTATGACCCGTCCTGCGGTAAACCATGGGACACTTGTGATCTGTTTTTGCATACAGGAACAAGCTCAAAAAGTTGATATTATAAACATCAGTGGCAGATATTCAATTGGCAGATCAACCGTCTCATGCAAAGCAGAAGGCGCACGATGGCACGTCAGATTCGAAGTTTTACTACCCTATTACATGCCTCCATGGGCCAAATGAGATCAAAGTGTTTTTCAAAAGATCAAGTGTTTAGAACCGCCCGGTGGTTCAATCTTCTTGGCCTTGCTACTCGGAGTCTTCTGCATCATCCTTTGCCGGCTCTTTGTCTTCTTCCGCCGTCTAAAAAGTTGGTGATGACCAATCGATGCCAGATAAAGCTTCAAATTCAGCCTCATCATCTATAAGCTTAGACGGATCGACTTCAGGAGCAAAGCTGTGCTTACGGATGGGCGGGATTAAGTCCATCACTTTGTAAGTCGGGGTTGGCATCTTTTGATTCTCCTGGTTATAAGTCGGATGGTACTTGGAAAGGTCCGAGTCATTGGCAATCAGAGTGGCCATTGGACGAATCTCCTTTACGCAAGCTGAGAAGTCTTTCTGATCAAAAGGAGTACCATCTTCTTTCAAACTTGGGTAACCAGTGGCTACCTCAGACGGGTTATGCTCTGGTACCCATGCCTTGGCCTGGCTCAAAGCCGTCACAGCGCCGACTCTTCCAGATGATTGCTTTATCTCATCAAATCTTACAGGCAACACAGAGAGTTTCTTCAAAACATCTATCAGCATAGTTGGTGCTTGACCTGTTGGCGAAATGGCGGCTAATGCACGTTGAGTCCCGGTGTACAGCTGCTCGACAAGTGTATAGACAGCTTTAAGCTTCACAAGCATGTCTTGATTGAGATTGCTGCTCCTGGGACCTGGATATATCGCAGAATGATTAAATGGCGGGTTATATGATCAAAATAATGATTCATATTTGATGATTGGCAAGGCGGCTCACCAAAGATAGCTGAAACCATCTGAGTTACACGATGTTTTAAGCCGGTGAGCTCAGTGGTCACCTCTTGAAGCGCTGCCTCTGCCTTCTCAGCACATTGCATTAAAATCGTCTTTTCATCCGCCCAAGTCTTTTTCTCTGCCTCAAAGCTGGTCTTCAGTTTTTCCGACTCAGCCACGCTAAACTGGAATTTTGACTCAGCCTTCCGGGTCTCAGTTTCCTGAGTCGCCAGCCGGGTCTTGGCATCATTCAATTGGGACTCCATTTCAGAAGTGGCATCCTGTATAAAGTATAGAGTTATCAACATTTGTATCAAGATTACACGAATACAAGTCCCAAGTCTTTTGCCAGCAACAACACTTGACACTTGGGGGCTAATGTCTATCAAAGAAATTTTTCAAGACAACGGCTCTTATGAATAAAGTCCCAAATACTTTGCAAGCAAGACTACTTGGCACTTGGGGGCTAATGCATATCGTTTGTATCTTCTTCATCATGAGCCGGAAGTGCTGTAAACAGTCCCAGCTGACTCATGGGGGCTATGCAGTCAAGCTCTCTTTTCTTATACAAAGACAAATAGGACCGCCTCATTCCTGCGGATTAAACCGGCCCTTGGGGGCTACGGATGCAAAACTCAATTTGTGCAAACATCCGGCTTATATTTAAACCGGACAAGGAGGGATTCTAGGACAGAAGTTTATGGATTTTTCTAAAAGTCTACAACCTATTCAATCTTGTCATAGCCAGTAGACTTGGGGGCTGGCAGGATATGTATATAAATTACTTAAAGTTGGAAGCCATACCTCATATTTTTTGTGCATCTATTTCACCATATCAATTTCAAGGTCGCGGCTGGAGTGGACCTCGCTGAGGTAGCCGAAGAGGATCTCATTGCTGTTCAGTTGCGCATAGTGGGAGATGTCAAACTTCAGTTTTCGCCTCTCAATAACCTCTTGCTTGGCAGTATGTTTGGCCAAAGCTATTGGATTTCCCGGTTCAACAAAACCGGTGCCTGTAATCAGCACGTCATCATTATGAGTCTTTGACAGCTTAGGTGAACTCGAGGGGGAAGGAGTTGAAGGATTGACAATAGTGTCATCAACATGGAGATCCGGAATCTCAGGTGGAGTTGCAGTAACAGGCTCTTCCGGCTGTTTGTCAGAAGCTTTAGGAATGGAGACTTGTGGCTCCGGCTCAGCAGTTTTCGGCGCTTCAGTTGGTTTGTTCACCTTCGCCTTCTTGTTAGGCTTGGCTTGTCCACTACGCAGATTATGACAAGTTAATGTAAGTATAAGGGTATGAAGAATTACAGAGTACAATCAATTGCTATTACCCAGGGGCAGTTTTGAAAGCTGGCAACTCAGTTTGCGATGAGTCACCAGAGGAAGAATGGGCAAGTTCCTGATTAAAGGTTATCAACAGAGTTAGAAGGTATGCATATAAGATCCGATAAACAGACAAAAAGAGTAATTAGAAAAGAACCTCGCTTCGACGCTTTCGAGGGGCAGGAGTGTTCAGTAAGCCGGACTATACTCGTCACCTCCACTGGTCCGGGTCTGGCGGCGGTTCTCGTGTTGCTGTTGCTTCAAAAGAAAGTGAGGATCTAAATAAGCCAAGGGGTGTGAAAACCTTACTTTCCGGGTTACTTGTCGAAGTTTCTGTCTTGGCAAAGGGTCTGAGCCGGAGGAAATAATAGTTACCTCTTCTTCAGCTGCTTGGATGGCTCCCGTGTTAGCCTGATAATAATCAGTGTCAATAAGATGATTGAAAATTAAGCCAAGAGAGTCAAGGGCTACCTCCGACTCAGAGGTGTCATCAACCTTGAGCAGGTCAGAGGTGCTTGGTTTCTTCTTCTTCTTGGTGGTCTTCTTGGTGGCTTTCCTAGCGGCCTTTTCGGCAGCCCTGGCCTTCTTAGCACCCTCGTGATCATACTCCACTTTTCAAAATTCAGACTTAGCCTGCAAAGGTTATTAAAGGTCGAGTTAATAAGATATTTCAAATGAGGAGGTGAAGATAAGTAAGTTCAAAGGCTTACATCTGGTGGCGGGTTAAGCTTGTAGAAAGGGGCCAGACCCACTTTGACACAATCTTCCGGGTCTTCATTCAGAAGAGACTTAACCATTTCATTGATTGCTTCATCAGTTAATGGTGCGGAGCTGTGACGCAGTGAATCTTTTTCACCACCAGTGTAAGTATACATTAAGCCGGTACGGTGGCTTAACGGAATGATCTACCAAGAAACCCAACACCTAACTAAATCAACGCTAGTTAGCCCATTTCCTAGCAGAGCTTTGACCTTCACAATAGTAGGTGCAATTTTCTTCCGTTCAGCAGCAGTAAGCTTTTCAGGAAGATTATGTTTTGGGTTCAGGCGTGTCGGTGTACAAAAGAAGGGGCATACCTTTGTACCCCTTTACCTGTGCATGGACAGTCGGAGCCGCGCCCACGGCCGCATCAAGCAGGACAGGGTAGGTGAACCGAGGTAAAACCGAAGCCCAAGACAGCCAAAGCAATGCCAAGGCCGAGACCACAAAAGAGCGGAGAGACGAAGCAGGTTCCCCCGGCAAGACCCTTGCCGGGGCAGCCTCCGTGGCCCCGGCAAGGCCCTTGTCGGGGCGGCTCGTCCAACACCAGCGGAGCGCACCACCCTTGAGCCCACGGTCTCCAACACCATCAACCACGTTGGGCCAGGGCTCGGGAGGCACCTCCATGGTGGCATGCAGATCTTTGTGAAGACAAGGAATATTCAAGATCAGATGAGGATTAAAAGACAACGATCCTCGGCAAGATCCTTGCCGAGGAGAGCCACAAGACCCCCGGCAAGATCCTTGCCGGGGACGACAGCACGCCATGACAAGACCCTTGCCGGGCCACCCGGCAAGGCCCTCACTAAGGGCGTCAGCGGGGCCACTGCCAGGCCCACACCAACCAAGCCTCCACGACCGTTCGCATGCAGCTGCCAGCCCAACCAGCTAGGCGGGCACCTGCGTGGCAACATGCAGCTTCCAAGCCGACTCAGCACACGCCTGCGTGGCGGCATGCAGATCTTCGTGAAGACCCTACCACCACGCCACCTCAGCTGCCTGCCTGCCTACATGGCGTGCGTCGCTGGCTAGGGCGCGTGTCGAAGCAAGGAGGAGCGGAGAGGGATGGGACGGGCCTCGTTCTCGTCCCCGATAAAGCAAGGGGACACCTAAGCTACGCATTAAATGCGTCTTGTCCTGTAATACGAGCGATAAGCTCATAGCACTGTAGGCCTTTCCACCTCCTGTGTGCCACTATGGCAGCCCCATTCGACTATAAAAGGAGGCCCATGGCATACTGGAGAGGGATTCGGCTCTTTTGAACCACGCAGCCACCGCAGCTAGTTCAAGAGCTCAAGAACTCTCTGAAATACAGCCACCAAAGCAGGACTAGGGTATTACGCATCCTCGCAGCCCGGACCTGGGTAAACGATCCTTGTGCTGACTGTTGATCCTACTCTTCTCACAACCCTGCGCCCTGGCAACCGTAGTAGGGATTCTTGTGATCCCATAGGTGTCGTTTCCCACCGACATCTTTGGCGCGCCAGGTAGGGGGCGCAATTGTGAGAATCTGGTCTGGTAGTTGGCCTAGCATTTCTTCATCGCCATGGCTCCCAAGAAGGAGACGGCTAGGAGAAAAGGGCGCCGCCTGCGAACGCGAAGGACACCAGCGCGGCAACAGAAAAGATAAGTCATTCAGAGCCTTGAGTTATTTCCTTTTATACATAAGGTTATCGTCCTCGGAGATCTTGCCTATGTATGAAAAACCTGCATGCAAAGGGGCCCTCCCGCAATTGGCAACGTCCTTGTTCTATTTCGAGTCCGCTCAACAGCTCAAGCGGCCGCGTCGAGAGTGGCAGGTTAGCCTTCTGCACTTGGCAACGCTCTCGATTCTGACTCGAGTCAAGCTCGACAGTTCGGGCGGCCGCGCTAAGGGCGGTAAGGTGGTTCGCCCGGCAGCAAGCACACCCGGCAGGCCAATGGGGATCCGTCCCCAAGACGCCGCCCTGGGTTTACGCGCCGGCAGGCCTACCCCAGTTACGTAGGGTGGACATACAAGGGAAAATCGAACAAGAAAATAACATGCACAATGTCAAAAGTACTGCAGAGTTATATTACATCAATTGCCGCCGCGGTTCAAACTATAGATAGAAATTGTCTTGGCCATGAACCTGCATCGATGATAAGAAACGGGGTGCCTAATCCCGGCGCTGGCCCTCCACCCTCAGAATTCCGTCGACACCGCTGATGACGGGCTTGATGCGCTCCCTGAGCGGCGCGAGGTCGGTATCCTCCAGCAAGCTCTCCAGCGCGGCGTCGAAGTCGAGGTCGGGGTACCAGTATGCCACCTTGGTGAGAACCTTGGTCGTTGCGCCCTGGCAAAGCCTTCGGGCCTCGTCGGCCAGCGAGGCCACCCGGTTGGCGTGAAGCTGCTCCAGAGCCCTGAGAACACACTCGAAGAACAGGGTCAGCTTGACGTTGGTGGTCCCGCTGCGCTCTGGGGCGTACCTCACATTTGGCATCCCCATAGCGGCTAGCTGCACGGTGATCCTGCCGGCGACGTCCTCGAGATGGCTGATCCAGCGGTGCACGCCCTCCACGGAATCCTTGTGCTCGGCGGCCTCGTTCTTCTGCAGCTGCTTCTCGGTCTCCAGCTCCTTGGCCAGGGTCCCTTCCCGGGCCTTGGCCTCCGTGAGCATCCCCTCAAGGCCCTCTAGCTTCAGCTTGAGGTCCTTGATGGAGTTGTTGGCCTCGGAAAGCTCCCCGGCCCTGCTGACGACCGCGCCCTGCGCCTCCGTCAGGGCGCCGTTGAGCATGTCCTTCTCCTGGGACAGCTTCAGGGCCTGCTCCTTTAGCCCGTCCCGCTCCACCTCCAGCTCCTTCACCTTGCCGGCATGAACCAAAGCCTGGGCATCGAGCGCCTCCCGGTGCCCCTGCTCCAGCTCTCGGGTCCGCTGCACGACAAGCTTCTCCACCTCCTCGTCCTTGGCGCGGAGTTTGGCGTCAAGATCTGCCTCGCGTTTGGCGAGATCCTCCTCCTGGGAGTTCAGCGCGGCCTGGTGCTGGGTCCGGGCGGCTTCGGCTGCGGTGGCCAAGCCCTCCGCCGTCTCCCGGGCCTTCTCGATGTCAGCCAGCTTCATGGTGAACTCCACGTCGCGCTTGGCCAACTCGCCCTGGGCAGCCTTCAGCTCTTCGCTAGCTTGGCGGAACCAAGTCTGCGCTTTGGCGACACGCACCTTGAGGTCCTCCTCCGCCTTGTCCACTGCTGCCATCCTGGACTTGGCCTTGTCCAGGCGGGCGCGGTGGAGCACCTGGAGCTTCCGGAAGCTGGCACCCATGGCCTGAAGGAGCCGCTCCTCCTGGGAGCCGTCGCCACCAATGTTCGGCTCGTCGACGACCTCGAGCCCGGTGGCAGCGAGCACCTCGTCGTCGAACACCTCTCCCTCGACGGGCGCCCTGGTCCTCGACGTGCCTGGAAGATGGATGAACAAATCATCGCCCATCCTCAGATGCTTGCCAGAGCCGGAGGCGGCGGAGGAGGAAGGCTGGTCATCGACCACCTCCTCCTCGGCGGCGGCCTTGCCGGATTCTCTGGCAGGCCCCTCGCCGGCCTCCTCAGCAGTAGCCTTACCAGACTCCCCGGCAGGCCCCTTGGCGGTGTCCTCCGCAGCACCCTTGGCGGACTCCTCGGCAGCGACCTTCTCGGCTTCTGCCGCGGCGTCCTTGGCGACGTCCTTGATGATGGCGTCTATGTCCTCCTGGTCCGCCGTGGAACGATCTGGGCACCAAGAAGGGGGTGAGACAAAGCCAAGACCAAGGATCAGCAAGAAAAGAAAAAGAACAGGGACGAAAGGTGAGAGGCTTACCCGTGCCAGGCTAAAGAACAGAGGTCCCCTCCCCGCTGGCATCTAGCACCGAGGCGAAGCCACCAGCACCCAAGTTCTCCTCCTCCTCCTCCATGTGCGTGGGCTCGGGGCTTGGCGCCCTTGCTGAGGACGCCCCTCGGGGCGGCGTGGTTGATAGGGGCGGCATGTTGGGAGTAGCCCTCTGTGGCTCCTCCTGCTGCTGCTCTCCTCCTGCATACACGGCAAGGTCAGCAGCAAAGCATCATACCCCTGACACATGTTGACGAGGGGTGAGTGAGGAACTTACACTGGGGGCTGCGCCAGGGGCTGCTGTCCGGGCTGCTCAACACCACCAGTGGCGCCCTTGAAGTACCAGCCGGGGCTGGCCGCCCGCCGAGGCCTTGGCCCTCTTCACCCTCTGGGCCAGTGTCTCCGCGTCCCTGCAAAGATGAAAGCAAGTCAAGACAAACGGTGCAGATTGAGGAGATAGAGATGACGAGAAAGAGCAGGATACTTACTCATTGTCCACCTCCTCCTCTGTTGTCTTTCTCTTCCTCCTCGGGCTGAGGGACCCGAAGTCGAAAGTGACCCCCATGTCAGCGTCTTCCGGAAGAGGGGAGGAGGGCGGAGTCTGCGCGCGCTTGGACGAAGAGGAAGCAAATGCCTTCTTCTTCGACACCGCGGCCTTCACCACCTTCTTCGCTGCCGCGGCCCTCGTCTGACGCGCGGACTCCTCCGGGGACTTTGGCCGCCACGCGACCTTGACGGGCCGCACCGGCTCGCCAGAAATGGCCCGCCGCAAGACTCGCCCTCTCCCCGTAGCCGGAGGGTCAACAGCCCCGGCCTCCTCCTTCGATGACTCATCGGCCGCATCCTCAACCAGAGGAGCCTCGGTGCCGGCGCTGTTGGCTTCCCCGGCGGCCGCCGCCCACCGGGCGAGCTCCTCCTCCTCCGCGGCCATCGCGGCCTTGTCCTCCACACCACCAGCGCTACCGGCCTCCTCAGCAAGCTGCGCCTCCATCGCCCTGGCGGTAATGTAGTCTAGTTCCGCCTGGGAGGTGTCTTGGACGAGCTGCCGCTCGGCGTCGGCGTTGACGTACCCCTTGTGCAGAGTGTCGAAGAACTTCTGCACCTGGATGTCCTCCGGCTCGACCCAGCTCGGGTCAGGGCCATGCGCATTGCAGTCTGGCATCATGGCGATGTCGGTCCGGGGCGAATTATTGCACAGCGGGACCACTCCTGCCGGCAACTTGAACAAAGGCCCCTTGACGACCTTGCCGGCCTTCACGGTGGCCCTCGCGACCTTGCCGGTCCACTCGACCTCGCCGTTGCGGCCCACATCGAGCTGGAAGAGTCGCTAGCAGAAATGGGCATGCCCCATCACTGTGAAATTGTGGTCGAGGACGGGGCGAAGCCGCATGGTGTCGGCGGGGTTCGTGAAGAGCCAGGCCGGCCTCCCCTTGTTGTGCAGTGGAGCGATCCGGCGGCGGATGAAGTCCGCCCCGATCATCTCAAGGGTGAGCCCGGCCTCGGTGAGCCGAAGGATCCTGGTGGTGGCGATCGTGAGCTTCTCGTCGTCGGCATCGACGTCGCTCCAATCGCTTCTGCGGACCGACGGCGCCCGGCGAACTTCACAGAACGCCGGTGGGTCCTTTTCTTCAATCCAGCACCACCGGCCCCGCCACTCTTCCCACCTCTCCTTCATGGCACCATCCGGGTACGCTCCCTTGGATCTTGGGATCCAGGTGACGCAACCGGAGATGGCGCCCCCCGTTTGAATCCGAGGGAAGAAGTAGTGGCGGAAAAGCGCCGTGTTGGGGTGCACCCCGACGAAACCTTCGTAGAGGTGCGCGAAAAGGGCCATGCACGCCAACGCATTTGGGGTAAAATCCAAGAGGCGGAAGCCAAAGGTATGCATGATGTCGCTGAAGAAATCGGAGAAGGGAGGACAAAGCCCGCAGGAGAAATAGTCAAAAAGAAAGGGTACCGATTCGGGGCAGCCTCGGCGCAGTTGGCGGGGATGACACGCGTGGCTAGGTGCCCCGTCTTCTCTCCCCCCGTCTTCACCCCCCATAGGGGCCTGAAGGCTTCCCGGAGCTCGAACACATCAACTGTCGAGGGGAAGTAGGCGGACTGGGTCCGCTGCACTGCCAGCGCACTCTCCGGCGGCTCCGTCGCTCCGGCATCCTTGGCCACTCCCTTGCCCTTGGTGGATTTGGGCACCATGGCGGCCGGGGGAGGGGGGCAAGAAATAGAGGGCGGCGGGAACGCAATGGCGGCGAGCAAGAGCGAAGCTTAGGGAAGAAGAGGAAGGCGAACGGAGGCTTCCAAGATTGGGATTGCGCGGAGGGTAAAGGAACAGTGCGCTCGCGGTTATCCCTTTTTATGGGGAAGGTGCGGGTCGCGCTACCCATTTACTGTGATATGACGCATGCGTGCGGGAACCGCCCCACGCATGACCCCCATGTCACGCACGACCCTCCACGTCGTGCCCGGGTCGTGGGAAGCGCACCGAGCGAAAAGTTTTACCGCGGTAAAAACCGCCCCTCCTGCCCGCACACCGTTTTGGGCCTGGCCCAACAACGTGTCGCGCTTACGTGTGGCCCAGGCCCGGGGGCTCCTGTCGGTGTACAAAAGAAGGGGCGTACCTTTGTACCCCTTTACCTGTGCACGGGCAGTCGGAGCCGCGCCCACGGCCGCACCAAGCAGGACAGGGGTGGTGAACCGAGGTAAAACCAAAGCCCAAGACAGCCAGAGCAACGCCAAGGCCGAGACCACAAAAGAGCAGAGAGACGAAGCAGGTTCCCCCGGCAAGGCCCTTGTCGGGGCGGCTCGTCCAACACCAGCAGAGCGCACCACCCTGAGCCCACGGTCTCCAACACCATCAACCACGTTGGGCCAGGGCTCGGGAGGCACCTCCATGGTGGCATGCAGATCTTTGTGAAGACAAGGAATATTCAAGATCATATGAGGATTAGAAGACAACGATCCTCGGCAAGATCCTTGGCGAGGAGAGCCACAAGACCCCCGGCAAGATCCTTGCCGGGGACGACAACACGCCACGACAAGACCCTTGTCGGGCCACCCGGGAAGGCCCTCACCAAGGGCGTCAGCGGGGCCACTGCCAGGCCCGCACCAACCAAGCCTCCACCGCCGTTCGCATGCAGCTGCCAGCCCAACCAGCTGAGCGGGCACCTGCGTGGCAACATGCAGCTTCCAAGCCAACTCAGCACATGCCTGCGTGGCGGCATGCAGATCTTCGTGAAGACCCTACCACCGCGCCACCTCAGCTGCCTGCCTGCCTACATGGCGCCGCATGCGTCGCTGGCCAGGGCGCGTGTCGAAGTGAGGAGGAACGGCGACGGACGGGACGGGCCTCGTTCCCGTCCCCGATAAAGCAAGGGGACACCTAAGCTACGCATTAAATGTGTCTTGTCCTGTAATACGAGCGATAAGCTCATAGCACTGTAGGCCTTTCCACCTCCTGTGTGCCACTGTGGCAGCCCCTTTCGACTATAAAAGGAGGCCCATGGCATACTGGAGAGGGATTCGGCTCTTTTGAACCACGCAGCCACCGCAGCTAGTTCAAGAGCTCAAGAACTCTCTGAAATACAGCCACCAAAGCAGGACTAGGGTATTACGCATCCTCGCGGCCCGAACCTGGGTAAACGATCCTTGTGCTAACTGTTGATCCTGCTCTTCTCACAACCCTGCGCCCCGGCAACCGTAGTAGGGATTCTTGTGATCCCATAGGTGTCGTTTCCCACCGACAAGGCGTTCAACACGATAACCCGACAGTGGATTCTCGTTAGCCGGAGAAGTGTCTTTGCAATAAAACCACGTCTGGCTCTAGTCTTTGGGGTGACTCGGCAAGCTAAGGAAAGATGGCGTCTCTTCTGCGTTGAATTGAAATTCCACCGAGCTCCAAGCTAGGACCATTTGTGAACTCAGTCTGGCGGTTTAAGTAAAAATACTCTCTAAAGAGCTCAACACGTGGCTCCTCTTGAAGGTATACTTCATAGAAGACTTGAAAGTTGCAGATATTTGACACGACATTGGGTCCGATGTCTTGAGGGTGGAGCTAGAAAAAGTGCAGAACGTCTCGGAAGAACTTAGAGCCGGGCGGTGAGAAGCCCCGGTTCATGTGGTCAGTAAAAACGATGACTTCACCATCTTTCGGCTGAGGTTTTTCTTCGCCCGGGTCAGGAGCACAGTAATGCATCACACTCTTGGCAGGAAGATACCCGACTTTGAAAAAGTCCTTAAAAGTACCCTCAGTGACGATGGAAGGAACCCAGTTGCATGTGTAGACTATTTTGGGCAGCATTGTGAAAGAAAGAAGGCCTAAAGGAAAGGAAAAAATTGCCAGTTCAAGTCAATTGGTGAAATCACAGGTTATGCGCTGATAGTATGCATTCAAAATGGCGGCTTAAGTGAGGGCTAATGGTATATGAATAATTGTAAGCCGGACGTGTAAGCCGCCATGAAAGGTACATGTATTCAAAATCTGATAAAGAGTAAAATTCTACAAAGTGTTGGACAAACAGGTTTTACAGATTAAAGTTATAGATTTGGATCTGCAACTGTTCAGAAAAGGGGATAAAATTGAAACCTACAGAGGTGACAGTGGAAAAGCAGTGGTGCCCTGGAGGAGATCTATCGTAATGAGGATGTATTCTAGTATAAAAAATTGGTGCTAAAACTACTACCGCGCAAGATTTATGTGGTTTTTGGATCTAATGCATGGATCTAAACAAGGATAAAGAAGGGCGGTGATGAACACCGATGAACACTAAAACCCTAATGACAGATCTATGGCAAAAGAAAGGAGGGCTTACTGACGCTGATGGGACAGCGGAGGGGCGCCGCAGTTTTCTGGTCCGTTCAAGGTGATGCAGCGGCCGGAGTTGAGGTCAGAGACGAAGGTCGACGGCGGCGGAGTTCGTGCGGGTTGGTGCGTCGCAAAGAGGAACAAGAAAGTGAGAAGGAAAGGGGGAGAATGAGAGGAGAGTCCGAGGCCTTATTTATAAGATTGGAAGGACAAACAATAGGCGCGAGAATCGAGGAGGCAGAAAATGGATAAGCGACGGCGTGGGTGCCTTAATTTTCAGAGGGTCAGTAAAGAAAGAGATTCATTAAGATTTGGATTCTGTGTAACATTAATCACAGGTGACGTCATGGCGGGTTATCACAATTTTTGGAGATGACATCATGGCGGGTTACAATATTTCATAGTAAGAGGAGGAAGGATTTTTCTAAGTATTGAAGATTGACATGTACAAGTTCAAATCAACCTGGGGCCTAATGTTGGGGATATGACTATCCGGTATGACCCGCCCAGGAGGGGCCAGGTCACCCCTGTGGCGGTTCATCTCAATGAAGCCCAAGAGTATAATAACAATGGCGGTTCATAGATAGGCTTAGTAGAGGTCCCAAACCCGAAGGCGACTAAGTCCCACGAATATAAACTGCCATGTATATGTAGACTTGTATTGTAAGGCGTGTAAGATAAGTCACCGAGTCGGACACGTTGTATGAGCCGGCCGGGACTCTGTAGGCCGGCAGGGCGTCAACCCGGGTATATAAGGGGACGACCCAGTGGCGGCTTAGGACAAGAAACAACAGATCGAGAGCCAGGCTAAGCGTATTCGCCCCCTGGTCATCGAAACCCTAGCAATACCACCTCAAACTGGATTAGGCCTTTACCTTCACCGTAAGGGGCCGAACCAGTATAAACTCCTCATGTCCTTTGTCCTGTTTAACCCCTTTAAGCTAACCTCGTCACAATGGCTCCATGTTTAAGTCCTTCCATGAGGACATCTGCCGTGACACTTCCACGACAGGATCCAAATGAGCTAAGGGGTGTGAAAACCTTACTTTTCGGGTTACTCGTCGAATTTTCTGTCTTGGGAAAGGTGTTGAGCCAGAGGAAATAATAGTTACCTCTTCTTCAACTGCTTGGCTGGCCCCCGTGTCATCCTGATAATAATCAGTGTCAATAAGGTAATTGAAAAAGGAGCCAAGGGAGTCAAGGGCTACCTCCGACATAGAGCTGTCATTCAGTTCAAACATCTCAGAGGCACTTGATTTCTTCTTATTTTTCTTGACGGTTTTCTTGGCGGCTTTCTCGGCAGCCCTGGCCTTTTTGGCAGCTTCATGGTCATATGTCTTCTTCCAAAAATCCGATTCAGCTTGTGAAAGTCATCAAAGTTGAGTTAATAGAACATTTGAATGATGAGGTAAAAGCAAGGGATTTAAAGACTCACATCCGGTGGCGGGTTAAGCTTGCAGAAAGGGTTCAGACCCACTTTGTTGCAGTCTTCTGGATCTTCATTCAGAAGGGTCTTTGTCATTTCATTGATGGCCTCATCAGTTAAACACATGGAACTGTGGGGCAGTGGATCCTTTATACCACTCGTGTAAGTACACATTAAGCCGGGCCGGCGGCTCAAGGGTATGATTCACCAAGAAACCCAACACCGAACCAAGTTAATGCCAGTTAACCCATTTCCCAGCAGAGCCTTGACCTTTGCAATGGTGGGGGCAAGCTTTGCACGTTCAGCAGAGGTAAGCTTTTCGGGAAGACGATGCCTTGGGTCAAGACGCTGGACACGATAACCCGGCAGTGGATTTTCATCAGCCGGAGAGGTATCTTTGCAGTAAAACCATGTCTGGTTCCAATCTTTCGGGTGACTCGGCAAGCAAGCATAGGGGAAGATGGCATCTCTTCTTCGTTGAATTGAGATTCCACCAAGTTCCAAGCTGGGTCCGTTCATGAACTCGTTTTGCCGATTCAAATAAAAATATTCCCTAAAGAGTTCAACACCGGGTTCCTCTTGAAGGTATACTTCGCAGAAAACTTGAAAATTGCAAATGTTTGACATGGAATTGGGTCCGATGTCTTGAGGATGGAGTTGAAAGAAGTGTAGAGCATCTCGGAATTTTTTTGATCCGGGTGGTGAGAAGCCCCGGTCCATGTGATCAGTAAAAACAATGACTTCACCATCCTTTGGGTGAGGTCTTTCTTCACTTGGTTTGGGGGTGCACCAATGCATGATATCTTTTGCTGGTAAAAAGCCAATTTTGACAAAGTCTATGAGTGTGTTCTCAGTGACAATGGAGGGAACCCAATTGCATGAGGTGACTGTCTTCGGCGGCATTGTGAAGGAAGAAGCCTAAAAGAAAGAAAATGTTGCCGGTTTAAGTTGATTCATTAAGCCAGAAGTAAAATGTTACAGTATGTATTCAGGCTGGCGGCTTAAGCGGGTCCTAATGATATATGGATAGTTATAAACCAGAGGTGTAAGCCGCTATGACAACAATGGTATTCATAATCTGTCAAGAGCGAATTCTACTAAGTGTTGAAAGAAACAGGTTTCATAGATTGATGCTAGGATTTCGGATCTGCGCACTTCGGATAATGGAAAATATTTTTGACCTAAATTACAGTGCTCGAGTAGTTCATATGTTCAGATTGGTTTTTTCTTACGCGAAGGAGATGATCTAATAAGTATCACAGCTGCCGCCGCGCAGGAGAAGTGCTAAGTTTGGATCAAAGTTACAAGCTACAGTGAAGAACAAGGATGAACTCTGAAGAACTTCGAGAAACCCTATTGGAGATCTACAGTGGAGAAAGGAGAGGCACTTACTGGATCCACTAAGCAATGGAAGGGCGCCACGGTTTCTCTAGTCTCGTTCAGGTCGATGCAGCGGCCGGAGTTGAGGAAGCTGACGAGTTCGGCGGCGGCGGTGCTCAGGCGTGCAGATGCGTTGCGAAGAGAGAGGTTGAAGATGAGAAGAAGAAGGGGGGAAATGGAAAGGCTGTCAGGCCCTATTTATAAGGAAAGGGTTAATAAGCGAGCGCGAGAAACGAGGAGGCCAAAGAATGATTATCTAGCTGTTCCAACGCCTCGGTTTTTGGGATGGCTATTAAAGATAAGGATCTATTAGATATGCTGGGTATTGTGCGAAATTAATGTTGGATGACGTCATGGCGGTTTTCCGTAATTCTAGGAGATGATGTCATGGCGGGTTACAATATCTTGTGAGAACAAGTGAAGAAGGATTTTTCTTAAGCGTTGAAGATTGACATGAACAAGTTCAAATCGACCTAGGGCCAAATGTTGGGGATATAACTATTAGGTATGACCCGCCCAGGAGGGGCCGAGTTATACCAACGGCGGTTCATTGTCATGAAGCCCATGAAGGAATCTGTAACGCCCACGATGCGGCTATATCTCCCACGTGTCGAGGCACGACTTAGAGGCATAACCGCATAGTGGTTTTGTCGCAAGAAGGGTCATCTTCACAGAATCCCATGTAATGAACAAGAATGGGATAAAGAGTTGGCTTACAATCGCCACTTATAAACTCCCGAAACTTTCTGGTTATGCAATCTGGTGTAGGGGATACAGGGGACACAAATATATCACCCAAACTAACAATCCCTAGATCCAGCTGTAACCATCCGTCAACACATAACCAAGAAACCTTCGGAAATCGTTTACCTCAACCTTCGAAAAACATCCGTTATACAAGTTATGGCAATACTCCCGAACTCCCGCCCCAGTACTGGGTGGCGTCGAGGTGATCTCACCAACAACTCCATAAAAGAGATTTCGATGTCGGCGAAACTCAGGTATTCCAGAACTGCAACGATAAAATTGTGACGACAACACCTCGGAGCTCAACTCCCCGGGACACTGCCACAACCCCTAAATGACAGGAGGCACCAAGAACAATGTTCTCATCACAAATCGATCGGAACGATTCCAAGATACCCGCGTGATCCTAAATTTTTTTTTTTAGTGAAATTTGAGGAGAGAATAGTCAAAACTCTACGTCAGGAGACCTCACCAGAGCGACGAAGGGACTGAGGAGTAAAAAGAATCCTACTCTCCGATATATATAATCCTAAGACTCAAAACATTTTATTCTAGACTCAACAACGCCAGCGATTCGATCAAGCAGGGGGCTCCTAAGTAGGGGATGGCTCTGATTACCAACTTGTAACGCCCCGGACACACCCGCTGGTGGTCGTTACTCCTGGCGGGATCTAGACTGGCCTCACAGATCAATACTAGTCTTTTCTGCGCACTTTGTCCTCACTCGTGCACACCCGGGAGCAACTTCCCGGTCGGTTTCGGGAGTTTATAAGTGGGAATTCAAGTAGCCTTAGGATATCTTTCCGACAGACGCATGGTATGAGATTGGGGTTCGACGTCTAGTGGTCCGCCTTTCCACGGTTGATTTTACAGTGGTCTCGTTGTGTCTTAAAGAGTCCATGGCTTTGCCGACTCGGGGACGCTTCGTATGTCATGTGCACAGCCTTGTACATGATGGTGCTGTACGATTGAGCCCGTGTGGGCCCCACCACGAAAACTTCGGACGAAATATCTATCATATGTTTGTTCCGGCTTATTCTGCAAGCCAATACTTTGTTTTATTTTGTATTGTGGTATTCGAGTTACTTCGAATTCATATGTTCATTCCATATCTTTTTCAAGTGGCTTCTCAACTTATGGAAGTGTGATGATTTACTACGGAAGTCATTCGTTCATCTTCGTTCGAATGTTTATTGTGAAGACTATATGTTGCAATTTCTATCCGTTGATTCTACTTATCTTTTGTCTATCGAGATGCTAACGGATGTCACCCTCTTCAGGATGGCTCCGCCAACGCGTCAGAATCCGGATCGCAATGAAGGGAGTCAAGCGAACCCTCCGCCACCACCTCCACCTCCGGAGGCATGGCAAGCAATCATGGCAGCCACCAACGCCAATGCTCAGATGATTCTGCAACTCTTGCAAGAACGTACTCAAGGGCAAGGCAATCAAGGCAATCAAGGTCAAGGCAACAATCAGTTTCACTTTGCCACTCTCAACCAGTTTCTCGCAAATCAGCCCAAGTCTTTCAGCTACTGTGCCGAGGCCACGGATGCCGATGATTGGCTCGTGGACATCAACAAGCATTTTGAATGTAGCAATGTCAGGCCTGAGGACTTTGTCAAGTTCGCTTCTTTCCAGCTCAAGGACCAAGCTGCTGATTGGTTTCAGCAATACAAAGATTCCAGAGGAGGTCGTGTGATCACTTGGACTGACTTCTGTCGGGACTTCAAACCGCACCACATTCCACAAAGTGTTGTTGAGAGCAAGCGTGAGGAGTTCCGCAATCTCAAGCAAGGAAACATGTCTGTGTATCAATACAACATTCAGTTTCAAAAACTTGCTCGCTTCGCTAAACAAGACGTTCCTGATGAGAAGAGCATGATCTATCACTTCAGAGGTGGCCTTAAAGAGGATCTGCAGTTAGCTCTCGTTCTTGTTGAGCCTACTCACTTTGATCAATTCTACAATATGGCACTGAAGCAAGAGGTGCTCAGCTCAAGTGTGAGGCTTCTAAGAAAAGAGTCAGGGACGCAGTTCAGTCTTCTTCTTCCTCACTTGTGACAGCTAAGCAACAGAAGTTCTGGTTGCCTCCTCCTCCTCCTCCGTTTCGTCAGCCTTACCAGCAGAAGAACAAAGGTGGCCATGGTTCTTCAAATTCTTCCAACTCTGGTTATCAGAACAAGTCTCAGAATCAAGCTCCAAAGTCCAATGCTCCTTATCACCGTCCACTCTCAGAGGTGACTTGCAACAAATGTCAGCAGAAAGGCCACTATGCTAACAAGTGCTTCAACCAGAGGCGTCTTCCTCCTCCTCCTCCTGTCAGATCTTCCAGCAATGCAGTGGTCAAGCATAATCCAAAGTCTGCCAAGGTGAACATGATGAATGCAGCTCAAGCGGAGGAATCTACTGACGTGATTATGGGTAATCTCTCAGTTAATGATATTCCTGCAAAAGTTCTTTTTGATACTGGTGCATCGCTTTGTTTCATGTCAAGACCGTTTTTTGCCAAGCATGAATTCACTTGTTCTCATCTGAGTAAACCCATGGATGTCGTTTCTCCGGGTAAACGTTTGAGTTCTAGTATGATGGTTCCGGATGTCTCCATCAAGATGGGAGACTATAGATTTCAGTCTTCTCCAATTGTTCTTGGTGACTCGGATATTGATCTTATTCTCGGGATGGACTGGCTTTCTAAGCACAAGGCTCAACTTGATTGTGCTGCCAGGGAGATTCAATTGACACACTCGTCTGAGGATGTGATTGTTTTTGCCGCTCGTGATGAAACCATTCGGTTTTTCTCTCTCAATGAGAAGGGCGAATTGGATGTCATCTCTCAAATTCCAGTCGTTTGCGAGTATCAAGATGTCTTTCCAGAAGAGCTTCCGGGTATGCCTCCGCACCGGCCAGTTGAGTTCATTATCGAACTAGAGCCTGGTACTGTACCCGTTTGCAAGCGTCCATACAAGCTTGGACCAAACGAGCTGAAGGTTTGATCAGACCGAGTTCTTCTCCATGGGGTTGTGGTGTTCTTTTTGTCAAAAAGAAGGATGGCACGGACCGACTTTGTGTCGACTACCATCCATTGAACAAGAAGACAATCAAGAACAAGTATCCACTTCCCAACATCAATGAGCTATTTGAGCAACTCAAAGGGGCTAAAGTATTCTCGAAGCTTGACCTTCGTATGGGTTATCATTAGATTCGCATTCGTGAAGAAGATATTCCCAAGACAGCATTCAGAATGAGCTTTGGTTCTTATGAATATACTGTCGTGTCTTTCGGCCTTGTCAATGCTCCTCCGGTGTTCTCTCGGATGATGAATTTCATCTTCAACCCCTATACCAATGAATTCGTTCTGGTGTATCTCGATGATATCTTGGTCTTCTCCAAGAATAAGCAGGATCATGCCAAACATTTGCGATTGGTGCTCGACAAGCTCAGAGAGTATCAATTCTATGCGAAGTTCTCCAAATGTGAATTTTGGCTCGATGAAGTTCTTTTCCTTGGCCACATCATCTCTGCCAAAGGCATCGCTGTTAACCCCGAGAAGGTGTCCGTAGTTCTGGATTGGGAACCTCCTCAAAATGTCAAGCAGCTCCGCAGTTTCCTGGGTCTTGCAAGCTATTGCCGAAGATTTGTTGAGAATTTCTCCAAGATTGCAAAGCCTCTTTCCAACCTCCTACAGAAGCATGTGAAGTATGTCTGGTCTCCTGAGTGTGACGTTGCTTTCAACACTCTCAAACAGAAACTAGTCACAGCTCCTGTCTTGACTCCTCCTGATGAATCCAAGCCGTATGAAGTTTTCTGTGATGCTTCTCTCCAAGGTCTCGGTGCTGTGTTAATGCAAGAGAAGAAAGTTGTGGCGTATACCTCTCGGCAGTTGAAGCCCAACGAGAAGAACTACCCCACTCACGATCTTGAGTTGGCGGCAGTTGTCCATGCTTTGGTTACGTGGAGACATCTCTTGTTGGGAAGACAAGTGGACATTTTCACTGATCACAAGAGTCTCAAGTATATTTTCACTCAGCCCAACCTCAACCTCAGGCAGACTCGATGGGTCGAAATGATTCAAGAGTACAATCCGAGTATCGAATATACTCCAGGCAAAGCAAATGTCATTGCAGATGCTTTAAGCAGGAAAGCTTATTGCAACAGCTTAATTCTCAAGCCTTTCCAACCGGATCTTTGTGAAGCTTTCCGCAAGCTGAATCTCCAAGTTGTTCCTCAAGGCGTTCTTGCCAACCTCATAGTATCTCCTACTTTGGAAGATCAAATTCGTGAGGCACAACTCCTTGATGCCATGGTGAAGAAGGTGAAACGTGGTATCGACAAGGGTCTTTCCAAATACAAGTGCTATCGCATTGATGACAGAGACACTTTGTTCTTCGAGGACCGAATTGTGGTTCCGAAAGGTGATCTAAGGAAAGTCATAATGAACGAGGCGCACAATTCTCTCGTTTCCATTCATCCTGGAAGTACGAAGATGTATCATGACCTCAAGCAGTCGTATTGGTGGACTCGAATGAAGCGAGAGATTGCTCAATTCGTGAATGAATGTGATGTCTGCCGAAGAGTGAAAGCAGAACACCAACGACCAGCTGGTCTCCTCCAACCTCTTGCTATTCCGGAGTGGAAGTTTGATCATATCGAAATGGACTTCGTGACTGGATTTCCAAAGTCCAAGCGCGGAAATGATGCTATATTCGTTGTCATTGACAAGCTTTCTAAAGTGGCTCATTTCCTTCCTATCAAAGAATCCATCACAGCAGCTCAGCTGGCAGAGCTCTACACCTCCAGAATTGTCTCTTTGCACGGCATTCCACAATTGATTTCTTCTGATCGTGGAAGCATCTTCACCTCTAAGTTCTGGGACTCCTTCCAGAAGGCCATGGGCACAAACATTCGCTTCAGCACAGCTTTCCACCCTCAAACTAGTGGCCAAGTCGAGCGAGTCAATCAAATTCTTGAAGATATGCTCAGGGCTTGTGTCATTTCCTTTGGCATGAAATGGGAAGATTGTCTTCCATATGCTGAATTCTCCTACAACAACAGCTTCCAAGCGAGTTCGGGCAAGGCCCCATTCGAGATTCTCTATGGCAGAAAGTGCCGTACTCCTCTCAATTGGTCAGAGACTGGTGAACGCCAACTTCTTGGCAATGACTTAATCACTGAAGCTGAAGAAATGTGTAAAGTCATCCGTGATAATCTCAAAGCCGCGCAATCGCGCCAGAAGAGTTACTATGATAGTAAGCATCGTGATTTGGCTTTCGAGATCGGAGACCATGTCTACCTCCGCGTCTCTCCAATGAAAGGCACTCGTCGCTTCGGTATCAAAGGGAAGCTTGCCCCTAGATACGTGGGTCCTTTCAAGATCATTGGCAAAAGAGGCGACCTCGCCTATCAACTTGAGCTTCCTTCCAACTTCGCGAACGTGCACGATGTGTTCCACGTGTCACAGCTCCGCAAGTGCTTCAAGACGCCTGAGCGCACTATCGACTTCGAAGAGATTGACCTCCAAGAAGATTTGTCTTATCATGAGCACCCAGTTGCTATTCTTGAAGAAACTGAGCGCAAGACTCGCAACAAGTCTATCAAATTCCTGAAAGTGAAGTGGTCGCACCATTCCGACCGGGAAGCCACCTGGGAACGCGAGGACCATCTCCGTTCCGAATATCCGGAGTTCTTTCAGTCCTAGATCTCGGGACGAGATCCTCTCGTAGTGGTGGAGTGTTGTAACACCCCGCATGTAACTTGCCATATTTGTAACTCCGACTCTTGCCATTTTCGGCTATGTGATATGTTTTTCCCTCCGTTGTCGGGTTTTGTCTTTAGTTTTGTATTTTGTCATGTCTTGCATTTTCATATCATGTCATCATGCGCATTACATTTGCATATGTGTTCGTCTCATGCATCTGAGCATTTTCCCCGTTGTCCGTTTTCCAATCCGGCGCTTCTATCTCCTCCGGTGCATCCCTCTTGTTTTCTTTCGTGTGCGTGTGTCAAACTTTCTCGGAATGGACCGAGGCTTGTCAAGTGGTCTTAATATACCACCCGGAGACTACCGGTCAAGTTTCGTTCCATTCGGAGGTCGTTTGGTACTCCAACGGTTAACCGGGCATCCGCAAAGTCCATTTGAGTGTCCAGCAAAAACCCCCTCTAAAACCAGCCCAAAACCCACCAAACTCTCTTCCATGCTCTAGGTCGTTCGATCACGATCTTGTGGGCGAAAACCGCACCTCATTTGGAGCCTCCTAGCTCCCTCTACCTATTTATAAGTGGGCATCCCGAAAAAACGGAATCGCAGTCTAACCCTAGCAAAAATCCCTCGCGCCGCCGGACAGCGTCTGCCCGCGCCGGACACGTCCGCCCGCGCCGGTGGACGAATCGCCCGTCGCCACGTCAGCGCCCGCCGCCGCCGTTCCCCGCCGGCACGCGGGCCCGACTCCGCCCCCCTCGGCCCGCTCCTCCGCGCGCGCGCCCGCCGCCGCCACCGGCCGCCGCCGCCGCCACCGGCGCCTGCCGCCTCCTCCGGCCGCCGGCACGGAGCTCCGCCGCCGCCATCCGCCCCGCTGCTCCGCCGGCGCCGCCTCCTCCTCGCCGCGGCTCCCCGCCGGCCGGCGCCGCCCCGCCGCGGCCGGGCCCCGCCGTCCCCTGCCTCGCCGCCCCTCTTCCCTCTCGCCGGCGGCAGCCCGAGCCTCGAGCTCGAGGAGCCCCGATCCGATCGATCTGGTACTGCCCGTTGACCTCCTCCCTCGCGTCCGTTTTTTTCTAAGTCTTTAATTCTTATCAGTATATGCTCATGTTCCCGATGCGATAACTTTGTGCATGTAGCTCCGATTCGCGCGTATAATATGTCAAATTGTTCGTCTCGTGATGCTCTTCATTTTGTGCAATTGCACCATTTTCATTAGAGGTCATCTTGACGCCCAAATCTTCGTTGGAAGAGGGCTAGTTGCTGTTAATCTCTGGTTCTTATCAGAACTTGGAGATTTGTCATTTTTGTATCATTTATTCTGTGCATCTTTTGAGCATGAGCTCTACATGTGTTTTGAAGTATGCCATGCCATCTTTCCAGTGGTATAGTCCATGTATTTTTGTGATCTCTGTGGTGACTAGCACAAGCATGCAAAGTAGGTCCCGTAATAATTCTGATTTCAGGGACAGTGATTTCTCTAAGTCTTTGTCTGCTGTAATTTTGTTGCCATGTAAACTTGATGCTACAGAGAGATCCATGCATATTTTGGAGATGTTCAGTAAGGATATTTTGTATCTATGGTTGTAATTGATCCATTCCTGCAATTGTTTGCAATTTTAGAGTGACATAGCATGACTCAATCTTGCTCTACGTTTGCTATAAAATATATCTGGCGGATTCTTAACATGATTTGCAATCTTGCCAAGCTTATTGTAGTTGGTCCATACATATTATGCAATTGTTCTTGCCATGGATAGCTTCATAAACATGCCATCGTTCTGTAGGTATACTTGGTTTGTCATGCATTGCTCTGTAGTGAGTGCATCAAGCTTACAAAGAGGCCTACATATTAATATTTCTGCCATGCTCTGTTTTCTGCTAAGTCTGAAACCTGTTAACGAAACTTGCTATGTTTACATGCTTGCCATCATATCTTCTGGTCCTTTTTGGCTTATGGTCAGTAAGGGACTTTTGTCATGTGCTTTTAGGAGAACACTACCATGCCTTGTTTTGCTATGTTAAGTGTCTGTAGCATATTGATTTCGTGCTCTGAACATTGCTACCTGATGCTGATTTCTGCCATGTCCAGTTTTTCACCAAGTCTGTGAACCTGTAATCTTTTGCACTTTTGCCATGCTTGTTTGAGCTTGATATGTTGTGAACTAGCCGTATCTCAGTGTTCATCTTTTGTCAAGAATCTCCTGTAGATTACTGCCATGTGCTTTTTTGCTATGTTGGGGTGCTGTAGCTTTGTTCTTTGTTGCATTTTAAGTGCTATCTTGCTGTTTATCGCAGATTAGTGTCATTCTTGTTTTGCTTGCCATTTGCAAACCGTGAATCCGATTCCGGTGATCTTTATATCGATTTCGACCGAAATCATCTCATATTTCTAGTGGCATGCTTGGTTTGTCAAGTTACTGCCATGTTCATCATTTTCCTTCCGGAGCACGCATATGCATCGCATATCATAACTTGCATATCATACATGTCTTGCATCATGTTGCTTGCGCATTTCTCGTTGCTGATTGTGGTTCCGTTTGTTTGTGTTCTTGTCTTGGGTAGAGCCGGGAGACGAGTTCGTGAACGAGGAACCTGTCGAGTACGCTTACGAGGATCAAGCTTTCGACAACTCTGAGAATCTTGCAGGCAAGATGACCACCCCTCGAAATCACTTCTATCTTTGCTATGCTAGTTGTTCGCTCTATTGCCATGCTCGCTACCTATCACATGCTATATCATGCCTCCTATTTTAGCCATGTCAGCCCTAACCATCCTTTCCTAGCAAACCGTTGATTGGCTATGTTACCGCTTTTGCTCAGCCCCTCTTATAGCGTTGCTAGTTGCAGGTGAAGTTGAAGTTGTTCCATGTCGGAACATGGTTATGTTGGGATATCACAATATCTCTTATTTAATTAATGCATCTATATATATTTGGTAAAGGGTGGAAGGCTCGGTCTTATGCCTGGTGTTTTGTTCCACTCTTGCCGCCCTAGTTACTGTTATACCGGGATTATGTTCCTTGAGTTTGCGTTCCTTACGCGGTCGGGTGATTTATGGGACCCCCTTGACAGTTCGCCTTGAATAAAACTCCTCCAGCAGGGCCCAACTTTGGTTTTACTATTTGCCGCCTAAGCCTTTTCCCCCGGGTTTTCGCGAGCCTGAGGGTCATCTTATTTTACCCCCCCCCCCCGGGCCAGTGCTCCTTCGAGTGTTGGTCCGAACCGAGCAGCCTGCGGGGCCACCTCGGGGAAACTCGAGGTCTGGTTTTACTCGTAGCTTGACTTATCCGGTGTGCCCTGAGAACGAGATATGTGCAGCTCCTATCGGGATTTGTCGGCACATTCGGGCGGCTTTGCTGGTCTTGTTTTACCATTGTCGAGATGTCTTGTAAACCGGGATTCCGAGACTGATCGGGTCTTTCCGGGAGAAGGTTTATCCTTCGTTGACCGTGAGAGCTTATGATGGGCTAAGTTGGGACACCCCTGCAGGGTATTTTCTTTCGAAAGCCGTGCCCGCGGTTATGAGGCAGATGGGAATTTGTTAATGTCCGGTTGTAGATAACTTGTCACTTGACCCAATTAAAATACACCAAGTGCGTGTGTAGCCGTGATGGTCTCTTCTCGGCGGAGTCCGGGGAGTGAACACGGTCTGTGTTATGTATGACGTAAGTAGGTGTTCAGGACCTCTTCTTGGTCATTGCTAGATGACGTCCGCTCCTTTGCTTCTCTTCTCGCTCTCATTTGCGCAAGTTAGCCACCATATATGCTTTTGCCGCTGCAGCTCCACCTCGTTGCACCTCTTGCCCTTTAAGCTTAAATAGTCTTGATCTCGCGGGTGTGAGATTGCTGAGTCCCCGTGACTCACAGATACTTCCACAACAGTTGCAGGTGTCAACGATGCCAGCGCAGATGATGGCGTCGATCTCAAGTGGGAGTTCGACGAGGAACGTGGTCGTTACTATGTGTCTTTTCCTGATGATCAGTAGTGGAGCCCAGTTGGGACGATCGGGGATCTAGCATTTGGGGTTGTCTTATTTTCATCTGGATTTTGACCGTAGTCGGTCCATATGTTTGTATTTTGGATGATGTATGAATGATATTTATGTATTGAGTGAAGTGGCAATTGTAAGCCAACTCTTTATCCCATTCTTGTTCATTACATGGGATTGTGTGAAGATGACCCTTCTTGCGACAAAACCACTATGCGGTTATGCCTCTAAGTCGTGCCTCGACACGTGGGAGATATAGCCGCATCGTGGGCGTTACAGCTTGGAGTAGTTTCAGGATGGGTGACCGACCGGGAAGTTGCTCCCGGGTGTGCACGAGTGAGGACAAAGTGCGCAGAAAAGACTAGTATTGATCTGTGAGGCCAGTCTAGATCCCGCCAGGAGTAACGACCACCGGCGGGTGTGTCCGGGGCGTTACAGAATCGAAGATGGCGGTTCGAGGATGACTTATGAAGAGCCCAAGGCCCAAAGGCGGCTTAAGGCCCATAGGTGTAAACCGTCATATATGCATGACTTGTATTGTAAGGCAAGTGTAACTAGTCACCAGGCCGGACTCGTTTATGAGCCGGCCGGGACTCTGTAAGCCGTAGGGCGTCAACCTGTGTATATAAAGGGACGACCCGGCGGCGGTTTAGGGGGAGAACAGATCGAAAGCTAGGTCAAGCGTATTCGCTCCCTGGTAATCGAGGCATAAGAAATACCACCTCAAACTGGATTAGGCCTTTACCTTCACCGCAAGGGGCCGAACCAGTATAAATCATGTGTCCTTTGTCCCGTTTAACCCCTTTAAGCTAACCTAGTGCGATGGCTCCACGACTAAGTCCTCACACTAGGACATCTGTCGTCACAATTCCACGACAAAGAGTATTGTACCAAGCTTTTTTTTGAAAGGAAAGCGGTAGGTGAAGCCCCCCACAGCGAGTTTTTTTTAAATAATAAGAACCCAAATTCATGCCCATGAGGACTTGAACCTGGGTGGCTGGGTTGTACATCCACTCCACTAGCCAAGTGAGCTAGGCTCACTTCCTTTATTGTACCAAGCTTTAGCATCACCCTTTAATGAGAAAGGAAATAATTTTAGAATAAAGTAATAGCAAGTTTTCTCATCATGAGTAAAAAAGGTGGCTATATCATTCAACTTAGTAAGATGTGCCACAACAGTTTCAGTTTCATAACTATGGAAAGGATCGGATTCAACCAAAGTAATTTACTCTGGGTAGACAGAGAATTCATAATCCTTATCATCAATAAAGATAGATGAAGTAGCAAACTTAGGATCACATTTCATTCTAGCATTCAAAGATTTTTCTTTATACTTGTGTAATAATTTCTCTAGATCTCGATCCTTACAAGCAAGAATATCTCTAGTTGTCTCTTCATTCATAACATAACCTTCTGGTACCTTAGGCAATTCATATCTAGGAAGGCTAGTTCTACCAGGTGTTTCAGGAGATTCAGTTTCAAGCTCATCATCAAATTCAACAACATCATGTTGTATTACTCTAGCAATTTGTTTATCAAGAAATTCACCAAGTGGCACATCATCATTATGAAGCAAGGTACTAGCATCATCATAAGCATTATCCATAGCAGAAGTAGCATCATCAATAACTTGCGACATATCAGAATTAATAGCATGTGGTGGTGTTGCAAGTTTACTCATAACAGAAGGTGAATCTAAAGCAGAACTGGATGGCAGTTCCTGACCTCCCCTCGTCCTTGAGGGAAATATCTTAGTCTTAGGATCCTCCAGATTCTTCATAGTGATAATATGATAATAATACCAAGTGAATCAACAAATATAGCTATGCTCCCTGGCAACGGCGCCAGAAAAAGGTCTTGATAACCCTAAAGTATAGGGGATCGCAACAGTTTTCGAGGGTAGAGTATTCAACCCAAATTTATAGATTTGACACAAGGGGAGCCAAAGAATATTTGAAGGTATTAGCAGCTGAGTTGTCAATTCAACCACACCTGGAGATTAATTATCTGCAGCAAAGTGATCAGTAGCACGGTAATATGATAGTTTTGATAGTAATTACAACAACAATAGTAACAGTAACAGTGATAACAGTAATTTTGTAGCAAGTGTAGAAGTGATGATAGGAGTAGTAACTTAGTAGAAACAATATAAGATAAATTCGTAGGCATTGGATCGGTGATTTGTTGGATGATATTCATCATGTGACAGTTATAACCTAGGGCGATACGGCACTAGCTCCAATTCATCAATATAATGTAGGCATGTATTCCGTAAATAGTCATACGTGCTTTATTAAAAGAACTTGCATGACATCTTTTGTCCTACCCTCCCATGGCAGTGGGGTCCATACTGGAAACTAAGGGATATTAAGGCCTCCTTTTAATAGAGAACCGAAACAAAGCATTAACACATAGTGAATACATGAACTCCTCAAACTACGGTCATCACCGAGAGTGGGCCCGGTTGTTGTCACTCTGGGGTTACCGGATCATAACACGTAGCAGGTGACTATAACTTGCAAGATCGGATCTAAACCATGGATATAATAGTGATAACATAAACGGTTCAGGTCTGAGTTCATGGCAGCCGGGCCCAAAGTGACAAGCATTAAGCATGGCAAAGTCATAGCAACATCAATCTAGGAACATAGTGGATACTAGGGATCAAGCCCTAACAAAACTAACTCGATTACATGATGAATCTCATCCAACTCCTCACCGACCAGCGAGCCTACGAAGTAATTACTCACTCCCGGTGGGGAGCTTCATGGAATTGGCGATGGAGAAGGGTTGGTGATGACGAAGAACGAAGACCCCCCTCTCCGGAGCCCCAAACGGACTCCAGATCTGCCCTCCCGAGGTAGAACAGGGCTTGGCGGCGGCTCCATCTCGTGGATCGCGATAATTCTTTCTCCCTGATATTTTCTTTGAAAATAGGATTTTATAGCGTTGGAATCAGGGTCTGCGGGGCCACCAGGTGGGGACAACCCACCTGGCGCGCCAGGAGAGGGGGGCGCGCCCTGGTGGGTTGTGCCCACCCAGGTGCCCCTCTCCCGCAGGTCTTGGCTCCAGAAATTCTTATTATTGATATAAAAAATCCTCGCAAAGTTTCGTTCCATTCCGAGAACTTTTATTTCTGCACAAAAACAACACCATGGTAGTTTTGCTGAAAACAGCGTCAGTCCGGGGTTAGTTTCATTCAAATCATGGAAATTAGAGTCCCAAACAAGAGGAAAAGTGTTAGGAAAAGTAGATACATTGGAGACGCATCACCCAACAGTTTCTTTTGGGTATCCTATGAAGACGCACTTCTTCGATTTGGGTTCGAGCTTATCAGTTTGAAACTCTTTACATAAGCATCGCAACCCCAAACTTTAAGAAACTATAGCTTTGGTTTCTTGCCAAACCATAGTTCATACGGTGTCATCTCAATGGATTTAGACGGTGCCCTATTTAACGTGAATGCAGTTGTCTCTAATGCATAACCCCCAAAATGATAGCGGTAAATCGGTAAGAGACATCATAGATCGTACCATATCTAATAAAGTACGGTTAAGACGTTCGGACACACCATTACGTTGTGGTGTTCTAGGTGGCGTGAATTGTGAAACTATTCCACATTGTTTTAAATGAAGGCCAAAACTCGTAACTCAAATATTCGCCTCTGCGATCAGATCGCAGAAACTTTATTTTCTGATTACGATGATTCTCCACTTCACTCCGAAATTCTTTGAACTTTTCAAAATGATTCAGACTTGTGTTTCATTAACTGGATATACCCATATCTGCTCAAATCAACTGTGAAGGTTGGAAAATAACGATACCCGCCACGAGCCTCAACACTCATCGGACCGCATACATCAGTATGTATTATTTCCAATAAGTCAGTGGCTCGCTCCATTGTTCCAGAGAACAGAGTCTTAGTCATCTTGCCCATGAGGCATGGTTCGCAAGCATCAAGTGATTGATAAACAAGTGATTCCAAAAGCCCACCAGCATGGAGTTTCTACACGCGCTTTACACCAATATGACCTAAACGGCAGTGCCACAAATAAGTTGTACTATCATTATTAACTTTGCATCTTTTGGCTTCAATATTATGAATATGTGTATCACTATGATCGAGATTCAACAAAAATAGACCACTCATCAAGGGTGCATGACCATAAAAGATATTACTCATATAAATAGAACAACCATTATTCTCTGATTTAAATGAATAACCTTCTCGCATCAAACAAGATCCAGATATAATGTCCATGCTCAACACTGGCACCAAATAACAATTATTCAGGTCTAAAACTAATCCCGAAGGTAGATGTAGAGGTATCATGCCGACGGCGATCACATCGACCTTGGAACCATTTCCAACACGCATCGTCACCTCGTCCTTAGCCAATGTTTGTTTAATCCGTAGCCCCTGTTTCGAGTTGCAAATATGAGCAACAGAACCAGTATCAAATACCCAGGCGCAACTACGAGCATTAGTAAGGTACACATCAATAACATGTATATCAAATATACCTTTCACTTTGCCATCCTTCTTATCCGCCAAATATTTGGGGTAGTTCCGCTTCCAGTGACCATTCCCTTTGAAGTAGAAGCACTCAGTTTCTGGCTTAGTCTAGCTTTGGGCTTCTTCACGGGAGTGGCAACTTGCTTGCCATTCTTCTTGAAGTTCCCTTTCTTTCCCTCGCCCTTTTACTTGAAACTAGTGGTCTTGTCAACCATCAACACTTGATGCTTTTTCTTGATTTCTACCTTCTCCGATTTCAGCATCGCGAAGAGCTTGGGAATCGTTTCCATTATCCCTTGCATATTATAGTTCATCACGAAGTTCTAGTAACTTGTTGATAGTGACTAGAGAACTCTGTCAATCACTATCTTATCTGGAAGATTAACTCCCACTTGATTCAAGCAATTGTAGTACCCAGACATTCTGAGCATATGCTCACTAGCTGAGCTATTCTCCTCCAACTTGTAGCCAAAGTACTTGTCAGAGGTCTCATACCTCTTAACACGGGCATGAGTCTGAAATACCAATTTCAGCTCTTGGATCATCCTATATACTCCATGGCGTTCAAAACATATTTGAAGTCCCGGTTCTAAGCCGTAAAGCATGGCGCACTAAACTATCAAGTAGTCATCATACCAAGATTGCTAAACGTTCATAACGTTTGCATCTGCTCCTGCAATAGGTCCGTCACCTAGCGGTGCATCAAGGACATAGTTCTTCTGTGCAGCAATGAGGATAATCCTCAGATCACGGACCCAGTCTGCATCATTGCTACTATCATTTTTCAACTTATTTTTCTCTAGGAACATATCAAAAATAAAATAGGGGAGCTATACATGAGCTATTGATCTACAACATAGATATGCAAAAACTATCAGGACTAAGTTCATGATAAATTAAATTTAATTAATCATATTACTTAAGAACTCCCACTTAGATAGACATCCCTCAATTCATCTAAATGATCACGTGATCCACACCAACTAAACCATGTCCGATCATCACGTGAGATGGAGTAGTTTTCAATGGTGAACATCACTATGTTGATCATATCTACTATATGATTCACGTTCGCCCTTTCGGTCTCAGTGTTCCGAGGCCATATCTGCATATGCTAGTCTCTTCAAGTTTAACCTGAGTATTTTGCACGTGCAAAACTGGCTTGCATCCGTTTTATGTGAACGTAGAGTTTATCACACCCGATCATCACGTGGTGTCTCGGCACGACGAACTGTAGCAACGGTGCATACTCAGGCAGAACACTTATACCTTAAAATTTAGTGAGGGATCATCTTATAATGCTACCACCGTACTAAGCAAAATAAGATGCATAAAGGATAAACATCACATGTAATCAAAATATGTGACATGATATGGCCATCATCATCTTGTGCCTTTGATGTCCATCTCCAAAGCACCGTCATGATCTCCATCGTCACTGGCTTGACATCTTGATCTTCATCGTAGCATTTTGTGTCTCGCCAACTATTGCTTCTACGACTATCGCTACCGCTTAGTGATAAAGTAAAGAAATTACATGACGATTGCATTTCATACAATAAAGCGACAACCATAAGGCTCCTGCCAGTTGCCGATAACTTCTACAAAACATGATCATCTCATACAATAACTTATATCACATCATGTCTTGACCATATCACATCACAACATGCCCTGCAAAAACAAGTTAGACGTCCTCTACTTTGTTGTTGCAAGTTTTACGTGGCTGCTACGGGCTTCTAGGAAGAACCGTTCTTACCTACGCATCAAAACCACAACGATTTTTCGTCAAGTGTGTTGTTTTAACCTTCAACAAGGACCGGCCGTAGTGAAATGTGATTCAACTAAAGTTCGAGAAACAGACACCCGCCAGCCACCTTTATGCAAAATAAGTTGCATGTCTATCGGTGGAACCAGTCTCATGAACATGGTCATGTAAGGTTGGTCCGGGCCGCATCATCCAACAATAGCGCCGAATCAAAATAAGACGTTGGTGGTAAGCAGTATGACTATTATCGCCCACAACTCATTGTGTTCTACTCGTGCATATCATCTACGCACAGACCTGGCTCGGATGCCACTGTTGGGGAACGTAGCATGCAATTTCAAAAAAATTCCTACGATCACGCAAGATCTATCTAGGAGATGCAAAGCAACAAGACGGGGAGAGTGTGTCCATGTACCCTCGTAGATCGAAAGTGGAAGCGTTATGTTAACGCGGTTGATGTAGTCGAACGTCTTCACGATCCAACCGATCCAAGTACCGAACGTACGGCACCTCCATGTACAGCACACGTTCAGCTCGATGACGTCCCTCGAGCTCTTGATCCAGTAGAGGGTCGAGGGAGAGTTCCGTCAGCACGACGGCATGGTGACGGTGTTGGTGATGTGATCCGCGCAGGGCTTCGCCTAAGCACTACGACGCTATGACCAGAGGAGTAAACTGTGGAGGGGGCACCGCACACGGCTAAGAAACAACTGTTGTGTCTCCAAGGGGTGCCCTGCCCACGTATATAAAGGAGGGAGAGGGAGGAGGCCGGCCCTAGGGGGTGTGCCATAAGGGGGAAGTCCTACTAGGACTCCCAGTCCTAGTAGGATTCGGCCCCCCTTCTTTTCCTTCTCATGGAGGGGGAAAGGGGGAAAGGAGAGGGAGTAGGAGAAGAAAAGGGGGTGGCGCCCCCTTCCCTAGTCCAGTTCGGCCTCCTCCCTTGTCGGGGGCGCACCAGCCCCTTGTGGGCTGGTTAGCCTCCCTCCTATGGCCCATATGTTTCCCCGGGGGGTTCCGGTAACCCCTCCGGTACTCCGGTATGTACCCGATACACTTCAGAACCCTTCCGGTGTCCAAATACAACCTTCCAATATATCAATCTTTACCTCTCGACCATTTCGAGACTCCTCGTCATGTCCGTGATCTCATCAGGCACTCCGGACAAAGTTAGGTCACCAAAACACATAACTCATAATACAAATCGTTATCGAACGTTAAGCGTGCGGACCCTACGGGTTCGAGAACTATGTAGACATGACCGAGACACATCTCCGGTCAATAACCAATTGCGGAACCTAGATGCTCATATTGGTTCCTACATATTCTACGAAGATCTTTATCGGTCAAACCGCAATGGCAACATACGTCATTCCCTTTGTCATCGGTATGTTACTTGCCCGAGATTCGATCGTTGGTATCCTTATACCTAGTACAATCTCTTACCGGCAAGTCCCTTTACTTCTTCCGTAATGCATCATCCCATAACTAACTCATTAGTCACATTTCTTGCAAGGCTTATAGTGATGTGCATTACCGAGAGGGCCCAGAGATACCTCCCTGATACTCGGAGTGACAAATCCTAATCTCGATCTATGCCAACCCAACAAACACCTTCGGAGAGACCTATAGAGCATCTTCATAATCACCCAGTTATGTTGTGAAGTTTGATAGCACACAAGGTGTTCCTCCGGTATTCGGGAGTTGCATAATCTCATAGTCAGAGGAATATGTATAAGTCATGAAGAAAGCAATAGCAATCAAACTTAACGATCATTATGCTAAGCTAACGGATGGGTCTTGTCCATCACATCATTCTCTAATGATGTGATCCCGTTCATCAAATGACAACACATGTCTATGGTTAGGAAACTTAACCATCTTTGATTAACGAGCTAGTCAAGTAGAGGCATACTAGGGACACTCTGTTTTGTCTATGTATTCACACATGTATGAAGTTTCCGGTTAATACAATTCTAGCATGAATAATAAACATTTATCATGATATAAGGAAATATAAAATAACAACTTTATTATTGCCTCTTGGGCATATTTCCTTCAGAGAAATCATCAATAAACAAAACATAGTAGCGATGACCACCTTTCGAATCAAAGGGAGCAGGACCCCAGACATCAGAATGAACTAAGTCAAAAGGACGCTGAGATACCGATTCACTAGTAGGATAAGGTAACTAGGTCTATTTGTCAAGTCTACAACCATTACAATGTAAAGAAACATCTCCAGAGATAGACACTAAGAGGCCCTGACGCACCAATGATGACAAGCGAGAGCCACAGATGTGACCAAGGCGATGATGCCACTGCTGGAAGGACGCAGATGAGGAGGCAGCAAGAGCATGAGAACTGGCAGAAGTGGTGGAAGTGGAAGGAACACAAAGCCAGTCAACCTCCCAAAGGCCCTCTGACTCACGGCGCTGGGGGCCAGCACCAACGAAAGCCTTGGTGCGACGATCCTGATTGGAGCAAGAGTCGGTATCAAGAATGACACGACAACCAGAATCAGTAAGTTGGGAAGCGGAAAAAAGATTCATGGTGAGGCGGGGAACATGTGAAACACTAGGAATAGAAAATGATGGAGTAGAAAGAATACCATGACTAGCAACATGAAGAGATGTGTCATCGGCAGTAAGAACATTAATAGGAGAATCAAGAGGTCGAAGAGAAGACAACGCGGAAGAATCAGAAGACATATGAAAGGAAGCTCCAGAGTCCAGAACCCATGAAGATGTACCTGACGGTGTAGATGCCGGCGATGATGAAGAGGTGAAAGCAGTCACAACAGCAGCAGAACTCGTCAATGAAGAACCGGAGGAAGCCAGAAGGCGCTTGAGCCAAACAATGTCCTGGTCAGTGAGTGACGAAGTCGATGACGACACAGGAGTCCCACTAGAAGGGGAGCGCCTCTGGTCTCGCTGCTTCTGGCAACAATCAGACTCTGGGTGACCTGGCCTAGAGCAGTAGCCACAGAAGGTGTCATGGCGCAACCGACCCTTCTCAACATAAGGAGGGCAACCCAGCCCCACTGAAGGTGTGGGCAGGAGCAGTGGGGCTGTGAGACGAGCAGACGGCACAGGAGCACGGGCAACCAACACTTAAGGAACAACAAGCAACCCAGCAGAATGAAGGCAGGTCTCCTTAGCACGAAGCTTAGCAAGGACCTCCGAGATAGGAACATGACCACAAGTAAGCAAGTGAGCACGTCAAGGCTCAAACTCGGAGCGGAGGCGAGATAAGAACTCATGGATACGCCAAAACTCCAGGTCGGACCGCATAGTCTGGCAGTAGCGACATGATCCACAAACAACTGTCCGAAGAGAGTCAAGCTGGCGCCAGATGGCAGAACTCTGCGTGTAGAACTCATCAATAGAAGAGTCACCCTGCTAAAGAGCAGGCTCCTAATGTACCACAGATAAGTAGAGAGCATCACCAGAGGGCTGATATCACTGACAAAGATAGGACCACATCGTTGCAATGGTGCCTAGGCCCTTGAACTCGGAAGCAAACTGAGGGAGGACACTCGCAGTGAGAACAGCAGCCGCACGAGCATCATCATTGCACCACTGAGTGTAAGCAGACAAATCATCTCGATAGACAGAAAGAGCATCTGAATAACCTGACATCTGCTGATCATAACAATCAACTGCAGCATCATCGAGAGCCTTGGCTTCATCTCGATCAGCCTGAGAAGCATCAGCGGCAAGAACCGGCGGCACTGGCGGTGTAGGAACCACAGGAGCAACAGGGCATGGCGGATAGGGGACCTTTCTAGAGAGAACACCCCACAGAAGAAGACCGCGCATATGGATACGCATGAAGCCCACAAACTCAGCATAGTTGGTGCCATCAAAGATCACCAAGCATCGAGGAGCAGCCACATAGCCCGAAGAGGACATACTGAGACATCTCCCTTTTTATCTTCCTTTTTTGGAAGTCAACAGGCAGAAGGGGCCCGATCTAGATCGGGCCAAGGCGCACCCGAGCCCAAAACGCGAGCGGACGAGGCGAGTGGAAGATCGAGCGATGCGAGCCAAATCGAGAGGGGGCGAGGCAAGAGGCAGGGGCGGCAACCAGCCGCTCGCGTCCAGAATAGGAGGCCGAGCCGGGCGGGGGCGGAGCCAGTTGAGGAGGCCGAGCCGGGCGGGGGCGGAGCCAGTTGAGGAGGCCGAGCCGGGCGGGGGCGGAGCCAGTTGAGGAGGCCGAGCCGGCGGCGGCCAGGCAGGAGAAGGCCGTGCGGCAGCCGGGCAGGAGAGGGCCAGCCGGCGGTGGCCGGGCAAGGGAGAGCCGGCTGGCGGCAGATCCAGGCGAGGACGAGGGGGAGACGGCCTGCCAGCGACGAAGCAGGGCGAGGACAAGCGGGATACGGCCAGCAACAAGCGGGTCGGGGCAGGAGGCGGCCGAAGCTAGGAACGGGGACTAGCAGCAGCGGCGATGAGGGTGGAGCACGCACGGAGTTGCATCATGCAGGAGAGAGGTAAACCTAGCATCTGATTGAAGGAAATATGCCCTAGAGGAAATAATAAAGTTGTTATTTATATTTCCTTATATCATGATAAATGTTTATTATTCATGCTAGAATGGTATTAACCGAAAACTTTATACATGTGTGAATACATAGACAAAACAGAGTGTCCCTAGTATGCCTCTACTTGACTAGCTCGTTAATCAAAGATGGTTAAGTTTCCTAACCATAGACATGTGTTGTCATTTGATGAATGGGATCACACAATTAGAGAATGATGTGATGGACAAGACCCATCCGTTAGCTTAGCATAATGATCGTTAAGTTTTATTGCTATTGCTTTCTACATGACTTATACATTTTCCTCTAACTATGAGATTATGCAACTCCCGAATACGGGAGGAACACCTTATGTGCTATCAAACGTCACAACATAACTGGGTGATTATAGAGATGCTCTACAGGTGTCTCCGAAGGTGTTTTTTGGGTTGGCATAGATCGATATTAGGATTTGTCACTCCGAGTATCAGGGAGGTATCTCTGGGCCCTCTCGGTAATGCACATCACTATAAGCCTTCCAAGCAATGTGACTAATGAGTTAGTTGTGGGATGATGCATTATAGGACGAGTAAAGAGACTTGCCGGTAACGAGATTGAACTAGGTATGATGATACCGACGATCGAATCTCGGGCAAGTACCATACCGACGACAAAGGGAATAACGTATGTTGTTATTGCGGTTTGACTGATAAAGATCTTCGTAGAATACGTAGGAACCAATATGAGTATCCAGGTTACGCTATTGGTTATTGACCGGAGATGTGTCTCGGTCATGTCTACATAGTTCTCGAACCCGTAGGGTCCGCACGCTTAACGTTCGATGACGATTTGTATTATGAGTTATGTGTTTTGTTGAACGAAGTTTGTTCAGAGTCCCGAATGAGATCACGGACATGACGAGGAGTCTCTAAATGGTTGAGAGGTAAAGATTGATATATTGGAAGGTAGTATTCGGACACCGGAAGGGTTCCAGAGTGTATCGGGTACATACCGGAGTACCGGAGGGGTTACCGGAACCCCCAGGGAAAGATATGGGCCATAGGAGGGAGGCTAACTAGCCCATAAGGGCTGGTGCGCCCCCCACAAGAGAGGAGGCCGAATTGGATTAGGGAAGGGGGCCCCACCCCCCTTTCCTTCTCCTACTCCCTCTCCTTCCCCCCTTCCCCCTCCATGAGAAGGAAAAGAAGGGGGGGAATCCTACTAGGACTAGGAGTCCTAGTAGGACTCCCCCCTTATGGCGCGCCCCCTAGGGCCGGCCTCCTCCCTCTCTCTCCTTTATATACGTGGGCAGGGCACCCCTTGGAGATACAATAATTGTTCCAGGCAGTGTGCGGCGTCTCTCTCCACAGTTTGCTCCTCCGGTCATAGCTTCGTCGTGCTTAGGCTAAGCCCTGCGCGGATCACATCACCAACACCGTCACCACGCCATCGTGCTGACGGAACACTCCCTCGACCCTCTACTAGATCAAGAGCTCGCGGGATGTCATCGAGTTGAACGTGTGCTGAACACGGAGGTGTCGTATGTTCGGTACTTGGATCGGTTGGATCGTGAAGACGTTCGACTACAGCAACCGGGTTAACATAACGCTTCCACTTTTGGTCTACGAGGGTACATGGACACACTCTCCCCGCTCGTTGCTATGCATCTCCTAGATAGATCTTGCGTGATCTTAGGTAATTTTTTTGAAATACCGTGTTCCCCAACAGTGGTATCAGAGCCAGGTCTATGCATAGATGATATGCACGAGTAGAACACAAAGAGTTGTGGGCGATAAGTCATACTTCTTACCACCAACGTCTTACTTTGATTCGGCGGTATTGTTGGATGAAGCGGCCCGGACCAACATTACATGACCACGTTCATGAGACCGGTTCTACCGACGTGCTTCGCACACTGGTGGCTGGCGGGTGTCTGTTTCTCCAACTTTAGTTGAATCGAGTTTGACTACGTCCGGTCCTTGTTGAAGGTTAAAACAGCACACTTGACGAAAATTCGTTGTGGTTTTGATGCGTTGGTAAGAACGGTTCTTGCTAGAAGCCCGTAGCAGCCACGTAAAACTTGCAACTACAAAATAGAGGATGTCTAACTTGTTTTTGCAGGGCATGTTGTGATGTGATATGGTCAAGACATGATGTGATATAAGTTATTGTATGAGATGATCATGATTTGTAAACGTTATTGGCAACTGGCAGGAGCCTTATGGTTGTCTCTTTATTGTATGAAATGCAATCGCCATGTAATTGCTTTACTTTATCACTATGCGGTAGCCATAGTTGTAGAAGCAATAGTTGGCGAGACGACAACGACGCAACAATGGAGATCAAGGTGTCAAGCCGGTGATGATGGAGATCATGACGGTTCTTTGGAGATGGAGACCAAAGGCACAAGATGATGATGGACATATCATGTCACATATTTTGATTGCATGTGATGTTTATCTTTTATGCATCTTATTTTGCTTAGTACGGTGGTAGCATTATAAGATGATTCCTCACTAAATTTCAAGGTATAAGTTTTCTCCCTGAGTATGCACCGTTGCGATAGTTCGTCGTGTCAAGACACCATGTCATGATCGGGTGTGATAAGCTCTACGTTCACATACAACTGGTGCAAGCCAGTTTTGCATGTGCAGAATACTCGGGTTAAACTTGACGAGCCTAGCATATGCAGATATGGCCTCGGAACACTGAGACCAAAAGGTCGAACGTGAATTATATAGTAGATATGATCAACATAGAGATGTTCACCATTGAAAACTACTCCATCTCATGTGATGATCGGACATGGTTTTGTTGATATGGATCACGTGATCATTTAGATGACTAGAGGGATGTCTATCCAAGTGAGAGTTCTTAAGTAATATGATTAATTGAACTTTAATTTATCATGAACTTAGTCCTGAAAGTATTTGCATATCTATGTTGTAGATCAATAGCTTGCTATGTAGCTCCCAGTTTATTTTTGATATGTTCCTAGAGAAAAACAAGTTGAAAGATGATAGTACGTGGCACCCCGGCTCAGAGCGACCGGTTTACCATGCATTGCCAGCCCAGAGACCATGTCTTCTAGCAACACACAACATCTTGGTACAGAAAACAACCGCTTTATTGATGCTAGCGGATCAGAGTTTATATTACAACAGGGGTCGAGGCCAAGCGGCACACACAGTGCGGCTGAACAATATGTACATTATTTAGTGAACATAAAGGGGCCTCGATCATAACAACTATGCGGCAGCGGAACAACGTCGTAGCGGAAACTCCACAGCACAGGGACACCGATGTGGACACGATCTATGTCAGGACCCCGATTCTAAGTCACACCAATCTAGCCTGTAACACCTCATATCACTTTGCGGCCTCACGCACGGTACTCCCACGGGTGTCGCCTTACCATGGCCCGGGACCGTTTGCGCCTTTTGGCTCACGTATATGACAATGTCGCTAGCATCCATATGACAGAGAACCCGGGCCGACATGGCTAGTCGTGACCCAAAGCGGCACTAACGTATGGGGACAGGCATACATGAATCAACATCGAACGTGTCGGTCAGCAGCGTGTGAATCCGGGCTGTAGCACTGGGCTAACAGGACTCCGGGAACCCGGGCTGTAGCAGGCTAGGCAGGACTCCGGATGCCACCGCGTGACATTTCCCCGAAGGGACAGACACATGAACGATGTGAAACACATGCCGGCCAGTCAAGTGTCCATAGAACCCATCGGTAGGGGCGGTGTTGTCGTCTGAAAACAGTAATTGAAGCAACATGAGTACAAAGGTACTCATCAAGTCTTACAACAAATCCCACTATACATGTTCATTCTCAAGAAGGTAGTGGGGTTATTGCAGCAAGCCAGCTTTGACTCTTGGCTAAGCTATCCTACGAGACACCACTTGTAAAATAGTTTTCGCACACGAGTCCACTAATCACCATCTCAATACTCCACCGTGGATCCTCCCTCGTCATCCCACGAGAGAGCCATCCGCGGTACTCACACTTATCTTGAGGCTTTTAGTAGTATCCATTTACTTGTCTATGAACTGCATAAGCGACCAAGTAGTCCTTTACCGCGGACGCGGCTATTCGAATAGTTTTATACCCTGCAGGGGTGTACTTCGTCACACACGCTCTCACCACTTACCGTCGTTACACGACGTGTACTCGGCAACCTTCAAGCGGAAGCCCAACGTGGGTGTCGGCCACATCCTACCTAAACACTCAAGTCTCTAGTCCAGGTTTATCGCCTATTCAGGTTCCATCCGCAGGGAGTCCGGCCGAGGTTTCCACATACGGCCCCGAACGATGTGTGCAGGGTTCCCAAGACACCAAACGGGCGACTCGGTACACCGGGCCACGAGCCTACCGCATCACAGCCCACCCCTCGGGTCAGCGCTGTCCACGGCCTCTAGCTTACTACAAACACCAGAAACTACGTGCAACTCCTGGACAGAGGACAAGGGTGATCAAGAAGCCGAGGGGGTCCATTGGTTTCGGGCCCAATGCGTGGTAGTAGCTGAATCTTAAATCACGCATACAGATCTCAGTTCTTAGGGACGGTCTCAATGAAACAACCCACCATGTACTCCTACATGGCCTCTCATCGATACCTTTGCCAAAACGTATTCAACACCTCACTCTCATTACCGACACATGCTTTCACTCTAGTTCATCACCCTGATGAGCCAGACCTGACACGACTCTAAGCGTAGCAAGCATAGCATTGTAGGAACACAACATGGCTCAATCAACTCCTACACATGCTAGTGGGTTTCATCTAGTTACTGTGGCAATGACAGGTCATGCAAAGGAAAGTGGGTTCAACTACCGCAACACACAGCAGTTTGAATCGCGTTGTCTTAATGCAGTAAATGAGAGCAGAAGCGAGAAGATGGGTTTGTATCGAAATGATCAATGGGTTGCTTGCCTGACGGAGTGGTGGTGGAATACTGCCCTTCAGTTGGATACTCGTGAATATCCTCGGAGGCAGAACCTACCACGAAGAACACATCGAAGCACAATCAACACCAAGCAAAGTGCAACAATATGATGCATGCATGAGACATGGCAAAATGAATGTATTGGGCTAATGCAACTAAGACCAGATGGGTTTGGACTATTTTGAATCAAAGATTCAAATTCCAAGTTCATAAATGGCCCTTATTAGTGCTTTATCTTGTTCTGCATTAAACAGCAGGTTAATTTGCTTAAACATGCATGAAACCAGTACAGATGGATAGAATGGATTTTTCTGATCATTTTTCATATATAAATCTTTTCATTCTGAGCTATAGATTATTTTCTATGATTTTTTGAAGTTTGTGATATTTTCTGGAATTTCCTGTATAGAAATAATTCCAGTAATTAAATTACTTATTGCGTCAGCAGTGTGTCATGATGACGTCAGCGGTCAACGGGGCGGTCCAGGTCAAACCTGACGTGTGGGTCCCCTGTGTCAGTGTCACTGTTAGTTAGCTAAACTAATTAGAATTAATTTAACTCTAACTCAGGTTAATTAGCAGGCGGGCCCCACTGTCAGTGACTCTGGGGAGTCAAACCCGTGGTCAAACCACGCTGACTCGCCGGCGTTTAGCCGCCGGCGACGTCCAGACGCGGCGGAGGCTACGGGATTCCTCCTCCGGCGACCAAAGGGGCGGCGGAGGGCACCTACGCGTAGCTGGGAGCAACCCGCGTTGATTGGTGGTGGAGGTGAAGCTCGGGGTCGCCGGAAATGACGCCGGCGACGAGCTGTGCGGCTGCCGGGGTACGGGTGAGGTCGGACCCGTCGTTGTGGTGCTCTTGGAGGCTCAAGGCCAGGTCCTACGTGGCCTACGTGACGAGGTGAACTCGTTGGGCATGGTGGCGTGCCCGTTGGGTGGCCGGAGCATCGGCGGCGACGAGCTCGGCGGCGGCGCGTGCGGTGCTGCTTGTTGCGGTCGAGGCAGAGGGCGGCAGCAAGAATGAGAGGAAGGGGAAGGGGCAGAAGCTCACGGCAAAGGCGATGAGCTAGGCGGCGCTGTCGGGGACGAACTGCTGCGGTGGTGACGGCGAAGGGGATCTCCGGCGGTGGGCGGTGAAGGCGAGGTCGAAGCAGTGGCTTCGGGGCAAGCGAGCGCTCGGGGCCCGACCTGCTCGTAGGAGAAGGCGACGGCAGAGCTGCTGGACAGAGTCAGGTGACGCGGAGACGGCGGTGGCTACGGCTACGTCGGCGAGGTGGCAGCGGCTGCATCGACCATGGTGGAGAGAGGCGAGGAAGAGGTGCAGGGGGCGAATGGAGGTGTCCAGGGGCTCGGGGGCGCGACGTGGAGGTCGTCCAGCTCGTCCACGGGCGAAGCGGCAAGCAGGTGGCGCCGTGGCGAGCTCGCGCACGCCGGCTTCACCTCTCTGCCTGCTCTGGCGGGAGGAAGCAGCTGACTGGCGCGGGCCAGCACAGTGCTGGGCCGGCCAGTTGGCTGCCAGGTAAGATTCCCTCTGTGCTTTCTGTTTTTCTTTTTATTTGTTTCTGTTCTGTGTTTTGAAATAGTAGAAATACTATTCCATTTAGGAAAAACCTGAAAATATTCAGAGGCACATTTGAAAATATTCTCAACAGCCTAAAAATACCTTCAAGATTATTTGGGCATTTTAAAATATTTATAGGATTTAAATTGCCCAAATGCAAATACTTATGGCTTGGTGCAAAAATCCAGAATAGCCTCCAAAAATATGAAACCATTTTTGGCAGAGGGTTTAGCCAGGACCAAAGATGGTGAACATTTATGAAGGGCATTTCAGGTTCATTGAAAAGGATTTTAGTAAACCCTAGTTGTGTTCAGGGGGGTGCTGGGGGTTTCTGTCATCCCCATTTCAACTTTCTGTGAAAAGTAGACATGATGCAACACTCTAATGCATGAACTAGCTAGGATGTGACAACTCACCCCCACTCAAAAGAATCTCGTCCCGAGATTTAGGATCCGTTGGGAAGAAGGTGGGGTACTCAAGTCGAAGACGATCCTCCCTTTCCCAAGTAGCTTCTTTCTCGGAATGGTGTGACCATTGAACCTTGAGAAACTTGATGTTTTGGCGTCGAGTGGTACGCTCGGCTTGATCAAGGATTCGAACGGGATATTCCCGATATGTGAGATTATCTTGGAGATCAAGCGTTTCGTGGTCCACTCCACGGATAGGATCCGAGAAGCAACGCCTGAGTTGAGAAACGTGGAAGACGTCATGAACCTTGGAAAGATGCGGAGGTAGTTCCAATTGGTAGGCAACTTCTCCTCGCTTGGCAAGAATGCGAAAGGGTCCAATGTAACGAGGAGCCAATTTGCCTTTGATACCGAATCGATGGGTTCCCTTTAAAGGAGTAACCCGAAGGTAAGCCTTCTCGTCAACCTCAAAAGTCATAGCCTTATGTTTGCGGTCATAATGGCTCTTTTGACGAGATTGGGCTGATTTCAATTTCTCACGAATAATGCGAACCTGCTCTTCTGCTTCCTGAATCATATCCGGGCCAAAGAGTTGTCTTTCCCCGGTTTCTGACCAGTTAAGAGGCGTTCGACATTTTCGTCCATAGAGAACCTCGAAAGGAGCTTTGCCCAAGCTAGCTTGATAACTATTGTTATAAGCGAACTCGGCGAATGGAAGGCATTTCTCCCAATCCATGCCGAAAGAGATGACAGAAGCTCGGAGCATATCCTCCAGAATTTGATTAACTCGTTCTACCTGACCACTTGATTGAGGGTGGAAGGCGGTGCTAAAGGAGAGACGAGTTCCCATAGCATTTTGGAAACTTTCCCAAAATCGAGAGGTGAAGAGACTTCCACGGTCTGAGTTAATTTCCAATGGAACACCATGAAGAGACACTATTCGGGAGATGTACAAGTCAGCTAGCTGGCTCGCAGTTATACTCTCACGAACAAGTAGGAAGTGGGCTACTTTGGAAAGACGATCGACAACAACGAAGATAGCATTATTCCCTCTCTTGGTCCTGGGAAACCCGGTAATGAAATCCATACCGACTTTATCCCATTTCCATTCAGGAATAGCCAAAGGTTGAAGGGTGCCAGCAGGCCGTTGATGCTCTGCTTTAACACGACGACAGACGTCGCAATTACTGGCGTAGGTCTTGATACATTTTAGTACTACCGGGATGAATGGTGAGAGGAGATTCGTGAGCTTCCTTAAGGATCAAACGCCTCAGGTTGCGTACCTTGGGAATCACTAGACGGTCTCCAAAGAACACAACACCTTGGTCATCAACGGAGAAACAATCCGCAACTCCTTTCTTGATGTTTCTCTTAATATGGGAGATTCCCGGATCTACCTTCTGAGCTTTGATGATCTGATCCGTAAGGGTAGGTTTCGCCACCAGGGTGGATAGGAACCCTCGAGGTATAATGTGAAGGTTAAGCTTACGAAATTCCTCGTGGAGAAGTGGTTGACTTTGTTGTAACATCAAGTTGTTACAATAAGATTTACGACTTAGCGCATCAGCCATGACGTTGGCTTTGCCCGGGGTGTAAGTTATTCCTAAGTCGTAATCTGTGATCAACTCGACCCAACGTCTTTGCCTGAGATTCAAATCCGGTTGGGTGAAGATGTATTTCAGACTTTGGTGATCGGTGAAAATCTCGCAACGGTTACCGAGAAGGTAATGTCGCCATGTTTTGAGTGCATGGACTACGGCTGCAAGCTCTAGATCATGTGTGGGATAATTATCCTCATGTGGACGCAACTGTCGGGAAGCGTAGGCAATCACATGACGATCTTGCATGAGTATGCAACCTAGTCCTTGTCGCGAGGCGTCGCAATAGATAACAAAGTCCTTAGAAAAATCTGGTGGTATGAGTACGGGAGCAGATGTCAGGCGTCTTTTCAGTTCCTGAAAGCTGAACTCGCACTGTGGGGTCCACTCGAACTTTTTATCTTTCTTGAGGAGTTCAGTTAGAGGTTTAGCAACCTTGGAGAAATTCTCGACGAAGCGGCGACAGTAGCTCGCTAAGCCAAGGAAACTCCGAACTTGCTTGACCGATTCAGGTGGAGTCCAGTCAAGGACGGCTTGAACTCGCTCGGGATTGACAGCAATACCCTTACCAGAGATTACATGGCCTAGGTAGGTCACTTCTAGCAACCAGAATTCACACTTAGAGAATTTAGCATAAAGGCAATGCTCTCGAAGTTTCGTCAATACTAGTCTTAGATGCTCGGCATGTTCTTCCTCATTCTTGGAGTAGATGAGTATATCATCGAGGTATACCACGACGAATTTATCCAAATACTCCATGAAGATCGAGTTCATTAACCGAGAGAAGGTGGCTGGAGCATTGGTTAAACCGAAAGACATGACGGTGTACTCGTATTGGCCATAACGAGTGACAAAGGCCGTTTTAGGAATGTCCCTGTTCTTGATTTTGATTTGATGGTAGCCCAACCTCAAATCCATTTTAGAGAAGACTGAGGATCCAGCGAGCTGATCATACAGGTCGTTGATCCTGGGGAGCGGATACTTGTTCTTGATAGTGACTAGGTTGACAGGTCGATAATCTACAACCATCCGATCCGTACCATCCTTCTTCTTGACGAAGAGGACGGGGCAAGCCCACGGAGAAGAACTAGGACGGATGAAACCCTTTTTCAAGGACTCATCGAGTTGTTTCTTAAGCTCGGCTAGCTCTAGGGGTGCCATCTTATAGGGTCTTCTAGAGATTGGGACGGTTCCTGGAACAAGGTCTATCACGAACTCGACATCCCTGTCAGGTGGAATACCTGGCAGTTCTTCTGGAAAGACATCCGGGAAGTCACGGACTACCGAACATCTTCAAGGTCTGGAAGAGGGTTGGCATTTAATGAGTAAAGCTGACGCTTAGACACTCGGGTCAAAACATTGACTGTCTTGCCCGACGGATGGGTGAGTTGAACAGTTCTAGTAGAGCAATCAATCTTAGCATAATGGGCTGACATCCAGTCCATACCCAAGATGATGTTTATGTCCGAGGACTTGAGAGCTATTAGTGATGCAAGGAAAATCTGTCGACAAGAATTTCATTTCCATGGCTTATCCTAGAGGTTTTCCATCTAGACCAGGAGTTTGAATGTCCATGGAGGTGGGCATGTCACTAAATGTGGTGTTGTGCAATCGAGCATAGCTCTCAGAGATAAATGAATGAGATGCTCCAGTATCGAAAAGAACAGTTGCCGGATGGCAGTTAACAAGGAGCGTACCAAGGACGACGTTGGGATCCTCATGAGTTTCTTCAGCTGAAACGTAGTTGACATGGCCACGTGCAGTGGTGGCTGGCTTGGCATAGTAAGTCTTTCCTGCTGGCTTACCACGGCCAACGGACTGTCCAGGTTGATTGGGGTTGTTTCGGGGGCACTCGCGCAAATAGTGACCCGTTTCTCCACACTTGAAGCATGTCACAACATTGGGGCGTGGAGCAGCATTAGCAGCGGGGCCAGCATAGACCTTGGGCGGTGCATACTGCTGGTTGGGGCGAGGCGCCTCAAAGGATGGCCTCGGAGTGAACCTAGGTGGCAGAGCAGTGTTTGGAATCCAGACCCGGCGCTTCTGAGATCCGGAGCCGGATGAGGAACCAAAATCGCGAGAGTGCTTGCGTGAAGCGTCATAGTCGGTCTGACCTGTCTCAGCACTGATGGCCTTATTGACCAATTTCTGGAAAGAGGTGCACTCGTGCAGACGAAGATCACGACGAAGCTCGGGGCTAAGTCCCTTGCGGAACCTTGCCTACTTCTTGGCGTCGGTGGATACCTCTTCAGGATCATAGCGTGCTAAATTTCCAAACTCACGGCTGTATGCATCCACAGTCAGTCTGCCTTGGGTGAAGTTGCAGAATTCTTCCCGCTTATGATCTATGAGACCCTCCGGAATGTGATGCTCACGAAAAGCCTCACTGAATTCAGCCCAAGTAGTGATTTGGCCGGCTGGGCGCATAGCCTCAAAGTTTTCCCACCAAAGGCTAGCAGGGCCTTCGAGGTGATAGGCAGCGTAGGTAACCTTATCAGCTTCGGCTACGTTGGTAGAACGTAGCTTATGGGTGATGCTGCGAAGCCAATCATCCGCATCGAGGGGCTCGACGGAATGGTTAAACTTCGGTGGGTACAACTTGATAAAGTCATTGATGGACACCAAGTCGTTCCTCTGATGGCGTGCAGTATTCTGCTCAATTCGCTCTAGCAAGCGGTTAGTCTCACGCTTGTTTCTTTCTGCCTCCAGCAAGACTTCGGCCAAAGAAGGCGGTTGAGGCAGATTCTCCCCCCTAACTGCATTGGCTTCACCCTGCGCCTGGACAGCAGGGTTGTTGCGGGTGTTGACCATCCTATACCAACGGTCATACACACCATACATAGTTTAGTACAAGTCCAGGCTGGAGTACAGCTACGATGAAAGACGATACATCTCATCAGAGGCATTCCAAGCTCCTATACATTATTTTTCTACACCTCCGGAATGTGATACACACCAAGTTGTATCCCACAAGACACGCAGGACTGTGGGGAATACAACTGTTACAATACTAGTGACACTACTACCAACTCAGACGTCTCCGTAGTAATCTTCATAGAAATCACCACCATGTCCTGGGAGCTGAACATGATCATCTGGAAACAGTCGGTCCTGTGGAGCTTGCGGTCCATAAGGACTCGGGTGTGGCCTTGGTCCAACAAACGGTGGCAGACGGGGTCCACGAGGAGGGGTGATGCCTCCTACATCACGCCATTCCATAGAATCTGGCAGACCAGACCGCACCGGGTACAAGTCCCTCATGTCCATATACCCAGCCTGCACGGCAGGCGCAAACCGTGTCAGAGTGGCCCAGTGATCAGAACGAGCATTAAAGAGCTCCATTCGCAAGGCACGATTCTCACGGTCCTTGTCCTCAAGCATCTTGGTGGTGGTGTGGAGTAGTGAATCCTCATGGGTAGGATCACAGTAAGTAGCCTGATAATACCCTTGTGCCCCAGGGAGTGATGCTGGCATATAGCGGAAGTCAGTGTTCTGAAGCAAGGCAGTTCTGGCTCGTATGATACTCATCATCGAGTAAGCTGCGTCCTGCACGGACATCTCAATGGTAACCCCAAGTCCATAAGAGCAATGGAGGGGTTCAGTGGATCCAGGATAGGAAGGGTAAATCCTGACTGTGCAAAGATATTGACTTTGATTAAAGTCTCGAAACTGCTCCTCGACGGTATACTCGGGATACCATCGATAGCCTGTCTCAACCATCACTCAGACCAGCATGGCCGTGTGACCAGGTACATCGAGGCACCGGGTCAGACGAACCACTTGATTCTGGGAACGGGTAGCCATCTGAAAGCACGAAATAATGCAAAGGCATTAGAACTTCTAGGAGAATTCGGACAGCATAACGGCTGTAAATGCTCGGAAAAAGATTTGAGACATTCACAACAGTTTGCAAAACCACTCAACAACATCATATCAAGGTTCTGGTTCAACCGACAACATACTAAAGGTAGTAGAAACTGAACTGAAGCATGGAACCAACAATCCTATAAGTTACTACGGATTAGTAACACATGAACCTGATAGAGAGAAGAGAGCCTAGTCCTCAACCCACGTAGAATGAGGAGAGAATGACTCAGATCAGAGGGCATAAGGTAAAGGAGTAAAAGCGCCTTACGTTCCCTCCCACAATCAATCCCCCTACATATAACTAAAGCATTTCTAGACTCGACATCGACCAGTTTGGCTTAACGCACCTACAGGCAGTCCGGCTCTGATGCCAACGCTGTCAGGACCCTGATTCTAAGTCACACCGATCTAGCCTGTAACACCTCATATCACTTTGCGGCCTCACGCACGGTACTCCCACGGGTGTCGCCTTACCATGGCCCGGGACCGTTTGCGCCTTTTGGCTCACGTATATGACAATGTCGCTAGCATCCATATGACAGAGAACCCGGGCCGACATGGCTAGTCGTGAACCCAAAGCGGCACTAACGTATGGGGACAGGCATACATGAATCAACATCGAACGTGTCGGTCAGCAGCGTGTGAATCCGGGCTGTAGCACTGGGCTAACAGGACTCCGGGAACCCGGGCTGTAGCAGGCTAGGCAGGACTCCGGATGTCACCGCGTGACATTTCCCCGAAGGGACAGACACAGGAACGATGTGAAACACATGCCGGCCAGTCAAGTGTCCAGAGCAGTAGTGCTGGGCTAGCAGGACTCCGGTGAACCGGGCTGTAGCGGACTACTATGGCTCAAGGAGGCACTAGACTACATTTCCCCATAAGAGAGGCTACCAAGGATAAACAACTAGATTATCGGATCCCACACATACCAAGCATTTCAATCATACACTCAATATGCTCGATATGTGTAAATACAACATGGCATCACAACAAAACTCTACAACTCAAAGTACTTTATTTAAAGGGCTCCGGAGAGCCTTACATAACAGGTTCATACAGATAGGGGTCACATGACCCGACACTCAAGTCATACAATCATACAAGCACATGCGGAAGCAAATTTGTCTGGGTACAGACACTAGAAAGAAAGAAGGCTTGACGAAGCCTGTCTATCTACGTAGGCCCTTCACAAGCTTAGATCACCACCTGGGTGGCAAGTCACTCGTCGTCATCGAGATCTACATAGAACCCATCGGTAGGGGCGGTGTTATCGTCTGAAAACAGTAATTGAAGCAACATGAGTACAAAGGTACTCAGCAAGTCTTACAACAAATCCTACTATACATGTTCATTCTTAAGAAGGTAGTGGGGTTATTGCAGCAAGCCAGCTTTGACTCTTGGCTAAGCTATCCTACGAGACACCACTTGTAAAATAGTTTTCGCACACGAGTCCACTAATCACCATCTCAATACTCCACCGTGGATCCTCCCTCGTCATCCCACGAGAGAGCCATCCGCGGTACTCACACTTATCTTGAGGCTTTTAGTAGTATCCATTTACTTGTCTATGAACTGCATAAGCGACCAAGTAGTCCTTTACCGCGGACGCGGCTATTCGAATAGTTTTATACCCTGCAGGGGTGTACTTCGTCACACACGCTCTCACCACTTACCGTCGTTACACGACGTGTACTCGGCAACCTTCAAGCGGAAGCCCAACGTGGGTGTCGGCCATAGCCTACCTAAACACTCGAGTCTCTAGTTCAGGTTTATCGCCTATTCAGGTTCCATCCGCAGGGAGTCCGGCCGAGGTTTCCACATACGGCCCCGAACGATGTGTGCAGGGTTCCCGAGACACCAAACGGGTGACTCGGTACACCGGGCCACGAGCCTACCGCATCACAGCCCACCCCTCGGGTCAGCACTGTCCACGGCCTCCAGCTTACTACAAACACCAGAAACTACGTGCAACTCCTGGACAGAGGACAAGGGTGATCAAGAAGCCGAGGGGGTCCATTGGTTTCGGGCCCAATGCGTGGTAGTAGCTGAATCTTAAATCACGCATACAGATCTTAGTTCTTAGTGACGGTCTCAATGAAACAACCCACCATGTACTCCTACATGGCCTCTCATCGATACCTTTGCCAAAACGTATTCAACACCTCACTCTCATTACCGACACACGCTTTCACTCTAGTTCATCACCCTGATGAGCCAGACCTGACACGACTCTAAGCGTAGCAAGCATAGCATTGTAGGAACACCACATGGCTCAATCAACTCCTACACATGCTAGTGGGTTTCATCTAGTTACTGTGGCAATGACAGGTCATGCAAAGGAAGGTGGGTTCAACTACCGCAACACACAGCAGTTTGAATCGCGTTGTATTAATGCAGTAAATGAGAGCAGAAGCGAGAAGATGGGTTTGTATCGAAATGATCAATGGGTTGCTTGCCTGACGGAGTGGTGGTGGAATACTGCCCTTCAGTTGGATACTCGTGAATATCCTCGGAGGCAGAACCTACCACGAAGAACACATCGAAGCACAATCAACACCAAGCAAAGTGCAACAATATGATGCATGCATGAGGCATGGCAAAATGAATATATTGGGCTAATGCAACTAAGACCAGATGGGTTTGGACCATTTTGAATCAAAGATTCAAATTCCAAGTTCATAAATGGCCCTTATTAGTGCTTTATCTTGTTCTGCATTAAACAGCAGGTTAATTTGCTTAAACATGCATGAAACCAGTACAGATGGATAGAATGGATTTTTCTGATCATTTTTCATATATAAATCTTTTCATTCTGAGCTACAGATTATTTTCTATGATTTTTTGAAGTTTGTGATATTTTCTGGAATTTCCTGTATAGAAATAATTCCAGTAATTAAATTACTTATTGCGTCAGCGGTGTGTCATGATGACGTCAGCGGTCAACGGGGCGGTCCAGGTCAAACCTGACGTGTGGGTCCCCTGTGTCAGTGTCACTGTTAGTTAGCTAAACTAATTAGAATTAATTTAACTCTAACTCAGGTTAATTAGCAGGCGGGCCCCACTGTCAGTGACTCTGGGGAGTCAAACCCATGGTCGAACCACGCTGACTCACCGGGGTTTAGCCGCCGGCGACGTCCAGACACGGCGGAGGCTGCGGGATTCCTCCTCCGGCGACCAAAGGGGCGGCGGAGGGCACCTACGCGTAGCTGAGAGCAACCCGCGTTGATTGGTGGTGGAGGTGAAGCTCGGGGTCGCCAGAAATGACGCCGACGACGAGCTGTGTGGCTGCCAGGGTACGGGTGAGGTCGGACCCGTCGTTGTGGTGCTCTTGGAGGCTCAAGGCCAGGTCCTACGTGGCCTACGTGATGAGGTGAACTCGTTGGGCATGGTGGCGTGCCCGTAGGGTGGCCGGAGCATCGTCGGCGACGAGCTCGGAGGCGGCGCGTGCGATGCTGCTTGTTGCGGTCGAGGCAGAGGGCGGCAGCAAGAATGAGAGGAAGGGGAAGGGGCAGAAGCTCACGGCAAAGGCGATGAGCTAGGCGGTGCTGTCGGGGACGAACTGCTGCGGTGGTGACGGCGAAGGGGATCTCTGGCGGTGGGCGGTGAAGGCGAGGTCGAAGCAGTGGCTTTGGAGCAAGTGAGCGCTCGGGGCCCGACCTGCTCGAAGGAGAAAGCGACGGCGGAGCTGCTGGACAGGGTCAGGTGACGCGGAGAAGGCGGTGGCTACGGCTACGTCGGCGAGGTGGCAGCGGCTGCGTCGGCCATGGTGGAGAGAGGCGAGGGAGAGGTGCAGGGAGTGAATGGAGGTGTCCAGGGGCTCGGGGGCACGACGTGGAGGTCGTCCAGCTCGTCCACGGGCGAAGCAGCAAGCAGGTGGCGCCGTGGCGAGCTCGCGCACACCGGCGTCACCTCTCTGCCTGCTCTGGCGGGAGGAAGCAGCTGACTGGCGCGGGCCAGCACAGTGCTGGGCCGGCCAGTGGGCTGCCAGGTAAGATTCCCTCTCTGCTTTCTGTTTTTCTTTTTATTTGTTTCTATTTTGTGTTTTGAAATAGTAGAAATACTATTCCATTTAGGAAAAACCTGATAATATTCAGAGGCACATTTGAAAATATTCTCAACAGCCTAAAAATACCTTCAAGATTATTTGGGCATTTTAAAATATTTATAGGATTTAAATTGCCCAAATGCAAATACTTATGGCTTGGTGCAAAAATCCATAATAGCCTCCAAAAATATGAAACCATTTTTGGCAGAGGGTTTAGCCAGGACCAAAGATGGTGAACATTTATGAAGGGCATTTCAGGTTCATTGAAAAGGATTTTAGTAAACCCTAGTTGTGTTCAGGGGGGTGCTGGGGGTTTCTGTCATCCCCATTTCAACTTTCTGTGAAAAGTAGACATGGTGCAACACTCTAATGCATGAACTAGCTAGGATGTGACAATCTAGACTCGAGCAGCACTCCTTTCCAACGAGACTTTCCTGAAATCTGGCATGACACGCCTGGTCAGTACATTGAATGTACTTGCAAGCTCACAACAGGCATAATCATAATGACAAGCAATATCATGATAATTAACCAATTAATAATGCAATACTGTTCCAACATGCTGTGATCATGCTCTTGTGATAAACGTCCCTCGGGACCGACTTACCAACCATGATCGTTCTCGGATCACAAACAAACCACCATCGTGGTCTTGACCAGAGTAACTCGTGATCCTTACGGCGATCACAACCACGACCAATATTTGGTCTCGAACATCTTGATGGCCTTTCCGCCATCATCAATAGTGCAAAGTTCATAACTTAGTGTGCAAGTTTATTAAACGTTGACTCATGGTGGGACCTACTACGAGGCGTCCGTGACCGTGGACTCGGCTATCGATAGATTATACACTGTGCAGAGGTAGCACACTGTACCCACACCACGGAACCCATGGCCTCGCACTCCCATTCGGGTGGACCAACGGCATTCTGACAAAACCCTTCCATTGCCATGACACTCTCCCGGCCACTCCGACCCAATCCCAATGGGCTAGTCCTGGGTGGCCCCGTGTCTACCAAAGACACAACGACCACCGTCGTGGCCAAAACGATCCCACTCGGGGACCCGGTACCATAATCTCAACAACGGGCACACAAGATTATGCCTGCTTACCGGGCCAGGGTAAGCATGCCATAACCTTCCCTAGTTGGAGGCACCGACCAGAGGCATGTCAATGGACCGAATCAAGGTCTTCCCACAAAGGCAAATGTGGTTGCACTGGGAAAAACTCGATTCAGCGGCACCATGACCCAGTCAACGATATATTAAAGTTGAGTTATATTCAGGTTCAACTTAAACTGAAAATGACCGGTGTCATAGCATGCCATGAAATGCAATACTACACATGCATTGCATATTAACGAAAATGACTAATGTCAACCATGTTCACAATAAGCATAAACATCAACAATTTATATTACTTTCCTGGTCAGGGTAACTCTTACTTTAACAAGATATTTTGTAACAAGTTTTATTATTTTCTCATGCAAGAAAATAACTTCGATTAATTTCTCATATGCATAGCAAAAATTATACTATCATCACCACAAGCAAATCCTAATTTCTTTACCAACCAAGTTAGGTTCAAACATTCTGTAAGTCAAGTAAAATGGCTAAACAAGCACTTAACAGAATATTTTCTATCAAATTTTACTATTTTATTTGTGCAATAAAATAACTTTAAGTAATTACTCATATGCATAACAAATCATTTTATCATTTCCACAAGTAGATCTTAACTTTGCTTTACCAACTAAACTAGTTTCAACATTATGTAAATCAAGCATAATAACTAACAAACACTTAACAGAATATAAATAACATAATAGTTATTTAAATGCATGGATTAATCATTTCATTCAAGTAACAAAATCATAAATATTGAAATGACACCATGAAAATGTTGTTGTGGCTTGCCTTAGTGCAGATGAGGTTCACAAGCCTTCTAGTGATCCTCAAGACAAGCCTCACCCTCTGAAAATAATTTTAAGCACAAGAAGAAAATATCAAGAACACTTATGAAAATTACCAGAAATTCTAGACAGCTCAGAAAAATCTCATCTTTGGTGAGCTGCTAGATTTCTTTGCAAAGAACACAATGCAAAAAGAATCAATTCATTTGGACTTATGGTTGAAGAGTTATAGCTATTTGAAGCTCTCTGGAAATTAATTGAATTTGAATTTAAATAAAACAGACTAGGGGGTGACGTCGAAGGCGTAAAGCCTCAGGGCGCCACCACTCATACCGCTTCGCGCGCGTATAGAGTGGCTGACTAGCGGGGCCCGCTAGTCAGGTGAGGTGGAGGGGAAGAAGGAAACAGAGGGGGTCGCGGCTTCGCCGGAGCTCTCGCCGGCGACGAGGGCTCCTTGGCCAAAACGAGAGGGAGGGGTTGAGAGAGGGGACGGAGGCGCACCTGCCCGTACCCGTAGCGTAGCTAGGGTGGTCGGACAGCGTCGGAATTGACCTCGCAAGCGGAGGCAGAGGGCGGTGGTTGCCGGAGATGAGGAAGACGGCGAGCAGAGGCAACTTCAGGGGCTCCAAGGGGACGAGATGGCTTCACCGGAGAGAGGCGGAGGCCCTGGAAGGGTCGCCCTGGCCTGGGAGGGGCTGGAGCTACCGCAACGACCCGAGGGGATCGCCGGCAAGCTCGAGCTCGGGGACGGCGGCCCGCGGCCTGCCCGGCCGGGCTACGGCTATCTACACGCTTGTGGAGTGTGTGGGAGTGGAGGATGGTGCTCGAGGAGGCTGGGGGTGGCTCCTTTTATAGGCGAGCATCGGGGGTGGATTGGGGCTCCGCCGGCGACACCTGGACACTGCGCCCGGCGACGAGCAGCGTCAGTGAGAGGGGGAGAAGGCGACGCAGCTCACGCGGGGACTGTGGGCGAACGGGGACGAACACAGGATCAAGAGGAAGGCGACGAGCACAGTGCAGAGCACACTGTGGTGTTGGCCGGACCGCGCCCGTGCTCGCTGCGGCGAGCTCCGGCGTCGGTGAGCGCCAGGGGGAGTTAATGGTGTTGAGACGAGGATGGTGGCGAAGTTTGGCACGCCCGGGCTGGCGGGGGAAGCGAGCACACGCGAACAGAACGCTCGGCAGGACTCAGAGCGCGTCGACACACATGCTGGCATCATGGACACGCGTGGTCACCGCGTGAACTCTCTCCTCAGGCCGACCAACGTCCAAAGATCATGTCTGGCTTGTTGTTCGTGGTAGTTTTGATGATTACCACACTTTGGTTTGGCTCCAGATGCAGTAGAGAAGATTTTACAAGCCAGGTAAGTTTCTGATCAGTAACTTTGAGAGGTTACTGAGGTCAAATGGCTGGGAGTTGGGGGCTGTGCTTTGGAGGCTAGCCATCATCTACTAAGGTGATGATGCACAAGAAAATTCAGGCACAGTGGAGCAAGTAAAATGGTAGTTGTTGTAGAAACCACCATTTCTGTCCAGAACAGAAAATATTTTCTGTAGCAAAAATATTCCAAAAAGTGATGAAATATTTTTGCTCAGGAAGGTGCCCTAGGGTTCAAAGAATATTTGTGAATTTTCTCAGATTTTTGTGGGCAAGAAAAATTAGGGTTGCTTTCGAGCTCATTGAACTAGCTAGGGTTTTAGAGAGGAAAAATGAATATTTTTCATTAAGAAAAATATTCCCAAGATTATTTTGAGGTGGATCAGAAGGGGAATGATGATTAGAGAGGGGAATGATGCACTTGGGTGAAAGCCAAGGGTACCCAAGTGTTTAAGTCCATGTGAAAAGATTCAAAAACTCCAAATTTCAAAATAAAGCCAAATGAAAATCAGGCAAATAAGAGAGGGCAAATATCAGGCTGTCACATAGTAGCAATGATGCGGACTGGATCTGTGATCTAAGGATTATCCTCATTGCTGCACAAAAGAATTACGTCCCAGAAGCACCACTAGGTGCAAGACCCGCTGCAGGAGCAAGTCCAGACGTTATGAACGTCTGGCAGAGCAAAGCTGATGACTACTCGATAGTTCAGTGTGCCATGCTTTACGGCTTAGAATCAGGACTTCAACAATGTTTTGAACGTCATGGAGCATATGAGATGTTCCAGGAGTTGAAGTTAATATTTCAAGCAAATGTCCGGATTGAGAGATATGGAGTCTCCAATAAGTTCTACAGCTGCAAAATGGAGGAGAATAGTTCTGTCAGTGAACATATACTCAGAATGACTGGGTACCACAACCACTTGACTCAACTGGGAGTTAATCTTCCTGATGATAGTGTCATTGACAGAGTTCTTCAATCACTGCCACCAAGCTACAAAAGCTTCGTGATGAATTATAATATGCAAGGGATGGATAAGACAATTCCCGAGCTCTTCGCAATGCTAAAGGCTGCAGAGGTAGAAATCAAGAAGGAGCATCAAGTGTTGATGGTTAAAAAGACCACTAGTTACAAGAAAAAGGGCAAAGGGAAGATGGGGAACTTCAAGAAGAACGGTAAGCAAGTTGTTGCTCAAGTGAAGAAGCCCAAGTCTGGATCTAAGCCTGAGACTGAGTGCTTCTACTGCAAAGGAAATGGTCACTAGAAGCGGAACTACCCTAAATACTTGGCGGATAAGTAGGATGGAAAAGTGAACAAAAGAATATATGATATACATGTTATTGATGTGTACTTTACTAGTGTTCATAGTAGCCCCTGGGTATTTGATACTAGTTTAGTTGCTATGATTAGTAACTCTAAACAGGAGTTACAAAATGAACAGAGACTAGTTGAGGGCGAGGTGATGATGTGTGTTGGAAGTGATTCCAAGGTTGATAAGATCACCTCGCACACTCCCTTTACCTTCGGGATTAGTGTTGAACCTAAAATAAATGTTATTTGGTGTTTGCGTTGAGCATAATATGATTGGATCATGTTTATTGCAATACAGTTATTCATTTAAGTCAAAGAATAATTGTTATTCTGGTTGCATGAATAAAACCTTCTGTCGTCATACACCCAAGGTGAATGGTTTATTGAATCTCGATCATAGTGATACACATATTCATAATATTGATGCCAAAAGATGCAAAGTTGATAATGATAGTGCAACATAATAGTGGCACTACCGTTTAGGTCATATTGGTGTAAAGTGCATGAAGAAACTCCATGCGTTTGGACTTTTGGAATCACTTGATTATGAATCATTTGATGCTTGCGAACACTGCCTCATGGGCAAGATCACTAAGACTCCGTTCTCCGGAACAATGGAGCGAGCCACTGACATATTGGAAATAATACATACCGATGTATGCGGTCCGATGAGTGTTGAGGCTCGCGGCGGGTATCGTTATTTTCTGACCTTCACAGATGATTTGAGCAGATATGGGTATATCTACTTAATGAAACACAAGTCTGAAACATTTGAAAAGTTCAAAGAATTTCATAGTGAAGTTGAGAATCATCGTAACAAGAAAATAAAGTGTCTACGATCTGATCGCGGAGGCAAATATTTGGGATACGAGTTTGGCCTTCATTTAATACAATGTGGAATAGTTTCACAACTCACGCCACCACGAACACCACAGCGTAATGGTGTGTCCGAACATCATAACCGTACTTTATTAGATATGGTGTGATATATGATGTCTCTTACCGATTTACCACTATCGTTTTGGGGTTATGCATTAGAGATAGTTGCATTCACGTTAAATAGGGCACCATCTAAATCCGTTGAGATGACACCGTATGAACTGTGGTTTGGCAAGAAACCTAAGTTGTCATTCTTAAAAGTTTGGGGCTGCAATGCTTATGTGAAAAAGCTTCAACCTGATAAGCTCGAACCCGAATCGGAGAAATGCGTCTTCATAGGATACCCAAAACAAATTGTTGTGTACACCTTCTATCACAGACCCGAAGGCAAGATATTCGTTGCTAAGAATGGATCCTTTCTAGAGAAGGAGTTTCTCTCGAAAGAAGTGAGTGGGAGGAAAGTAGAACTTGATGAGGTAATTGTACCTTCTCCCGAATTGGAAAGTAGTTCATCACAGAAATCAGTTCCAGTGATTCCTACACCAATTAGTGAGGAAGCTAATGATGATGATCATGAAACTTCAGATCAAGTTACTACCGAACCTCGTAGGTCAACCAGAGTATGGTCCACACCAGAGTGGTACGGTTATCCTTTCTGGAAGTCATGTTACTAGACCATGACGAACCTACGAACTATGAGGAAACAATGATGAGCCCAAATTCCGCGAAATGGCTTGAGGCCATGAAATCTGAGATGGGATCCATGTATAAGAACAAAGTATGGACTTTGATTGACTTGGCCGATGATCGTTGAGCCATTGAGACTAAATGGATCTTCCAGAGGAAGACGGACACTGATAGTAGTGTTACTATCTACAAAGCTCGAATTGTCGCAAAAAGTTTTCGACAAGTTCAAGGTGTTGACTACGATGAGAGTTTCTCACTCGTATCTATGCTTAAAGTCTGTCCGAATCATGTTAGCAATTACCGCATTTTATGATTATGAAATTTGGCAAATGGATGTCAAAACTGCATTCCTTAAGGGATTTCTTAAAGAAGAGTTGTATATGATGCAACCAGAAGGTTTTGTCAATCCTAAAGGTGCTAACAAAGTGTGTAAGCTCCAGTGATCATTTATGGACTGGTACAAGCATCTCGGAGTTGGAATGTACGCTTTGATAGTGTGATCAAAGCATATGGTTTTATACAGACTTTTGGAGAAGCCTGTATTTACAAGAAAGTGAGTGGGAGCTCTGTAGCATTTCTGATATTATATGTGGATGACATATTGTTGATTGGAAATAATACAGAATTTCTGGATAGCAAAAAAGGATACTTGAAAAAGAATTTTTCAATGAAAGACCTCCGTGAAGCTACTTACATATTGGGCATCAAGATCTATAAAGATAGATCAAGACGCTTGATAAGACTTTCGATAAGTACATACCTTGATAAGATTTTGAAGGAGTTCAAAATGGATTAGTCAAAGAAGGAGTTCTTGCCTGAGTTGTAAGGTATATATGAAGTTGAGTAAGACTCAAAACCCGACCATGGCAGAAAATAGAAAAAGAATTAAAGTCATTCCCTATGCCTCAGCCATAGGTTCTATAAAGTATGCTATGTTGTGTACCAGACCTATTGTGTACCTTGCCATGAGTTTGGCAAAGGGGTACAATAGTGATCCAGGAGTGGATCACTGGACAGCGGTCAAAGTTATCCTTAGTTACCTAAGAGGACTAAGGAAATATTTCTCGGTTATGGAGGTAATAAAGAGTTCGTCATGAAGAGTTACGTCGATACAAGCTTTTACACTGATCCGGATGACTCTGGGTCTCAATCTGGATACATATTGAAAGTGGGAACAATTAGCTAGAGTAGCTCCATGCAGAGCATTGTAAACATAGAAAATTTGCAAAATACATACGGCTCTGAATATGACAGACCCATTGACTAAACTTCTCTCACAAGCAAAACATGATCACACCTTAGTACTTTTTGGGTGTTAATCACATAGCGATGTGAACTAGATTATTGACTCTAGTAAACCCTTTGGGTATTAGTCACATGGCGATGTGAACTACTCACATAAAGATGTGAACTATTGGTGTTAAATCACATCACGATGTGGACTAGATTACTGACTCTAGTGCAAGTGGGACACTGAAGGAAATATGCCCTAGATGCAATAATAAAGTTGTTATTTATATTTCCCTGTATCATGATAAATGTTTATTATTCATGCTAGAATTGTATTAACCAAAAACTTATACATGTGTGAATACATAGACAAAACAGAGTGTCCCTAGTATGCCTCTACTTGACTAGCTCGTTAGTCAAAGATGGTTAAGTTTCCTAACCATAGACATGTGTTGTCATTTGATGAACGGAATCACATCATTAGAGAATGATGTGATGGACAAGACCCATCCGTTAACTTAGCATAATGATCGTTAAGTTTTATTGCTACTGCTTTCTTCATGACTTATACATATTCCTCTGACTATGAGATTATGCAACTCCCGAATACCAGAGGAACACCTTGTGTGCTATCAAACGTCACAACGTAACTGGGTGATTATAAAGATGCTCTACAGGTGTCTCCGAAGGTGTTTTTTGGGTTGGCATAGATCAAGATTAGGATTTGTCACTTCGAGTATCGGAGAGGTATCTCTGGCCCTCTCGGTAATGCACATCACTATAAGCCTTGCAAGCAATGTGACTAATGAGTTAGTTGCGGGATGACGCATTACAGAACGAGTAAAGAGACTTGCCGGTAACGAGATTGAACTAGGTATGATGATACCGACGATCGAATCTCGGGCAAGTGACATTCTGATGACAAAGGGAATAACGTATGTTATTGTCGGTGGAAACGACACCTATGGGATCACTGGGATCCCTTCTACGGTTGGCGAGTGTGAGGTTGTGCAAAGAGCGGGTCTGGCTGTCAGCACAAAGATCGTTTACCCAGGTTCAGGCCGCGAGGATGCGTAATACCCTAGTCCTGCTTCGGTGTATATTTGAGTGTTCTTGATCTCTTGAACTAGCTATGGTGCGTGCGTAGTCCAAAAGATCCGAATCCTTCTCCTGTATGCCTCGGGCCTCCTTTTATAGACAAAAGGGGTTGCCACAGTGGCACACAGGAGGTGGAAAGGTATATAGTGGTTAAGTTTATCCTTTGGCACCGTCAGACAAACGGATTTAATGCGCTGCCGACGTGCCCCTCTTGCTTTATCAGGGACGGCGAGGAAGCTCGTCCCAGCTGTCGCCGCCTCGCCTGGCTCCGACGTGCGTCCGAGCTGATGAGGTGTCGTAGTGCCATGTTGGCTGGCTGCTGAGCTGGCGCGATGGCAGAGTCTTCACGAAGATCTGCATGCCACCACGCAGGTGCTTGCTGGGTTGGCCTGGAGGCCATGCGTCGCCATGCAGGTGCCTGCCCAGCTGGTTGGGCTGGCAGCTATATGGGAACAGCGGTGGAGTCTTGGCATATGCGAGCCTGGCCGTGGCCCCGCAGGCATCCTCGGCAAGGGTCTTGCTGGGGCCCTGGCAAGGGTCTTGCCGTGGCATCGCGGTCGTCCCCGGCAAAGATCTTTCTGGGGGTCTCGTGGATTCCCTCGGCAAGGATCTTGCCGAGGATCATCGTCTTCTGGTCCTCATCTGATCTTGTGTGCTTATGATCTTCACAAAGATCTGCATGCCACCATGGAGGTGCCTCCTGAGCCTTGGTTCCAATGTGGTTGATGGCGTTGGGAACCTTGGGCTCAAGGGTGGTGCGCTCCGCTGGTGTGGGGCAAGTTGCCCCGGCAAGGCTCTTGCCGGGACTGCGGAGGCCGCCCCGGCAAGGCTCTTCCCGGGGGAGTCCACCTCGCCCTCTTGTTCTTTGTGTCCCTGGTCTTGGCGTTGCTTTGTCCATCTTGTGCCTTCGGCTTCTTTCCTCTGCCCTTCTTAGTGTGGCCATGGGCGCGGCTCTGACTGCCCGTGCACAAGTAAAGGGGTAAAAAGGAGTGAGGGAGTCCCAGATTAGGGGGTCCTCGGACAGCCGAACTATATCCTTTGGCTAGACTGTTGGACTATGAAGATACAAGATTGAAGACTTCGTCTCGTGTCCGGATGGGACTCTCCTTGGCGTGGAAGGCAAGCTTGGCAATACGGATCTGTAGATCTCCTCCCTTGTAACCGACTCTGTGTAACACTAGCCCCCTCCGGTGTCTATATAAACCGGAGGGTTTAGTCCGTAGGACAACAACAATCATAATCGTAGGCTAGCTTCTAGGGTTTAGCCTCTACGATCTCGTGGTAGATCAACTCTTGTAATACTCATATCATCAAGATCAATCAAGCAGGAAGTAGGGTATTACCTCCATCGAGAGGGCCCGAACCTGGGTACACATTGTGTCCCCCGCCTCCTATTACCATCCGCCTTAGACGCACAGTTCAGGACCCCCTACCCGAGATCCGCCGGTTTTGACACCGACATTGGTGCTTTCAATGAGAGTTCCACTGTGCCGTCATCATAATGCTTGATGGCTCGTCTCGTTGTCAAGGACAACATCACCTCTGGGGGAGCCCTGGCTATAGGCCAAACTCTCCGACTAGGCGGCTTTGTCATGACCGCCCGTTCGGCCGTTGCGCGGACGATGACTTCTCGGGTCATCAAAAACAGCCTCCACGTTGGCTCGGAATTGGCCGAGCAGATGGATCCAATAGAGCTCTCTTCCTTGAACGAGCTCTTGGATCGCATCGCCGCCTTGGGAGTCGCTACGGACTATGATCGGATCGGGCTTAAACCCGACCAAAGGGAGATTAACTCTCCGCCGGTCACCCATCAGATAGCGGTGGTGGAGGAGCAACGTAGCGATTCTTCCTCTATCTTGAGGACAAACTATGTCCGGATTCCCGAGCTCTCCGAGCCGGATACCCATCTACGGGAGGACATGGCCCAAGCTTTGAACCTAGAATCAGAGAGCGGGCCAGACCTATTGGACAACATCCCGAAGCCCGAACTTCTAAGATCGGAAACTCCTCCGCCCCTGGGTCTCAGATCGGGTCAGGGTTCGGACTTAAATCTACCCACCCACCCAGATATAAGTGATCTTTCCCACATTAGACAAGAGCCCCAAGAGACAGTGCATCACTATTGGGCCAGATTCCTCCTTGTAATGAGCAAGGTCAAGGACTGTCGCGAGGAAGACGCAATTTCATTCTTTTGCAAAAATTGCACGGACAAGGGAATCCTCAACGCCATAAGTCGCTGTGACATAGCACACTTCGCTGACTTGGCGGCCATAGTACAGAAGTACTGTGCGATGGAAAGCGCCTGGAAAACCCAAACAAAATTCTAGGATCCTCCGGCCCTCACTAAACCCCCCGTCCGAACTAAAAGGGTGTACTCTCGTAAGTCACCCAATCCAATTACAAAGAAACAAAAGCCCACTACAGGGCGTGGAACCATATTGGAGGGATGGCTCAATGGGCCATGCAAAATTCACAGTACAGCGGATACCATGCCAACACATAGCCTTAGAGCATGTTGGGTACTCCGGCAGGTGGCCAAGAGCGGCGAGGATATCCTCATCAACAATGCAACAGAGCACCATCCCGTGGAAAATAACAATACAGTATTGACAGTCTTCGAGACCTTCGCCTCAAATAATAGGCGTAAGCGAGCACTCCGCAGCCTTGCCGAAGTCTACCACGTGGCAGCAATAAATCCATGGAGCAATATGGCTATAACCTTCAATGCCAGTGACGAACCTAAATTCCGAACAGCCCGAGCACCAGCCGCCTTGGTCCTTAGTCCAATTGTGGACGGCTTCTGGCTTACTAAAGTGCTCATGGACGGTGGCAGCGGATTAAACCTCATCTATGAGGAGACTCTTCGAAAAATGGAAATAGACAGGAGCCACATTGAGCAAAGCAGCACGACCTTCAGAGGGATCATCCCTAGTCGGGAGGTACGATGTGCAAGAAAAATCACACTAGATGTGGTATTCGGCACGCCGGAGAATTATAGGTCCGAAGAAATCACATTCCAAGTGGCCCCGTTCAATAGCGGATACCACGCCCTTGTAGGGCGGGAGGCATTCACGATCTTCCAAGCTATACCCCATTACGGGTACATGAAGCTCAAAATGCCCGGGCCCAATGGAATCATCACTCTAGCTAGTGATCCGGACATAGCACTCCGCGCCGAAAATAAAACCGCCGCACTAGCCCTCGAGGCGTTATCCGAAGCCCTTGCGGCCGAAGAACTAACCGCGCTGCACTCCACAGTGGACAGGGACGATGTGATACTCGACAAAAGACCCAAGTCCACCTCTTTTAAACCAGCAGCTGAAATAGTCAAATTCCAAGTCCACCCAACGGACCCTACAAAAACAGCATCCATCGGGGCACAGTTAAACCCCATAGTAGACGCCGCACTACGGGAGTTCTTGCATGAGAATTGGGACATCTTCGCCTGGCATCCTTCAGACATGCCAGGAATCCCACGCAGGCTGGCCGAGCATAGCCTTAACATTCTAAAGGGGTTCAAGCCGGTCAAGCAGACTCTTCGGCGTTTCTCTAAGCCTAAGCGACAAGCCATGGGAGAGGAGCTAGCCAAGTTACTTGAGGCCAGATTCATTAGAGAAATAAAACATCTGGACTGGCTAGCTAACCTGGTGATGGTACCAAAGAAGGACAAATCCTGGCACCTATGTGTCGATTTCAAGGACCTTAACAAGGCTTGCCCCAAGGATCCCCCCCCCCCCGCATCGATCAAATTATCGACGCTACCGCAGGACACGACCCATTGTGTTTCCTCGACGCATACTCCGGATACCATCAAATTAAGATGGCGGAGTCCGATCAAGCCGCAACGGCATTTATCACTCCATACGGCCCCTTCTGTTTTAACACCATGCCTTTCGGGCTCAAAAACGCCGGTGCAACCTATCAACGCATGATTCAGACATGCCTGGAAACACAAATTGGCAAAACTGTGGAGGCATATGTAGACGACGTGGTTATTAAAACCGGACACGTCGAATCCTTAATAGACGACTTGAGGCTCATGTTCGACAATCTCCGAACATATGACATCAAGCTCAATCCGGAAAAATGCGTTTTCGGCGTGCCCGCCGGAAAGCTCTTGGGCTTCATCGTCTCCAGTAGAGGAATTGAAGCAAATCCGGCTAAAATCCGAGCTCTGTCACAGTTGGCTATCCCAACAGACCTCAAGCAAATCCAGAAATTAACTGGATGCGTGGCTGCCTTAAGCTGCTTTATCTCCCGATTAGGAGAAAAGGCACTACCCCTTTATCGCCTTCTTCGATGCACCGAACACTTCGAGTGGACGGATGCGGCCACGGCCGGGTTGGAAGAAATAAAAGCCGTTTTGGCCACCAACCCAATCTTGGCCGCGCCAAATGTCGGCGAACCAATGCTGTTATATATAGCGGCAACACACCAAGTTGTAAGCGCGGTGCTCGTCGTCGAACGAGAGACGGACGGACATAAGTTCCCGCTTCAAAAGCCGGTATACTATGTATCCACTGTCCTCACTCCATGCAAATCACGGTACCCACATTATCAAAAGATAGCATACGCGGTCTTCATGGCATTCTGAAAATTACGACACTACTTTCAAGAGTGTTCAATTACGGTGGCCTCGGAAGTACCACTCAATGACATAATAAATAACCGCGATGCCACGGGCCAGATTGCTAAATGGGCTATCGAGCTCCTCCTGTTCGACATAACATATAAACCACGGTGAGCCATTAAGTCGCAAGTACTGGCCGATTTCGTCGCCGAATGGACGGAAGCCGAACTCCCTAAAGAGTACGGCGTGTACTCCAATTGGATCATGCACTTTGATGGTTCAAAGATGCTGGCTGGTTTGGGGGCAGGCATCGTCCTGACATCCCCCACCAGAGATACAGTCCAATATGTACTCCAAATATTATACACAGACTCCAACAAATGCAGCAGAATATGAGGCCCTGTTGCATGGTCTCCGGATAGCAGTCTCCATGGGCATTCAACGCCTAGAGGTGCGTGGGGATTCGAACCTCGCAATATCTCAAATAAATGGAGACTTTGACGCCAAGGACCCAAAAATGGCGGCTTACCGCAACACCATCCTCAAAATGTCAGCTCGGTTCGAGGGGCTCGAATTCCACCATGTGGTCCGAGAAAACAATCAAGCGGCGGATATCCTCGCCCGCATCGGCGCTAAGCGCGACCCTGTCCCACCCAATATCTTCTTGGAAAAGCTGTTTAAGCCATCCGTGGTATGGGAAGGAGAGACCGGCAACAACAGTCCGGACTTGGCCACAACACCAGATACCGAACACTCTGACATAATCGGAGGCTCTGCCACCAAAATAACACCTTCTGCCCACGTGATTATGGTTGTCATCGCCCCGTGGACAGAACCCTTCTTGGCCTACCTAACTAGGCAGGAACTACCTGAGGACCCAAACGAGGCACGTTGCATTGTGCGGCGGTCTAAAGCCTACAAGGTCCACGAGGGAGAGCTTTATAAGAAAAGCGCTACCGGAGTCCTTCAAAGGTGCATCTCCGAAGAGGAAGGACGGAAACTTTTGGCAAAAATTCATGCTGGACTTGGCGGCCACCACGCCGCAGCCCGGCCCTTGTAAGCAAGGCCTTCAGTACAGGTTTTTACTGGCCGACGGCCCGAGCAGACGCACAGGATCTCGTTCAACGATGCGTCGGTTGCCAGCTTTTTGCCAATCAAAGCCATATGCCGCCTACCGCTCTCCAAACAATCCCCATCACTTGGCCCTTTGCGGTCTGGGGGCTTGATATGGTCGGACTCCTCAAAGGGGGAAGCCATAAGAAAAAATACTTATTGGTCATGGTGGATAAATTCACCAAATGGATAGAAGCCAAATCAGTTAAAACGGCCGAGTCCGGACCAGTGATAGACTTCATATCCGGGGTTGTACACCGTTACGGCGTCCCCCACAGCATCATCACCGATAACGGCTCAAACTTTACAGCTGACGAGGTAAAACTTTGGTGCGGCAACATGGGCATTAAGCTCGATTATGCTTCTGTCTATCACCCGCAAACTAACGGTCAAGTCGAGCGAGCAAATGGTCTTATCATGAGCAGCATTAAACCCAGATTAGTGCGATCCTTGAAGGAATCCGATACGCACTGGGTAGAGGAGCTCGACTCCGTACTATGGGGGCTGCGGACCACGCCGAATTGCACTACCGGATACACACCATTCTTTATGGTGTACGGCGCAGAGGCGGTACTGCCCTGCGACATAATTCATGACTCACCTCGAGTGCGCATGTACGAAGAGAAAGAAGCCGAGCTTGATTGGCAGGACAGTTTGGACGCCCTGGAGGAGGAGCGTGACGTGGCGAAAGCCCGTTCCGCATTCTATCAGCAACAGGATCGAAGGTATCAAAGCAGAGAAGTACGGGCCAAAACTTATAACGTCGGCGAACTCGTTCTATGCCTACCGGAGAAGAAAAAGAACAAGCTCAAGCCCAAATGGGAAGGTCCCTTCGTTATTGACCAGGTTCTGACCCGTGGAACATACCGTCTGCGGGATACATCGGACAATCGACTCAAGCCAAACCCATGGAACGCAGCCAAACTCCGAAGGTTCTACGCCTAGTGCCGGACTCTATGTTCGTCTCCTTACCTCCATCAATTTTTTTTATATATCCGTTATCTGTCTTTTTCTTTCTTTCTTTCTTCCCTTTTTCTTCAAGACCTTAAAAGGCTAAAATGTGTCTTGATTACACACCCTTGACGCACTAGCCGTGCTCATTATACCTGGGGGCTTCTTATACAGAAGCTTAATATAACTATTTTCCGGGCTCTATGCCCCACACATGTGTTACTTTTCCACATGTACCTTTTTTCACCATTATATGCATCAATATGACTTAAGTTTTTGCCAAGCTGGGTTGCCTTGCTCTTGTGTTTATGCCCTACGTTCCCGTTATTTCGGCTAGGGCATAAGGGGAGCACCTCTGCGATTGTTACTGCCGGGTCAGCCGAATGTGTACCTCAGACTGGGTGAAGCCGAAAGCTAGCGTTCTTAAGGGAATATTCGGTCGGTGAAGAAAAGATGAGTTTTATTTATTGCAATACATGCCCCCAGATGTTTATATCCTGCGTCTCTTTTCGCAGTTCGGACATGCACATTACTGGATGCGTACCATGGGAAAGGAACCCTTAACGGAATTATTCTCCTTGGAAGATGTTTCTTACTATCCATGTAATATAACATAGCTAGTTGGGTACTTGTCTGTTCAAGCAATTATGACCCCTACTCCTGGTTTCCATGCGTACCCCGGTTTTTACATAACTGAGCAGGTATTCGGATACACTCCGGACTGTCGGGTCCAGAGGTCGAAGCGAAAAGGTCCGCCATGACAAATGATTTACAATCCGGCTAGGGACAATATATGTCACTTGAAGTACACAGTCACTTAGACTGACTAAATTCTTCTTCTATACCATCCAACAGGCTGTCTAGCCTACATTCCTGTTGGGAATACTTTGCGGCTAATTTTACTTGGTCATACACCAAACTGACGGGGATATCTTTCCCATCAGGCCCCACAGGTCTGACCTCGGCCATGTGGTACGGGTCAGCCTTGGTATATCGCGTCTTCACCATGGCCCAGGCTTCCCTTGCACCTTGTCAGCAGGCTGATATCTTCCATAACCGGAAACACCGCCGCGCTCCCCTGAGCATCTCTACGAGCTCCCCCATGCCTCCTAGCAGGGAGGCGGATGGCCACAAGGCTTGGGCAATGCCCTGCATCACCTGTCGTACTTGTTCGTGCAGTTTTGAGAGCTCTGGCAGAAGATCACCTGTAGACCCGGGCATTTCCTCCGTGGGACGACCCATCAGCATACCTACAGATATAACTCTGTTAGCCGGTTTCTTCGCCGAACTCTATAAAAGTTTGTTCAAGCACTTACTAAAAATGCCGCGTCGACGCCTCTTATTCTCCTTTACGGAGTCAGCAAGCTGGGCTCGAACATCTTTTAGTTCAACGCCCAGCCGGGTATTGGCATCTTCGAGATCGTTCCTCTCTCGCCTAACCTGCGTAAGCACGCGCTCGCCAGCCTTTAGCTGTCGTTGAGCATGTTGCTCATTCCCTCGCACGACCTCCGGATTCATTCCGGGATCATCTGCAGAATCTATTGTTAGATTTGCATGCATGCCGCATACTAACTGGTACATGTCATTCATTTTTATAGAGACAAGCGTTACCAAAGGGGCCTTCTCGGACTCCTTCATTGCGGCAACTGCGGCCTGAAGCTGGGCTTTGCACTCCTCCAGCTCTTGAGACAACTGGGTATTCTTCTTCGTAAGAACCTATGCAAAAAATGATCCTTAAATCAATTGTGCCAACTGTTTCAAGTCTCAGGGGCTACTGACTTACATAATTATTAGATTTTCTTACCCGTATATCCTTTACATACTGGTCCATGGCTCTGGCAAGACCATTTTGAGCAGCTCGGATGTACGCGTCTCCTGAGTTGAAGGCATTGAACGCCTCTTGGGAGAAACAAGTGTCGCGGAGTACGGCCCGGCGACGCCTGTGATTCATGGCACTCTCCACTTAGGAATTCGTAGCGGACAGCCTATCTGCATCCTCTGTAGGAGGAACATCCGGTGTTGGCCCCATGTTAGCGTCCGCCTCTAAGTCCGGCTCTGGAGCCCGGCTGGTGGAGGCGTGGCCGGCAACCTCTCCGGGTATAGTCCGGCGAGCGTTTTTCCTACTAGGAAACATGGACATTATTATATTTTAAAAGACGACAACCACGCAGCGTGGTTCTTTTTTATACCTCTGCGACGGCGTCTCAGTCCTGACCGCCTTCCTTTTAAGCCTACCCGGCTTCGGTGCCCCTTGTTGGTGAGTCACTGCGGGTTCGGCATGGCGTCCCGAGGGCCTTCCCTATAAGACACCATATGTGTGCAGTAGGTGAAGTGCAGAAAAAGGGGTCCTTCTTGGAAGTTGGGACTCCGGTTTTACTTACATGCGATGCAGGGAGTAGTCCAGGATAATCGGCTATGATGGCCACCATGGTACCATCGCAGCTTAATTGATAGAACGTCCTATCAATAAGCTCCACAAATGTGTCCGGATCTTCTTCGAGTCCGGGGTCGAGGGCCCGGTCAGGGTTCTCTGGTTGTGGAGGTGGGCTGTGGACCTCCCTCATAGCTTTTCGCAGTTCTTGCTATGAAATGGCAAGGTAAATACTTATGACGAAGAATGCGGGAAGGTTTGGAGTAAAAAGTAGCAGCTCACCCAGTTTGGGGGTTGTACATGGAGAATCCATCCCGTGGCTTAATGCGGTTGAACTCCTCTTCCTCTCATTTATATAAATCGGACAGTATCTTCGCTAGAGCAGCGACGGAGTCCGGTCCCTTACGACCGCAGCGGGTAGCATCGTCTTCTCCATTGAAGTGCCACATGGGTTGCCCCCGATATTGAAGTGGCTGCACCCCCCGCATTATACATATTGACATAACCTCGATTATTGTCAATCCTGATTGGGCCAGCGTCTTTATCCGGCCCATCAGGTAAAGGACTTCTCCGTTATCTTCCTCTTGGGGGCTCCGAGGGTGCTAGCTGTGGTGTTTCTTCAAGGGAGCATTGTCAAACTCAGGAAGGCCCATCCGAATAGGTTCCGGAAGGGGGACGTCCTCCATATAAAACCACTCCGAAGGCCAGTCTTCGGATGTCTTGTTCGGAGTGCGGGACAGGTATCCGGTCCTGGCGATGCGCCATATCTCGGCTCCGCCCACTTGATATATTGACCCCTCCTGTGTACGGGGTACGAGGCAGAATAGCCTCTTCCATAGCTCGAAATGAGCTTCGCAGCCCAAAAACAGCTCGCAAAGGGCGACATAGCCAGCGATGTGTAATATGGAGGCGGGAGTAAAGTTATGCAGCTGGAGGCCGTAGAACTCCAGGAGCCCGCGGAGGAACGGGTGAATTGGAAATCCAAGCCCCCTTAATAAGTAAGGGACGAGGCATACCCGCTCCCCCATGGATGGGTTGGGAAAGTTCTCTGCTTGCTCCCCGCCATTGTAGGTGGCGAGTCCGGCTCGAACGGGGACCATATACGCTGGAGGGAGAAATCCCTGGGTCTGTAACTCTACTAATTGGCTGTGAGGGACGGAACACTTCTTCCAATTGCCTAGCTTAGGGCTACGGGAGCGAGAGGAGGAGCTGCGATGGCCGGCCATGATGGGATGGACTTTTCCGGGCGCGCTCCGATGGATACTCGCTATGGGAAGATGGTGTGATCTGGATCTGAGGATCCCCGTCTCTTTAAATAGACAATTTACTTACATGGTTAGGGTGGCAAGTGTAAAAATGCCCCGGCTTCTCGCATTCGCTCGACACGTGGAGGATAGCCATTATTAGGCGCAGAAGCCAAGCAGTGCAACATTCATGGGAAGCCGGACACTACTCAACAGGTACTCGGAATTTGGAGAAGAACCCGCCTTGCAATGCCGAAGACAATCTGCGCGCCGGACTCATTGTCATTGAAGCCTGGTTCGGGGGCTACCGAGGGAATCCCAAATTAGGGGGTCCTCGGACAGCCGGACTATATCCTTTGGCCGGACTGTTGGACTATGAAGATACAAGATTGAAGACTTCGTCTCGTGTCCGGATGGGACTCTCCTTGGCGTGGAAGGCAAGCTTGGCAATACAGATCTGTAGATCTCCTCCCTTGTAACCGACTCTGTGTAACCCTAGCCCCCTCTGGTGTCTATATAAATCGGAGGGTTTAGTCCGTAGGACAACAACAATCATAATCATAGGCTAGCTTCTAGGGTTTAGCCTCTATGATCTTGTGGTAGATCAACTCTTGTAATACTCACATCATCAAGATCAATCAAGCAGGAAGTAGGGTATTACCTCCATCGAGAGGGCCCGAACCTGGGTAAACCTTGTGTCCCCTGCCTCCTGTTACCATCCGCCTTAGACGCACAGTTTGGGACCCCCTACCCGAGATCCGCCGTTTTGACACCGACAAGGAGAGCCCCTACTTTTGTACACCGACAGTTGTTACTACGGTTTGACTGATAAAGATATCCATAGAATATGTAGGAATCAATATGAGCATCTAGGTTCCGCTATTGTTTATTGACCGGAGATGTGTCTCGGTCATGTCTACATAGTTCTCGAACCCGTAGGGTCCGCACGCTTAACGTTCGATGACGATTTGTATTATGAGTTATGTGTTTTGGTGAACGAAGTTTGTTCGGAGTCCCAGATGAGATCACGGACATGACAAGGAGTATCGAAATGGTTGAGAGATAAAGATTGATATATTGGAAGGTAGTATTCGGACACCGGAAGGGTTCCAGTGTGTATCGGGTACATACCGGAGTACCGGAGGGGTTACCGGAACCCCCCGGGGAAAGATATGGGCCATATGGGCCATAGGAGGGAGGCTAACCAGACCACAAGGGCTGGTGTGCCCCCCACAAGAGAGGAGGCCAAATTGGATTAGGGAAGGGGGCGCCATCCCCCTTTCCTTCTCCTACTCCCTCTCCTTTCCCCCTTTCCCTCTCCATGAGAAGGAAAAGAAGGGGGGCGAATCCTACTAGGACTAGGAGTCCTAGTAGGACTCCCCCCTTATGGCGCGCCCCCTAGGGCCGGCCTCCTCCCTCTCCCTCCTTTATATACATGGGCAGGGCACCCCTTGGAGATACAACAATTGTTCCAAGCCGTGTGTGGCGTCTCTCTCCACAGTTTGCTCCTCCGGTCATAGCGTCGTAGTGCTTAGGCGAAGCCCTGCGCGGATCACATCACCAACATCGTCACCACGCGGTCGTGCTGACAGAACTCTCCGTCGACCCTCTACTGGATCAAGAGCTTGAGGGATGTCATCGAGCTGAACGTGTGCTTAACACGGAGGTGCCGTACGTTTGGTACTTAGATCGGGTTGGATCGTGAAGACGTCCGACTACATCAACCGCGTTAACATAACGCTTCCGCTTTCGGTCTACGAGGGTACGTGGACACACTCTCCCCGCTCGTTGCTATGCATCTCCTGGATAGATCTTGCATGATCGTAGGTACAAATTTTGAAATACGGTGTTCCGCAACACTGATACCATGTTAGGAAATGAGCAACTAGTATTCACTGAGGGCCAAAGGCCAAGACATATATATGTGTGGTAAAGTGCAGAAGAGCTCCTTATACAATGGGGATATACAGAAAGGGGACTATACACATCTAACACTAATTACCATGAAATTAGGCTCATGAACCATACAATGGAACCTATGAGAGAGAGGCATTGAGCACACTTAAGAAGAATGACAATCGTGATAGAAAATATTAGGTTTCCTTTAGTAGGTGAAACATGAAAAATTGGTTGAGGAACCGTAGGCACATAGGTAAATCTTCAAATCCTCTTTTCCTTTACTAGGTGAAGCATCAAAATTTGGTTGAGGAAGCTTAGGCACATGGGTAAATCTCGTATTTTTATTCCTATAAGTTTTTCCTTTAGTTTTTATAGAAGCAAAAGTTGATCCCAAAACATCCATAACCTCTTCTAACTTATCTACTAGCTGAACTTTGTTCTACTCTATCGGTAAAGGGTTCTTTCTCCAAATATTTTATTAAGTTTAACGCACTCCCTACTGAAGAGGCTAACTTAGTGAAGTGATTATGCATTTTGTTATCAATTTCCTCTAACTTCTCCATACTTGGCATTTTATTTATTATTTATATTAAGTCTATGCATAAGATGGCCGCAAGGTTTTCAGTATTGTTCACTCTATTTGGCGGGGTTCCAACTAAATTTTCCATAGCATTGAAAGCATCTAAGGTGTAACAACCCAAGAAATTCCCTCCTATTATGGTATCTGGAATGAACCTATACAAAGTAGTAATGCTAGACCAACATAAAAATTCCTAAGAAGGATTGTAATAGATTGCTTATGCTACACCTACTTTGACCATCTATTATCTTATACCAAGTGCTACTTCTTGAGCTTGCGTTGGTTTTTCCGTTGAAGGGGAAAGGGTGATGCAGCAAAGTAGAGTAAGTATTTCCCTCAGCTTTGAGAACCAAGGTATTAATCCAGTAGGAGACAACGCACAAGTCACCGAATACCTGCACAAACAACACCAACTTGCACCCAACGCGATAAGGGGTTGTCAATCCCTTCACGGTTATTTGCAAAGTGAGATCTGATAGAGATGGATAAACGGTAAAGTAATATTTTTGGTATATTTGGTTTATGGAATGGAAAGTAAAAGATTGCAAAAGAAGTAAATCGGAAACTAAAATTGTCGATCGGAAACTTATATGATGGGAAATAGACCCGAGGCCATAGGTTTTGATACGTCTCCGTCATATCTACTTTTCCAAACACTTTTGCCCTTGTTTTGGACTCTAACTTGCATGATTTGAATGGAACTAACCCGGACTGACGTTGTTTTCAGCAGAATTGCCATGGTGTTATTTTTGTGCAGAAATAAAAGTTCTCGGAATGACCTGAAACTTCATGGAGATTATTTTTGGAAATAATAAAAAATACTGGTGAAAGAATCAAGGCCAGGGGGCCCACACCCTGTCCATGAGGGTGGGAGGCGCGCCTGCCCCCTGGGCACGCCTGCTCCTTGGGCGCGCCCCCTGCCTCGTGGGCCCACTGGTGCTCCACCGACCTCAACTCCAACTCTATATATTCATGTTCGGGGAGAAAAAATCAGGGAGAAGGATTCATCGCGTTTTACGATACGGAGCCGCCGCCAAGCCCTAATCTCTCTCGGGAGGGCTGATCTGGAGTCCGTTCGGGGCTCCAGAGAGGGGGATCCGTCGCCATCGTCATCATCAACCATCCTCCATCACCAATTTCATGATGCTCACCGCCGTGCGTGAGTAATTCCATCGTAGGCTTGCTGGACGGTGATGGGTTGGATGAGATTTATCATGTAATCGAGTTAGTTTTGTTAGGGTTTGATCCCTAGTATCCACTATGTTCTGAGATTGATGTTGCTATGACTTTGCTATGCTTAATGCTTGTCACTAGGGCCCGAGTGCCATGGTTTCAGATCTGAACCTATTATGTTTTCATGAATATATGTGAGTTCTAGATCCTATCTTGCAAGTCTATAGTCACCTACTATGTGTTATGATCCGGCAACCCCGAAGTGACAATAATCGGGACCACTCCCGGTGATGACCGTAGTTTGAGGAGTTCATGTATTCACTATGTGTTAATGCTTTGGTCCGGTACTCTATTAAAAGGAGGCCTTAATATCCCTTAGTTTCCAGTAGGACCCCGCTGCCACGGGAGGGTAGGACAAAAGATGTCATGCAAGTTCTTTCCCATAAGCACGTATGACTATATTCGGAATACATGCCTACATTACATTGATGAATTGGAGCTAGTTCTGTGTCACCCTATGTTATAACTGTTGCATGAATAATCGCATCCGGCATAATTCTCCATCACCGATCCAATGCCTACGAGCTTTTCACATATTGTTCTTCGCTTATTTACTTTTCCGTTGCTACTGTTACAATCACTACAAAACTATCACTGTTACTTTTGCCACCGTTACCGTTACTATCATACTACTTTGCTACTAAATACTTTGCTGCAGATATTAAGTTATCCAGGTGTGGTTGAATTGACAACTCAACTGCTAATACTTGAGAATATTCTTTGGCTCCCCTTGTGTCGAATCAATAAATTTGGGTTGAATACTCTACCCTCGAAAACTGTTGCGATCCCCTATACTTGTGGGTTATCAAGACTATTTTCTGGCGCCGTTGCCGGGGAGCATAGCTCTATTCTTTGAGTCACTTGGGATTTATATCTGCTGGTCACTATGAGGAACTTGAAAGACGAGAAAACCAAAATTTATCCCTCAACTACGAGGGGAGGTAAGGAACTGCCATCTAGCTCTGCACTTGATTCACCTTCTGTTTTGAGTAAGCTTGCGACACCTAAACCTGCTTCTGCTATTAACTCTGATATGTCGCATGTTATTGATGATGCCACTTCTGCTATGCATGATACTTATGATGAAACTACTTCTATGCTTGACACTACTGTGCCACTAGGTGAATTTCTTGATGAACAACTTGCTAGGGCTAGAGAGAATGAAATTATTGAAACTGATAATATTGACGAAAGTGATGATGAAGATTCTCCCCCTAGATATGAATTGCCTGTTGTGCCTGAGGGTTATGTTATGGATGAAGAAACTGCTAGAGATTTTCTTGCTTGCAATGATAGGAGTGATCTTAAGAAATTATTAGTTAAGCTTAAAGAAAAATCTCTGAATGCTAGAATGAAATATGATCCTGCTTATGCTACTTCACCTATCTTTGTTACTGATAAGGATTATGATTTCTCTGTTGATCCTGAGATAATTACTCTGGTTGAATCTGATCCTTTCTATGGCTATGAATCTGAAACTGTTGTGGCACATCTTACTAAATTAAATGATATAGCCACCCTATTCACTAATGATGAGAAAACTCGTTACTACTATATCCTTAAATTATTTCCGTTCTCATTAAAGGGTGATGCTAAAACATGGTTTAATTCTCTTGATCCTGGTTGTGTGCGTAGTCCCCAGGATATGATTTATTACTTCTCTACTAAATATTTCCCTGCTCATAAGAAACAAGCTGCTTTAAGGGATATATATAATTTTGTGCAAATCAAAGAAGAGAGTCTCCCACAAGCTTGGGGGAGGCTTCTCCAATTACTTAATGCTTTGCCTGATCATCCTCTCAAGAAAAATGAAATACTTGATATCTTTTATAATAGACTAACCGATGCTTCCAGAGACCACCTGGATAGTTGTGCTGGTTGTGTTTTCAGGGAAAGAACTGTTGATGAAGCTGAAATTCTATTGAATAATATGTTGACCAATGAAAATAATTGGACACTCCCGGAACCAACTCCTAAGCCAATTCCGAAGAAAAGGGGTATTCTATTTCTCAGTCCTGAAGATATGCAAGAGGCAAAGAAATCTATGAAAGAAAAAGGTATTAAAGCTGAAGATGTTAAGAATTTACCTCCTGTTGAAGAAATACATGGCCTTAATTTACCACCTATCGAAGAAATACATGGCCTTAATAACCCGACACAGGTAGTAAAGGTAAATTCTCTCTATAGATATGATAAAGCTGAAATCCCGCCTACTAAGTTTGCTAGCCAATGCTTAGATGAGTTTGATAATTTTATGGTTAAGCAAGAAGATTTCAATGCTTATTTTGGTAGACAATTGAAACGCAATGCTTATATGATTGAACACTTGAGTGATTATATGTCTCGAGTTAAAGGTGAACTTAAACTCATTAGTAAACATGCTTCTATGGTTACCACTCAAGTAGAACAAGTGCTTAAAGCTCAGAATGACTTGCTCAATGAATTAAATAATAAGAAGAATGATAATGCTGTTAGAGTTATGATAGAGGGGGTCAAATGACTCAGGAACCTTTGTATCCTAAGGGCCACCCTAAGAGAATTGAGCAGGATTCTCAGCGAACTAATGTTGATGCACCTAGTCCTTCTAAAAGGAAGAAAAAGAAAAATGATAGGACTTTGCATGCTTCTAGTGAACCCGTTGCTGACACACCTGAGAATCCCAATGATATCTCTATTTCTGATGCTGAAACACAATCTAGTAATGAACATGAACCTAGTGATAATGTTAATGATGATGTTCATGTTGATGCTCAACCTAGTAATAACAATGATGTAGAAATTGAACCTGCTGTTGATCTTGATAACCCACAATCAAAGAATCAACGTTATGATAAGAGAGACTTTGTTGCTAGGAAGCATGGTAAAGAAAGAGAACCATGGGTTCAGAAACCCATGCCTTTTCCTCCCAAACCATCCAAGAAAAAGGATGATGAGGATTTTGAGCACTTTGTTGAAATGATTAGACCTATCTTTTTGCGTATGCATTTTACTGATATGATTAATATGAATCCTTATGCCAAGTATATGAAGGATATTGTTACAAATAAAAGAAAGATACCGGAAGCTGAAATTTCCACCATGCTTGCTAATTATACTTTTAAGGGTGGAATACCTAAGAAACTTGGAGATCCAGGAGTACCAACTATACCATGCTCCATTAAAAGAAACTATGTTAGAACTGCTTTATGTGATCTTGGAGCCGGTGTTAGTGTTATGCCTCTCTCTTTATATCGTAGACTTGATTTGAATAAGTTGACACCTACTGAAATATCTTTGCAAATGGCCGATAAATCAACTGCTATACCTGTCGGTATTTGTGAGGATGTGCCTGTTGTGGTTGCAAACGTCACTATTTTAACGGACTTTGTTATTCTTGATATTCCCGAGGACGATAGTATGTCTATTATTCTTGAAAGACCCTTTTTGAATACTGCAGGGGCTGTTATTGATTGCAACAAAGGCAATGTCACTTTTCATGTCAATGGTAATGAGCATACGGTACACTTTCCGAGGAAACAACCTCAAGTCCACAGTATCAACTCTATTGGAAAAATTCCATCGATTACTATTGGAGGTTTTGAATTTCCTCTTCCTACTGTCAAAAAGAGATATGATATTCTTATTGTTGGGGATGTGCATATCCCCGTTGAGGTAACATAGTGTTATTCGAAATTTCTCCGGTTCCATGTTATTCGGAATGATTTTGTTAACAAGACTTGATCAACCTTGTTAGTGGATTCCTTTTGATGAGCATGAGATGGATGAAGTTAGAAGGAACAACCTTCTGTACCCTCCTTTTACTTTCTATTATTTAGATTAAGTAAAGCAAAAATAGTATATTCTATCAGTTTTCTGATTTATCCGTGCAATAAAAAAATACCCCGAAAATAAAAGTTCTCCAAATGCCCCGAAAGTGGAATATGATTTTTTCTGGAATATTTGAGAATATCTGGCACTGAGAACACAGCAGGGGGAGCAAGCACCTGGCCACGAGGGTATAGGGCGCGCCCCCTGCCTCGTGGGCCCATGGTGGCCCCCCTCCACTTATTCCAGCCACCACACACTCTTTCTTCCTCCCAAAAAAATCACCAACCAGCTCAAGCACGAGTTCTAGCTCATTTTGCTGCGATTTTCGATCTCCTAGCTCAAAGCTCCACTCACAAAACTGCTTTGGGGGATTGTTCTTCGGTATGTGACTCCTCCAATGGTCCAATTAGTTTTTGTTCTAGTGTTTTATTCATTGCAAATTTTTGCTGCCTAGGTGACCCTGTTCTTGAGCTTGCATGACAAATTTATATGGTCCCGAGTAATTCTAATGCATGATATAGTCTCTAGGCACTTGTGGGAGTAGTTGCTATTAATTTTGTTGAGTTTGGTTCACTTTATTTGAAGTTACTAAAAATTTCAGAAATTTTTCAAAGGAAGAAATATGTTTAGGAAAATGTACCAAGGTGGTTCTTCAAGGAAGCAAGGACCCAGGCCCGCAATACGCGATGCGGACGATGAACCACCGAGGGAAGCTCAAGTGCGGCCTTGTGAATGGCCGTCAGACGATTTCATGGTCCAGGCAGGAATTAAGGAGGAATTTGATGCATATGTGTGTAATGCTGAACTCGAGGGCTTCATGCTAGATAAGTGCCCTCAATACTATCACCTAACTGATTCCTTTGTGAGAAGGTTCAAATTTTCATCTTCACATAATTCTCACACTGTCCTATTTGATATCTATGGCCAATCTTACACTATGGACTTAGAGGATTTTAATACTGCTTGCAAACTTCCACAATGGGGTAGTGCTAGTGAACCTCGCAAATCTGAGCTTAGAGATTTTCTTACTAGTATTACAGTGGGGGAGTCTAGAGATATAACACAAGCTACCATAGGGAGCATTCATTTTCCTGCTATACATTATTTTGCTCTCTTCATAGGTAGGTGCATAAATGGTAAGGATGAAGCATGTCACATGTGTGTCCCTGACCTTAGTGTTCTCAGGAGTGCTGTTTTAGGAGATAAACACTATAACTTGGGGGGCCATTGTTGCACGGAGGTTGCATAATAATGGTTTAAGTGGAGACTTTTTTGGGGGAATTTATGCAACCCGTGTGGCTAATTTTCTTGGGATACCCATACATGAGAGTGATATGGAATTGCGTCCCACTTATCTAGGATATGAGGCTATGGTTCGCCATCAGTTTATTGAGAGGAATGAACAACCTCTCCAGTACCGACTAATGTTTGACAGGCGCATCATTTTCCATGTTGCTCTCCCTGCTCCTACTTTCTTTGACTTTCAGACAAAAGGGAGATTTATTATAACCAGGGAGGAGGCGAACGAGTATAAGAGGAGGACGGAGATGGCTCGTCTCCAAGCGGCAGCTCATGAGGCAATAGCTGCTGCATCACAGTACGACCCCAACTATAACTTTGGATATCCGCCAGGCCAGCCGTGGCAATAGACCAACTTAGGCCGAAGGCCTAAGCTTGGGGGAGTACGTATTTCTCACCGACATTACATTCATTTTCACACACTCATGCTAGTTGTCGGTGTTCATACTTTTTCATTGTAATATCCATGCTAGTTTATTTTCCTTTTTATGCTTTCTTCGTGTGTGGTTGAAAAACCTTAAGAAAAAAAAACAAAAAAAAAATTAGTTGTAGTTTTCAGCTAGTTTACTTTTCATGCTTGTAGTAGTAATAATTAAAAGAAAAGCCAAAAAGATTTCTTGTTCTTCTTTTGCTTGTTGGGAGCTTTCCCGTGTAAATAGTTTTATTTCCTTTCTTTTCTTTGGGGGTCGATAGGAGAAGACCATTATTAAAATGTTGAAGTGGCTCTTATATGCATTATTGTTGATTTAACAAAGAGACCATATTACCTTCTCTTCTCCTTTGTCTTAAATGCTTGCAGATTCCAACTTAGTCCAAAGCACGTGCACTATTATTATTATCATTGTTCAGTAGTGCAAGTGAAAGGAAATTATGACAATATATGATGGACTGATTGAGATGAGAGAAGCTGGTATGAACTCGACCTCTCTTGTTTTTGTAAATATGATTAGTTCATCGTTCCTGATTCAGCCTATTATGAATAAACATATTTGCAATGACAATTAGAGATTATAGTTGCTTATGACATGCTTAATTTGCTAGGAGTTTATAATGGTTTATCTTGCGTGCCAACATGCTATTAAAATGGTTGTGATGCAGTATAGTAGGGTGGTATCCTCCTTTGAATGATTCAAGTGGCTTGACTTGGCACATGTTCGCGCATGTAGTTGAAACAAAATCAACATAGCCTCCACGATATTTATGTTCATGGTGGATTATATCCTACTCATGCTTGCACTCAATGTTTATTAAATTTAATGCATTTTCATGACTGTTGTAGCTCTCTAGTTGGTCGCTTCCCAGTCTCTTTCTAGCCTTCACTTGTACAAAGTGGGAATACTGTTTGTGCATCCAATCCCTTAAACCCCAAAGTTATTCCATATGAGTCCACCATACCTTCCTATATGCAGTATCTACCTGCCGTTCCAAGTAAATTTGTATGTGCCAAACTCTAAACCTTCAAATGAAATTCTGTTTTGCATGCTCGAATAGCTCATGTATCAATTAGGGTTGTCTGTATCTTCCATGCTAGGCGGGTTATTCTCAAGAGGAGTGGACTCCGCTCCTCACTCACGAGAAAATGGCTGGTCACCGGGATGCCCAGTCCCATGCTTTAAGCAAATCAAATCAAAATAATTGCAAACAAAACTCCCCCAGGATTGTTGTTAGTTGGAGGCACCCGTTGTTTCGGGCAAGCCATGGATTGATGCTTGTTGGTGGAGGGGGAGTATAAACTTTACCATTCTGTTTGGGAACCGCCTATAATGTGAGTAGCATGGAAGATATCGAGATCTCTCGGTTGTTATGTTGACAATGAAAGTATGCCGCTCAAAATATTATTCATCTCTATTTCAAAAATCGAGCTCTGGCACCTCTACAAATCCCTGCTTCCCTCTGCGAAGGGCCTATCTATTTACTTTTATGTTGAGTCATCACCCTCTTATTAAAAAGCACCAGCTGGAGAGCACCGCTGTCATTTGCATCCATTACTATTAATTTATATTGAGTATGACTATGACTGGATCTCTTTTACCATGAATTACAATGTTTAGTCAGTCCTTGATCTTCAAAGGTGCTCTGCATTTATGTTTTGCGGTCTCAGAAAGGGCTAGCGAGATACCATCTTGTTATATCATATTATGATTGTTTTGAGAAAGTGTTGTCATCCGAGATTTATTATTATTGCTCGCTAGTTGATTATGCCATTGATATGAGTAAACATGAGACCTAAATGTTATTGTGAATATGGTTAGTCATAATCTTTGCTGAAAACTTGAATGCTGGCTTTACATATTTACAACAACAAGAGCAAACAGAGTTTGTAAAAGTTTTTCTTTATCACTTTCAGTTTATCAACTGAATTGCTTGAGGACAAGCAAAGGTTTAAGCTTGGGGGAGTTGATACGTCTCCGTCGTATCTACTTTTCCAAACACTTTTGCCCTTGTTTTGGACTCTAACTTGCATGATTTGAATGGAACTAACCCGGACTGACGTTGTTTTCAGCAGAATAGCCATGGTGTTATTTTTGTGCAGAAATAAAAGTTCTCGGAATGACCTGAAACTTCACGGAGATTATTTTTGGAAATAATACAAAATACTGGCGAAAGAATCAAGGCCAGGGGGCCCACACCCTGTCCACGAGGGTGGGGGGGCGCCTGCCCCCTGGGCGCGCCCCTGCCTCGTGGGCCCCCTGGAGCTCCACCGACCTCAACTCCAACTCTATATATTCACGTTCGGGGAGAAAAAAATCAGAGAGAAGGATTCATCGCATTTTACGATACGGAGCCGCCGCCAAGCCCTAATCTCTCTCGGGAGGGCTGATCTGGAGTCCGTTCGGGGCTCCGGAGAGGGGAATCCGTCGCCATCGTCATCATCAACCATCCTCCATCACCAATTTCATGATGCTCACCGCCGTGCGTGAGTAATTCCATCGTAGGCTTGCTGGACGGTGATGGGTTGGATGAGATTTATCATGTAATCGAGTTAGTTTTGTTAGGGTTTGATCCCTAGTATCCACTATGTTCTGAGATTGATGTTGCTATGACTTTGCTATGCTTAATGCTTGTCACTAGGGCCCGAGTGCCATGATTTCAGATCTGAACCTATTATGTTTTCATGAATATATGTGAGTTCTAGATCCTATCTTGCAAGTCTATAGTCACCTACTATGTGTTATGATCCGGCAACCCCGAAGTGACAATAATCGGGACCACTCCCGGTGATGACCATAGTTTGAGGAGTTCATGTATTCACTATGTGTTAATGCTTTGGTCCGGTACTCTATTAAAAGGAGGCCTTAATATCCCTTAGTTTCCAGTAGGACCCCGCTGCCACGGGAGGGTAGGACAAAAGATGTCATGCAAGTTCTTTCCCATAAGCACGTATGACTATATTCGGAATACATGCCTACATTACATTGATGAATTGGAGCTAGTTCTGTGTCACCCTATGTTATAACTGTTGCATGAATAATCGCATCCGGCATAATTTTCCATCACCGATCCAATGCCTACGAGCTTTTCACATATTGTTCTTCGCTTATTTACTTTTCCGTTGCTACTGTTACAATCACTACAAAACTATCACTGTTACTTTTGCCACCGTTACCGCTACTATCATACTACTTTGCTACTAAATACTTTGCTGCAGATATTAAGTTATCCAGGTGTGGTTGAATTGACAACTCAACTGCTAATACTTGAGAATATTCTTTGGCTCCCCTTGTGTCGAATCAATAAATTTGGGTTGAATACTCTACCCTTGAAAACTGTTGCGATCCCCTATACTTGTGGGTTATCAGGTTTCACTATAGGCTTCTCTCAAGATAGAAAATATTACGGTGGGTGAACAAATTACTGCCGAGCATTTGAAAGAAAAGCGCATAATTATGACGTTATCTAAGGCAATGATCATGAATATAGGCATCACGTCCGTATCAAGTAGACCGACTCCTGCCTGCATCTACTACTATTACTCCACACATCGACCGACTCCTGCCTGCATCTAGAGTATTAAGTTCATAGAATAGAGTAACACATTAAGTAAGATGACATGATGTAGTGGGATAAACTCAAGCAATATGATGAAAACCCCATCTTGTTATCCTCGATGGCAACAATACAATACGTGTCGGTTCCCCTTCTGTCACTAGGATCGAGCACAGCAAGATTGAACCCAAAGCTAAGCACTTCTCCCATTGCAAGAAAAACCAATCTAGTTGGCCAAACCAAATCGATAGTTCGAAGAGACTTGCAAAGATATCAAATCATGCATATAAGAATTCAGAGAAGATTCAAATAATATTCATAGATAAGCTGATCATAAATCCACAATTCATCAGATCACGGCAAACGCACCGCTGTCGGTGTCCTGGGAACGGGGGTCTCCAGACATGCCTGCCTGCGGCCCACGGCGTGGCTCCACCAGCGGCCCCGTACGGCCCATCGTCACAAACAAACACTCAAGACCCTCGCGAGGCGGACGACACAAGACCTCCTGGGAGCGGCCTCACCAGGCTGGCTCACGAGGGGCAGAGAGCTCAAGGCAAGGGACACCTCGCGAGGTTCAAGTGACGCAAGCCATGACGACTGGAGCCAGGCGGGCGTCAGGCAGGCGCCAGCGCGTGCAGTTTTCTCGTTTCCTCTTTGGTGCTAAAGGGGCAAGCGCAGGCAAGGAGTCCCGAGGCATCAGGCAAAGGTTTCCATATCGGTGCAACGAGATCAAGACCAGCAGGACGGCAGGACGAAGGTCACCGTGGAGCCCAAGACGGTGTCACCAGCAGAGCCTTTGGCAGGTGAAGACTACTTTTGTCAGGGTAGCTTGTACTAGTTGTCCCCCTTCAAACTGGCCGTTGTGGCATCCCTTCCCGCTCAATATTTGGGGAGAGGACCAAGGCCTCTATAAATAGGACTAGCCACCACCATAGGAGGCAAGTCATCTTGGACTAGACCATCCTCACCCACACAAGTTCACCAGCACAAGAACACCTCCCCTCGGGAGGCTGTTCTTCCCTTGTACTGTTCATCCTCAGCCCAAGAGGCAATCCACCACCACACTGGAGTAGGGTATTACACCACAACGGTGGCCCGAACCAGTATAAATCTCGTGTCTCTTGTGTTGCGGGTTCGTCGAGCTAGGCTTTGAGATTGCGGTGAGGCTGAGGGCTGGATAGGTAGAGGGAGATCTTCATGCGCACCCCAGTGTTTGAAACTTAAGGGTTTTGCCGGAACCCGAAATCCGACATTTGGCGCGCCAGGTAGGGGTGCGCCGAAGCTTTCTTTCGGCCGATCCGCGTCCCGTCGCTTCGTCGTCTCCATGGCGGATGCTCATCGAGCTCGCGCTGAGCGCCGGGCCGCCCTCGCAGCCCATGTTGCTCAAACGGCCCTCGTCGGCGGGCCTCCCCGTCGTTCTTCGTCACCTGCCGCCAACACCGCCACTGGCCCGACGACAAACGAGCAGCAAGCATCCTTGTTGCACCCATCGGTGCGGCGGGACGGCCACCCCATCGCTGACTCCAGCCAGCTCGTCATCTCACGCTCGTCGCGCTCCCACGGACGCGCAGGCCGCGCTACTCATGGCACGCGAGCTCATGCGCTACCGCCCCATCAACGACCTCTACGAGGACTGGCTGGACCGCATCACCGAGCTCATCAGCGCCACAGGTGGCTCCTCTGCGCCATCTCTCTCGCTGCCTCGCCCTCCGCCAGCTGTGGGCGACGTGGCCCACGGAGCACCTCCACCACCTCTGCCCCAAGACGGCGTCCTGGCGCCAAGGCGCGCGGCCCCCCGGCGCGACCAGCCGCGTCGGGTGCCAGCTGCCAAGAAGTTCCTCGTCCACAAGAAAACGCTCCCGCGCTCCCAGCACCACTACGACAAGACCGTGCGCCGCCTGTGGTGGCGGTGCACGGACATCAAGGGCAGGCTCCACACCAGCAAAGGGTCCCGGTGGCCACCGCGGGCTGCCGCGCCTTCACCCCTGAGCTGCGTAGCGTCGCGTGGCTGGGCAAGTTCAAGCCAAACCTGCCTCCTTGCTATGACGGCACCCCCGATCCCGCGGAGTTCCTTCAGCTCTACGAGCTGAGCATCGAGGCGGCCAACGGCGACGAAAAAGTCATGGCGAACTGGTTCCCCATGGTTCTCAACGATGGCACTCGTTCGTGGCTCCTGAACCTGCCCCCGGGCTCGATCTCCTCCTGGGACGAGATGCACGACCGCTTCGTCGCCAACTTCCAGGGCACTCGCGACCGCCCTCCGGCCGCGGGTGACCTGCGCCGCATCAAGCAGCAGCCAGGAGAGACCCTCCAAAAATACATCCAGCGCTTCAACAACGTTCGCCTCAAGATCCCCAAGGTGACGGATGAGGCCATCATCTCTGTGTTTTCTGATGGCGTCCGCGACGTCAAGATGAAGGATGAGCTCGCCATCCACGAGGAGCTGTGCACGACCTTGGAGCTGTTCAACCTGGCGACCAAGTGCTCAAGAGCTGAGGAAGGGCGCCTTTCCCTCCTCGAGCTCCCAGCTGCTGACCCCGAGGATAAGAAGGCCAAGGCCAAGGACGTGAAGCGCAAGGGAGTAGCCGTGCTTGCAGCGGAGCTGGAGATGAAGCGCGGCCGAGACATTCCCGAGTCGTCCAAGAACAGCCGTCCGTTCTGCGCCTTCCACAACGTCCACAGCCACAACACTAATGACTGTCAAGAGCTCAGGGCCATTCGAGATGGACGCCTCGGTCGACGCCCCGAGCGCAACGACCGGGGCTACGGCCGAGGAGGAGGACGTGGCAGAGGACGCTGGGACGATCGTGGCCCACGCCAGGAGTGGCGCAACCGGCCTCGCGAGGACCGCTGGCAGGACCAACCTCGCGAGGGCGCCTGGCGCGATTAGCCTCGCGAGGACCGCCCTTAGGGCAATGCTGGACTTCCACCGCTGCCGCCACCGCCAAGAAGGAACGACGACCACCCTCAGGACGAGGGGGCTGGGGGCTTCTAGGAGCCGCGTGATATCGCCTGCATCTTGGGCGGAGCTCAGGCCCCAGCCTCTCAGCGTATCTTCAAACAGTTTGCTCGTGAGGTGAACGCAGTCCTCCCCAGGCTCGAGGCCACACGCCCGCTTAGGTGGTCCAAGTGCGCCATCACTTTTAGCTCAGCAGATCAGGTCAAGTACGCGGCCACCGCTGGCGCCCTCCCGATGCTTTGCTTGCCCGTCATCAGCAACGCGCAAGTCACCAAGACCCTCATCAACGGCGGCGCAGGGCTTAATGTCCTGTCCGTCGAGACGTTCGACAACCTCCAAGTGCCGTACGATCAGCTTCAGCCTACCAAGCCTTTCTAAGGAGTAACCGACGGCTCCACCACCCTGATAGGGCAGGTCCGCCTCCCTGTTACCTTCGAGCAGCGCGACAACTACCGCACCGAGCTCATCGACTTTGACGTCGCCCACATCCGTCTGCTGTACAATGCCATCCTCGGGTATCCGGCCCTGGCCAAGTTCATGGCAGTGACACACCACGGCTACAATGTCCTCAAGATGCTAGGGAGCGGCGGGATCATCATAGGCCCCTGCAAAGAAAGAGACGCGGTGTGCTCCCTCGAGCGCGCCTTCCAAGCAATGTCAATTGAAGACCCCGACAGCGATGCAACACAGTACCCTCCTGAGGTCGTCCCCAAGAAGAAGAAGCAGCTACTCCACACCGGGCCTTAGTGGTGCCTCGTCAGGATTGGCGCCCGCGCCTGGGGCGCCTCCCTCCCTCGCATAGGAAGGCGCGCTCGGCGCCCTCCTCGGGCAGGGCTCGGGCTCTCTCTTCTGGAGGGCCTCCGACCTTGCCAATATCACGAGGGAGGCGCTCGGGCACCATGTGGAGGCGTGCTTTGCAGCATGGTTCCCTCAGGAGGACACCGGGCGAGGAGCGCCCAGCGCTCAGGAGTTCATTGCCAAGACCACTCAGGAACTACAGGATGCGAGTGCCATGCGCGGCGACCGCCGCTCACCTGGCGCGGCTCCCCATCCAGGCGAGGATGGCGGGTTGCGCGTCTACATCGACGTCCCAGGGCTCAGTAGAGCCGCATCTCAGGAGCTCTTCTGGCCTTCGCGCATGGGACGCTGCGAGGGCCCACCTCACATCTATGTTCGCATGCCTTTTGGCCTGCCGAACGTGGCGTCTGCCTTCCAGCGCAACCTGCGGAGCATCCTGGCGGCTCAGGAGGCCAGGCATCACGCAGTCCTGGCGGAGATGGAGACGGTCCTCAAGGAACCGCCTGGACCCCCAGAGCCTCCCGAGGATCAGGATCACGGTGGCTCATAAGGAGCAAGCCCTTCACCACGCGTCTTCAGCTGCCCCAACATTCCTTCAACGACAGAACCAGGTGACATTTTCCAAGTTTATTTAGCTGGGAGCGCCCCTCAGGCTGCATCATTCCTAGGACGCATGGGTCCGTCCCTCTGGCATGTATCCTTTTATGCCTTTAGCTTACTCTGTTGGGGCGCCCCTCGGGCTACATCATCCCCAAGCCGCTCGGGTCTAGCCCAGTGGCATATATCGTTCTTGCATTTATCTGAGCTAGTTCGCTTTCCATGCACAATCTATCTATGACTATCACCTTCTTGATTGTCACCTACCACGGGAGCCGCTCACGCTGGCACGGCGATTGTGCCTGGGTCCGTCCTTGCAACATCGACAAATCTGAGCGGTCGAGCTCTGACCCGCGGCACGCCCCGTGCACGTCACCTCACCAGGCCCTCAGTGCCTTCATTCTCTTACAGAGCGACCAGTGGTCGGCCGGCAATTACTATGGCAATCTGTGCTCCTCCTCGCGCTGACTTGCAGGAACCTCCCGAGGACAACGGCGGGCGGTACTGCGGACTCCCTCTTCTCCCATGCGATTCGCTTGTGCGTTAAAAGGGGGGCTCCTGAGCATCGCAACTCAGGAGCTCCTACTGGCTCTCCAGCCCTCACCCCCTGGCCTTGACCACGGCATCGCGACCTGGCATACCAGCGGCGGCTGAACTCGCTCGAGGGCCGGGACCTGAGGACGTAGAGCATAAAGGAGAGCGTGGAGAAGAGGGGGAAGCATGCATAGGCCTAACCTAGCTACACCACGGCCGCCAACGCACGAGTCTGGCGCAACGCAAGGAAACGACTCCGGACTACCAAGATAAGTTTCACGCTCGGACTCCACCAATCCCTACGACACGGGATTCTCACTTGTTGTGGCTTGTCACGGCAACGTCGCCCCCCTTTCTTACCACTCAGTGGCTGCTTGCGCGCTAAAGGGGACCTCCTGAGCATCGCGTCTCAGGAGCTCTTACTGGACCTTGGGCCGCTCACCTCCTGGCCTTGACCACGGCATCATGACCTGGCATACCAGCGACGGCTGCAGCCTGCCTGGGGAACGGGACCTGTCAACGTAGAGCACCAAGCCGTCACAAGGATAGAAAGGGAGACTGAGCCGAAACAGGACACGCGCCCGCACAATTTCAGAATAAGGATAATATCAAAAAAAGACATTACAGGCCCTTTACACACCCCCGCGGGGCTCTTCTCGATTCCTCGCAGGGAACAAAAGAAAGGAAATTCAAGGAGCCCTATCTACACACGCCAGCGCAGCCGACGCCATCATCAATAGTGGGCCATGGGAGGCCGGCGCCAACCCCATCCAGATCAGCGACGGCGGCAGCCGGACGCTGCGGCCTTGCTCCGGGCACGGCGAGAGCTCGGGGGCACGTAGCTGTCGTCGCTCGTCTCCGGAGTCTCGTAGGACTCAGGAGAGTCGCTGGACTCCCAAGCATCGCTGCTGCTGCTGAAGGAACCGCTGGCGAGGCAGCCCTGATGACCCCCTCCGGGGCAGCACTCCAAGTGGCGGCCTTCCGTGTCGAAGACCTTGAAGAGCATGGTGGAGGCTCCGTCGTACCCAAAGTGGATCGCAAGGGTGCCTTCTGCACGGCAAACCCGGGCGACCTCACCCCAGCCTCGGGTCATGAAGATCTTGCCCGAGGAGATGACTTCAACTTCTGCTCCGATCGCCGGGGCGTCGCAGTCGGTGTGTTGCAGCCAAAGCTCCAGGGGGCCCCTCGGCAGCATCTCGGTGGAGAAGAACTATGGGAACCGGATCCAATTGCGCGGAGGCATCGCCGCCCACGGCACGAGTTCACGCGAGGAGTCCGTAGCGTGGGCTCCTGGGGCGACGGCATGCGCCACCGTGGTGCGGCGACCACGGCCACGGCGTGGGCGGCGCCGCTCACCGCCTCTTCCTCCTGAGCCCTCGGCTTGGGCATATAAAGACAGCGGATACCCGGGAGGTGGCCGCTCGCACCAGGGCCTTGTCACCTCAGGACTCGTCGCGGGGAGTTTTTTCCTTCTCCGCGGCCGAGAACCTTCGGATAGGCGCCATTGGTGTCGCCGCTAGCAACGAAGCAAGAAGGAAGAAGAAGCAAGAAGAGCAGGGAGAGATGAGCAACGGGGGCTCCGCCCCCTCCTCATTTATAGCAGGAGAAGGCCAACCGGCGATCCCCATGATCACAGGTAATGATGATGTTTCTCTACATGCAGCAGGGACTCGTCAAGTCGGGCAGTTGCTGAGGCAGCATGGGGAAGTGGAGACGCCCACGTCCAATCAATGGCCACGCGTCGACCAAGACCGCAGGCTGTTGGGGCCCGCGAAGCTCCGCACTTGCCCTTTGGCTTCTCCTCGAAGCCAAGTCCGAGCGCGCCTTGGGCCCGGGGGCCACTGTCGGCGTCCTGGGAATGGGGGTCCCCAGACTTGCCTGCCTGCGGCCCACGGCGTGGCTCCGCCAGCGGCCCCGTACGGCCCATCGTCACCAACAAACACTCAAGACCCTCGCGAGGGGCCAAGCCTCGCGAGGCAGACGACACAAGACCTCCTCGAGAGCGGCCTCACCAGGCTGGCTCGCGAGGGGCGGAGAGATCAAGGCAAGGAACACCTCGCGAGGTTCAAGTGACGCAAGCCATGATGACTGGAGCTAGGCGGGCGCCAGCGCGCGCAGTGTCCTTGTTTCCTCTTTGGTGCTAAAGGGGCAAGCGCAGGCAAGGAGTCCCGAGGCATCAGGCAAAGGTTTCCATATTGGCGCAACGAGACCAAGACCAGCAGGACGGCAAGAGAAAGGTCACCGTGGAGCCCAAGACCGCGTCACCACCAGAGCCTTTGGCAGGCGAAGACTACTTTTGTCAGGGTAGCTTGTACTAGTTGTCCCCCTTCAAACTGGCCGTTGTGGCATCCCTTCTCGCTCAATATTTGGGGAGAGGACAAAGGCCTCTATAAATAGGACTAGCCACCACCATAGGAGGCAAGTCATCTTGGACTAGACCATCCTCACCCACACAAGTTCACCAGCACAAGAACACCTCCCCTCGGGAGGCTGTTCTTCCCTTGTACTGTTCATCCTCAGCCCAAGAGGCAATCCACCACCACACTGGAGTAGGGTATTACACCACAACGGTGGCCCGAACCAGTATAAATCTCGTGTCTCTTGTGTTGCGGGTTCGTCGAGCTAGGCTTTGAGATCGCGGTGAGGCTGAGGGCGTGGATAGGTAGAGGGAGATCTTCGCGTGCACCTCGGTGTTCGAACCTCAAGGGTTTTGCCGGAACCCAAAATCCGACAACCGCAAAAGAGTATTACGTCGGATAGATCTCCAAGAACATCGAGGAGAACATGGTATTGAGAATCAAAGAGAGAGAAGAATCCATCTAGCTACTAGCTATTGACCTACAGGTCTTAGGTAAACTACTCACGCTTCATCGGAGAGGCAATGGTGTTGATGTAGAAGCCCTCTGTGATCGAATTTCCCTCCGGCAGGACGCCGGAAAAGGCCCCTAGATGGGATCTCATAGGTACAGAAGGTTGCGGCGGTGGAAAAGTGTTTTCGTGGCTCTCCTGGTAGGTTTTGGAATATTTGACAATATATAGGCGGAAGAAATAGGCCGGTGGAGTCACGAGGGGCCCACAAGGGTGGGGGCGCGCCCTCCGTCCTTGTGGGTGCCTCGTGGCTTCCCTGACATGTACTCCAAGTCCTCTGGATATCTTCTGGTCTAAGAAAAATCATCGCGAAAGTTTCATTCCGCTTGGACTCCATTTGGTATTCCTTTTCTGCGAAACTCTAAAACAAGGAAAAAAGCAGAAACTAGCACCGGGCTCTAGGTTAACAGGTTAGTACCAAAAATAATATAAAATAGTATATTAATGCATATAAGACATTCCAAACAGATAATATAATAACATGGAACAATAAAAAATTATAGATACGTTGGAGACGTATCAAGCATCCCCAAGCTTAATTCCTACTTGTCCTCGAGTAGGTAAATGATAAAAACAGAATTTTTAATGTGGAATGCTATCTAACATATTTATCCATGTAATTTCTTTATTGTGGAATGAATGTTCAGATATGTATGATTCAAAACAAAAGTTTAATATTGACATAAAAATAGTAATACTTCAAGCATACTAACAAGGTAATTATGTCTTCTCAAAATAACATGGCCTAAGAAAGCTTGTCCCTACAAAATCATATAGTTTGGCTATGCTCCATCTTCATCACACAAAATATTTAAATCATGCGCAACCCCGATGACAAGCCAAGCAATTGTTTCATACTTTTGATGTTCTCAAACTTTTTCAACTTTCACGCAATACATGAGCGTGAGCCATGAACATAACACTATAGGTGGAATAGACGGTGGTTGTGGAGAAGACAAAAAGAAGGAGATAGTCTCACATCAACTAGGCGTATCAACGGGCTATGGAAATGCCCATTAATAGATATCAATGTGAGTGAGTAGGGATTGCCATGCAACGGATGCACTAGAGCTATAAGTTTATGAAAGCTCAAAAAGAAACTAAGTGGGTGTGCATCCAACTTGCTTGCTCACGAAGACCTAGGGCAATTTAAGGAAGCCCATCATTGGAATATACAAGCCAAGTTCTATAATGAAAAATTCCCACTAGTATATGAAAGTGACAATATAGGAGACTCTCTATCATGAAGATCATGGTGCTACTTTGAAGCACAAGTGTGGTAAAAGGATAGTAGCATTGCCCCTTCTCTCTTTTCTCTCATTTTTTTATTTGGGCCTTCTCTCATTTTTTTGGCCTCTTTTTTTTGTCCAGAGTCTCATCCCGACTTGTGCGGGAATCATAGTCTCCATCATCCTTTCCTCACATGGGACAATGCTCTAATAATGAAGATCATCACACTTTTATTTACTTGCAACTCAAGAATTACAACTCGATACTTAGAACAAAATATGACTCTATGTGGATGCCTCCGGCGGTGTACCGGGATGTGCAATGAATCAAGTGACATGTATGAAAGAATTATGAACGGTGGCTTTGCCACAAATACGATGTCAACTACATGATCATGCATAGCAATATGACAATGATGGAGCGTGTCATAATAAACGGGACGGTGGAAAGTTGGATGGCAGTATATCTCGGAATGGCTATGGAAATGCCATAATAGGTAGGTAGGGTGGTTGTTTTGAGGAAGGTATATGGTGGGTGTATGGTACCGGCGAAAGTTGCGTGGCACAAGAGAGGCTAGCAATGCTGGAAGGGTGAGAGTGCATATAATCCATGGACTCAACATTAGTCATAAAGAACTCATATACTTATTGCAAAAATCTATTAGTTAACAAAACGAAGTACTACGCGCATGCTCCTAGGGAGATAGATTGGTAGGAAAAGACCATCGCTCGTCCCCGACCGCCACTGATAAGGAAGACAATCAATAAATAAATCATGCTCCGACTTCATCACATAATGGTTCACCATGCGTGCATGCTCCGGGAATCACAAACTTTAACACAAGTATTTCTCAAATTCACAACTACTCACTAGCATGATGATACGTCTCCAATGTATCTATATTTTTTTATTGTTCCATGCTGTTATATTATCAATCTTGGATGTTTTATAATCATTTTATATAATTTTTTGGTACTAACCTATTGACATAGTGCCAAGTGCCAGTTGTTATTTTCTGCATGTTTTTTACATCGCAGGAAATCAATACCAAACGGAGTCCAAATGCAATGAAACTTTATGGAGATTTTTTATGGACCAGAAGACACCTAATGGGCCAAGGCTACGCCTGGGGGTGCTCCAAGGAGAGCACAACCCACCAGGGCGCGCCAGGAGGCCCAGGCGCGCCCTGGTGGGTTGTGCCCACCTCGGGTGCCCCCCGGACCACCTCTTTGCTCTATAAATACCCCAATATTCGAAAAACCCTAGGGGAGTCGACGAAAATCAATTCCAGCCGCCGCAGAGTCCAGAACCACCAGATCCAATCTAGACACCATCACGGATGGGGTTCACCACCTCCATTGGTGGCTCTCCGATGATGCGTGAGTAGTTCTTTGTAGACCTTCGGGTCCGTAGTTAGTAGCTAGATGGCTTCCTCTCTCTCGCTGAATTCTCAATACAATGGTCTCTTGGAGATCCATATGATGTAACTCTTTTTGCGGTGTGTTTGTTGGGATCGGATGAACTTTGAGTTTATGATCAGATCTATCTTTTTATATACATGAAAGTATTTGAGTTTCTTTGATCTCTTTTATGCATGATTGCTTATAGCCTCGTATTTCTTCTCCGATATTTGGGTTTTGTTTGGCCAACTTGATCTATTTATCTTGCAATGGGATGAGGTGCTTGTAGTGGGTTCGATCTTACGGTGCTTGATCCCAGTGACAGAAGGGGAACCGACACGTATGTATCGTTGCTACTAAGGATAAAACGATGGGGTCTATCTCTACATAGATGGATCTTGTCTACATCATGTCATCGTTCTTATTGCATTACTCTATTTCTCCATGAACTTAATACACTAGATGCATGCTAGATAGCGGTCGATGTGTGGAGTAATAGTAGTAGATGCAGGCAGGAGTCGGTATACTAATCTTGGACGTGATGCCTATATAATGATCATTGCCTGGATATCGTCATCCTCCCCATTATAGTCCCACATGGGAAGCCCTCTGTATTGGAGCGGCTGAACCCCTCGCGCTATTGAGATCGCCATAACCTCGATTACTGTGAGCCCGGACTGAGCGAGCTCTTTTATCTTGCTCATTAGTTGATGAACCTCCGTGCCGTCTCCTTCTTCAAGACTCCGGGGACGCCAACTGTGGCGTTTCTTCAGCGGGACGACCGCAAATTCGGGAAGGCCCTTTCGAACTGGATCGGGAAGCGAAACATCCTTGATATAGAACCATTCGGAGGACCAGCCATCGGGTGCCTTTCTTGGTGTGCCGGATGGATATCCGGTATCGGCGACGCGCCATACTTCGGCTCCGCCCACTTCAAAAATAGACCCTTCGTGATTGCACGGGACGAGGCAGAACAACTTCCTCCACAACTCAAAATGAGCCTTGACGCCCAGGAATAATTCACACAAAGCGACATAACCCGCAATGTGCAGAATGGAGGTCGGAGTGAAATTGTGCAGTTGGAGGCCGTAGTACTCTAGAAGCCCTCGAAGGAACGGATGGATTGGAAATCCAACGCCTCTTAGCAGGTAGGGGACGAAACACACTCGCTCTCCCCCGGACGGATTGGGGAAGTCCTCTGCCCGAGCCCCCTCATTGAAGGAAGCTAGCCCCGTCCGAACAGGGACTAGCTCTGCAGGGGGAAGGAATCCCTGCATTTGCAACTTCGTCAACTGGCTATGGGGCACAGAACACCTCTCCCACTCGCCTTTCTCTGGGCCGGGACGAGCGGAGGATCTAGGAACGCTGGCCATGCTAGAATGGTCTCTCCTAAGCAGTCTCTGGAGATTTCTTCTGCGTGGCGCTGGATGGATCTTGATCTAATCCCTTTAAATAGGCGCCCTTCCTTACGTAGAGGGGGTGTTATTCGCAAAAATGCCCTGACTTTCCACATTCGCTTGACACGTGGAGGAGGAAGATTATTTAAAATGCGCGGAAGCCAAGGAGGCGACATTGGATCAATGGCCGAATACATCGCTTGGAGATCATCGAAGGAGGAACCCGCCTTGCAATGCCGAAGACCATGAGCGTGCCGAGCATCCCGCTATTGAAGACTGGTTCGGGGGCTACTGAGGGAGTCCTGGACTAAGGGGCCCTCGGGCATCCGGCCTGTTATCCATGGGCCGGACGGATGGGCTGTGAAGATACGAAGGTCAAAGACAATACCCGTGCCCAGATTGGACTCTACTTGGCGTGGAAGGCAAGCTAGGCGACCTATTATGAAGATTCCCTCCTATGTAACCGACCTCATGTAACCCTAGATCTCTCCGTGTCTATATAAACCGGAGAGCATAGTCCAGATAGGACAGATTCATTACCATATACTCATAGGCTAGACTTCTAGGGTTTAGTCATTACGATCTCGTGGTAGATCAACTCTTGTAGCACTCATATTCATCAAGATCAATCAAGCAGGAAGTAGGGTATTACCTCCATAGAGAGGGCCCGAACCTGGGTAAACATTGTGTCCCCCGTCTCCTGTTACCATCGATAACAGGAAGTCAGGGCATTTTTGCGAATAACACCCCCTCTACGTAAGGAAGGGCGCCTATTTAAAGGGATTAGATCAAGATCCATCCAGCGCCACGCAGAAGAAATCTCCAGAGACTGCTTAGGAGAGACCATTCCAGCATGGCCAGCGTTCCTAGATCCTCCGCTCGTCCCGGCCCAGAGAAAGGCGAGTGGGAGAGGTGTTCTGTGCCCCATAGCCAGTTGACGAAGTTGCAAACGCAGGGATTCCTTCCCCCTGCAGAGCTAGTCCCTGTTCGGACGGGGCTAGCTTCCTTCAATGAGGGGGCTCGGGCAGAGGACTTCCCCAATCCGTCCGGGGGAGAGTGAGTGTGTTTCGTCCCCTACCTGCTAAGAGGCGTTGGATTTCCAATCCATCCGTTCCTCCGAGGGCTTCTAGAGTACTACGGCCTCCAACTGCACAATTTCACTCCGGCCTCCATTCTGCACATTGCAGGTTACGTTGCTTTGTGTGAATTATTCCTGGGTGTCGAGGCTCATTTTGAGTTGTGGAGGAAGTTGTTCTGCCTCGTCCCGTGCAATCACGAAGGGTCTATTTTTGAAGTGGGCAGAGCCGAAGTATGGCGCGTCGCCGATACCGGATATCCATCCGGCACACCAAGAAAGGCACCCGATGGCTGGTCCTCCGAATGGTTCTATATCGAGGATGTTCCGCTTCCCGATCCGGTTCGAAAGGGCCTTCCCGAATTTGCGGTCGTCCCGCTGAAGAAACGCCACAGTTGGCGTCCCCGGAGTCTTGAAGAAGGAGACGGCACGGAGGTTCGTCAGCTAATGAGCAAGATAAAAGAGCTCGCTCAGTCCGGGCTCACAGTAATCGAGGTTATGGCGATCTCCATAGCGCGAGGCGTTCAGCCGCTCCAATACAGAGGGCTTCCCATGTGGGACTCAAAGAGGCGTTGGAGATCGCTCAAGCGAATGAGCAAGAAGCCAAAAGGCTACAAGCTACAAGCAATCGTGTGCTGAAGCAGGCCATTATTGAGAAAAACCAGCTCCAGGATTGCAAGACCCAGCTAGGCGAAAAGCTGAAAGATGTGCGGGCCCAGCTAGCCGATTCCGTGAAGGAAAACAAGAAGCTGTGAGGCAGTATATTCAGTATGTATCTGAGCTATTTTGAAAGTAGTTTGGAGATAGGAGAAACTGATGTAGCTATGACTACAGGTATATTAACGGGCCGTCCTGAAGAGGAGGCGTTCGGATCATTGAGTGATCTGCTGCACAAGCTGTCGCAGGTGCACGAACAGGCGCGGCTGGCATTGCGGAGTGTTGCCAAGGCTCTATGGCCATCCGCCTCCCCTCCAGGAAGTATGGAGGAGCTTGTAGATCTCTTTAAAGGAGCGCGGCGATGTATCCGGCTATGGAAGATATCTGCCTGCCGAGAGGGTGCGCGAGAGGCTTGGGCCATGGTGAAAACTCGGTATACCAAGCTTGATCCTAATCACATGGCGCGGGTCGGACCGGTAGGGTCGAATGGGGAAGAAATTCCCGTTAGTTTAGTATATGACCAGGTAGAGGTGGCCACCAGATATTCCTAGCAGGATTGTAAATTAGATTGCCTGTTAGATGGTATAGAGGTAGAAGTGTGTGAGTCCAAGTGACTATGTACTTTCCTTGCTATGTGGAATTTCTAGCCTAATTGTATATCATTTTTCATGGCAGGCCTTTTCGCTTCAACCTCCGGACCCGAAGGTGCAGAGTGTTTTTGAATACCGTCACGGTCGAATAGGCCGGGGTATGCGTGGAAAACTAAGCGTAGGGGTCATAGTTGCTTGAACAGACAAGTTGTATCCGGCTAGTTATGTTATATTACATTGAGATTGTAAGAAACATCTTCCAGGGAAAATAGTTCCGTTAAGGGTTCCTTTCCCTAGGTGTGCATGCATTAGTAGACATGTCTAGATTGTGATGTGAAAATCACAGTGTGTATAGCTTCTGGGGGTTCACAATGGAGTGATTTGAAAAAATATTTTTCATCCACCGACCGAATATTCCCTTAAGAACGCTAGCTTTCGGCTTCACCCAGTCTGAGGTACACATCCGGATGACCCGGCAGTAACAATCGCAAAGGTGCTCCCTTTACCACCTAGCCGAACAATCGGGAACATAGGGGTAAGCATAGGAGCCAGGCAACCCAGCTTGGCCAAAACTTAAGTCATATCGATGCATATAATGGTGAAGAAAAAGACATACGGGAAAAACGCGTATGTATGATAAGCTTGATGCTTCAGAAAGTGATATTAACAAACTTCTGTGAAAGAAGCCCCGAGGTATAATGGACGTACGTATGTAAAAAAGTCCACGTTAGCACTGTTCGGTCGAGCCGAATGAGAGCTTTAAAGCGAAAAAAATTGTGAAAAAAGGGGAAAGGGTTATGGGAACTACAAGGGAGAAGGAGACTAACAAAGGGTTTGGCGCTAGGCATAGAACCTTCGGAGTCTGGCCGCGTTCCAGGGGTTCGGCTCTAGGCGATTGTCTGATGCGTCGCGAAGACGGTACGCTCCTCCGGTAAGAACTTTGTCAATTATGAAGGGACCCTCCCATTTGGGCTTGAGTTTGTCCTTTTTCTTCTTCGGCAAGCGTAGAACGAGTTCGCCGATGTTGTAAGTCTTGGCCCGTACTTCTCTGCTTTGATATCTTCGAGCCTGCTGTTGATAAAATGTTGAACGAGCTTTGGCGACGTCGCGCTCCTCCTCCAGGGCGTCTAGGCTGTCCTGCCGATCCAACTCGGCCTCTTTCTCTTCGTACATGCGCACTCGAGGTGAGTCATGTATAATATCGCAGGGCAATACAGCCTCTGCGCCGTACACCATGAAGAAAGGTGTGTATCCGGTAGTGCGGTTGGGCGTGGTCCGCAACCCCCAGAGTACGGAGTCGAGCTCCTCAACCCAGTGTTTGTCTGATTCTTTCAAAGACCGCACTAGTATGGGTTTGATGCCGCTCATAATAAGACCATTAGCTCGCTCGACTTGACCGTTTGTTTGCGGGTGGTAGACAGAGGCGTAATCGAGCTTAATGCCCAGATTAGCACACCAGTTTTTCACCTCATCAGCTGTGAAATTCGAACCGTTATCGGTGATGATGCTGTGCGGTACACCATAACGGTGTACCATGTCGGATATAAATGCGATCATCGGTCCGGACTCAGCTGCTTTAACTGGTCTAGCCTCTATCCACTTGGTGAATTTGTCCACCATGACCAGCAGATATTTTTTCTTATGGCTTCCCCCTTTAAGGGGTCCGACCATGTCCAAGCCCCAGACCGCAAAGGTCCATGTAATGGGGATTGTTTGTAGAGCGGTTGGGGGCATATGGCTTTGGTTGGTGAAGAGTTGGCATCCGACACAGCGCTGGATGAGGTCCTGTGCGTCTGCTCGGGCCGTAGGCCAGTAAAATCCTGTACGGAAGGCCTTGCTGACAAGTGCCCGGGCTGCGGCATGGTGCCCACCGATACCGGCGTGAATTTCTGCCAAGAGTTGCGGCCCCTCCTCCTCGGAGATACACCTTTGAAGGACTCCGGTGGTGCTTTTCTTGTAGAGCTCCCCTTCGTGCACTTTATAGGCCTTCGAACGCCGGACTATGCGGCGAGCCTCGTTCTGATCTTCTGGGAGCTCCTTCCTATGAAAGTAGGCCAAGAATGGTTCGGTCCATGGGGCAATTACTGCCATAATGAGGTGGGCCGATGGTGTTACTTCGGTGGTTGAGCCTCCGATGATGTCGGCGTGTTCGTTATCTGTGTTTGTGTTCGGAGTGGGACTGTCGTTGCTATCTCCCCCTTGCCATACCACGGATGGCTTAAAGAGTCTTTCGAGGAAGATGTTAGGTGGGACGGGGTCGCGCTTAGCACCGATACAAGCAAGGACGTCTGCTGCCTGGTTACTTTCGCGGGCGATGTGATGAAATTCGAGTCCCTCGAACCGAGCCGACATCTTCAGAACGGCATTGCGGTAAGCTGCCATCTTTGGATCTTTGGCATCAAAGTCTCCATTAATTTGGGATATTGCGAGGTTTGAGTCTTCGCGCACCTCCAGGCGTTGTATACCCATTGATACGGCCATCCAGAGGCCATGTAGCAGGGCCTCGTATTCGGCTGCGTTGTTGGAGTCTGTGTATAATATTTGGAGTACATATTGGACGATATCTCCTGTGGGGGACGTTAATACGACGCCTGCCCCTAGCCCTGCCAACATCTTGGAGCCGTCAAAATGCATCACCCAGTTGGAATACGCGCCGTACTCTTTAGGGAGTTCGGCTTCTGTCCATTCAGTGACGAAGTCGGCCAGTACCTGGGATTTGATGGCTCTACGTGGTTTGTACGTGATGTAGAATGGCAGGAGCTCAATGGCCCATTTGGCAATCCGGGCCGTTGCATCCTTGTTGTTAATTATATCATTGAGGGGCACTTCGGAGGCCACCGTGATAGAGCACTCCTGAAAGTAGTGTCGCAATTTTCGGGATGCCATGAAGACTGCATATGCTATTTTTTGATAATGAGGGTGCCGGGATTTGCATGGTGTGAGGACGGTAGATACGTAGTATACCGGCTTCTGGAGCGGGAATTTGTGTCCGTCCTGTTCTCGTTCGACGACGAGTACGGCGCTCACCACCTATTGTGTTGCTGATATGTATAAGAGCATTGGTTCGTCGGCGTTTGGCATGGCCAGGATTGGGTTGCTTGCCAGAAGGGCTTTTATTTCTTCCAGTCCGGCCGTCGCCGCGTCTGTCCACTCGAAGTTATCGGTGCACCGTAGAAGGCGATAGAGTGGCAGCGCCTTTTCTCCCAACCTAGAGATAAAGCGGCTTAAAGCTGCCATGCACCCAGCGAGTTTTTGAACCTGCTTGAGTTCGGTTGGCGTAGCCAGTTGTGATAGAGCTCGGATTTTGGCTGGATTTGCTTCAATTCCTCTATTGGAAATGATGAAGCCCAACAGCTTACCGATGGGGACGCCGAAGACGCACTTTTCCAGGTTAAGCTTGATGTCGTATGTGCGGAGGTTGTTGAATGTGAGACGCAAGTCGTCTATTAGTGTTTTGACGTGTCTAGTTTGGATGACGACGTCGTTGATACGTCTCCAACGTATCTATAATTTTTGATTGCTCCATGCTATATTATCTTCTGTTTTCGACATTATTGGGCTTTATTATTCACTTTTATATTATTTTTGGGACTAACCTATTAACCGGAGGCCCAGCCCAGAATTGCTGTTTTTTGCCTATTTCAGAGTTTCACAGAAAAAGAATATCAAACGGAGTCCAAACGGAATGAAACCTTCGGGAACGTGATTTTTGGAACGAACATGATCCAGGAGACTTGGACCCTACGTCAAGCAACCAACAGGGACGCCACGAGGTAGGGGTGGCGCGCCTACCCCCCCCCCCCAGGCGCGCCCTCCACCCTCGTGGGCCCCCTGTTGCTCCACCGACGTACTTCTTCCTCCTATATATACCTACGTACCCCCAAACGTTCAAATACGGAGCCAAAAACCTAATTCCACCACTGAACCTTCTGTACCCACGAGATACCATCTTGGGGCCTATTCCGGAGCTCCACCGGAGGGGGCATCGATCACGGAGGGCTTCTACATCAACACCATAGCCCCTCCGATGATGTGTGAGTAGTTTACCTCAGACCTTCGGGTCCATAGTTATTAGCTAGATGGCTTCTTCTCTCTTTTTGGATCTCAATACAATGTTCTCCCCTCTCTCGTGGAGATCTATTCGATGTAATCTTCTTTTGCGGTGTGTTTGTTGAGACCAATGAATTGTGGGTTTATGATCAAGTTTATCTATGAACAATATTTGAATCTTCTGAATTCTTTTATGTATGATTGGTTATCTTTGCAAGTCTCTTCGAATTATCAGTTTGGTTTGGCCTACTAGATTGATCTTTCTTGCAATGGGAGAAGTGCTTAGCTTTGGGTTCAATCTTGCGGTGTCCTTTCCCAGTGACAGTAGGGGCAGCAAGGCACGTATTGTATTGTTGCCATCGAGGATAACAAGATGGGGTTTTTTATCATATTGCATGAATTTATCCCTCTACATCATGTCATCTTGCTTAAGGCGTTACTCTGTTCTTATGAACTTAATACTCTAGATGCATGCTGGATAGCGGTCGATGTGTGGAGTAATAGTAGTAGATGCAGGCAGGAGTCGGTCTACTTGTCTCGGACGTGATGCCTATATACATGATCATACCTAGATATTCTCATAACTATGATCAATTCTGTCAATTGCTCAACAGTAATTTGTTCACCCACCGTAAAATACTTATGCTCTTGAGAGAAACCACTAGTGAAACCTGTGGCCCCCGGGTCTATTTCCATCATATTAATCTTCCAACACTTAGTTATTTCCGTTGCTTTTTACTTTGCTTTTATTTTACTTTGCATCTTTATCATAAAAATACCAAAAATATTATCATATCATATCTATCAGATCTCACTCGCGTAAGTGACCGTGCAGGGATTGACAACCCCTTATCGCGTTGGTTGCGAAGATTTATTTGTTTTGTGTAGGTGCGAGGGACTCGCGTGTAGCCTCCTACTGGATTGATACCTTGGTTCTCAAAAACTGAGGGAAATACTTACGCTACTTTGCTGCATCACCCTTTCCTCTTCAAGGGAAAACCAACGCAGTGCTCAAGAGGTAGCAAGAAGGATTTCTGGCGCCGTTGCCGGGGAGGTCTACGCAAAAGTCAACATACCAAGTACCCATCACAAACCCTTATCTCCCGCATTACATTATTTGTCATTTGCTTCTCATTTTCCTCTCCCCCACTTCACCCTTGCCGTTTTATTCGCCCTCTCTTTTTCGTTCGCCTTTTTTCGCTTGCTTTTGTTTGCTCATGTGTTGGATTGCTTGTTTGTCACGATGGCTCTACCTAGATTTGGTGATCTTCACCTTAAAAGGTTAGAAGAGATCGAAAGCAACGTCAGGAGTTTTATGGTTTTGCAATTTGAGCATAATAATTTCTTCAGAAACGAGCTTAAGGAACAAAAAAGCTTTATGAGTTATATTAATAAAGAGCTCGATGATATGTCTAAAGAATTTGATGGTTTGAGATCCCAAATTGCTCGTCTTGACAAGTTGATAGTTGAAATATCGGATAAGCAGGCTACCTTAGTTAATAAGATGGCCGCTAAACCGGATTTCTATGAAAATAAAGATGAAGATCTGAAAGTTATTGATGTGTCCCCTATTAAATCCTTGTTTTGCAATATGAATCTTGATAATGATGGGACTGAATATGATCCACCTTTACCTAGAAGGCGTTCAAAAAATTCAGAGTTTTTAGATCTTGATGCTAAAATTGATAAAAGTGGGATTGAAGAAATCAAAACATCAGATGTTAATAAACCCACTATTTTGGATTTCAAGGAATTTAATTATGATAATTGCTATTTGATAGATTGTATTTCCTTGTTGCAATCCGTGCTAAATTCTCCTCATGCTTATAGTTAAAATAAATCTTTTACCAAACATATCGTTGATGCCTTGATGCAATCTTATGAAGAAAAACTTGAGTTGGAATTTACTATCCCTAGAAAACTTTATGATGAGTGGGAACCTACTATTAAAATTAAGATTAAAGATCATGAATGCTATGCTTTGTGTGATTTGGGTGCTAGTGTTTCCACGATTCCAAAAACTTTGTGCGATTTGCTAGGTTTCCATGATTTTGATGATTGCTCTTTAAACTTGCACCTTGCGGATTCCACTATTAAGAAACCTATGGGAAGAATTAATGATGTTCTTATTATTGCAAATAGGAACTATGTGCCCGTAGATTTTATCGTTCTTGATATATATTGCAATCCTTCATGTCCTATTATTCTTGGTAGACCTTTCCTTAGAACGATTGGTGCAATTATTGATATGAAGGAAGGGAATATTAGATTCCAATTTCCTTTAAAGAAAGGCATGGAACACTTCCCTAGGAAGAAAATAAAACTACCATATGAATCTATTATGAGAGCCACTTATGGATTGCCTACCAAAGATGGCAATACCTAGATCTATCCTTGCTTTTATGCCTAGCTAGGGGCGTTAAACGATAGCGCTTGTTGGGAGGCAACCCAATTTTATTTTTAGTTTTTTTTTTGCTTTTTGCTTCTGTTTAGGAATAAATATTTGTTCTAGCCTCTGGTTAGATGTGTTTTTATGTTTTAATTAGTGTTTGTGCCAAGTTAAACCTATAGGATCTTCTTGGATGATAGTTATTTGATCTTGCTGTAATTTCCAGAAACTTTCTGTTCACAGAAATAATTGTTAAAAATCACCAGAACATGATAAAATATTGATTCCAATTTCTTCTGATCAATAACAAATTGCCTAGGTCGTCCTATTTTGGCTGATTTTTTGGAGTTCCAGAAGTTTGCGTTAGTTACAGATTACTACAGACTGTTCTGTTTTTGACAGATTCTGTTTTTCGTGTGTTGTTTGCTTATTTTGATGAATCTATGGCTAGTAAAAGAGTTTATAAACCATAGATAAGTTGTAATACAGTAGGATTAACACCAACATAAATAAAGAATGAGTTCATTACAGTACCTTGAAGTGGTCTTTTGTTTTCTTTTGCTAACGGAGCTCACGAGATTTTCTGCTAAGTTTTGTGTTGTGAAGTTTTCAAGTTTTGGGTAAAAGATTTGATGGATTATGGAACAAGGAGTGGCAAGAGCCTAAGCTTGGGGATGCCCATGGCACCCCCAAGATAATCTAAGGACACCAAAAAGCCAAAGCTTGGGGATGCCCTGGAAGGCATCCCCTCTTTCGTCTACTTCCATCGGTAACTTTACTTGGAGCTATATTTTTATTCACCACATGATATGTGTTTTGCTTGGAGCATCTTGTATTATTTGAGTCTTTATTTGTTATTTTACCACAATTATCTTTTCTGTACACACCTTTTGAGAGAGACACACATGATTCGGAAATTATTAGAATACTCTATGTGCTTCACTTATATCTTTTGAGCTATATAGTTTTGCTCTAGTGCTTCACTTATATCTTTTAGAGCACGGTGGTGGATTTGTTTTTTAGAAACAATTGATCTCTCATGCTTCACTTACATTATTTTGAGAGTCTTAAAATAGCATGGCAATTTTCTTCAATTAATATCATGAGAAATTTGATGCTTGATAATTGTTTTGAGATATAAAGGTGGTAATATCATAGTTGTGCTAGTTGAGTAATTATGGAATTGAAAAATACATGTGTTGGAGTTTGTGATTCCCGTAGCATGCACGTATGGTGAACCGTTATGTAACGAAGTCGGAGCATGAAGTATTTGTTGATTGTCTTCCTTTGTGTGGCAGTCGGGATCGTGCGATGGTTAACTCCTACCAACCCTTCCCCTAGGAGCATGCGTAGTAGTACTTTGCTTCGAGGGCTAATAAATTTTTGCAATAAGTATATGAGTTATTTATGACTAATGTGAGTCCATGGATTATACGCACACTTACCTTTCCGCAATTTTCTAGCATCTTCGGTACCGCGCATTGCCCTTTCTCACCTTGAGAGTTGGTGCAAACTTCGCCGGTGCATCCAAATCCCGTGATATCATACGCTCTATCACACATAAACCTCCTTATATCTTCCTCAAAACAGCCACCATACCTACCTATCATGACATTTCCGTAGCCATTCCGAGATATATTGCCATGCAACTTTCCACCATTTCATTTATCATGACATACTCCATCATTGTCATATTGCTTTGCATGATCATGTAGTTGACATTGTATTTGTGGCAAAGCCACCGTTCATAATTCTTTCATACATGTTGCTCTTGATTCATTGCATATCCCGGTACATCGCCGGAGGCATTCATATAGAGTCATATTTTGTTCTAAGTATTGATTTGTAATTCATGAGTTGTAAGTAAAATAAAAGTGTGATGATCATCATTATTAGAGCATTGTCCCAAGTGAGGAAAGGATGATGGAGACTATGATTCCCCCACAAGTCGGGATGAGACTCCGGACTAAATAAAAAAAAGAGGCCATAAAAAAAGAGAAAAGGCCCAAATAAAAAAAGAGAGAGAAAAAGAGAGAAGGGACAATGTTACTATCCTTTTACCACACTTGTGCTTCAAAGTAGCACAGTGATCTTCATAATAGAGAGTCTCTCATTTTGTCACTTTCATATACTAGTGGGAAATTTCGTTATAGAACTTGGCTTGTATATTCCTATGATGGGCTTCCTCAAAATGCCCGAGGTCTTCGTGAGCAAGCAAGTTGGATGCACACCCACTTAGTTTCTTTTTGAGCTTTCATACACTTATAGCTCTAGTGCATCCGTTGCATGGCAATCCCTACTCCTCGCATTGACATCAATTGATGGGCATCTCGATAGCCCGTTGATTAGCCTCGTTGATGTGAGACTTTCTCCTTTTTGTCTTCCCACATAACCCCTACCATTATACCTTATTCCACCATAGTGCTATATCCATGGCTTGTGCTCATGTATTGCGTAAGAGTTGAAAAGGCTGAAGCGCGTTAAAAGTATGAACCAATTGCTTGGCTAAAACCGGGGTCGTACATGATATGAATACTTTGTGTGGGGAAGATGGAGCATAGCCAGACTATATGATTTTGTAGGGATAACTTGCTTTGGCTATGTTATTTTGATAAGACATAATTGCTAAGTTAGTATGCTTGAAGTATTATTGTTTTTATGTCAATGTTAAACTTTTATCTTGAATCATATCAAATCTGAACATTCATGCCACAATAAGAAGAATTATATTGAAATTATGCCAAGTAGCATTCGCATCAAAAATTCTGTTTTTATCATTTACCTACTCGAGGACGAGCAGGAATTAAGCTTGGGGATGCTTGATACGTCTCCAACGTATCTATAATTTTTGATTGCTCCATGCTATATTATCTTCTGTTTTGGACATTATTGGGCTTTATTATTCACTTTTATATTATTTTTGGGACTAACCTATTAACCGGAGGCCCAGCCCAGAATTGTTGTTTTTTGCCTATTTCAGAGTTTCGCAGAAAAAGAATATCAAACGGAGTCCAAACGGAATGAAACCTTTGGGAACGTGATTTTTGGAACGAACATGATCCAGGAGACTTGGACCCTACGTCAAGCAACCAACAGGGAAGCCACGAGGTAGGGGGGCACGCCTACCCCCTCCCCCCCAGGCGCGCCCTCCACCCTCGTGGGCCCCCTGTTGCTCCACCGACGTACTTCTTCCTCCTATATATACCTACGTACCCCCAAACGATCAGATACGGAGCCAAAAACCTAATTCCACCACCGCAACCTTCTGTGCCCACGAGATCCAATCTTGAGGCCTGTTCCGGAGCTCCGCCGGAGGGGGCATCGATCACGGAGGGCTTCTACATCAACACCATAGCCCCTCCGATGATGTGTGAGTAGTTTACCTTAGACCTTCAGGTCCATAGTTATTAGCTAGATGGCTTCTTCTCTCTTTTTGGATCTCAATACAATGTTCTCCCCCTCTCTCGTGGAGATCTATTCGATGTAATCTTCTTTTGCGGTGTGTTTGTTGAGACCGATGAATTGTGGGTTTATGATCAAGTTTATCTATGAACAATATTTGAATCTTCTGAATTCTTTTATGTATGATTGGTTATCTTTGCAAGTCTCTTCGAATTATCAGTTTGGTTTGGCCTACTAGATTGATCTTTCTTGCAATGGGAGAAGTGCTTAGCTTTGGGTTCAATCTTGCGATGTCCTTTCCCAGTGACAGTAGGGGCAGCAAGGCATGTATTGTATTGTTGCCATCGAGGATAACAAGATGGGGTTTTATCATATTGCATGAATTTATCCCTCTACATCATGTCATCTTGCTTAAGGCGTTACTCTGTTCTTATGAACTTAATACTCTAGATGCATGCTGGATAGCGGTCGATGTGTGGAGTAATAGTAGTAGATGCAGGCAGGAGTCGGTCTACTTGTCTCCGACGTGATGCCTATATACATTATCAGATATTCTCATAATATGCTCAGTTCTGTCAATTTCCCAACAGTAATTTGTTCACCCACCGTAAAATACTTATGCTCTTGAGAGAAGCCACTAGTGAAACCTATGGCCCCGGGGTCTATTTCCATCATATTAATCTTCCAACACTTAGTTATTTCCGTTGCTTTTTACTTTGCTTTTATTTTACTTTGCATCTTTATCATAAAAATACCAAAAATATTATCCTATCATATCTATCAGATCTCACTCTCGTAAGTGACCGTGTAGGGATTGACAACCCCTTATCGCGTTGGTTGCGAGGATTTATTTGTTTTGTGTAGGTGCGAGGGACTCGCGCGTAGCCTCCTACTGGATTGATACCTTGGTTCTCAAAAACTGAGGGAAATACTTACGCTACTTTGCTGCATCACCCTTTCCTCTTCAAGGGAAAACCAACGCAGTGCTCAAGAGGTAGCAGTCGTCCACGTAGGCCTCCACTGTTTTGCCGATCTGTTTCTCGAGGCATGTTTGGATCATGCGCTCGTAGGTGGCGCCGGCGTTCTTGAGCCCGAAAGGCATGGTGTTGAAGCAGAACGGCCCGTATGGCGTGATAAATGCTGTTGCGGCTTGATCGGACTCCTTCATTTTGATTTGATGGTATCCGGAATATGCATCAAGGAAGCACAGCGAGTCGTGACCTGCGGTAGCGTCAATGATTTGATCGATGCGGGGAAGAGGGAAGGGATCCTTAGGGCAAGACTTGTTAAGGTCTTTGAAATCGACGCATAGGCGCCATGATTTATCCTTATTTGGTACCATTACCAAGTTTGCCAGCCAGTCCGGATGTTTGATGTCTTTGATGAATCCGGCCTCGATGAGTTTGGCTAGCTCCTCCCCATAGCTTGTCGTTTGGGTTCAGAAAAGCGTCGCAGAGTTTGCTTGACCGGCTTATATCCCTTTAGTATGTTGAGGCTATGTTCGGCCAACTTGCGCGGGATTCCTGGCATATCGGAAGGATGCCAGGCGAATATATCCCAGTTTTCGCGTAGGAAGTCTCGTAGTGCGGCGTCGACTGCGAGGCTGAGTTGCGCTCCGATGGACGCTGTGTTCTTCGGGTCTGTTGGATGGACCTGAAATTTGACTATTTCTTCTGCTGACTTGAAGGAAGTGGATTTGGGCCGTTTGTCCAGGATCACATCGTCCTTATTCATGGTGGAGCGTAGTGCGGTTAGTTCTTCGGCCGCAAGGGCCTCAGACAATGCCTCGAGGGCCAAGGATGCGGTTTTATTCTCGGCGCGGAGGGCTATGTCCGGATCGCTAACGAGGGTGATTATTCCATTAGGCCCGGGCATTTTTAGCTTTATATATCCATAATGAGGTATGGCTTGAAAGCGCATGAAGGCATCTCGCCCTAACAGGGCATGGTACCCAATGTTGAAAGGGGCCACCTGGAAAGTTATTTCTTCGGACCGATAATTCTTCGGCGTGCCGAATACCACATCAAGTGTAATTTTTCCTGCACACCGAGCTTCCCGACTGGGAATGATACCTCGAAAGGTTGTGCTGCTTTTCTCGATGCGGCTCTTGTCTATTTCCATCTTGTGGAGCGTGTCCTCGTAAATGAGGTTTAATCTGCTGCCGTCGTCCATGAGGACTTTTGTAAGTCGAAAGCCGTTCACGATGGGACTGAGGACGAGGGCAGTTGGCACTCGGACTGTTCTGTATTTAGGTTTGTCATTAGCGTTGAAGGTTATGCCGTGTCGTTCCAGGGGTCAATTGCAGCGACCTGGCAAACTTCGGTGAGATCGCACAGGGCCCTTTTACGCTTGTTGTTTGAAGCGAATGTCTTGAAGACTGCCAATACTCTATTGTCATCGTTTACTGGAGGGTGTTGTGCTGGGGTGTCCTTGATAAGGATGCCCTCGCTGCTCTTGGCTACCTGCCGGAGTATCCAACATGCTCTAAGGTTGTGGGTTGCCACGGTACCCGGCGTCGTGTGTATTTTGCATGGGCCACTAAGCCATCCCTCCAGAACGGTGCCGTGCAACGTAATAGGTTTATGTTTTTTGACTGCTTTCCAGGAGCTTTCCATCGCATTGTACTTTTGTACGATAGTCACTAGGTCAGCGAACTTTGGTATGCGGCGGCGATTGATGGCGTTAAGGATACCTTCGTCCGCGCAGTTGTTGGATAATGTTGCCATCGCGTCTTCGTCGTGGCAGTCTTTTACCTTGTTTTTAACAAGGAGGAATCTGGCCCAGAAGTGGTGGACCCTTTCATGAGACTGTTGTTTGATGCTCCTGAGAGTATCTATGTCCAGGTGGGTGGGTGGAATTGAATCCGAGCCCTGACCCGATTTTGGATCCGGAGTTTGGATGTCTATCGGGCCAGACAGTTCGGGCCCCAGGATATCGACTGATTTTTTAGGCTCGTCATCCGACTCTATGTTCGGAAGAAGAGCCATACTTTCCTGCCGGACATTATCCGGCTCTTCGAGACCGGTGATCCGAACATAGTTTGTTTTCAATATAGTGGAAGAGTTGCTCCGCTCCTCGACTACCGCTATCTGATAGGTGATCGGGGGAGTTTTAATTTCTCTCCGCACTACAGGAATCCAGTATTTTGCCGTCTACCACGGCGGACGGCAAAGGCACGGACGCGGACGGCAAAGAGCTTTGCCGTCAGCGGCGGACGGCAAATAGGGACGGCAAAGACAGGGACGGCAAATAGGTCCTTTGCCGTCTGCTTTTTATGGCGGACGGCAAAGAGTCCTTTGCCTACAGCGGCGGACGGCAAAGAGGAGGGACGGCAAAATACTGGACGTCCGCCAGCGTTAGTCCGTTAGGCGGCTAACGGCGGCCTTTGCCGTCCGCCGCGCGGACGGCAAATTTGAGCGCCTCTTTGCCGTCCGCCAGTTGACGTCAGCAATGCATCAACGCCCGCTGTTTTTTGCCGTCTGCCACGGCGGACGGCAAAGGCAAAGTCTTTGCCATCAGCTTAGCTTTGCCGTCCGCCACGGTAGGCAAATTTGCTAAATGGCCCATCTCTCAGGAAGCACAGGTGGGCGCCATGTGCCCCCTTTGCCGTCTGCCACCGATGGCAAAGGTGTCTTTGCCGTCTGCCGCGGACGGCAAAGAGCCTGCACTGCCTCTTTTTTATTCTGTTTTTCTTATATCCAACAATTATCACAGCAAATATATCACAGGACTCTTTCACAATAAATATCCAGCACATATATATCCAACATAATAAATATCCAGCACATATATATCCATCCATACATACATAGTAGGTTGCACATAGTTCCAACGATCCATACATATTACAATATGCAAAGTTTCATCATAGCAATCTAGTTTCATCATAGCAAGTTAATTCCATCATAGCAAGCGAGCAGAATACAAGAAATGCATCAAAGGAAAAAACAAGCAATCCATCATAGGAAGCTGGCTTCCGTGAAGTGAATGAAACCTGCAAAATGACAAATAAGAAAGTTAGAAAAAGAAGACTAGAAGAAGAATTAGACTAGAAGAAAAAGAATAGAAGAAGAAGAAGTATATGCCATTTATAAGCTAACTTAGGTGAACTGGATCATTTATGAGCTAAATTAGTTGAAATGGATCGTTTATGAGCTAACTTAGGTGAAATGGATCGTTTATTAGCTAACCTAGGTGAAATGGATCGTTTATGAGCTATCTTAGGTGAAATGGATCGTTTATGAGCTAAGTTAGGTGAAATGGATCGTTTATGAGCTAACCTAGGTGAAATGGATCGTTTATGAGCTAACCTAGGTGAAATGGATCGTTTATGAGCTAACCTAGGTGAAATGGGTCGTTTATGAGCTAACCTAGGTGAAATAGGTCGTTTATGAGCTAACCTAGGTGAAATGGGTCGTTTATGAGCTAACCTAGGTGAAATGGGTCGTTTATGAGCTAACCTAGGTGAAATGGGTTGTTTATGAGCTAACCTAGGTGAAATGGGTCGTTTATGAGCTAACCTAGGTGAAATGGGTCGTTTATGAGCTAACCTAGGTAAAATGGATGGTTTATGAGGTCAGTAAGCTTATTAAGTCATTTTGGAGGAAAAGAAGCTAACTCTAGGTCGTTATGGTAAGCATATTGGAGGAAATAAAGCTAAGTCTAGGTCTTTATGCATTTGTTAAGCAAAACACTAGAGAAACTTACCGTGATCAGGGAGGTGTAGGAGCGGGCTGGCTAGTGCCGGTAGGTGGAGAAGGATCGTGCGATGCGTTTCTGGAGTTAAGCTGCACCAAAGATCATTTCCAATGTCTCATTAGCATTATGACACTCAAATGTTAAGACTAGCAAGTAATGTCCATTCAAATTAAACTCACCGTGGTCCCAGGAGCAATCACTGGCATCGGCGGAGCGGTCTGACCGGTCTTCTCGCACACAGACTGCACATTTGGTTTTGACGACTCAGTCATACTAGTTAGTAATGAGACAAACACTACATGAATGTTTTGGCTAATCTGCAGAAGAAACTTAGCACAAGGAGCTCGTACATGGCCCTTGCCTGCATGTCATTCCGTGCCCTCTCCTCCTCCATCATCTTTGTCGTCCTCTCCTCCAACTCCCGCTGCCTCTCCGCCGCCTCCGCCAGAAGTTTCTCCGTTCTATCTCTCTCACTCTGTATAGCAGCCTGCAACACCACTCACATGACCATTTGTAATCATTGATGGAAGCGCACACAATGTAATGGAGAAAGATAGCTGAGTACGTATCACTAACCTTGATGGCGAGTTGCACTGGCCGTTCACGAGGCCTTATCTCAGGAGCGGAGCTCGACTGGCGTGCCTTGATCTCCAGGAGAGTGCTAGGACAACGGATAAGTCCATCTCCAATGGCTATGGAGCCATGGGACCTCCTGCCACCAGATATCATCACCAGCTCTGGATCAATGGGACCCTGGCTCGGGTTAAAGTCCTCCCCTTTCCTCGCCTTCCCCTCATCTCTATATCTCACGAGCTTGTTGTGGGAGGAGATGTTGGTGAAGTTGTTTGCATCATCGAGGTCAGACTGAGAGAAAGCCTTGACTTTCTTGAAAGAGGCAGTGTGGGCCATGGCATACAGGTCGTACACCTCTGGCACCTTATCCACCTTATTGTGGCGTGCCTGAAAGAGAGAAACAATGTAAATTAGTAATTAAAGGGCTCAAGCTAGCATGATGAATGAATTGCATGAATCATGAAGCAAACCACATACCCAGTTCCGCCCGAACTGATATAAGTTGGAGCTGCCTTGATGGTGTGGCACACCTTCCATTTGGGCACGTTTGTCCTTGGCCTCGTTGTGGAGGGCTAGCCATTCTTTTGAGCACCACTCATTGACCAACACCTCCCAACAATCCATCCGATCCGCACACCATCTCGGAGGCGCCTAAGTTAGCAAATAGAAACTTGAGCACTACGGCTAAGAATTACTAAATGAAGGAACTTAAGTAGAAGGCCTTAAGAATTACCTTCATGTACTGCTCCTTACTCAGGAACTTACCGCGGCACGCCGGCTTGGTCTTCTTGATACCACGCAAGGCGTAGTAGTCTCGAACAGCCTGCACCCGAGCCTCGTGCCGTAAGTTCTGTAGTAGGCGCTTGCAGACGTTCTCGATAACATGTGCCGTGTCCTCCTCGTATCCCTCCTCACACCTATAGAATGTCTGCAATCAAATGAGACAATATTGATTAGTGCAATTAATAACTAGCTAGTTGAAGATTTTTAAATGTGTAAAGGAGAAATTACCCAGAACTTTCTGATCACCATGTCTGCCCTCGTGTCGCACAAGACACCGTCGATAATCTCATCCGGCGGGGCCGGGGCAGCCAAGTAGTGCTCCCAGCTCAATCCAAGCTCTGGAAGCCGACCCTCACCAGGCAACGTGACAAACCCCGGGAAGTTTTGCCGGCAAAGAACTCCAAGGACGGAGTTGGGCCGGCGGACACTATGATGGTGGTCCCAACCCCTGCAGCATGACAAGGCCAACGCATTAGTTATTTGAAGAAATGTGAATGCAGAAGGTACACAAATATTAAATGCACTTACGTACCTCTCCCCATCAGGGAAAATCAACCACCTCTGCTCGCGGGTCGCCGGCACGGACGGGAGCCGTGTAGCACCACGCTAGTAGACGGTGCCCCCTCCTCCTCAATATCAGTCGGCTCCCCGCCATCATCAGCATGGCCACTCGGCTCCTCGGGCTGATCTGGCCAGGTACCCCATCCGGACGTGTGCTCCTCCGGGGTCTCGTGGGCCGAACTCTCGTGGGTCGAAGGCCAGTCGACCCGAGGCTCGTGGGCCCAAGACCCGTGGACCGGAGTCCGTGTAGCCTACTCCTCGGACGAGTACACCCTAGCAGTCACGTGCTCGGGTGAAACAGCTGGGGGTGGCGGCGAGGAAGGCGCCGTAGCAGTCACCCTACCTCCTCTCCCGCGACCATGTGCCCCACCTCCTCTCTTCCTACCTCATCCCCTGCTGGGCACCGCGGTCAACGAAGAAGGGCCCGGCGGTGTCGCCATACTGTCCAGCAATGCTCGGCGGAGAGGTGCGTCTGGAATGGAAGACCTCAGACCACGCGCCGACGAAGAAGGGGCCTTGGCGCGCTCCCGACCAGCGCCCACCATCTTTCAACACCTGCCATGACAAACAGTAAACGAAATTAGTACAACATAAAAAAAAGACCGACATGAATAATAATATGTGTATCACTTAAGTGTATCATCATCAAGTACAACATAAAAAAATTTAATACCTGACACTACTAATAATCTCGATCAGTATCATCAATAAATGCATAATCATCATCATCACTATAATCAATGACGGGCTCATAGGGTTCAGTGGCATCAACATGTGGAAGGCCACCTTGACGTAATCGGTCAAGCAATGACAGGTCATCCACAGCAGTAACCTCTTCTTGTTCCGGCTCTTCTTGTTCCTCCTCTGGGGTGATGTCGGATTCACTGTCGCTGTCTACTTCAATGTTTTGGGGTGAAGTATAGCGGTTCTTGAAACGCTTTTTGGAAAGACGTGTCTCTTGGAAGAATTCTCCTTCATATGTGTCTGGGTTAATGTGAGGTTCATAATCCTCTTCCTTTGGGGGAGATAGTCTAGCACGTGGCGGCACTTCATAAACGACATCCCAACCTTTCAGATTTGGATTAGTTTGGCAGGCCCACGGTAGATAGAATACTTGGGTCGCCTGTTGAGCCGTAATATAGACATCAGGAACATCTAAATGGGTGCTTTGGTTGATTTCAACTAGCCCTATATGTTCATGAATCCTTCTAGTCTCCTTCGGCTGAAACCAATAACATTTGAAGACTACGACATTCGGTGGGTTTTCACCATAGAATAGAAGTTCATAAATTGCTTCAACTCTCCCATAATACTCGGTACCTCCTTCGCCGATAGCAGATACACAACAATTTGTAGACTTTCGGTCGGCCATAGATAGCTCTTTGCCATAGGTACGAAAGCGATACCCGTTGATGTCGTATTTGTCAAATGAACGGACCTTATAGTCAAAACCATTAGCGACTTGTCTCAATTCGGCGTCCATAGACTCTGAATTAGCCTACAAGTTTAATATGAAAGGATTGTTGCATTACGCACAAATTAGCGAATGAAATGAAATTGTCTAATAGAAATTACCGTTTGTTTGAACCAAGAGATGAAACCGGATAGCCGCCTCCTTACTTTGCGAGAAGCTCATACTCTTCGACAGAATCCTTTTGGATCACCGCTCCATACGAGAATAAGGCGACGTATCGACTGTATGAAATATCCAGGAATAAGAGCAGTTCAAAGGAAATAGAAGTTGCGAAACTATGTACCGAGAACTTACTCGATGTACGGCCGCACTTCTATCAGGTTGTTGAAGATATACAACGAAATGGTCCGCCATTGTTCGTTATCCAAAGATACTGGATTTGAAACACTGGCTGGTGCGAGATTCCCTTTGAATAGGCTGAGGTTGGATCCACCCTTTTTAGGGTCGTCAGCATTGTACCGAGGCTTCGGATTATGCAAATGACGATTTTTGGCTTCGTAGTGTGCTGTCACGAAGTTTGCCGCCTCCTCAGTGATGAATGCCTCAGCCATCGATGCTTCAATTCTATGTTTATTTTTACATTTTTGTCGAAGCGTCTTCTGCATCCTCTCAGTTGGGTAGCACCAACGATTTTGCACGGGCCCCCCCAATCTTGCCTCGGTCGGGAGATGCAAAATCAAATGTTGCATTGGATTAAAGAAGCCCGGTGGAAAGATCTTCTCTAACTTGCAGATCAACTCCGGCGCCAACTCTTCCATTTCTTCTAGCACGCCAGGCGATAGTTCTTTCGCACAAAGAACACGGAAGAAATAGCTGAGTTCTGCTAGTACTAGCCATTCATCCTCAGGGATGAAGCCACGCAACATCACCGGCATTACCCGCTCAATCCATATGTGCCAATCATGACTCTTGAGACCAAATATCTTCAATTTATCAAGACTGGCTCCCCTCTTTAGATTTGCTGCATACCCATCGGGCAACATCAACTGCATTTTCACCCACAAGATAATTTCCCTCATAGCTGGCCTTCCAAGATTGAACCATGCCTTTGGCTTCGTCCAGTTCTGCTTTCCTTTCGGTTCTTTCATGTTTTGTAACGGCCTATCACATAGCGCCTCCAGATCGACTCTAGCCTTAGTATTATCCTTTGACTTCCCATCTATGCCGAACAATGTACCAAAAAGTGCCTCGGCGATATTCTTCTCAGTGTGCATCACGTCGATGTTGTGTGGGCAAAGGAGGTCTTTGAAGTAAGGCAGATCCCATAAGCATGTTTTGTGAGTCCAGGCGTGCTTAGAATTATACCCCTTGAAGTACCCTGAACGCTCTGGATCTGGCTCAAGAGCGTTTAACTGATCCAGGGTCTGTTGGCCTGTCAATGCAGGTGGTGCAGAGTTTTTGACAACTCTTCCTCTGATGAAGTTCTTCTTGTCTTTCCTGAACTTATGGCGAGGATTCAGGAACTGTCTATGCATGTCAAAGCAAGAAAACTTGCGACCGGCCTGAAGCCAACGAAACTCAAGAGCTCCCTTGCATGTGGGGCACGGGAACCTTCCATGCACACACCAGCCAACGAATAGCGCATACGCCGGCAAGTCATGCGTCGAGTACATGTACCAGACACGCATTATGAAGTTCCGTTTGCTATAGGCGTCGTATGTCTTGAACCCATTATCCCAGGCTTCTTGCAATTCGTCCTTAAGCGGCTGCATGTACACATTCATATTTTTCCCCGGATAGTTGGGCCCTGGAATTATCAACGTCAGGAAAATGTTCTTTCTTTGCATAATCTGTCCGGGGGGGAGATTGAGTGGAAAGACAAATACGGGCCAACAACCGTATTGGGCTGCCGTCATACCAAACACACTGAACCCATCCGTGCTGATGTCGACTCGAGGATGCCTCGGATCTGCCGCTTTGTCACCATGTAATTCATCAAACTTTTTCCACGCAACACCATCCGATGTGTGTACAATCATCAGATTCCCATCTGCATCTAGTTCGGTTCTTTTGCCCGTTTTGTGCCATGTCATCTGTCTGGCCGTCTCTTCGACCATGAAAAGACATTGAAGTCTTGGTACGATTGGCATATACCGAAGAACACTAACGGGGATTTTGGTCTGTGTCTTCTCACCCATACCGTTGTCTACCACAACATACCTGGAAGACTTGCAAATGGGACAATAGTTCAAGTCCGCATAGTCAAGCCTAAACAAGACACATCCTTTCTCACAGGCATGTATCTTATCATAGGGCATCTTCAGTGCACGGAGGATTTTGTCCGACTGGTACAGGTTTGCAGGCATTACATGGCCTTTGGGTAGAAAGCGTCCAAATACTGTCATCATTGCATCGTAGCATTCTCTGCCCAAGTTGAACTGAGCCTTCAGAGCCATTACTTGTGAGATGGCATCCAACTGACAAAGCTCAGTGTGCTCATGGAGCGGACGTTTTGAAGACTCCAACATTTCATTGAAGGCCTTTGCAGATTCCTCCATCTCCTCGTCCGAATCCCGAGCATCATCAAAGTCTTGCACCATGTTTTCCATCCCGGTACCATGCTCGTCGGTGCGACGACGATCCACCTCAGCTCGGTCACGTTGGGCAGACTCACCATGAAATGTCCACATCGTATAATCGGGCGTAAAACCACTCTTCTGCAGGTGTTTGCCCATTTCAGCCTCTGTCCTCTTTTCCCAATTGCCGCACCGTAAACAGGGGCACCAGGTTTTCCTCTGGCCATTTGCAAATGCGGCTCGCACAAACCCCTTGATTTTTGTGAACCATTCAGTGCTCCATTTGTTCTGACCAGTGTGACCGATGTACATCCACGCACGATCACTCATCTCGACTTTCAGAGCTACTAGACACACAACAAATATATATATATATATATAATTCACCATGTATATATTCATCAGTTGATCTACTTTGTCAATTTTATTACGTCCATGCAACCTACACTCTAATAGGTAATGATAGGTCCTAATCCCACCCGAGTATGTTTAGATTGGGTTCATTTTCCCATGCTATGCTCCGGATCCTACGCAAAATTTTGGCAGCACCTCCCCGCTGTTCTCCTGATACACGTCTCTACAATAAATAGAGAGGATGTGTACCCGGAGAACAACAGGGGAGGCACTGACAAAATTTATGCGTCGGATCCGGAGCAAAGCATATGGGAAAACGAACCCAATCTAAACATACGCGGGCTGTCCATGGATAGCGTTGGACAATTCGAAAGAATCAAGGTTATAAATATGCAAATGCATGCATATTTATAACTATGACGCTTTCGAACAGGAGACACATATTGGTTACGCATACTGATGATTCAAGACACATATATAGCTAGCTATCAAGTTTCATCGGAATAGATCAAATAATTAATGGGGGAGGAGGACATGTCATTTGTGCTCACCCACAAACGAAGGGGCAGAGCTCGTCAAACGCACGGCGAGGTCGTCGAACACCAAACCTCGCAGCGATGAAACAACTGCACATTTAAAACTACCCGATCAACACAATTATATATGATGTTTTCATAACAAAATCGAAAAATATATGACCTAACTAATAATTCACAAATATATGACCCCGTCGGCCTCTGGAAGGCCAAATAACACCTTTTCGGGAGGTGTCGGGGGTCGGGGTGTCGTGTCGGTGTCGGGGTGCCGTGTCAGGGTCGGGGTCGGGGTCTTGGGGTCGGGGTGTCGGGTCGGGGTGCCGGGTCGGGGTCGGGGTGCCGTGTCGGTGTCGGGGTCGGGGTGTCGGGTCAGGCTCGGGGTCGGGGTGTCGGGGTCGGGGTCGAGGTCTAGGGGTCGGGATGTCGTTGGGGGTGCCGGGTCGGGGTCGGGGTGCCGTGTCGGGTCGGGGTTTTTTCCTCTTTTTTCCTTTTCTTCTTCTTCCTTTTCTTCCTTTTCTTCCTTTTTTCCTTCTTCTTCTTCTTCTTCTTCTTCCTCCTTTCCTTTTTCCTCTTCTTCTTCTCCTCCTCTCCTCTTTTTTCTTCTTCTTCTTCCTCTTCTTCTTTTTTCTTCTCCTCCTCCTCTTCTTCTTCTTCCTTTCCTTTTTCCTCTTCTTCTTCTCCTCCTCTCCTCTTTTTTTCTTCTTATTCTTCTTTCCTCAAACTAAACCTAAAACTAAACCTAAAACTAAACCTAAATCTAAAACTAAAACTAAATCTAAACTAAACATAAACCTAAAACTAAAAAAACAGAAAAAAGGAAAAAACTAAATCTAAACCTAAAACTAAACTAAAACTAAAACTAAACCTAAAACTAAAACTAAATCTAAATCTAAATCTAAACTAAACATAAACCTAAAACTAAAAAAACAGAAAAAAGGAAAAAAAGAGGAGGTAGAGCTCACCTGGGGCAGGGCCGGTGGAGGAGGTGGCCGGTGGAGGAGGGGGCAGGGCGGCCTGGGGCGGCGGCGCCGGGCCTGGGGCGGTGGGGCGCGGCGGGGCGGGGGGCGGTGGGGCGGCGGGGTGGTGGGGCGACCGGGCGGCAGTGGCGACGGGGCGGGGGGCGGTGGGGCGGCGGGGTGGTGGGGCGACCGGGCGGCGGCGAGTGGTGGGGGCGGCGGCGCGCGTGTGAAGAGCAGGGAGAGAAACAGGGCGGGGTGGGGCGCGGCCGTTAACGTTAGATATGTTAAGTCTTTGCCGTCCGCCCCCTTTGCCGTCCGCTTTTTTGCTCTTTGCCGTCTGCTAGCAGACGGCAAAGAGGGGGGCCGTTAAGTTTTTTTTAAGTAGCTCGTCAGTGGGGCCCCCCTCCCTCTTTGCCGTCTGCTAGCAGACGGCAAAGAATCTTTGCCGTCAGCTAGCGGGCGGCAAAGAACTGGCTGATGGCAAAGACTTTCTTTGCCATCAGCCAGTTCTTTGCCGTCAACTTTTGGGTAGCTGATGGCAAAGAGCTTCCTTGCCGTCTGCTAGCAGACGGCAAAGAGCTGGCAGATGGCAAAGTAGCTGATTCTAGTAGTGCTGGTCGGGTTTAAGCCCGACCCGATCGCAGTCTGTAGCGACCCCCAAGGCGGTCATGCGTTCTAGGAGTTCGTTCAACAATGATAACTCCATTGGATCCATGCGGGCAGAGTATTCGGGATCAACGCAGAGGCGTCGACTTAAGAGCCGAGCCGGCGGTCATAACGAAGCCGCTGAGCCGGAGGGTCTGGCCTGGGGTCAGGGCTCCTCCGGAGATGATATTATCCTTGACAACAAGGCGAGCCATCAACCCTCTTGGCGACGGCACAGTGGAACTCTCAATGAAAGCACCAATGTCGGTGTCAAAACCGGCGGATCTCGGGTAGGGGGTCCTGAACTATGCGTCTAGGATCGATGGTAATTGTCACGACCGGTTTTCCAATAAAAATATTTATTGAGAAACCAATCCCTTTTACGGACCAATAGAGAAGAATCCTTCTCACTGGTAGACAATATCTTGATCACAGAAGAGAAACCAGGAGTACTAAATATAATACAAGGTTGAGCGGAGACTGCTCAACAATTTATTACAAGCACGCCAATAATACTTAAAGGCGGATAGGGTGGCATGACTACTAACTCATGATAAAAGCAGTGGTGAATCTATCACAGTGAAGTGGGTGACATAACTCCTGAAACTAACAGCTCTTCGAGCGTCGGAGTGAGGCTCGAGGATACTTATTGTGGGTGGCGGAAGCGTATATAATACAAGTGACCAATATCCAGGATCGCACGGGACTGACTGGGATTCCTCTAGGCGTCGGACTCACTATCAAACTCTTCATCCATGAGATCGCCTTCGTCAACATCTGGCCAAATCAACAAGCCAGGTGAGTACTATGAAAGTACTCGCAAGACAGTTCGGACATAAGATATAACAAATGTAAACATGATGCATATGAACAGATTAATAGAGCGCACCCAAACAACGAGATGGCAATGCATGGGAAATAAAAGGGAAGTCGGGCGGTAGTCCTCCCGAAATCCCAAAGTAACACTAAAGGCCAATCGAGTGCCTGAATGACTCCTCGAAAGGATACAAATGAAATAACAATGCCGCAGTCGGGCGTCAAGGCGACACCACATAAAGGGCTTAAAATGGAAAAATAAATAACAGTGCGTGCCACAGTCGGACGTCTGAAGCGACATCACATAAAGGGCTTATATCAAAAGTAAATAACGGGCGTGCCACAGTCGGACGTCTGAGCGACATCACATAAAGGGCTTATATCAAAAGTAAATAACGGGCGTGCCACAGTCGGACGTCTGAGCGACATCACATAAAGGGCTTATATTGAAAGTAAATGACAAGAGTGCCACAGTCGGACGTCTGAGCGACATCACATAAAGGGCTTATATTGAAAGTAAATGACAAGAGTGCCACAGTCGGACGTCTGAGCGACATCACATAAAGGGCTTATATTTCATAACATAATATTTCCGTAGCTCATGAATTTAAATCATTTCAAGGGAATATTCAGGTACGAGATAAATAAAAGGTTAGTCCATCCATAGGAATAACAATTCAAACGGGTTTACAACTCAAGCTTGTTTACCGGGGATACACCACGAGGACTGACATAGATATGGATATACTGGCCATGGTCCTTGACCATGGACACGATGACTCAGAAGGATTTGACTCTGCAGAGTTTGTACTTTAACCACAGCCAACGGATTTCAGTAGTCACAGGGACTAGTTCCGTTTACGGTGTTTTGGGAGAAACACATCTAACCAGTACACACCCATTCAACATTCCGATGCCAGGAATCACCCTCGGCAACGTTCAAGAAAAACTTTGAGACGGGGAGGCTACAACCTCGCGTAGCATGGGATCAAATTTATATACGCGCGCTCTAAGGGGTGCCCCCCTCTCGGTCCCAACCGGAAACACCCATGCCCCCTGACCGGATGACTGGCTTTAATCCAGGGCCATGGAACCCTCATCCCGGCCCCTCTATTTGTTGTGTACAAGGAAAGAGGTTAACAACTTACTAAATCGTATTCTTTGCAGAAAACATGTGGCAGCACGAAAGGGGAAGAACGGTAACGTGGCTCAGTCCACGTTAACGTCGGAGTTTATCAGATGACGTAAGACTGGCATGCTACAACAATACCATCTTACTACCTTTCATGTCACCACATGATCAGGTCATCTCTCAACAAATATCATGATAACTTCGAAACACACGGTCAGTTGCCTTGCATGCAACGTAATACTCACCGATGCTCCTATGCCATGCACAACCATTCAAGCAAACATGCAAAACACCTATCATATCAGAGGTTCAAACATGCTTGCCTGGTTCGGAGAAGTCGGAGTCTAGCTCGGCGAAGTTTGCGGCTCCGTCACCTCCTCCAGAACCTACGGTATAACGAAACCGTATACTAACGTGAAAATCGATGCGTGAATAAAAATTGTTCCAAAAATTTTCCAAATAAATACTATAAAAAACTAGACAAAAATACAAGACTGTCAGAAAAAGAATCAATCAAAAATCATCTTTTATTAACAAGTTATAAGGGTTTTAGTCCAGGGACTGATCTGTGATGAAACGGAAAATAACCAGGGACTTGTGTGAAAAACCAGAAAACGGTTCGGAAAGAAATGCGCCAGCCCAAAGGGAAAGCGCATTTGCCCGAAGGCGTCATCAGAAAACGGTTTGAGGAGGGGAAAGAAGAGAGGCTGACGGGGGGGTCCCACCCGTCAGGTTTAAAAACTCCAAAGGAGCTCGCCGGCGCCCGAAGGCTGCGGTGGCCGCCGGCGTTGAACCACGGCGAGGCAGAGAGATCGGAGGGTACCAAGAGGTTCAGGGTGTTCTTCCGCGTCGGTGGGTGGTGGACTTGGTCGTCGGAGAGCACCACGTCGACGGCGACACTTCCTCCGGCGGACGGTGGTTCGGGCGATGGTGGAGTACTCCGGTGGGCGCTGCAAACTCCAAATTGAAGCGCGGGTCAGAAGAGTGGATGTACTAGGAAGCTACAGGCAAGAGCTGAGGGGTAGAGGTGCACGCACGGGAGTGAATCGAGCTGGGTCCCGTGGCGGTCGAGGCGGCCGGAGTTGGGGAAGAAGGCTCTCTCGGGGCTCTTCCAGTGGCTTGGCGTGGTATTAGTGGAGTGCAGAGGTGGTGTGGGTTCGAGTTCGAGCTCGGGGCCTCCTTTTATAGGCGATCCAAGGGGGTGGCCGTGAACGGGATAGCTCCGGCGAGCGATTACGGCGAGGCAAGGGTTGGGAAGGGGGTTTAGGCGGCTAGGCACCATCAGGGAGGATCACTGGTGCCGTTCCCCCGCTAAACCTTGGTCGGGCTTGGCGTAATGCGCCGATCCTCGACGGGGCGGCCGTACGGGCACAGCGGCGGCAGAGAGCGCGCTCCGCGCCTAGCAGTTCACGACGACGGATGGCAGCATGCACGGGTGAGTGGATGGCCACGCGGCGGCCTCCGGTGGCTTGGGTGGCGCTGGACGGCGCCGTCCAACGCTGCGCCTCTCTCTGGCAGCCGCAAAGCCGCTGCTGCCGTCGCTCACGGGTGGAGCACCTCCTCCTGCTCGTCGCCGACGCCCGCAAACCTCCAGGCGATCGTGCGGCGCAGGGATAAGAAGGAGGGAACAGGGAGCAAGGCGCCACCGTGGTACTGGCGAGATCGAGAACGAGCTCTGAAGAAAACGACAGTGGTTTACTGAAACTGTTTACTGAACTCTGAACATTGACAGCAACAGTGCCCATCAGGTGTTCGACGAAATGATTTGGCATGAAGAAAAAAATTTCTGGAGCTGGGACTTGGTGAGGTGACCTCTCAATGCATCCAAAGGCTGCCTGAATTTTCTCAGATTTTTAGGAGGAGAAAACAAATGAATTTCATCAAATTTGGCAAACATGGTCCAAACTTGCAGCAAGCACAATTTGAAATATTTGAACTGGAGACCAGTGGATCTTCATGGATCTTGGTTTAGGGCTCTAAGGACTAGCCAGGGAAATTGGTTTGGAGGCAAAACTCAAAGTAGAAAGGGTAGCTCCTTTGTAAATCTCCAAGAGCCAAAGTAGAGGGCAAAAATTCTTTTTGGTGAGGAATAAATGAAAGAAAATTTTATGGGGAGGTTCAAACTGCTGGATTTGAAGTATATCATGATCCAAAGATGGGGAAAGGCTTTTGGGAGGGGATTTCCACTTAGGTCATGGCAAGAGGGATTTTTGAAAGGGGAAAAGATCACTCCAAATGCCATAGGGATATTTAAAAGATTTTCAAATATATTTTTCCAAATGAAAAACATTTGAGCCAACATGAGAAGAAAAACCTCCAAGACCAACAATCAAGTCTAGGATGAAACCAAACAAAACATTTGTCATAAAAAAGGAAATTTTTGAGAGGGAGAGTTCTTTAGAAGAAAATTTAAATACCCTCCTCAAATCAAATAAAAGATTTTGATAAAACCAAAAATAAAAATTTTGGGTGTCACAATAACAGGAGACGGGGGACACAATGTTTACCCAGGTTCGGGCCCTCTCTATGGAGGTAATACCCTACTTCCTGCTTGATTGATCTTGATGAATATGAGTGTTACAAGAGTTGATCTACCACGAGATTGTAATGGCTAAACCCTAGAAGTCTAGCCTATGAGTATATGGTAATGAATCTGTCCTATCCGGACTATGCTCTCCGGTTTATATAGACACCGGAGAGATCTAGGGTTACATGAGGTCGGTTACATAGGAGGGAATCTTCATAATAGGTCGCCTAGCTTGCCTTCCACGCCAAGTAGAGTCCAATCCGGACACGGGTATTGTCTCCGGCCTTCGTATCTTCACAGCCCATCAGTCCGGCCCATGGATAACAGGTCGGACGCCCGAGGACCCCTTAGTCCAGGACTCCCTCACCCCTCCTTTTCGTTCGTCGTTCTCTTGCTTTCTAGTCTTGATGGCTAGCGTTCCTACTCCTCCTTTGTCACCAGATTTTGAAGTTCTTTACTTCAAACAAAAACAAGGAGAAAATTTCAAAGATGCTTGGTATATGCTTATGAAATCTTATCGTACTTGCAATTTAAAGGGGGACGCTAAGATCTTGCTTCGTAATTTTTACATAGGATTGGCTTTGCATCATAGACAACTCCTAGACTTTGCCGCTAAAGGGAATTTTATTGAGCTTGATGCCAATGCTGCCTATGAAATTTTAGAAGGAATTTTGGGTGTTCCACCTCAAAAGAAGGGGTTTTCTTTCACCCCTGAGGGAGTTCAAATGTTGGACAAACTTGGTGATTTGCATAAACATATGGTTGAAATACAGAAATATAATGAACCCCTCAAACACCTCAATGGTAGTATCAATCGCATGAATACCCTGATTACTCTTTGCAACAAGCGATTGGATATTTTGGATCTAAAAATGGTTTCTTTTCCGGAGAATTTAGGGAAGCGTAAAGAGCCTCCCGGGTTCGAGAAAACCCTTACAAAAGTTGCCAAAACTTTGGAAGACAAAACTTAGATCCATGCTTTATGCCTAGCTAAGGGCGTAAAACTATAGCGCTTGTTGGGAGGCAACCCAATGAATAAAATTTATTTTTGCTTTTTGTTGTCTGTTCTTGAGTGTTTGCACAATTATGCTACTGTTATGATTGTTTTTTGTGTTTTAATTAGTGTTTGTGCCAAGTAAAGCCTTTAGGATCTTCTTGGGTGATAGTTTTTTGGTCTTGTTGAAAACAGAAACTTTTGCGCTCACGAAAACAATTCTTATTTTTAACCAAAGCGTGATAAAATACCAATTTTTTTGCAGATTAATATACAAATTACCCATGCCGTCCTAATTTTTCAGAATTTTTGGAGTTCCAGAAGTATTCGAACAAATCAGATTACTACAGACTGTTCTGTTTTGACAGATTATGTTTTCTTTGCGTTGTGTGCTTGTTTTGATGGCTCTATGGTTTTATTTGATGAGTTTTTTCCATAGAAAAGTTGGAATACAATAGGTATAATGCAAAAATAAAATATGAATTGGTTTGATACAATACTTATAGTAGTGATTTATTTTCTTATACTAACGGATCTCATGAAGGTTTTGTTGAGTTTTGTGTGATTGAAGTTTTCAAGTTTTAGGTTATCTTACGATGGATGAAGGAATAAGGAGTAAGAAGAGCCTAAGCTTGGGGATGCCCCGGCATCCCAGGCTATTATCCAAAAGTGAGCAAGCAACTAAGCTTGGGGATGCCCCGAGTGGCATCCCCTCTTTCTTCTAACGACCATCGGTATTTTACTCGAAGCTATATTTTTATTCATCACATACTATGTGTTTTGCTTGGAGCGTCTTGTATGATATGAGGCATTGCTTGTTTTATTTTGTGTTTTAAGTCTTGATTCCTTTCTGGACACACCTATTTGAGAGATCCAAAATTATGTCATGACTTGTTAGAATTGCTCTCTACGCTTCACTTAAATTTTTTATGAGCTATGGACTTGCTCTAGTGCTTCACTTACATCTTTTTGAGCACGGTGTGCTTTAGTATTTTTGAAAAAATACTCTCTTGCTTCACTTAGATTTATTTGAGATTTAGTAAAATTTTCAAGAAATTCTCTCTTGCTTCACTTCAATTAATTTGAGAGAAAGAAAAAATTATGCTCATGATCTTCACTTATATTTGTTTGAGCTTATCAAAAGAAACACATGAAAATTAGTTCCAAAGTGATAGATATCCAAGAAGGATATAATAAAAACTTTCATGAAGATCATTGGACACAATAAACTTGATTCTTAGTAATAGTTTTGAGATATGATGATGTGATATGTGAGTTATGTTGATGAGTAATTATGCTTTAGTAAGAATATTAGTGTTAAGGTTTGTGATTCCCCATGCAAGCACGAAAGTCAATAATTATGCAATGAAATTATATCCTACTTGTGATGCATTATTCGGTGTTAATTATGCTTAATGCTCGCTTATGAGATTATCCGTTTCTTGGTTGGTCGCTTCTCAATCTTTTGCTAGCCTTCATTTTGCACTAAGTATGATCTCTACTTGTGCATCCAAAAACCTTTAAACCAATTTTGCCACATGAGTCTACTATATCTACCTATATGTGGTATTCTTTTGCCGTTCTAAGCAAATTTGTATGTGCCATCTCTAATTTTCAAAATAAACTTCTCTTTTGTGTGTTCGTTCCGCTCGCGGAGCGGTGAGGGGTGGCTAATATTTTCCATGCTAGATGTGTTATTCTCACGATGAGTGTTTATTCACTTGTCATTGCACGAGAGTAAGGCAAAGGTATTAGGGATGCCAAGTCCTGAAATAAAAAATGAATTTACTTTATGTTGTCAAATAATATATTCCTTGGTAAGTGTTGGTATGGAGGGCAACCGTGGATACGACTAGCCATGGAAAGTGAAAGTATGGTTGAAAAAGGAATAAACTTTATTTTCTGTTTGGGAACCACCTATGATATATCTAGCGTGGAAAGTGTTGGGAACTCTAAGTCGTTTTCGTTGGTGGGAAGGATACACCTCCCAAAATGTTTTTATCTGTCAATTTTTCGCTTTGAGCTCTGGCACCTCTACAAATCCCTACTTCCCTCCGCCAAGGGTTTTCTTTTACTTTATGCAATTTTTATTTTGAATTTGAATCTCCATCTTCTCTTATAAAAGCACCAACTAGGAGGCAATATGATCGTACTTGAGTATTGGGTGTAGTTAATATGTGAGTGTGTTTCATGAATGGATCAATGATTGAGCATGATGGGCTAGGGATAGCTTATTTTAGCATTGATATTTTGAAAGACATGGTTGCTTGTTGATATGCTTGAGTATTTAAATTATCATGTCAAAACTAGACTATTGCTTTGAACAATATAAAAGTCCAAATGTCCATGCTATAAAGAAAAGAATATGATATGACATGTTAGGCAACATTCCACATCAAAAATTCTGTTTTATCACTTACCTACTCGAGGACAAGTAGGAGTTAAGCTTGGGGATGCCGATACGTCTCCAACGTATCTACAATTTTTGATTGTTCCATGATGTTCTATTATCAATCTTGGATGTTTTATAATCATTTTAAAGTCATTTTATATCATTTTCTGGTACTAACCTATTGATATAGAGCCAAGTGTCAGTTGTTGTTTTCTACATGTTTTTTACATCGCAGGAAATCAATACCAAACGGAGTCCAAATGCAACGAAACTTTACGGAGATTTTTTATGGACCAGAAGACACCTAATGGGCCAAGGCTGCGCCTGAGGGGTGCTCCGAGGAGAGCACAACCCACCAGGGCGCTCCAGGAGGCCCAGTGTGACGCCCCCGATTGGACCGTACACTAATCATGCACGCAAATGTGTACGATCAAGATCAGGGACTCACGGGAAGATATCACAACACAACTCTAAAACATAAATAAGTCATACAAGCATCATAATACAAGCCATGGGCCTCGAGGGCTCGAATACAAGTGCTCGATCACAGACGAGTCAGCGGAAGCAACAATATCTGAGTACAGACATAAGTTAAACAAGTTTGCCTTAAGAAGGCTAGCACAAACTGGGGTACAGATCGAACGAGGCGCAGGCCTCCTGCCTGGGATCCTCCTAACTACTCCTCGAAGCCGAACTCCATGTAGAATCATCCTCGGGATCTCTAGCTCCTGAACTCCAGCATCTGGTTGCGATAATCAGGTATAGAAAGGGGAAAAAAGGGAGAAAAGCAACCGTGAGTACTCATCCAAAGTACTCGCAAGCAAGGAGCTACACTACATATGCATGGGTATATGTGTAAAAGGGCATATCAGTGGTGAACTGCAGAATGCCAGAATAAGAGGGGGATAGCTAATCCTGTCGAAGACTACGCTTCTGGCCATCTCCATCTTGCAGCATGTAGAAGAGAGTAGATTGAAGTCCTCCAAGTAGCATCGCATAGCATAATCCTACCCGGCGATCCCCTCCTCGTCGCCCTGTTAGAGAGCGATCACCGGGTTGTATCTGGCACTTGGAAGGGTGTATTTTATTCAGTATCCGGTTCTAGTTGTCATAAGGTCAAGGTACAACTCCGGGTCATCCTTTTACCGAGGGACACGGCTATTCGAATAGATAAACTTCCCTGCAGGGGTGCACCACATAACCCAACACGCTCGATCCCATTTGGCCGGACACACTTTTCTGGGTCATGCCCGGCCTCGGAAGATCAACACGTCGCAGCCCCACCTAGGCTCAACAGAGAGGTCAGCACGCCGGTCTAACCCTATGCGCGCAGGGGTCTGGGCCCATCGCCCTATGCACACCTGCATGTTGCGTACGCGGCCGGAAGCAGACCTAGCCCCCTTAATACAAGCGCGAGCTTACGGTCCAATGCGGAGCGCACCACTCAGTTGCTGAGTCAAGAAGTGCTTCGGCTGATACCATGACGTCGGGATACCCATAACTACTCCCGCGTAGATGGTTAGTGCGTATAGACCAAATGGCCAGACTCAGATCAAATACCAAGATCTCGTTAAGCGTGTTAAGTATCCGCGAACGCCGACCAGGGCCAAGCCCACCTCTCTCCTAGGTGGTCTCAACCTGCCCTGTCGCTCCGCCACAAAGTAACAGTCGGGGGCCGTCAGGAACCCAGGCCCACCTCTACCGGGGTGGAGCCACCTGTCCTTTCAGCCCCCTCACCAGATCACTTGCGGGTACTCAACGAGCCGACCCGACTTTAGTCACCACATGTGTCATGTATATAATGTATATAGTATATACCCATGATCACCTCCCGAAGTGATCACGGCCCAGTAGTATAGCATGGCGGACGGACAAGAGTGTAGGGCCGCTGATGGAACACTAGCATCCTATACTAAGCAGTAGGATAGCAGGTAAGGGTAACAACTGTAGCAACAATGACAGGCTATGCATCAGGATAGGATTAACGAAAGCAGTAACATGCTACACTACTCTAATGCAAGCAGTATAGAGAAGAATAGGCGATATCTGGTGATCAAGGGGGGGCTTGCCTGGTTGCTCTGGCAAGTAGGGGTCGTCAAATCCGTAGTCGAACTGGGGGTCGCCGGTAGTCTCGGGGTCTACCGGAAAGAAGTAACGGAGGGGGAACACAATAAATAACAGAGCAATCAAAACAACACAAAGCGTAACATGACAATACGCGGTGCTAGGTGTGCCCTGACGCGATAGTAGGTGATATCGGCAAAGGGGGGAAACATCCGGGAAAGTTTTCCCGAAGTTTGCATTTTTCGGACAGATGAAACGGAGGGGGAAAGTTGCAAGTTTGCTATGCTAGGGACGTCTGCCGGATGAACGGACTGCGCATTCGGATTCGTCTCGTCGTTCTGAGCAACTTTCATGTAGAAAGTATTTCCATCTGAGCTACGGTTTAAAAGATATGATTTTCTAAAGATTTACTAATTTCTGGAATTTAATTAATCATTTAACTTAATTCAAAATTGGATTTATGACATCAGCATGATGTCATGCTGACATCAGCAGTCAACAGGGGTTGACTAAGTCAAACTGACATGTGGGTCTGGACCCACCTGTCATTCTCTGTTTAGGTTAATTAGGGTTTATCTAATTAATTATTGTTTAATTAAATTAATTAACTAATTAGATTAATTTAAACAGGATTAATTAACTTAATTAATTTAGTTAATTAATTAATTAATTAATTAAATTTATTTTTATTATTTGTTTTGTTTATTTATTAATTTTTATTAATTAATTTATTATTTTAATTTTATTTTTAAAATCCTTTTTTTTCTTTTCTTTTTTTAAACGTTCTTAGGGGCGGGGCCCCACTCGTCATAGGCCCACAGGGGCCTAGCGGATCGGGCGTGCGGGCGACGGGCGCCAACCGGAATGGGCGCCCGCCCAGGCCAACAGGGGGAAACGGCGACGGCGTCAGCCGGGCACCGAAGCGGCACGGCGAGTGGGTGGCGGCCCGGCGAGCTGGTGGGGGGTGCTCCGAGCACGGCCGTGGCCGGAGCGGTGCGAGGCCGGCCGGTGGGCTGCAGAGACCGGGCGCCTGGACGCGGCCGGAGCGCGGCCACGGCGGACAACGGGAGGGGACGGCGAGCAGGACCGCGCGCAGGGAGCGGCAGTCGGGGACCGGGGGGCCAGGGCGCGCGCGTGCGTGCGCGGCCGTGGGCTTGCGCGCACGAGAACAGGGGAAGGAGGAGGAGGAGCGGAGCTCACGGGGCCGGTAGGGGGAAAGGCAGCGGGGGTCGGGGAGGAGTCGGGGTCGACGGTGACGAAGAGGAGGCAGGCCGTCGAGGTGGGTCGACGAGGTGGCCGCGGCGGTGGCGGGTGGTGATGCGGACGGAACGGCGTCTGCGGGAAGGAGGTCGAGGAGGCGAGCGCCAGCATGGTGGCGAAGGGGGCGACGCCGACGATGCTGGCGAGTGGCGCCGGGGCGCTCCGGTGGGGAGGTGGCGCCGGCGAGGTGGTGGTGGGACGAGGCGGCGATGGGGGGGCACCGACGGCGTCGGGGGCGGGGCGAACGGCGGCGAGCTGCGCTGCCCCGATCTGGATCGGGATGAGGGGTAGAGACGAGGGAGGGAGTGGGGGCGAGTGGGAAAGGGGGATCGGGCTAGGGTTCGGTGCCCCCAGGGGGTTATAGGCCAGGGGAGGGAGTGGGCCGGCTTGGCAGGCCACTGGCTGGGCCGAGGCCCAACTAGCCTGGGGGTTTTCTTTTTATTTCTGTTTTATTTTTAGTTTTCTTTTATTTTAGTTTTATAAAAATTATCACTAGCACTTAAATTAATACTTTTAAATATACTATTGCCACATTAATTTTCAACCCAAATTAAAATAGTTTAATATTTTATAAAATTCAAAAGGCATTTATTTTAATATTTAAACCTCTATTTTAATTATTTTGAACACTTAAACATTTTATTAAAGTTAGGTTTCTCCACCATTATTATCCATGTAATATTTGGTTCACTCCAAACATTTTAGTTTTAATATTTGAAAACTTTTATTGTTTGCTATATTTTGAATTTGAATTTTGATCCGGTTTTGAACTAACGCGAGATTATCAACACTAACAGAGGTGACGTGGCATCATTAGCGTAGGTTTACTGTAGCATAATTATCCGGGCGTCACAATTCTCCTCCACTACAAGAAATCTCGTCCCGAGATTTAAGAGGGAAGTAAAGGGGGAAGGTTCGGGTTACGAAATTCTAGGGAGTTTTCTTGGTCTTGGTTGTTCTTCTCGAAGAGGTTGATCCATTACATTGATGTCTTCATTCTGCTGTTTCAGGTCATCATGATAAAGTTGTCGTCCTTTCTTTGGGAACTCCATCATACTTATGAAAGAATAAAGGGTGGGTATATTCCAGGAGAACGGACCTCTGCAAGGTTGACTATCTGGTAGCTAATATCGGGGAAGGTGGCGGAAGTAACTCTTGAATTGAAACTTACGGAAATATCGAGAGCAAGGTAAGGAGGTATCCTGGGAAGTTTTCGAGCGGGTAGGCAATCGTTCGATGCCTGTTACAGGGCGTGAAAGGGGTTCAAGGCAACGGGAATAAGTATTGTGTCTGATATCAGACTTGAAGGTGGCTCGTGAATTACATACGAGGCCACACGCGATGAATTAATTTGGGAACAGGGGGTGCACAGGAGAGTCAGGTTTTGATCCTGTGGAACTGTGGGTTATGGGCCCACCAGGTGGTTAAAGTAGGAAGGGCGGTGATATCTTGCACGATCATGATAGCAAGGCATGTCAGAGGGTAGCCTGTCAGTTATATGTCAGCAACATCGTCGGTACCAAGGGCGAGGGACGAAGAGAACCATTTTCCTGCTCGTTGAACGAGGCGGACCATTAGGCAAAGTTCTCGTCCATCGGTGGTTACCGAAATGTCACCAACAATAGTAACAGGGTCTTACTGACAGAGTTGTACACCGAGGTGTTTACATAAGCAGGAGATTATTACTGCTTAGATCATATAGATCACAAGAATGGTTAATCCAAACAAGGGAAAGGAAAAATATGTTTATCAGATTAAACAGAAGAATGGAAAGGAAAATGTGTTTAAACACATATTTCAAGGGTATATCCTTCCCAAGGACAAGCATAACATGATATCCATGACAGGATATCCATGTAGAAAACTCTTTAGGTAGGGGAGAGAAATTTCATGGCATTACCCAGACAAAGGTGTTTGGATAATTGCGCAGGAAACATTTAGCATTGTGCTTCAAATGTTCCCGTTGAAAATCGGAGTACCATAGACATGCTTCGAGATAGCATTGACATGGTCAACAGGTGAAGATCAAACTTTGGAAACAAAAAGGATCCATCAGGAACAACTTATAGAATAAGTCTTACAATTCCCTCATGGAAGAATGGATAACCTTGCTGAAAAGGAATCTATAACAATAGGACCTCCGGCCAGGTGTGCTAGGCATGACATCACCTTACCGGGTTATATAAAGACCAATGTTATGATTCTTGGAAAATGTTCCAACCATCATATCTGTCCGAGATTCAGATCTGTTTGGTGTCAGGATACCTTAGACTCAGGATGCCTGAGAAGAAAAGGTGCAAAACAAATTGACGAGACGACAATGTAAGATTCTCGGGAAAATACTACGAAAGCGGGTTCCGAAACAAAAGCTCATCATTGTTATCGGTGGTTTTGAGTGTTTAAAAAAACTCGAAGCCCGTGAAAAATTGGAATCAATGAGAATGTAGCACTTGATGGAGAACTCATAATAAGTTATGCAGTTCCGTGATAATCTTGAGATACCAGGGGGTAATACTCGACGACAAACCAAAGTAGAGGTTGGACTGGGGTATTGCTCTGCAGAAGACAAGTGCCTAACTTGTACGAGAAATGGTGTTTAAAGGAGAACATGGTCGGAACCACGATTGCAAAAGGCCAGATCCCAGATATAAGATGAACTTATACCAAGGTAATAATTAATTTAAGAGAAGCTTTTAATGATAAGATCTACATCGTGTCCATGGGCATGAACACAGGGTTCAAGGTCGACTCCCACTTGTTCAACGCATAACCTATCATTTACTTCTCATTTTTCAAAGAAGTTGTAGTGTTGAAATTTTATCTGGCAAAATACCAGAAGAGTATGACTCATGAAAACTTTTGAGTTCAACCATATTATGGAAGGCATAGGTTCAACCCATCGGGGCATCGTGGAAACATATACCACAAACTTCGGAGTAAATAATACAAGCTCGAAAGTAGAGCATGGTTCACAAAACAGATGATACAATTTACCAAAGGCATTATATACCCATGGAAAGGCTCACAAGGTTATTCAGTAGGAAGGGCACTGTCGGATAAAATCCAACAAAGGAACCGATGGTCCACAAGGGATCTGATGTGAGCATCGGTACTCAACCAGAGGAAGAAGAATGCAAGGAGATCTGATTATAGAAACAACTGACTAACTCAAAGTTCAAATGCAAAAGAATTATGATTTCCAATTCAGGGGGTCAGAAGCAACACTCTGCTCAAGGATGGATAAGTTGAGTAGGCTTAGGGGTACAATCGATGGCAATTTGATAGGTCGAGATCCAGCTCATGTTAAAATGATGTCTGAGCCGGAAGGATGAATTCTAGGATCTGATTGAGGATTGCGAGCATTCGCAACAAATTGAATCAACGGACTCAAAATGATAATGACAAGAGATGCCAATAAGATTACGAGACTTATGGGATTAACCATAATGCAAGAAAACAAGAATTTCAAGAGCAATAGGCTCCTGAGGATTTTCGGAAGATCGAATAGTATTTTGAAGACTATTGTGGAATACTTGAATCAACTGGGGATGACCGGATACTCGGTAAGTGCGAGAATTATCCGTAGGGGTATTCAGGTGACAAAGAACAGCAAGGCAGTAAGCTCAAAGGATTCTCGGAACAACAGAGAGAATTTCGGGGTATCTTGTAATAACAAGATCAACTGGGAAACATTGTATGAATGGCGAGTATACGTGGTTATCCATAGGAGTTTATCGATGAAAGGGAATTGCAAAAGTGATGAACACAAGTTCTCGGGTTATCAGCGGAGAGTATCTTGAGGGTCTTCACGTGCAGCAGACGATCATCAGTAATAAGGGGCTCTCCGGGTGAAAGTGATAACGAGATCCTAATGTTAGATTTAGTAAAATTCACTTAACCCGAATAGAAGAGAGATCAGAGTCCCAGAGTATAGACAAGGAGTAAAAGATCCTAATACCACCCAATGGCGACGTGGGCCCGTAAGCCACACAGCCATGTTAGTAAAAGTTTTTTGACGACTAGACTCGACTTCGGCCAAGGAGTTGGAAAGGGGGATTCCTACAGGCAGTCGGCTCTGATACCAACTTGTGACGACCCCGATTTGACCATACACTAATCATGCACGCAAATGTGTACGATCAAGATCAGGGACTCACGGGAAGATATCACAACACAACTCTAAAACATAAATAAGTCATACAAGCATCATAATACAAGCCATGGGCCTCGAGGGCTCGAATACAAGTGCTCGATCACAGACGAGTCAGCGGAAGCAACAATATCTGAGTACAGACATAAGTTAAACAAGTTTGCCTTAAGAAGGCTAGCACAAACTGGGGTACAGATCGAACGAGGCGCAGGCCTCCTGCCTGGGATCCTCCTAACTACTCCTCGAAGCCGAACTCCATGTAGAATCATCCTCGGGATCTCTAGCTCCTGGACTCCAGCATCTGGTTGCGACAATCAGGTATACAAAGGGGGAAAAAGGGAGAAAAGCAACCATGAGTACTCATCCAAAGTACTCGCAAGCAAGGAGCTACACTACATATGCATGGGTATATGTGTAAAAGGGCATATCAGTGGACTGAACTGCAGAATGCCAGAATAAGAGGGGGATAGCTAATCCTGTCGAAGACTACGCTTCTGGCCATCTCCATCTTGCAGCATGTAGAAGAGAGTAGATTGAAGTCCTCCAAGTAGCATCGCATAGCATAATCCTACCCGGCGATCCCCTCCTCGTCGCCCTGTTAGAGAGCGATCACCGGGTTGTATCTGGCACTTGGAAGGGTGTATTTTATTCAGTATCCGGTTCTAGTTGTCATAAGGTCAAGGTACAACTCCGGGTCGTCCTTTTACCGAGGGACACGGCTATTCGAATAGATAAACTTCCCTGCAGGGGTGCACCACATAACCCAACACGCTCGATCCCATTTGGCCGGACACACTTTTCTGGGTCATGCCCGGCCTTGGAAGATCAACACGTCGCAGCCCCACCTAGGCTCAACAAAGAGGTCAGCACGCCGGTCTAACCCTATGCGCGCAGGGGTCTGGGCCCATCGCCCTATGCACACCTACACGTTGCGTACGCGGCCGGAAGCAGACCTAGCCCCCTTAATACAAGCGCGAGCTTACGGTCCAATGCGGCGCGCGCCACTCAGTTGCTGACGTCAAGAAGTGCTTCGGCTGATACCACGACGTCGGGATACCCATAACTACTCCCGCGTAGATGGTTAGTGCGTATAGACCAAATGGCCAGACTCAGATCAAATACCAAGATCTCGTTAAGCGTGTTAAGTATCCGCGAACGCCGACCAGGGCCAGGCCCACCTCTCTCCTAGGTGGTCTCAACCTGCCCTGTCGCTCCGCCACAAAGTAACAGTCGGGGGCCGTCAGGAACCCAGGCCCACCTCTACCGGGGTGGAGCCACCTGTCCTTTTAGCCCCCTCACCAGAATCACTTGCGGGTACTCAACGAGCCGACCCGACTTTAGTCACCACATGTGTCATGTATATAATGTATATAGTATATACCCATGATCAACTCCCGAAGTGATCACGGCCCAGTAGTATAGCATGGCGGACGGACAAGAGTGTAGGGCCACTGATGGAACACTAGCATCCTATACTAAGCAGTAGGATAGCAGGTAAGGGTAACAACTGTAGCAACAATGACAGGCTATGCATCAGGATAGGATTAACGAAAGCAGTAACATGCTACACTACTCTAATGCAAGCAGTATAGAGAAGAATAGGCGATATCTGGTGATCAAGGGGGGGCTTGCCTGGTTGCTCTGGCAAGTAGGGGTCGTCAAATCCGTAGTCGAACTGGGGGTCGCCGGTAGTCTCGGGGTCTACCGGAAAGAAGTAACGGAGGGGGAACACAATAAATAACAGAGCAATCAAAACAACACAAAGCGTAACATGACAATACGCGGTGCTAGGTGTGCCCTAACGCGGTAGTAGGTGATATCGGCAAAGGGGGGAAACATCCGGGAAAGTTTTCCCGAAGTTTGCATTTTTCGGACAGATGAAACGGAGGGGGAAAGTTGCAAGTTTGCTATGCTAGGGACGTCTGCGGGACGAACGGACTGCGTATTCGGATTCGTCTCGTCGTTCTGAGCAACTTTCATGTAGAAAGTATTTCCATCTGAGCTACGGTTTAAACGATATGATTTTCTAAAGATTTACTAATTTCTGGAATTTAATTAATCATTTAACTTAATTCAAAATTGGATTTATGACATCAGCATGATGTCATGCTGACATCAGCAGTCAACAGGGGTTGACTAAGTCAAACTGACATGTGGGTCCGATGGGACCCACCTGTCATTCTCTGTTTAGGTTAATTAGGGTTTATCTAATTAATTATTGTTTTATTAAATGAATTAACTAATTAGATTAATTTAAACAGGATTAATTAATTTAGTTAATTAATTAATTAAATTTATTTTTATTATTTGTTTTATTTATTTATTAATTTTTATTAATTAATTTATTATTTTAATTTTATTTTATTTTATTTTTAAAATCCTTTTTTTTCTTTTCTTTTTTTTAAACGTTCTTAGGGGCGGGGCCCCACTCGTCATAGGCCCACAGGGGCCTAGCGGATCGGGCGTGCGGGCGACGGGCGCCAGCCGGAATGGGCGCCCGCCCAGGCCAATAGGGGGAAACAGCGACGGCGTTAGCCGGGCGCCGAAGCGGCACGGCGAGTGGGCGGCGGCCCGGCGAGCTGGTGGGGGGTCCTCCGAGCACGGCCGTGGCCGGAGCGGCGCGAGGCCGGCCGGTGGGCTGCAGAGACCGGGCGCCTGGACGCGGCCGGAGCGCGGCCACGGCGGACAACGGGAGGGGACGGCGAGCAGGACCGCGCGCAGGGAGCAGCAGTCGGGGACCGGGGGGCCAGGGCGCGCGCGTGCGTGCGCGGCCGTGGGCTTGCGCGCACGAGAACAGGGGAAGGAGGAGGAGGAGCGGAGCTCACGGGGCCGGTAGGGGGAAAGGCAGCGGGGGTCGGGGAGGAGTCGGGGTCGACGGTGACGAAGAGGAGGCAGGCCGTCGAGGTGGGTCGACGAGGTGGCCGCGGCGGTGGCGGGTGGCGATGCGGACGGAACGGCGTCTGCGGGAAGGAGGTCGAGGAGGCGAGCGCCAGCATGGTGGCGAAGGGGGCGACGCCGACGATGCTGGCGAGTGGCGCCGGGGCGCTCCGGTGGGGAGGTGGCGCCGGCGAGGTGGTGGTGGGACGAGGCGGCGATGGGGGGGCACCGACAACGTCGGGGGCGGGGCGAACGGCAACGAGCTGCGCTGCCCCGATCTGGATCGGGATGAGGGGAGAGACGAGCGAGGGAGTGGGGGCGAGTGGGAAAGGGGGATCGGGCTAGGGTTTGGTGCCCCGAGGGGGTTATAGGCCAGGGGAGGGAGTGGGCCGGCCTGGCAGGCCACTGGCTGGGCCGAGGCCCAACTAGCCTGGGGGGTTTTCTTTTTATTTCTGTTTTATTTTTAGTTTTCTTTTGTTTTAGTTTTATAAAAATTATCACTAGCACTTAAATTAATACTTTTAAATATACTATTGGCACATTAATTTTCAACCCAAATTAAAATAGTTTAACATTTTATAAAATTCAAAAGGCATTTATTTTAATATTTAAACCTCTATTTTAATTATTTTGAACACTTAAACATTTTATTAAAGTTAGGTTTCTCCATCATTATTATCTATGCAATATTTGGTTCACTCCGAACATTTTAGTTTTAATATTTGAAAACTTTTATTGTTTGCTATATTTTGAATTTGAATTTTGATCCGGTTTTGAACTAACGCGAGATTATCAACACTAACAGAGGTGACGTGGCATCATTAGCGTAGGTTTACTGTAGCATAATTATCCGGGCGTCACACCCAGGCGCGCCCTGGTGGGTTGTGCCCACCTCGGGTGCCCCCGGACCGCCTCTTTGCTCTATAAATACCCCAATATTCCAGAAACCCTTGGGGAGTCGATGAAAATCAATTCCAGCCGCCGCAGAATCCAGAACCACCAGATCCAATCTATACACCATCACGGATGGGGTTCACCACCTCCATTGGTGCCTCTCCGATGATGCGTGAGTAGTTCTTTGTAGACCTTCGGATCCGTAGTTAGTAGCAAGATGGCTTCCTCTCTCTCGCTGAATTCTCAATACAATGGTCTCTTGGAGATCCATATGATGTAACTCTTTTTGCGGTGTGTTTGTTGGGATCGGATGAACATTGAGTTTATGATCAGATCTATCTTTTTATATCCATGAAAGTATTTGAGTTTCTTTGATCTCTTTTATGCATGATTGCTTATAGCCTTGTATTTCTTCTCCGATATTTGGGTTTTGTTTGGCCAACTTGATCTATTTATCTTGCAATGGGAAGAGGTGCTTTGTAGTGGGTTCGATCTTTTGGTGCTTGACCCCGGTGACAGAAGGGGAACCGACACGTATGTATCGTTGCTACTAAGGATAAAACGATGGGGTCTATCTCTACATAGATAGATCTTGTCTACATCATGTCATCGTTCTTATTGCGTTACTCCGTTTCTCCATGAACTTAATACACTAGATGCATGCTAGATAGCGGTCGATGTGTGGAGTAATAGTAGTAGATGCTGGCAGGAGTCGGTCTACTAATCTTGGACGTGATGCCTATATAACGATCATTGCTTGGATATCGTCATGATTATTTGAAGTTCTATTGCCCAACGGTAATTTGTTCACCCATCATTTGCTGTTTTTCTCGAGAGAAGCCACTAGTGAAACCTACGGCCCCCGAGTCTCTTTCTCATATTATTTTCCTTCATGATCTATTTTATTTGCCTTTTATTTCCAGATCTATTAAACTAAAAATACAAAAATACCTTGTTGCGTTTTATTCTCATTTATTTTATTTGGCGTTCTTATCTCATGTCCGTTTGCCTATCTTGAGGCACCGTTAATCGAAAGGGATTGACAACCCCTTTAACACGTTGGGTTGCGAGGATTTATTATCTGTGTGCAGGGGCTGTTTACGCTATGTTGCTTGGTTCTACTACCGGTTCGATAACCTTGGTTTCATATCTGAGGGAAATACCTACCACTGTTGTGTTGCATCATCCCTTCCTCTTTGGGGAAATACCGACGTAGCTTCGAGCCGCATCACATGACTCTAATATCACCATCTTTATATCTCAAAACAATCATAAGAAATCAAACTTCTCATAGTATTCAATGCACTTTATATGAAAGTTTTTATTATATCCCTCTTGGATGCCTATCATATTAGGACTAAATTTATAACCAAAGCAAATTACCATGTTGTTTAGAGACTCTCAAAAAAATTTAAGTGAAGCACGAGAGTTCATCAATTTCTATAAAATAAAACCACCACCGTGCTCTAAAAGATATAAGTGAAGCACTAGAGCAATATTGCCTAGCTCAAAAGATATAAGTGAAGCACAAAGAGTATTCTAATAAATCACGATTCAAGCGTGTCTCTCAAAACGTGTGTACAACAAGGATGATTGTGGCAAACTAAAAAGCGAAGACTCAAATTATACAAGACGCTCCAAGCAAAACACATATCATGTGGTGAATAAAAATATAGCCTCAAATAAAGTTACCGATAGACGAAGACGAAAGAGGGGATGCCTTCCGGGGCATCCCCAATTAAGCTTAGGCTCTTAGTATCCTTGAATATTACCTTGGGTGCCTTGGGCATCCCCAAGCTTAGGATCTTGCCACTCCTTATTCCATACTCCATAAAATCCTTACCCAAAACTTGAAAACTTCACAACACAAAACTCAACAGAAAATCTCGTAAGCTCCGTTAGTATAAGAAAATAAATCACCACTTTTGGTACTGTTGTGAACTCATTCCTTACTTATATTGGTGTAATATCTACTGCATTCCAACTTTTCCATGGTTCATACCCCCCCCCCCCCCCGATACTAGCCATAGATTCATCAAAATAAGCAAACAACACATAGAAAACATAATCTGTCAAAAACAGAACAGTCTGTAGCAATCTGGATATTTCAAATACTTCTGTAACGTCAAAAATTCTGAAAAATTAGGACAACCTAAGAAATTTGTTTATTAATCTTCCGCAAATAAAATCAATATTATATCACGCTCCTGTGATTTTTAACAATTTTAGGACTGAGCGCAAAAGTTTCTGTTTTTCAGCAAGATCAAATCAACTATCACCGTAAGCTATCCCAACGGTCTTACTAGGCACAAACACTAATTAAAACACAAAACCACATCTAACCAGAGGCTATATGAATTATTTAATGCAAAACAGAACCTACAAAGCAAAAAAAATGGGTTGCCTCCCAACAAGCGCTATTGTTTAACGCCCTTAGCTAGGCATAAAACACGAATAGATCTAGATATTTTCATCTTCGGTATGCAATTCCTTTCTCATCAAGTCTTCCAAAACTCATCTTAGCAATTATATTGATTGGTAATTTTAACATTCATAAACCCATAATCGGGATCATCATCGTATATATCATCATATAAAATACGCAGCTCGTTTCTAACGGGTTCCTTCATCATTTTATTCAACCAGTCCCTATTAAATCCTACATAAATTCCTCTAGTTATCCAATCAAACTCCTCAAAAGCCTCAAGATACAAAGATTGAGATATCTTAGAATGGGGAACTCTTCTCCTAAGATTTTCACCATAAGATTGATAGTCCCTAGATTCCAAACTACGCATAGTTTCTTTATCATGAAGGATATCTATAATTGGAGGGTGTTCAACATCCTTTTTATAGAAAGCAAAAATATCCCTAGCTTCTTGTACTATAAAATAAATTCACGCATGAGGATAATAGTACAATCTTTTTAGCTATTGGATGATTGATATTAGTAAGTTCACAAAACACTTTTTGTAAAGCAGGATGAAGATGCACGAATTTTCTTTCTAATTTCTCAACAAGCATAACAATAGCATCCGCATAACAATTTGTCTCAAGAAGAATAGATCTTTTATTAATAGGCATGGATCCCGTACAATCAAAGAATTCTTGGATGATACTCTTTCCAATAATATTACCATCTCCTACTGTAGGATCGAAAGTATGTCTAGAGGGGGGTGATTAGACTACTTGACCAATTAAAAATCTAGCCTTTTCCCAATTTTAAGTCTTGGCAGATTTTAACAACTTAGCACTAGTCAAGCAAACAACCTACACATGCAAGTCTAAGAGTATAGCAGCGGAATGTAAAACATTGCACATGAAGGTAAAGGGAGGAGTTTGGAGGGAGCAAACGCAATCTAGACATGGAGATTTTTGGCGTGGTTCCGATAGGTGGTGCTATCGTACATCCACGTTGATGGAGACTTCAACCCACGAAGGGTAACTGTTGCGCGAGTCCACGGAGGGCTCCATCCACGAAGGGTCCACGAAGAAGCAACCTTGTCTATCCCACCATGGCCATCGCCCACGAAGGACTTGCCTCACTAGGGTAGATCTTCACGAAGTAGGCGATCTCCTTGCCCGTACAAACTCCTTGGTTCAACTCCACAATCTTGACGGAGGCTCCCAAGTGACACCTAACCAATCTAGGAGACACCACTCTCCAAAAGGTAATAGATGGTGTGTTGATGATGAACTCCTTGCTCTTGTGCTTCAAATGATAGTCTCCCCAACACTCAACTCTCTCTGACACATATTTTGATTTGGTGGAAAGATGATTTGAGTGGAAAGCAACTTGGAGAAGGCTAGAGATCAAGATTCATATGGTTGGAATGGAATATCTTGACCTCAACACACGAGTAGGTGGTTCTCTCTTAGAAAATGTATGATGGAAGTGTAGGCATGTTCTGATGGCTCTCCCCACGAATGAAGAGTGGGTGGAGGGGTATTTATAGCCTCCACACAAAATCTAACCGTTACACAAATCACCAAACTCGGTGGGACCGAATAATGAAACTCGGTTAGACCGATTTAGTTCAAAATGTGAACGTTAGGCTTTTCGGTGGGGCCGACATGTCAACTCGGTGGGACCGATTTCATTAGGGTTAGGGCATAACGTAATCTCGCTTAGACCAGTTACACAAACTCGGTGGGATCGATTTTGGTAATAAGCTAACCAGAGAGTTGGTCAGGCAAACTCGGTGGGACCGATCCGCTCATCTTGGTGAGACCGAAATGTTATGAAAGGGAAACAGAGAGTTTGCATAGCGAACTCGGTGGGACCGATTGCTCATCTCGGTTGGACTAAAACATTACGAAGGGAAACAAAGAGTTTGCAATCCCATCTTGGTGAGACCGAGATCCCTATCGGTAAGACCGAAATGACTAGGGTTTTGTGGCGGTGGCTATGTCAACTAAACTCGGTGGCGCCGGATAGAAAGTTTTGGTGAGGCCCAGTTTGACTTTGGGTTTGGGACATATGTGGATATGAGAAAATGGTTGAGGGTTTTGGAGCATATCACTAAGCACTTTGAGCAAGTAAGCCATTAAGCAACACCTCATCCCCTTTTAATAGTATTGGCTTTTCCTATGGACTCAATGTGATCTTGGATCACTAAAAGTAAAATGTAGAGTCTTGAGCTTTAGAGCTTGAGCCAATCTTTTGTCCTTAGCATTTTGAGGGGTCCACATTTCTAATCCATGCCATGCCAATCATTGAGCTTTCCTGAAATATTTATCTTGAAATAGCATTATCTCAATGAGCTATATGTTGTTAATAATTACCAAAACCACTCAGGGATAGTTGCACTTTCAGTCTCCCCCCTTTGGTAATTGATGACAACATATAGATCAAAGCTTCGACAAATGATCATAACATTGAAATACATCATCGCTTTGAGAAGTATGTGATAAGTAAGAGCTCCCCCTAAATTTGTGCATTATTTAAAATTTGCTTTTGAATGCAAATGCACAATCGATTAGGATCATGGGTCACTCTTCCATGTCACATACATCTTGGAGGAGCGCTCAAAATGATGAAAATTAAAAGCATGCACTCATCACCAAGCAAAGTGAATGATCATATAAGAGATATAAGAGATAATATCATCCAAGCAAGCATCAAAGTAGCATATGATCAAACACATGATCAAACAAGTATCTCACACAGACATAGAGTATCAACCAAGCACACAATAAGTTCAACCAAAAGCAAGAGAGACAAGGAAGCAAAGCACTCTCTCTCAAAGCCTATGATCTATACATTTCTCCCCCTTTGGCAACAAGTTACCAAAAAGTTCAAAAATGCATAGTGTTATGCATCTCTCAGGCTTGGTCTTCGGGAGGTGGTGTAGAGAGAACTCCAAGGACGAAGCCATCTGTTGATGTAGTTGGAGCTGGTGGAGTGGCTGCTGGAGGTGGCACTGAAGCTGTGGCTGCTGGTGCTGACGACGTAGCTCTAGTATCTGATACAGGCACTGCAGCAGACCTCTGACCTCTAGGCACTCGCTGAAAAGCATCAGTAGTTGTCTTCCCTTTCCTCTCTTCTGCTTCCTCCTGAAGCTACTCAACTGTTGTTTGTATCTCAGTAACCTTCAGATCAAGATCATAAAATTTTGTCTCTATGATCCTCTCCAAGCTCTCCTGATTTTGAGTCAGGGCGGCCAAGCCCTTCTCAATCCTCAAAGTAGATTGGATCAGATTTGCAAGCTGATCTTGCTTGCTCTTCAGGAAAACTTGAGATGCTTCCTCAACACTTGGCATCTTGGCAGCTTTCTCTGCCTTAGCTTTAGCTCTCTGCTCTTGTGCTTGAGCTGATGATGGTTCATCCTCATTCATCACAACCTTATTGTCTTCAAATTCAGGATATAGAGGTAGATGCTCCTTGTCCAACAAGTATGTTCCTGTGCCCATCTTAGCATTGAGCTCCTAAATATGTGGAGCATACCCACAACTTCTCTTTTGGTCAGCAGCTGTCCTCTTGATTGTCTCTACAATCAGACTCATGACTTTAAACTTTTGAGGGACATCAAATAGTTGCAGCAAGTTGATGGAATGTCCTCTGGTCATCTTGTGATCTCCTGACTTGGGTAACAAAGTGTGCCTTAGGATGGTGTTGATGGTAGGCAAACCAGACAACAAGTAATGTACAGACCCAAGCTTGTGTGTCTCCAAAGCTTTATCAGGGATCTCTTTGTACATGTTTGCCATTGAGTTGTGGTCTTTCCTCTTCTTTGCATACACATCCAGGTCATCCTCATGTTCTTCTAGAGCATTGATCAATTCAGCCCATTCTTCAACAGTAGATTGGTACCTTGTACCTTCAGACATCCATACTATCTTTCCATCTGGATAGAAGTGGGCAGTGGAGTAAAACTACATGATCAGCTCATCATTCCATTTTGTGAGCTTCTGCCCAACAAACTTATCTACTCCACATGCTTTGAAGCTGTCATATACTCCTGGGAAGTGATCTTCTTTCTCCTTGATGTAATCCCAATCAACCCATCTCATGTCATAGATAATTGGCTTCTTGTCAAGCAAAATAGTCTCATAGAAGTCTTGTTGTTCTTTTGTATGAAACCTGTAGTCAACTGCAGTCCTCCTCCTCACAGCATAGGGATCATACTGTCTCCACAATCTCGGTCCATCATCTTTTCTGATGTGCATGTCCTCAGCCATTGGATGAGCATCATTGTGGTCTGGAATCTTGGGTTTCAGTTTTCTCAAAACAAGAGACTCATCATCCTCTTCTTCAGCTTGAGGCACTGGGGCCTTGTTCTTCTCTTCTGTAGGCATGTTCCTGGTGTTTCTCTTGGGCTTTGTGGGCTTCTGAGCTTGAGCTTTGGGAGAAGACTTGGGCTTTGATGTTGCAACCCCTGACTTGATAGCATCTCCCATAAGCTTCTGAGCTTTGGTGCTGGTGCAACATCCTCTTCTTCTTCCTCTGAATCTCTTACCATAGTTGATTTTCCAAGAACTTTTGCAGTAGTGGTTCTTGCCCTCTTCTTTTTATTGTCATCTCCTGCTGCTTCACCATGATCTGATTCTATGGTGAATTTCATGGTTTCTCCTGTTGGAACTTTCCTTGGCTTTGACATTGGGATTCTCCTGGCAGGTGCCTTCTTGTTCAAGCCTGGCTTTGTTGCAGCAGCTGTGCCATACTCCTTCTTCAAGACTTTCTTCTTTGAGGTGGCCTCATCCTCAACAGCCACATAATCCTCATCCTCAGAGTCTGAGGTTCTCTTCTTCCTTGCTCTAGTGGCTACCTTGGGCAAGTTACTAGGTGTGCTTCTGCTGCCTTCATCATAGCTGCTTGAGGGATCAGAACCCTCACTCAATTTCACTTGTTCCTCAGATCTGTTCTGACTGTCACTCTGGTTAGACATCTTGGCAAACACACTGACAGCAAACCCTGTGAATAGATGTAGATGAGGTAGAGTGGATGAGCATCACAAAGTGCAGAGTTTTTGCAACACAGATGACTTAAAAACTTAGTTTTAGTTCTCCACAGAAAGCATTTCGGAGCTACCGATTTGTTAAACTCGGTGATACCGAAGCAATTTTGGAACCTAAACTAGTGAACTCGATCAAACCGAGTCACAGTTCGGTGGCATCGAGATTGCTAGGTTTTCACAGAGAGTCAAACTTGGTCGCACCGATTTGCAATTTTCGGTCAGACCAAAAAATGCATGTGCAATGGCCTAAGCCAAATCGATGAGACCGATTTCTACAACTCGGTCGGTCCGAGATGAGTTCGGCGGAGACCTAACCCTAAATTTTCAAATAAAATCTAACCTAAGGGATGTTTTCTGTGGATAGATTATTTGCATACGTGGTAAAGATCATGGCAAAGCAATGTGCTATGAATCAGAGTTAAGGAATTAGCACATAGAGTCGAACCCATACCCTAGTTCAGCGGGAGTTCGCTACGGTGGCAACGGCTGAGCAGATTTCTATTGACGGCGATGGAAACCAGCGGCGGGAGGTCGCTGGCGGCGAGGAGACGATCCGGAGACCCGAGGAGGCAGAGCAGGACACACGCGCGGGCTGAGGAGTTTGAAGAACTTTCCAAAATCTCACCCATGGGTTTATATATCCCGGTCCTGTCGATGTGACCGAGTGGAACAACTCGGTGGCACCGAGATGCAGAATCGCAAGCGGTTACTGCAACTCGTTGTGACCGAAAAGTTCAAATCGGTTGCACCGAGATAGAAAACCTAGATCAACTTAGTGAACTCGGTGTGACCGAAGTGGATGACTCGGTCATACCGAAATGCACAAAGAGGTTTTGGAAGTTTAAGTCTATGACGAATCAGGGACTCCGAGTGCTCCTCACACAGAGTGGTTTGAATCTGACTTGATCAAACTTTGTGATGTAGCATGAATAGAGTTTGAGACGAGAAAAGCATAGATAGCTAGAGGGAGTTCTTAGGCATTCTTGTCCATCCATTTGGTAGAAGAGAAAAAGCCAAACAATCAAAACAACAAATGGATGTCCTCGAATGAGTAAAATATGCAATCAACATGCTCACACAATAAAATGGCAAAAGAGACATGTGACAAAGCATGCACAAACTCTCTAGCATCTATCAAGCAATTGGCGATGACTAGGTCATCTATATATGAGTATATTGACTTAGGAGTCAAATGAGAACATTTGATCATAGGTCATACTCATCGTTTAAGCACAAGTGGGGTTACCACTTTTACATAAAGCATTATTGTGTTCACATCATTAGAGTTGCTTTAGCTCAATTGATTAGAGTAAAGCTCCCCCTAGATGTGATATCCCCCCTAAGAGGGATGAACTAACCTTGGGTTTTGTCGATGATGACTTCACGTAGGTGTTGAAGATGTGGATGCTCGATGTTGATGTAGATCGTTTGGAGCAATCCATTGGAGTGAGTTGCACTTTCAATACCTACACGGGTTAGTCCCACAAGGAACAAACAAGGATATCCATAGACATAGAGTGATGTTCACATAAGATGATGTCCATGAAAGCATTTGGTTACCTTATCCCTTGTCTTACCAACAAGAGGGTTTGTGACTCCTTGAACTAGTGCAAGATGTGGAAGTTGTTTGCACATGTCCTTGCCAAAAGATATGAGTGAAGTACGTTGGCGGAGTCACCCTCAAGAACTCTCTAGTTCTTCTTCTTTGGGATCCACACCATCTTGATGGGAATCCATGGAGTTGTAGTCGTACTTGATGTAGTAGAACTTGATGTAGTCTTGGGAACCCACTTGACCAAGGCCTTGGGAGCTTCTTCAAATGCATCAATCTCCTCTTGAAGCTTGTCCTTGCCTTTTTGCTTGTGGTATTGTGGTGGAAGATCATCTTGAGCTTGTGTTCCTTGGAAAGAAGTAGGATCATACTTCTCTTGTTGAGGAACAAACTTTGTCTTGGGGTATTAATCTTCTTCCCACTCAACTCCATTGGCATTGAACTTTCGTTCAAAACCAACACCTTGATTCTTCCGGTGTCTTCCTTGCTTGCATACAATTTCCTCAAATTGCTTACTTCCTGCAAGGCTCTTGTAAACACCTTTCTCTATAATTCCCTTCAATAAGCTATTTTCTTGCTCAACTGTAACTTGGCTAAGAGAATCGTTAGTGGAATCAAGAGAACTACTAGAAGCAACAACATTGGATTTAGCATGATTATTGTTACTACAAGATGAAGAATCTTTCTTACTCTTGTTGCTAGATTTTACTTATGGCATGTAAGTAGACAAGAGTAAACGCTTGGCAATGTAAGAAGAACTTTTCTTGCAAAGATCATCATTGATTGCTTTTAAGAACTCATGGTCTTGCTCAAGGTTGAGCTTTTCAAAACGTAGCTTCTCATGAGTTTTTAAAAGTTCTCGATGATCTTCCAAGGTAGTTTCATGAGCTAACTTAAGAGTGTTTAGTTCTTTAGTTAGACGCTCAATCTCCTTCTTTTCATCGTCATTCATTTCATCTTGATTAGCATGATTAATAGCAAGTTCATCATAGTTTTCATGACTAGAGTTATCAACAAGTAAATCATCATCTCCTAGCAAATCATCTTCATCACTATTGAAATCAACATACTCGGGGTGTGATACCTTTGGGCCTTTTGCCATGAAGCATCTTCCAATTCCTTCATTTGGTGAGTCAAATATGTCGTAGGAGTTGGTTGACACAAGTGCTAGACTGGCAACACCTTCATCTTGAGTATATTTGGAGTCGGAATGATAACTTCTTTCGGAGTGATGGTCAGAGTCGGAGCCGGATACCCATTCACCAACATGATCTTGATGTCTTCGCTTTGTGTAACTCTTTGATGATTTGTCCTTCCTTTCCGAATCCTTGCTTCTTCGAGAGGTTCTACATTCATAACGATCATCTCTACTCCTTCTCTCTCTTGGTGGTGATTCTTCTCTTCTACTTCTTCTTTTAGGAGAATCTTCTCTTCTTTTGTAGGGAGTCGTACACTCATTTGAGTAGTGTCCGGGTCTTCCACAATTGATACGGACATGCAGCTGTCCAATATTACTGTCAGTCGTACTGTTCTTGTCGATGTGTTAGTCACGCAGAGAGAGGCAAGAGAGGGCAAGCTAGAGCATGAGATAGTGCAACGTGAAAATAGAAGAGAACGGGAAGATGTCCAGATCGCATGCAACATTATCTATTTGGCTGATTGGTTTCCATGAATTAAAAAGATCAACTTGTTTGTTAGTTGAGTACAAGGATCAAGTCAGGTACGTGCCAGCCCATAGCTCGGCTACGGCAAGGGAAGATCAATCTGATTATTTCTTTGCAAGGAATCGGCCACCTGAACGACCAACAGTTACATGCGCAAGGAAGTTTATCGGGTGGAAGATCATGAGTTTAAAGGAGTCTGGGTGGGGGCCACCACATTCGAAAAAACAGACCAAGGATCAAACTAAAGATGCGTACCAGAAAATAGTAGTCCAAGTTAGGAATATTTGTATCAGTTTTATACCGGTTGGTTGTTTGCTAAAATATAAAGCATGGAATCTAGGAGAGGGTTAGACGTGAGAAAGAGTCCATAAGTTTTAGGAAAGCTAGCTTGCGTGCGTGTGTTTTTTAGATGGTTGGCTAATATATACAGCCTGGCGCGTCATGGAAAAAGGTTAGGTTATGTTAAGATGAATTAGACACCGTTATGTGTTTCGGCCGTCGGCCATTATCGAGTTTAGAGAAATCTTGTCAAAATCTCTGTTGGCATGTGAGTTCCTGCGACACAACACGTAGGATATTACAAGCTGAGCCTATACGGTTCGTCCACGTTATTCCTTCAGATTGAGGGGTTGGCATGTTGTTTTTGCGGAGTTTGTGAATTTCTTCGTAAACCCGCAACGAGTTCTTGCTGTGATGGATTTTTGTGCCGTGAAAGATCGGGCCAACAATGGATCAACCCTCGTCTCGAGGTTCGCTCCACATCAACAATTGTAGCAATTTCGCTCACGACTTGAAGATCTTTTGTCATTGTAGGACCTTGACTTGGAACTTCTCTCCTTATCCTTAAGTGACATCTCATGAGCAACAATTCTTCCAATGACTTCTGTTGGCTTGAGATCTTTGTAATTGGGCATCATTTGGATCAATGTGCACACGGTATCATATTTTCCATCCAAGGCTCTTAGGATCTTCTTGATGATGAATCTATCGGTCATCTCTTCACTTCCTAAGCCGGCAATCTCATTTGTGATGAGAGCAAGTCTAGAGTACATTTCAGTGACACCTTCACCATCCTTCATTTTGAACTTGTCAAGTTGACTTTGTAGCACATCCAATTTGGATTCCTTGATGGAGTCGGTACCTTCGTGCATATCAATCAAAGTATCCCAAATTTCCTTTGCATTCTCAAGACGGCTGATTTTGTTGAATTCTTTGGGGCACAATCCATTGAAGAGAATATCACAAGCTTGAGCATTGTATTGTAGCATCTTCAACTCTTCCACGGTAGCTTCATGGTTCGGTTCTCTCCCATCAAAGAATTCACCTTGCAAGCCAATACACACAATAGCCCAAACGGCGGGGTTATGTCCAAGAATATGTATTTTCATCTTGTGCTTCCAACTAGCAAAATTAGTACCATCAAAGTAAGGACCTCTATGGTGGTAATTTCCCTTGCTAGACGCCATACTCTCCTAGGTTGTGAAACCAAGGCTATGATCACCAAAAGCTATGGAAATCAAGGCAAATGGAGACCGTAGCTCTGATACCACTTGTAGGATGGAAAGTATGTCTAGAGGAGGGGTGATTAGACTACTTGACCAATTAAAAATCTAGCCTTTTCCCAATTTTAAGTCTTGGCAGATTTTAGCAAAATTTGCACTAGTCAAGCAAACAACCTACACATGCAACTCTAAGAGTATAGCAGCGGAATGTAAAACATTGCACATGAAGGTAAAGGGAGGAATTTGGAGGGAGCAAACGCAATGTAGATACGGAGATTTTTGGCGTGGTTCCGATAGGTGGTGCTATCGTACATCCACGTTGATGGAGACTTCAACCCACGAAGGGTAACGGTTGTGTGAGTCCACGGAGGGCTCCACCCATGAAGGGTCCACGAAGAAGCAACCTTGTCTATCCCACCATGGCCATCGCCCATGAAGGACTTGCCTCACTAGGGTAGATCTTCACGAAGTAGGCGATCTCCTTGCCTGTACAAACTCCTTGGTTCAACTCCACAATCTTGACGGAGGCTCCCAAGTGACACCTAACCAATCTAGGAGACACCACTCTCCAAAAGGTAATAGATGGTGTGTTGATGATGAACTCCTTGCTCTTGTGCTTCAAATGATAGTCTCCCCAACACTCAACTCTCTCTCACAGATTTGGATTTGGTGGAAAGATGATTTGAGTGGAAAGCAACTTGGAGAAGGCTAGAGATCAAGATTCATATGGTTGGAATGGAATATCTTGACCTCAACACATGAGTAGGTGGTTCTCTCTCAGAAAATGTATGATGGAAGTGTAGGCATGTTCTGATGGCTCTCCCCACGAATGAAGAGTGGGTGGAGGGGTATTTATAGCTGAGGGAGTCCTGGATTAAGGGGTCCTCGGGCGTCCGGCCTGTTGGACATGGGCCGGACTGATGGGCCGTGATGATACAAGACAGAAGACTCTCTCCTGTGTCCGAATGGGACTCTCCTTGGCGTGGATGGCAAGCCTGGCGTTCGGATATGAAGATTCCTTTCTCTGTAACCGACTTTGTACAACCCTAGTCCCCTCCAGTGTCTATATAAACCGGAGGGTTTAGTCCGTAGAGGCAATCACAATCATACAGGTTAGACTTCTAGGGTTTAGCCATTACGATCTCGTGGTAGATCAACTCTTGTAATACTCATACTCATCAAGATCAATCAAGCAGGAAGTAGGGTATTACCTCCATAGGGAGGGCCCGAACCTGGGTAAACATCGTGTCCCCTGTCTCCTGTTATTAGACGCACAGTTCGGGACCCCCTACCCGAGATCCGCCGGTTTTGACACCGACATTGGTGCTTTCATTGAGAGTTCCGCTGCGTCGTCACCAGAAGGTTCCATGGCTCCATCAATCATCTACAACAATGCTGCCCTGGGGGAGGTTTTCCTCCCGGGCCAGATCTTTGTGTTCGGCGGCTTCGCATTGCGGGCCAACTCGCTTGGCCATCTAGAGCAGATCGACAGCTACGCCCCAGGTCACCAGATTAGTTTTGGAAATCTGGACTATGTCGCTGATATCCGAGGAGACTTGATCTTCCAAGGATTCGCGCCCCCAACCTCCGCTCTGGCCTTAGATCCGGAGCGTATCGCCAGGTCCAAAGACGGGCTCCCTGAGCTCGCTGGACTATCTACGGCCACTAAACCCGGTACGGGAGAGCCGGAGGAAATAGTGTCACGGGCATCCATCGCGAAGCCAGACTCTTCCCCGGATACTGGCTCCGAATCCTCAGAACCAACATCGTGTGAGTTCGGCCAGGGAGTCTCCATCCCGCCGTACTCCATGGACTCTCTTCTCTCTGGCCAAACCTCGCCTTTAAGCGAGGCTCCGGACATAATGCGATCCTTGTCATTACAGAGGAGCAGGGAATTTTACGTCCCACCCACCACCCACTTTATAGCCACTGTCGAGGACTTAACCGACATGCTTGATTATGGCTCCGAAGACATCGACGATATGGACGACGATGTAGGATAAGAGCAGGCCCAAAACCCACCGTTCACCGGACGCTGGACGGCCACCTCTTCGTATGACGTGTACATGGTGGCACCCAAAGAAAACAGCGGCGATGACAAGGAAGATCCAGTTGAGGATAAACCTCCTGAGATACAGCCAAAGCACCGATGTCAGCGGCGCCGCTCCAAATCACGCCGTGGAAAAGACAGCAATACCGGCACAGGAGAAAACAATACTCTAGACGATGCCGAAGACAATGAAGACCCCGTTGAGCCAACCTCCGAACAGGACGAACGGGAAGATGGGCGAGTCAGCCCTGATGAACAGGCCGTAAACAAAGACTCGAAGGACAGTAATTATCTTCCGCTCTCAGAGGATGAGGTGAGCCTCGGCAACGAGGATTTTATCGTGCCTGAGGAACCTCTCGAGCAGGAGCGCTTTAAGCGCCGGCTAATAGCCACTGCAAGGAGCCTGAAAAAGAAGCAGCAGTAGCTTCAAGCTGATCAAGATCTGCTCAATGATAGATGGACTAATGTCCTGGCAGCCGAGGAATACGGCCTCGAGCGCCCAACCAAAAGTTACCCGAAGCGCAAATTGCTACCTCAATTCGATGACGAGGCACTTGAGCCCGTACCATCAGCGCGTAACGCGGCTGATCAACCACCACGTGGCCGGGACAAAGTGGCAACTTAAGCCGAACACCAACCCGTACTACCTCACCGTAAAGGCAGAGATAAAATAGCTCAGGGATATACATATGGCCTGCGGCAGGACCTGGACAGTAGAGCGGGACAAACCAGATCGATCTACGGATCGCGGGGGCGTGCCCCGACACGCGACGACGGCTATCTAGCCAGACGTGACAAGCATAATCACGCCCGGGCCGAAAACCGCAAACGGACTCCATCCGAGCTACGTCGCGACGTGGCCCGATATAGAGGCGCAGCACAACCCCTTTGCTTCACTGATGAAGTAATGGAACACGAATTCCTAGAAGGGTTTAAACCCGTGAACATCGAACCATATGATGGGACAACAGACCCCGCGGTATGGATTGAGGATTTTCTTCTCCATATTCATATGGCCCGCGGTGATGATCTTCATGCCATTAACCTCCCGCTAAAACTCAAGGGACCAGCTCGGCACTGGTTGAACAGCCTGCCCGAAAACTCCATTGGCAGCTGGGAGGACCTGGAAGACGCCTTCCGCGATAACTTCCAAGGTACATATGTCCGACCTCTGGATGCCGATGACCTAAGTCACATAGTCCAACAGCCCGGAGAGTCAACCAGGAAATTCTGTACTAGGTTCTTAACTAAAAAGAACCAGATTGTCGACTGTCCGGATGCCGAAGCCCTAGCGGCCTTTAAACACAGCATCCGCGACGAATGGCTCGCCCGACACCTCGGCTAGGAAAGCCGAAGTCCATGGCAGCCCTCACGACACTCATGACCCGCTTTTGTGCGGGCGAAGATAGCTGGCTAGCCCGTAGCAATAACAATGTAAGCGAACCTGACACCTCTGAAGCCAGAAATAGCAACGGCAAGCCCCGATGCAACAGACACAAGTGTCGAAACAACGATAACAATACCGATGACACGGCGGTCAACGCCAGATTCAGTGGCTCCAAGTCCGGCCAGCGGAAGAACCCATTTAAAAGGAGCAATTCGGGCTCATCCAGCTTGCACCGCATACTCGATCGTCCGTGTCAGATACACGGCACCCCCGATAAACCAGCCAATCACACCAATAGAAGCTGTTGGGTTTTTAAATAGGCCGGCAAGTTAAATGCCGAGAACAAGGAGAAGGGGTCGCAAAGCAAGGACAACGACGAGGAGCCCCGTCCACCGAACACAGGGGGACAGAAGAAGTTTCCCCCTCAGGTCAAAACGGTGAACATGATATACGCTACCCATATCCCCAAGAGGGAGCGCAAGCGCGCGCTCAGGGACGTCTATGCGATAGAGCCAGTCGCCCCAAAATTCAACCCATGGTCGTCCTGCCCGATCACTTTCGATCGCAGGGACCATCCGACCAGTATCCGTCATGGCGGTTCAACCGCACTGGTCCTCGACCCAATAATTAATGGATTCCACCTCATGCGAGTCCTCATGGACGGTGGCAGCAGCCTCAACCTGCTCTATCAGGACACAGTGTGCAAAATGGGCATCGATCCATCAAGGATCAAGCCCACAAAAACTACCTTTAAAGGAGTTATACCAGGTGTAGAGGCCCGCTGCACGGGCTCAATCACATTGGAGGTCGTCTTCGGATCCCCGGAGAACTTCCGAAGTGAAGAGTTGATCTTCGACATCGTCCCCTTCCGCAGTGGCTATCACGCACTGCTCGGAAGGAATTGGGGGATAGATCATGAAAATCGATCCCGTAATAATACATGATGCCGCGAACGAATGGGTGGAGGGGAAACCCTAGCCCGCGGACAAAATGAGGGAGGAATACAACCCTCTCCTAGGGTTCCGGAGTAGGGACGATCTGTCCCGCCGTCGGGAGACGGTGGCTGATTTTCTTGGCCAGATACCCGGCCTCCCGAAGCTTTTTGATATCCTTCTCCCGGACGGTAGAGGCCATCCACTTGCCTCCTGCTCCCGATCCGGACATTTTCGGAAGACCTTTGTGGGTGGAGAAGACGAACGCTCGGGCGCTGGAGCTCGAGCGAAGGGGAATGGATGAGGAAGAAGAAAGCGTGGGTGCAAAAGGGAGTCCTTATCCCCTTATAAAGGCGGCAGGGATTCTGCGCCTCCCCACTTGCCTGGTAAACTCGCTTATTCCCCAAGCGTCGTGATTGATGGCGCGGTTGGGTTACCCACACCCGTATTGATGAGAATCCCGTGATAAGGGGACACGATCTCTGCTTCGACAAGACGTGCCAAGAAAACCGCCTCGCAATATGTGCAGTAGCTGGTTGAGAAAAATGGTTCGAATAATGACCGGGCCGTGGCGTGATGTCACGCTATGAAATTTGTCAACAGATTAGATTTGTGGGATATTGTACTCTCTACGGTGGTATGTGGAATTTGTTTTGCAGAGCCGGACATGATCCTTGTGTTCAAAATCTTCTATGGAGTATTCGAAGGAGGAACCCGCCTTGCAATGCCGAAGACAATCTGCACGCCGGACTCATCGTCATTGAAGCCTGGTTCAGGGGCTACTGAGGGAGTCCTGGATTAGGGGGTCCTCGGACAGCCGGACTATATACTTTGGCCGGACTGTTGGACTATGAAGATACAAGATTGAAGACTTCGTCCCGTGTCCGGGTAGGACTCTCCTTTGCGTGGAAGGCAAGCTTGGCAATTCGGATATGTAGATCTCCTCCCTTGTAACCGACTCTGTGTAACCCTAGCCCCCTCCGGTGTCTATAAAAACCGGAGGGTTTAGTCCGTAGGACAACAACAATCATAATCATAGGCTAGCTTCTAGGGTTTAGCCTCTACGATCTTGTGGTAGATCAACTCTTGTAATACTCATATCATCAAGATCAATCAAGCAGGAAGTAGGGTATTACCTCCATTGAGAGGGCCCGAACCTGGGTAAACATTGTGTCCCCCGCCTCATGTTACCATCCGCCTTAGACGCACAGTTCGGGACCCCCTACCCGAGATCCGCCGGTTTTGACACCGACAGTGATAAAGCCAAATAGTCTGATTGCCTGGTTCGTTGTGTTAAAAACCTCCTTCAAGGACCAAACCTTTGGATCAAGAGTGTTTAGATTCCATCCCGAACACCCCCGTACTACCTACGTGGGGGTTGAAGCCGACGACTGGCTAACTCTCAGATTTAACTAAACGGCTGCACAGGAGGTAAAATTTTAAAAAATAACAAGCATTATATTACATATCAGCTTTGTTTCACCATACAGGATAGGATAACATGAATGTATTCATTCAAAAATAATGTCCTTAGCACATTGCTCCGCTACAGTGCGGGATCCCTCCAGGACATCATCAAAATACCGCTCGAGCGTGCGGTGCTCCTTGCCAGCGGGCGGTCCCTCGGTCGCGAGCTTGACGACGTTCATCTTCGCCCACTGCACTTTGACACGGGCAAAGGCCATCCGCGCACCCTCGATGCAGACTGACCGCTTGATGACGTCAAGCCGGGGGCAGGCATTGACCAGCCGCTTCACGAGCCCGAAGTAGCTGCTGGGTATGGCTTCGGCAGGCCATAGCCGGATTATCAAATCCTTCATGGCTAGTTCAGCCACCCTATGCAGTTTGACCAGCTGTTTAGCTGATCGCTAAAGGGCACTCGATGTTCTGGCGCAAGGTATTGCGACCAGAACAGCTTCTCCGTCGAGCTCCCCTCTTCGGCTCGGAAGAACTCCGCAGCATCGGCAACACTGCGTGGTAAATCCGCAAACGCTCCTGGAGAACTCCAAATCCGGGTTAGAGATACCTCTTCTTCACATATTTGCTCTGCATAATGAAGGCCTTACCCGCCGCGATTTTTCTGGCCTCTTGGATTTCCTGTAGGGCGCCCTGGGCTTCAACCCGGGCATCTTGTGCGCTTTGGCGAGCCTTGGCGAGTTCGATCTCTTAATCTGCAATATCGCCCTCCAAGGACTCGCATTTCTTCACGGCGTCCTGGAGTTCCTGCTGGACCTCATCGACCCTGGCCTCGTGCTTTTCGCGGGCGGCTTGTTCCTCTGCCACTTTCTTCTGGGCTTCGGCCAGCGCTTCCTTGAGGGTTTCCACCTCGGACACCGCTCCTACAAATTATCCTATGATCAGCATAGACAATTCATATCTCTCTATATCTGAATAGGTCATTACATACCTTGCTTGTCCTCCAGCTGCTTCTTCACTCGGCCGAGCTCTTCCTCGGCCCGCTCTAGACTCTGCTTCAGTCGGAGACTTCGGCAGCATGAGAGGTCGCAACTAGCAACGACGCCTGCTTGTTCACATAAGACATATTTGGTTAGTCTCCTGTGAAAATTACTTGACCCTCTGTCCGGCTTTTCTTTCCGAACACCAGACGGAGTCTCAGGGGCTACTTTCTATACTATGGCATTCTTTTTACATAAATTGCGTCGCATACCTCAAAGCCTGTCAGAAGGCTGGTGCAGGCTTCGGTTAGCCCGCTTTTAACGGACTGAACCCTCTCAACCACCGTACCCATAAGGATACGGTGTTCCTCAACAATGCAAGCGCCTTGCAGCACTTTCACCAGATTATCTGGTGCCTCTGGATGGACAGAGGACACCGGCGGAATAGGTGCACCTCCTTCTTTCAAAGGAACATGCTTGCCTGATTCCGGAGCCGTATAAGTCTCCGGAATTGTATTCGGCCGGGGGCCGAATTGGATATGGCCCCCATCGCCAGTTTCCATGAGGATTTGCTCCCCCATGTGTCCGACGTCCGAAGTTTCACCCTCTGGCGCTGCCCTGACGGCCTCCTGCGCCTCTCCCTAGCCTGGGGTCCTTCAGGACAACACCTCGGTGTCATCCATGGCCTTGGGAGAAGAGGTCGCCGGAAGGGACCCACTGTCCATCACCTTCGGGTCCAGCGAATTCCTCGAAGAGGAGGATCGCCGGAGGTCGGAACGAGCCGGACTGCAGCGCATGATTCAACATGTTAAAACCATGAAGTAAAGGAGCTGGATATGTGTGCGTCTTTGAGTACTTATGATTCGTCCAGGGGCTTATCTCTGGGGCGCCACTTGGAGCTGCTGTCAATGTCCCACGCGGAGTTGTCCGTGAGGGAAACCTTCCCCTTCTTGGACGCCTCTGCCTCTAGATGCGTGGAGGCCACCCTTTTCTTCCTTCCCCTCTCAGGGGGAGAGTTGCTTTCTTCCTCCTCCTCGTCGTCCTCGGTGGCAGAGGAGTGGGTCTCGGCGTCTTCGGACGTCATGTCCGAAGTGCCCTTACGGCGGAGGCCACCTCTGGTCTCCTTGGCCTTCTTCTTGGCCTTCTTCTCTGGCGCCTGGTAGGGCGCTGGAACGAGCATCTTTGTCAGACGCGGGATAGCTGGTTCCTCGGTCAGCGGAGCCGGACACTGAATCCGCTCCGCCTTCTTTGTCCAGCCCTGAAATAACAAATAGGGAAGGTTAGACGTCTTCCTTGAGTATGCAAGTGAAAGATATACCTTGAAATACGAAAGACTTACCGGACTGGCGGGATGGGCCAGGTCGTGCCCTCGGTCCTCGGTCATCTTCGGCCACGTCTCGTTGGCCTTAAAGAGTACCTTCCAGATGTCTTCGTGCGTAGTTCCGAAGAACTGTTGCAAAGTCTGGTGCTCGGCCGGATCGGACTCCCACAAATGGCAAGTCCGGCTTTGGCATGGAAGGATCCGGCGAAACAGCATCACCTGGATCACATTGACGAGCTTGATGTTCTTGTCGACCATGCTCCTAATGCGCGCCTGAAGCGTTGTCAGCTCGTCCGATGAAGACCAGTCCAGGCCCTTCTCTAGCCAGGAGGTGAACCGCATCGGGGCTCCAGACTGGAATTCGGGGGCCGTGGCCCAGGTGGCGTCGCGAGGCTCTGTGACATAGAACCACTGCTGTTTCCACCCTTTGATGGTCTCCACGAAGGTATCTTTGGGCCATGTGACATTGGGCATCTTGCTCACCATGGCGCCTCCGCACTCTGCGTGTTGGCCACCCACCACCTTCGGCTTCACATTGAAGATCTTTAGCCACAATCCGAAGTGGGGTGGGATGCGGAGGAAGGCCTCGCACACGACAATGAATGCCCAAATGTTGAGGAAGGAGTTGGGGGCCAGATCGTGGAAATCCACCCCGTAGTAGAACATAAGTCCGTGGACGAATGGGTGGAGAGGGAATCCCAATCCGTGGACGAAGTGGGGGGATGAATACCACCCTCTCTTCGGGCTCCGGGGTGGGGATGATCTGCCCTTTTGCCGGAAGCCGGTGGGCGATTTCCTGGGCTAAGTACCCAGCCTCCCAGAGCTTGGTGATGTCCTTCTCCTTGACGGAGGAAACCATCCACTTGCCCTGCGCTCCGGATCCGGACATGGCTGGAGTGCTTTTTTGAGGTGGAGAGGATGGAATCTTGGGTGCTGGAGCTCGAGAATGGATGGGCAGAGAGAGAAGGCGTGGGTGAAAGGGGTGAATCCTTATCCCCTTATAAGGCAGCGAATACCAAGCGCCTCCTCACTCGCCTTAAAACTCGCCTATTCCCCAAGGGCCGTGCAGACGGCACGGTTGGGTTACCCACGCCCGTATTGATGAGAACCCCGCGATAAGGGGACACGATCTCTGCGTCGACAAGACGTGCCAATAAAACCGCATCTTGAAACATGGAAGCGGGAGGCTAAAAACGGTTCGAAATAATGACCGGGCGGGGACGTGATGTCACTTGTCAGCAGATTGGACTCGTGAAATATTATACTCTCTGCGGTTGTGTGTGGTACTTGTTTTGCAGAGCCGGACACATTTTCTGTGCTCAAAGGATGCTTTGAAGTATTCGGAGAAGGAACCTGCCTTGCAATGCCGAAGACAATCTGCGTGCCGGACACCTCGTCATTGAAGCCTGGTTCAGGGGCTACTGAGGGAGTCCTGGATTAAGGGGTCCTCAGGCGTCCGGCCTGTTGGACATGGGCCGGACTGATGGGCCGTGAAGATACAAGATAGAAGACTCTCTCCCGTGTCCAGATGGGACTCTCCTTGGCATGGATGGCAAGCCTGGCGTTCGGATATGAAGATTCCTTTCTCTGTAACCGACTTTGTACAACCCTAGTCCCCTCCGATGTCTATATAAACCGGAGGGTTTAGTCTGTAGAGGCAATCACAATCATACAAGTTAGACTTCTAGGGTTTAGCCATTACGATCTCGTCGTAGATCAACTCTTGTAATACTCATATTCATCAAGATCAATCAAGCAGGAAGTAGGGTATTACCTCCATAGAGAGGGCCCGAACCTGGGTAAACATCGTGTCCCCTGTCTCCTGTTACCATCGACCTTAGACGCACAGTTCGGGACCCCCTACCCAAGATCCGCCGGTTTTGACACCGACAATAGCCTCCACACAAAATCTAACCGTTACACACAAATCACCAAACTCGGTGGGACCGAATAATGAAACTCAGTCAGACCAATTTAGTTCAAAATGTGAATGTTAGGCTTTTCGGTGGGACCGACATGTCAACTCGGTGGGACCAATTTCATTAGGGTTAGGGCATAATGTAATCTCGGTGAGACCGATTACACAAACTCGGTGGGACCGATTTTGGTAATAAGCTAACCAGAGAGTTGGTCAGGCAAACTCGGTGGGACCGATTCGCTCATCTCGGTGAGACCGAAACATTACGAAAGGGAAACAGAGAGTTTGCATGGCAAACTCGGTGGGACCGATCGCTCATCTCGGTTGGACCGAAACATTACGAAGGGAAACAGAGAGTTTGCAATCCCATCTCGGTGAGACCGAGATCCCTATCGGTAAGACCAAAATGACTAGGGTTTTGTGGCAGTGGCTATGTCAACTGAACTCGGTGGCGCCGGATAGAAAGTTTCGGTGAGGCCGAGTTTGACTTTGGGTTTGGGACATATGTGGATATGAGAAAGTGCTTGAGGGTTTTGGAGCATATCACTAAGCACTTTGAGCAAATAAGCCATTAAGCAACACCTCATCCCCTTTTAATAGTATTGGCTTTTCCTATGGACTCAATTTGATCTTGGATGACTAAAAGTAAAATGTAGTCTTGAGCTTTAGAGCTTGAGTCAATATTTTGTCCTTAGCATTTTGAGGGGTCCGCATTTCTAATCCATGCCATGCCAATCATTGAGCTTTCCTGAAATATTTATCTTGAAATAGCATTAGCTCAATGAGCTATATGTTGTTCATAATTACCAAAACCACCCAGGGATAGTTGCACTTTCACCTACACGAAATATTTTTGTTTTGTAATTAGGAGGATTTTCAGTTTCATGATCCAAAGAACAAGATTCGAGTTTTTCCTCAAGATTTTCAATGATAACCTCCCCAGTTTTAGACATGGTGGCAGCATACAAATCTAGCAAACAAGCAACCAAAAGGCAAACGAAGAAGACGAGCAGAAGAGGCACGAAGAAGAGGCAAATCTTTTCAAAATCCGTTTTAGAAGTGGGGGAGAGGAAAATGAGAGGCGAATGGCAAATAATGTAATGCGAGAGATGAGAGTTTATGATGGGTACTTGGTATGTCTTGGCTTAGCGTAGATCTCCCCAGCAACAGCGCCAGGAATTCTTCCTGCTACTTCTTAAGCTTGCGTTGGTTTTTCCCTTGAAGAGGAAAGGGTGATGAAGCACAATAGAGTAAGTATTTCCCTCAGTTTTGAGAACCAAGGTATCAATCCAGTAGGAGACAACGGACAAGTCACCGAATACCTGCACAAACAAACACCAACTTGCACCCAACGCGATAAGGGGTTGTCAATCCCTTCACTGTTATTTGCAAAGTGAGATCTGATAGAGATGGATAAACGGTAAAGTAATATTTTTGGTATTTTTGCTTTATGGAACGAAAAGTAAAAGATTTCAAAATAAGTAAATCGGAAACTAAAATTGTAGATCGGAAACTTATATGATGGAAAAATAGACCCGGTGGCCATAGGTTTCACTAGAGACTTCTCTCAAGATAGAAAATATTACGGTGGGTGAACAAATTACTGCCGAGCAATTGATAGAAAAGCGCATAATTATGACGATATCTAAGGCAATGATCATGAATATAGGCATCACGTCCGTATCAAGTAGACCGACTCCTGCCTGCATCTACTACTATTACTCCACACATCGACCGACTCCTGCCTGCATCTAGAGTATTAAGTTCATAGAACAGAGTAACGCATTAAGTAAGATGACATGATGTAGCGGGATAAACTCAAGCAATATGATGAAAACTCCATCTTGTTATCTTCGATGTCAACAATACAATGTGTGTCGGTTCCCCTTCTATCACTGGGATCGAGCACCGCAAGATTGAACCCAAAGCTAAGCACTTCTCCCATTGCAAGAAAAACCAATCTAGTTGGCCAAACCAAGTCGATAGTTCGAAGAGACTTGCAAAGATATCAAATAATGCATATAAGAATTCAGAGAAGATTCAAATAATATTCATAGATAAGCTGATCATAAATCCACAATTCATTGGATCTCGACAAACACACCACAAAAGAGTATTACATCCGATAGATCTCCAAGAACATCGAGGAGAACATGGTATTGAGAATCAAAGAGAGAGAAGAAGCCATCTAGCTACTAGCCATGGACCCGTAGGTCTGAGGTAAACTACTCACGCTTCAATGGAGAGGCAATGGTGTTGATGTAAAAGCCCTCCGTGATCGAATCCCCCTCCGGCAGGACGCCGGAAAAGGCTCCTATATGAGATCTCACGGGCACAGAAGGTTTGCGGCGGTGGCAAAGTGTTTTCGTGGCTCTCCTGGTAGGTTTTGGAATATTTGAGAATATATAGGCGGAATAAATAGGTCGGTGGAGTCACGAGGGGCCCACAAGGATGGGGGTGCGCCCTACCCCCCTGGGCGCGCCCTCCGTCCTTGTGGGTGCCTCGTGGCTTCCCTAACATGTACTCCAAGTCCTCTGGAATTCTTCTGGTCCAAGAAAAATCATCGCGGAAGTTTCATGCCGTTTGGACTCCCTTTGGTATTCCTTTTCCGCGAAACTCTAAAACAAGGAAAAAGACAGAAACTGGCACTGGGCTCTAGGTTAATAGGTTAGTCCCAAAAATAATATAAAATAGCATATTAATGCATATAAAACATCCAAAACAGATAATATAATAGCACGGAACAATAAAAAATTATAGATACATTGGAGACGTATCACCAAGCATCTTTTAAACTTTCTTCACCTTTTGTTTAAAATTTAGCACTTCTAGCTTGAGTGTGGTGACAAAAAGTGGAGAACTAGCCATGATAGCAAGGTAAATAGGAAGTGCGGTGTTATTTTTAAATTCCTTTTGGTATTTTTTTGGTAATAAAACAAAAGTAACTAGGCAAGAAAGATAACAAGGAAGTGATGCGGTAGTGTATAACACCAGTTTATTTGAGAAGAAACTCCCCGGCAACGGTGCCAGAAATCTTGTTTGCTCTCTCATAAGAGTGGTTGGGTATACTCCAAGTGTAAGGGTGAAGTAACCTTGCAATAAGTATTTTCCTCAATAAAGAATCAAGGTTTATCGAAACGGAAGGAGTTCTTACAACAAACAATTTCACTTGTACATGCACACAAAACACAAAAACAATCTTGTCCCTGGCACTCAAGAAGGCGACACCGCATCCTCCAGATGAAGAAAGAAGCCACCTTCACGGAGATAAATGAGGTAGCGGCGGAGTTTTACGACGACACGGACAACGTTTCCAGCTCCGCGTCAGCCACGTCTCGATGCCACAACGGTGAAGCCAGCACGCCCCCGAACATCCCCAACAATGAGGAATAGTAGAGCATGAGAGGGCACGGGTGCTTGGGCCCCACGAAGGCGCCACCACTCCTTCCCTCCTCGTTGAAGCTAAGCTTGACACGCTCATCATCGTCGATCGATTAGTCGCTTGGGCGCTTCGTGGAGGCGGAGTATCAGTTTTGGGGCTCATGGCCGGCCAACGATCAATTAGACTAGGTTAGACTAGGGGCCAAGTCAAGTATGTCAAAAATCATCTAGTTTTATGTAAAATTTATCCAAGTTTGAAAGAAATTCATCCAATTTGTTTAAATTTGCATAGATTTGTTTTTTAAATCGTTCGAAATGTAACGGAATGGCCAGCTCTCGCATCATTGTCACAGACTGGTCCCTACTCATCCACCGACGGATGCGGTGTGTGATTTAAGAGTCAACCTTGAAGATGTCCTTATGATTGGAGATGTCCTTATGCTTGGTGAGTAAAAAAACAACCGAACACACACTTTGTTGGGCCCAAGCCCCCAACCAAACCCAAGGCCTCGTGCTACGAAACCGGTTATGCACGTCGCCGTCTTCTCTCAATCAAAAAGAAAAAAGAGGTACCTGGAATCTTGCGAAACAGGTGGTATGGAGGAGGATCGAAGCAAATCTGTTCACAGCGCAGTTTGGATGTTTAGGAGATTGGAAGAAGACTATGATCGATGGACCATGGCTATTCAGGGAGCAGGCTGTAATCATGGAGGAGTATGATGGCTTCAGAAACCCTGATACTTTCAAGTTGGACAAGCTAGCGGTTTGGGCCCAGATCCACCGTCTCCCGGACAAGTTCTTGATTGAACCAGCAGTAAGAGGCCTAGCATCGTGCATCGGGGAGGTAGAAGAAGTCCAGCTCAAGCTCCCAGCAGGCTTTTTTGGTGAGTTTGTGAGGGTAAAGGTGAAGATCGACATCAATGCTAAGATCAAGCGTTTTGTCACTGGTAGAAAGGGGGAGGAGAGGATCAAATATCAGGTGAAATATGAAAAGTTGCCTACCTTCTGTTACAATTGTGGGAATTTGTCCATTGGCATGAGGAGTGTGGAGAAGGGAGCATGATGAGTCCAGTTTTGAATGGGGGGGGTTTATCTTAGCTGACAATGTACGCTTCAGGCAACCCAACCGTGGTAACTTTGCACCACAGCGAGGTAGAGGAGGAAATTGGACAGGAGGACGTGGGAGGGGCCGTGAACCTTTTGACCCAAGCCAGAGTTGGCGTTTAAATGCCCAATAGAATAGGGCGGCCCCGAAGGATGGATCGAAGGAAGATTTAGCAGCAGATACGACCGCTGTGGGACTGGATACGACGAAGGTTCTTCCGTCAAACAAACGCACTTCTGTTGAAAATATGGTGGTTTCATCGGAGACTAGTCTGTCCAAAGGAGGGTCAGAGACCTCGCAATCACTGGTGGTCAGAGAAAACCAGACTCTAGTTCCACCGCTCCCGCCTGTCTATGTGTCACCAAGAAAGGAGTACAAGAGGCCTAAGAAGGGGAACAACGAAGCTGAAGCAGGAAGGACGCTGGAGTTGGTTGGGGATAGGGAAGAGAATGCCACAGAAAATCATATGAATGCCTCATCAGCGGGCTCCTTCGAGGAGCGCCGCCGGCGCAATGAGTATCTTGAGCTGGAACTGTCGCGGTGCGGGCAAAGCCGTGACAGTTCGAGAGCTTCACGATCTCGCGAGGAATTTTGCCCCTACCCTGCTTTGCGTCGTTGAAATACAAATAGAAGGGACTATGGTAGAAAATTTAGCAGGAACAAATAGTTATGATAATAGCTATGCTGTAAGTAGTCAAGGCAGAAGTGGTGGGTTAGGATTTTTTTGGAATAATCCAATAAAGATTGATATTCTCGGTTTTTCTGTGTATCATATTGATTGCTCAGTGGAGGAACCGGGTGATGACCCATGGAGAATGACACTATTTTATGGAGAGGCACAAACACACTTACGCTACCAAGCGTGGGATGTGTTGAAGGGAATAAGCACTTTGAGCGAGCTTCCATGGGTATGTGTTGGCGATTTCAATGAAGTCCTACGTCCGGATGAACAAGTAGGAGTAGGAGAACGTAGTAATGCTCATATTCAAGGTTTCTGAGATGTTGTCGATGTTTGCATGTTGATGGATATTGGCTGTCAAGGACCGTTCCGGACATACGAGAAAAAGGTGACGGGTGGGAGCTACACCCGTGTGCGCCTAGACCGGGCTTTAGCCACTGCTGAACTGAATGAAAGATACCCAGATGCATATGTGAAACACCTGACAGCAGCCACGTCAGATCACAGTCCTATCTTGTTAACTTTACAAGGGACCGCGCCGCAAAATCATAAGAGAGATTTCAAATACGAGGTGATGTGGGAGACCCACGAAACATGGCAGGATACAATTATGGCGAGCTGGACAACAATGGACCCAGCTGTATGTATGGAGGAGCTAAGGAACAAACTGCAGAACATCTCGACGGAGCTGATCACATGGAATAGAAACACTTTTGGGTCTGTCTGTAAGGAAATCAAACAGTTGAAGTTGGAGCTGGAGCGCCTGCGAGCAGATCCTAGTCGGACAGCACCGACTCATATAGAGCTGAAAATCAACGAAAAACTAGTTGAGTTGTACCACAGAGAAGAACTCATGTGGAGGCAACGTGCTAGATTGGAATGGCTCTCGGCGGGGGACAGAAACACACGCTTTTTCCATTTGCGAGCAAGCCAACGACGGAAGAAGAACATGATAAAAGCACTAGCGAACGCTATGGGCACACATATAGAAGATCAAGAGGAGCTGAAGAGGATGGTAACTGATTTCTATAAGAATCTGTACACTTCAGTAGGCGTTGCTGATATGGATCGGGTACTTTCGACGGTCCCACTCAAGTTTACTCCACAAATGAACGCTATGCTCCTAGCGCCATACACAAATGAGGAAGTAAAAACTGCTCTTTTCCAAATGTTCCCAACGAAGGCCCCTGGACCGGACGGTTTCCCAGCTCATTTCTATCAAAGGCATTGGGATATTTGTGGTGAGGAAGTGACCAAAGCAGTTTTGAGGATCGTCAGAGGAGAGGAAGGAGTTGATTGTGTGAACGACACTGTCCTGGTTCTTATACCTAAAGTTCTGAATCCGACCCAACTCTCTCAGTTCCGTCCCATCAGTTTGTGTAATGTCATTTATAAAATTGCGTCGAAGGTGGTGGCCAACAGGCTCAAAGTAATTCTTCCAGATATCATCTCTGAGGAACAATTGGCCTTCGTACCAGGTCGGTTGATTACTGATAATATTATTTGCCCATATGAGTGTTTGCACTTTATGAAGAGAAATAGAGCTAAGTCCAACAATTATTGTGCGTTGAAACTGGACATGATGAAAGCCTATGACAAATTGGAGTGGTCATATCTCCGAGCCATGATGGAGAAGTTGGGTTTTGCACATGCTTGGGCCGAAACAGTGATGTCTATGGTGCAATCTGTGTCCTTCTCGGTGTTGTTCAATGGTGAGAAATTAGAGAATTTTACACCTACATGTGGAATCCGGCAGGGAGATCCTATTTCCCCTTATCTTTTCTTGATTGCAGCAGAGGGCCTTTCGTGCCTCTTGAAATCTAGTTCTCAGTCGTCTGGTTTTGAAGGGATCAAGGTGGCACCGACAGCTCCGTCTGTTAACCATCTCCTCTTTGCAGATGATAGCCTGTTGCTTTTTAAGTCAAGTGTTGAAGGGCCCACAAAGGTATCAAACCTACTGGATGTATATTGCAGGGCTTCGAGGCAGAGGATTAATCATGGAGAAATCATCCATATTCTTTAGCAAGGGTTGCAGCCAGAGTTTGAGAGATAATATCAAGCAAGTTCTAAATGTTCAAAATGAATCTCTAAGTGACAGGTATTTGGGAATGCCAACAGACATCGGACAGTCAAAGATGGGTACCTTCAAATATCTGAGAGATAGAGTTTGGGAGAAGGTACGGGGATGGATGGAGAAACTATTGTCAGCTGCAGGGAAAGAAGTCTTGATTAAGTCGGTTGCCCAGGCCATACCGGTTTATTCCATGGCGTGCTTTCGATTACCCAGAGGCTTGTGTGACAACATCACATCTATCATCAGACAGTTTTGATGGGGAAGTAAGCAGGGGAAGAGGAAGCCATGTTGGGTCTCGTGGGATGTTATGACAAAACCAAAATATCTCGGTGGCATGGGTTTCAGGGATATAGAGATCTTCAACTTATCATTGCTCGCACGGCAGGCGTGGAGAATGCTTGAGGAACCCAATTCTCTTAGCGCCAGAATTCTAAAAGCTGTCTATTTCCCACTCCATTCCTTCCTAGAAGCAGAACTTGGCGGCAAACCATCTCAGATATGGCGCGCCATAATCGATGGCAGGGATATATTGAAGCAGGGTATTATTAGATGCATTGGGAATGGAGCCACAACAAGCATATGGGAGACCAATTGGTTGCCTCGGGTTGGACCAATGCGGCCGATCACCTCACTAGTTACAAATCCTCCTATGATGGTTTCTGAGCTGATCGATAACACAACAGCATCCTGGAAGGAAGATTTGATACGGGCCACATTCTTACCTTTCGACGCAGACACCATCCTGATACCCTTGTGTACGAGGGCGGTAGATGATTTTTGGGCATGGTCCAGCGAGAGAAATGGCCGTTTCTCAGTGAAGTCGGCTTATCATATGATCATGAACACAAAGGAGAGTAGAGAGAACTGGATGGATGTTAATGCAGGAAATTCAGCATCGAGCGCGACGCGAAAGGCATGGACAGATCTTTGGCACATAAGGATCCCATCCAAGCTAAAGGTTTTCTTGTGGCGCCTGACGCGACACTCGATGCCAACAGCGGACATTTTACATCATCGCCACATGTCGGATACACACTTGTGTAATTTGTGCGAATGCGAGGATTCATGGAGACATGCCCTGCTGGAATGTACTATGTCGAGATGCATTTGGGCCCTTGCTGATGAGGCTTTGACAGATAAGGTAAGCCAAAACCAGGAGATCGACGAAAAAACTGGTTATTCTCGATGCACGACGAGCTACCAGAGAAGGATTTTGTCTTGCTGGTTGTCACGCTCTGGGCTGTTTGGCGAGCAAGAAGGAAGGCGATTTATGAGGACATCTTCCAGAGTCCTATGGCAACAAATTGTTTCATCCAGTCTTATTTATCAGATATTTATGCCCTGGAAAAGCCATGCAACAACACAGCGGGTCAACCTAGGGTCCGCCTACGTATTGGATTTCGCCTCCTGATGGTTTCTTAAAGATCAATGTTGATGCTGCGATAGCACGGGGCCGAGGAGTTGCAGCAGCTATTTGCCGCAGCAAAGAGGGAGTTTTTTAGGGGGCATCCGCCATTGTCCTCAGGAATATATCTGATCCTCCTACGGTTGAAGCGTTAGCTATTCGGGAGGCACTAGCACTTGCTGAGGATCTCAATGTCCAGAGCATACATATTGCATCGGATTGCAAAGTGGTGGTGGACGACATCAAGTAGAAGCATTTGGCAAGCTATAGAGCAATTTTACATGAAATAATTGATCATAGTCATTCTTTCCAGAGTTGTAATTTTGTTCACGAGTTTAGGAGCTTGAATTTCGAGGCTCACAATTTAGCGAAGCATGTTCTACGGTTGGGGGCGGGCCGCCATGTTTGGTTAGGACACCCCGGAGACTTTCTTTCGTATATGTAAACTTGAGCTCGGGTTAAATAAAGCTTCGCGAGATTGTCTAAAAAAAAAGAAAAAAGAGGTACCATAAAAAGAAGAAAAAAAAGTTATGCACGGCGCCGGAGCGTGCGATTGCGCCCCACTGGCAAGCGGGTCCCGAAGTCAGCGATGTGCGGCATAGCCCTCGTCCTATCCGGCGACTGCCTAGTCGTCTCCCCCTCCACCGCCGCCGCCGCCGCCGAAGCCGCTGCATCCGGAACACCGTTCTCCGACGAGGTACTGTCACTAGCATCCGTACAACCAACCAAAGCAGAGTTAAACCCCTCCCCATTGTTGTTTCCCAGACCCTAAACCCTAATCGAGCCAAGCTGTACATGTAGGGGAAGGGCGTGTCCGTGGGTGAGCTCAAGGAGGCCCTGCGGCGGCGAGGCCCGGACAGCCTTGGATGCCATAGGCTCCACCTTTGCGCGGCGGACAGCAGCATCGTAGGTGCTACAGGTGGCGGTTCCCTCACTAATGCTTTGTAATGCTTTGGAGTTTTGGTCGCTTTGGCCATCCCTTATGACGACTGTTGTGTGTTGCAGATGGCGTAGATTGTGACGGTGGAGACGGGGTTGGTGGTGGTGTTGGTGCCACGGAGTTGTGCTTCATTGGCGCGACACTGCAGCTCAGGGGAGCTGAGCCGGTTTCGCAGCCACTGGTGGCGCAATCAGGAAGTGTTCTAGTGTATAATGGTAATGCTGTTAAACTAAAAAGACGGTATTGTTTTTCTTTTTTCTTTTCTTTACAAATCGATGTCTTCTGATATGTTTCATATATGCTGTTATATACTGGGACATCCACATTTTTGGTAGTGCTTAGTTGATTATTTTTCTTAAATGATTTGTTGATCAGACTTACATTCAACAGCAACTGTAATCCCTTTTGCATGGTGCACATATACCTGATTTCAGTACACAGGAAATGCTTCTGATTTTTAGTTTAAACCACACATCGATGTATCGATGGCATATTATTGTTGCTTTCCTTTAATCCAAGTATCTAAGGACTGGAGTGATTATGTTACATGAAATTCACACTGCTCTTGTTATTTTCATTATAAGGTGAGATATATGGAGGAATTAACATTGCCAATGATCAGAATGACACACAATCACTCTTGTCTTCACTGGAATCTTTCTGTTGCTGTGACCTCCATGTTGCTGATAGAGATGAAGCATACCCTTGCCGTGAGAGCGTAGGGAAATCAGTTCCACAGATCCTCTCCACTATTAAAGGACCATGGGCTTTGATATACTGGCAGGCAGGTAATTGTGATGTTTGGCTTGTTTTCATTTCATTGTAGACTCTGTTTCCTAACATAGATGTCACATTGAACTTCCAGACAGACTCAAAAACATTGTGGTTTGGCCGGGATGCATTTGGGAGAAGAAGCCTGTTGGTACATTGGCCCACTCCTGATGATTCACGCTTTATATTATCATCAGTATCACCCCCTTCGTTTTCAAGGAATAACTCTGGTAAGATAAGCGTGAATTCATGTATCTATCTTAGTATCTTATCAATGGTTTGTTCATCATCTTTTTCAAAAGGTGAAAACATTCCTGAACTGAAAATAAACTGTGATGTTTCTGAATTTGTACATGCTTTCAATGTTGTAACTCGTATCTAATTGTGCATGTCCATTCTCATATATACTCCTCTTCACTCCTGCAGCAACAGAAGTAAATGGTTTGGAGGCAGGAGCAGACCCTGATTTTTCTGACCATACCAAAGTTAGCTACTGGGAAGAGCTTCCTTGTGGGATATACAGCATTCACCTGAAAGACCTTGATAATAATGCCGCATGTACGAGGGAAGGATGTGTCGTCGAAGTTAGAAAACATGATTGGACGGATTCTTCGTTGCATACGTTAATACGATGGGAGAGAAAATCAACAGTTCCTACTGTGGATGGCTTGGTTTCGGCCATGGGTTCTGTTGACAAAGGGAACCATCACTTGTCTTCGTGTTTCAGAGAAGCTGAAGACAGTACAAGTAATGGGTTTGAGAAAAGAGATCTCCCATCAGATATTTGCCTATCTCCAGGTATACAGTCAGGTGCATCAGATGTTTGCTAAAAATTACCCGAGATAATTTAACTTTAGGAAGTTACTAATGCTGATACTTTTCTATCATGTTTCAGCACATAGAGTATTAATTGCACTAAGGGAATCTGTAATGCTGCGAACCAATGTGAACATACTGTATCAGGTGAGTAACCAACATATTTGTAATATTGCCTTCTTTTTTTACAACTCCACCAGTGTAATAATGATTTGAGACCTTCATTGAAATGGTTCTATCTTCTTTCTTGGAAGGAAAATGCTTCTACCTTTTTCATGTTGCATTTTCTGTTACTAGTCTATCAGGCCAACTTTACAGAGTCCTTGCTGTGGACAGGGTGATCTGAATAAACTCAAGGAAGCGGAGTTGGCCCCGATAGCAATCCTTTTCTCTGGTGGCTTGGACTCCATGATACTTGCAGCATTACTAGACCAGTGCCTTGATTCCAAATGTATGTTCAAGTGTGTTGCTACTACATTTTATTCATCACTATCATCTTTTTAACATAATAGCAAGGAAGTTAGTTGCTTCATAGTACACCACAAACTTTAGTTTTTGAGGACAAACTAACTAAGATTTTGCGCAGGGACAATTGATTTGCTGAATGTCAGTTTTGATGGGCAGCTAGCTCCAGATAGAGTTTCTTCACTGGCAGGACTGAAGGAGCTTCAGAGAATCTCCCCTCTGCGGAGGTGATTTGACCTGAACTTTCGATATTCTTTGCCTTGATGGCTTGTATCTGGTGCTGAACATAGATGATTTTGTATTGATGCTGGTTTGCACATATCAAAAGACAGACAGTACTTCCATCATGTTTCTGTGCAAAATGAATTCTAGACTCAAATTCTGGCACTTGTGTTATAGCCTAATGAATTCCTCATACATGATGAACCTTATGATGTTTACTTTGCAAGCCTTCTATCCATCAGATGATCAATATGCTCTAATGTGCATAATCTGTCTTCTGCGTCTTGCATTATTTTACGGTTGTGCTTTCTTAGTTCCTCGATCATGCCCGTCATTCACTGTAAATGTTCTGTTGCTTTAATTGAAGTGATTGATACTGTATCCTTGTGTTGCATCGTTCACTTATCGATTAACTTTTTTTGTCCTGCATTTTTATTTTACCATGCTAGCCAATATTATGCTGATGCATTGGTCTGGCCATGTAAAAGAAATTTTATCAGTGTGTCAGACTAATACTAAATGAAGTGTTCACTATGATATTCATTTCACTGTCTTATTTGCAGATGGCGTCTTGTTGAGATTGACAGTAATTTGGCCAACTTGAAAGAGGAAAGTGAACACGTGATGTCACTGATATACCCTTCAAATACCTATATGGTGTGTACCTTCTTATATCCTACTAATGCTTCATTAGGTTAGTTTCCTTGGTTTACAATGCTGACGGCCAAACAACGTATGAACGATCGAGTCATCCATGCAGTGTCACTCGATTTAATTCATCTTGGATTTGGATTTTGGAATGGTGTTGTAAACTTCGAATCATGCATTTTTTTTATTTTTATTTTTTTGCATATGACAATACAAAAAAAGTCTGTCAAGACTCAAGACCATCTTTTCTTTTGGGATCATATTTGGCATATAATAAAAGATAAGAGTTTTATACTGGTCTCATGGACTAGACCTGTTTGTTAATAATTGAGAGATGGAGTTTAGAGGAGGAAGTTTAAGGTAGGATTTGACATGGGTGTTTGCTTTTAGTCCTGGTCCCCTGTTTTGCAAGAGACGAGAAACTCTTGAGGAATTTGATTTGTAGTTTTAAGACATCCCAATTTATGATGAAACACTAAGACTTATTAAACATTCTTTGAGCAACGATGCACATTTGGACCGTTAAACTTCCAGTTCTCATCTCACTTACATCCGCATGCCCATCAACTCCCGGCCCCCCGAATTCCCCATCCCTTCTAACCAAGTTTATATTTACTTATAAAAATACCTGGTTATTATGCGCGTTCGTTATGGTGGTTGCGTCTTCCTAGTGGTTCTGTGGGAGATTATGTGTAAGAGGCTGCAGTAAGATTAGTGGTGGACTGGTGGGAGTAGAAATCTGAACACCCTTTGGCATCCTTGAGATCACAGCTCACCATAGTTCCGTCATATGACACAATCGTCTTCATGTGTGTGCACCATGTACTGGACAATAGAAGATAATATTTAGCACTGCTGCTCTATTCATTCACACATATCTGTTTAATTTGAAAATATGATGGACTGTTGGTAAATTTTTACTATGCTCTTTTGCTCCTGTTAGATTTATTTGAGTTACAGTGCTGGATCTTTTGCACAGGATTTGAACATTGGTATAGCCCTATGGTTAGCTGCTAGCGGGGATGGTTGGGTGAATGGGCAAGATGGTGATCGCTACAAGCACAAGTCAACATCTAGAGTCCTTTTAGTCGGTTCTGGAGCTGATGAGCAGTGTGCTGGTTATGGTAGACATCGTACTAAATATAGAGTTGGAGGGTATGTATGCATTGATTTAGTGTACTGCATGCTAAATAATGTGACTGTCGTTTGAGATTTTTTGCAGATATTGCAAAAACAAATTAAATTCATGTTTTGTACCCCTATTTAGATGGGTTTCACTGGACGAGGAAATGAGACTAGATGTGCAAAGAATTTGGAAAAGAAACATGGGAAGAGACGATAGGTGCATTTCTGACCATGGCAAGGAGGTAATCTTCGTCATGCTTTTTTAGTTCAGCTTTGGCTATAGGCTTTTAGTGGCTGATGTGTACCCATGTGCCCACGACAGGCTCGTTTTCCATTTCTTGATGAGAGTGTGATCAGAACATTGTTGGAAATTCCACTATGGGATATCACTAAACTTGATGAACCTGTGGGGAAGGGTGATAAGAAGATTCTGAGAGAGGTTTGCATTTTGTTTTTCTGAACTCTATCTATATTTAAGTTGTTACACACTATGTTCTGTTCTCCACCCCCTTTTGCTGATTCAGTAATGTGAGAATGCTGCAGGTTGCAAAGCTGCTGGGTCTACAAGAAGCTGCTTTTCTGCCAAAGCGAGCAATCCAGGTACATAATTTATAACCATTTGTTTCCTTCAGTAGAATAGTTGTAGTGTTGTGTGTTAAAACGTTACAGTAGGCAACAACAAGAGAGCAAGTTAATTGTGTGAATCGAGGGCCCGATGTCACTGTTTAAACCTTTTATGAATCTGTCTCTGCTTAAAAACGACGATTATATAACTGTTGCATTATAATCTTGCTCAGCTGTATTTCGATTGTCCGCACATACAATATGCCTGAGCACTCTTGTGCTGGAAACTCATGTGTCTTCACTTCCATTCCATCTGATGCTTTGTGCAGTTTGGTTCGAGAATAGCAAGGGAATCAAACCGCAAGAACTTTGGCAGCAACCGAGCCGCGAACCTGGCGTCAGCAGGCAGCGTGGAGGTCCACAAGCGTAACCACTGACGGGGCAAACAGACCTAAATCGACGTGCCAGATGCTGCATTGCCACATGTTCCCAGCGGCATGGATGCCGGTGATCGGTCCGGTTCCTCTGTTCAGTTCATCCTGTTATGGGTTGTAGTCATGTTGGCATGAAGCATGCCAATGCTGTATCACTGGCTGTTCAGCCATGAAAATTTTGTTCTTTCTCATACCGTCTTGTTCATTGCAACCATGGATAACAGAACAGAATCTAGTTTTCATTTTACCAGTTTATGTCTGTACTATTTTTATTTTTTTTGAGGCAAATGTATGTACTCCCTCCGTCCGAAAATACTTGTCGGAGAAATGGATAAAAATGGATGTATCTAGAACTAAAATACGTCTAGATACATTCATTTCTCCGATAAGTATTTCCGTACGGAGGGAGTACTATTTTAGTTTTTTTTGAGGCAAATGTCTGTACTATTTTAGTGTTGTCCTTCCGCATATTTCACTTGTAACTGGGCCAGTTGGGCCGCCTTCCTCTGCGGAGGCCCGAGGAACAGAACCCCGCGTGGAGAACACGGCGTCCACGCTGGAAAGAGTCCACGAGGCGAAACCAACCGTCCGGCGCCACGTGTCCCCGCCGAGCTCCGCTCACCCGGCTCACGCACACGGGATTTCCACACGCCCTCCTCTATAAAGTCAAGCGGACGCGTTCTTCCCTTCTCCCCAAGGCCTTCGTCTCCACCTCCCCCTCGCTCGCCCGCGTGCTCGGATCAGAGCCCACCCGAACCCGCGCGTGCTCCCCAAACCCTAAATCCCCAACGGTCTCCTGCTTCCAAACCCCCATCAAACCCATCCCGCCCTCGATTTCCCGCCCAATCCCCGCTCCCCGCCACCGCGCGATCCCGCCGCGCCGTCTCGCGCCGACCGAATTCGAATCCCGCCGGGGGCGCGAGCTCGAGGCGGGCGGGAGGGCGGTCGGGCGCGCAATTCCGGCGCGCGGCTGCGTCTAGCTCCCCCCGGCTCGCCCTGGATGGTGGCGCGGACGGCGTGGCTGAAGGAGAGATCTAACCCTAGCTCCGGATCTGGGACCGCCACGCCCGCCAGGTGCTCGACGGTATGACCGGTCGGGAGCGGCGGGAGGACAAGAGGGAGCAGTATGAGTGACCGCGCGGGCAGCAGCGGCAGCGGCAGCGGGGACGAGTTCGGGAGGGCCGTGGCGCGGGCGGCGGTCGCGCAGGCGCTCGAGGCCGCGGGCTTCGACTGCACGCACCGCTCGGCCGTGGACGCGCTCGTGGACGTCCTTCTCCGCTACCTCACGCACCTCGGGAGGGCCGCGGCCTTCCACGCCAACCTCGCCGGCCGCGCGCTCGCCAACGAGTACGACATCATCCAGTCCCTCGAGGAAATCGGCACCGACTTTGATGGCTTCGCCGGGGCCGGCACCTCAGGCCGCTGCCTCGTCGGCTCAGGCGTCGTCAAGGACCTCATGGCGTTCGTCGACTCCAAGGACGAGGTGCCATTCACGCGTCCGTTGCCCAAGTTCCCTATACCCCGCGCTCCGCAGCCCACACCCAGCTTTGCTGTGGCTGAGAGGGAGACTGGGATGAGGCATGTTCCCGAGTGGCTACCGGCCTTTCCGGACCCACACACCTACGTCAGGACAGAGGTGTGGAGTGAGCAGGCGGCCAAGGACAGGGTGGACATGGTCGAACAGGTGCGGCAGCGGAGGAAGGCCGAGAAGTCGCTGCTCAGTTTGCAGCAACGATTGGCCCTTGCGGGCGCTGATGGGTTTCGGCCAGTGGTTTCTGAGGATAGTGTAGCCAAAGGGAAGGAGACACAACCAGCTGGGAGCAAGAGAAATCCTTTTCTTGAGCCTGCTTTGCCGCATGGAGACAAGGAGGTGTCAGAGGTTGATATCCCTTCTGAGCGGAAGAAACTTTCTGTCCTTGATGCATTTGCACCAGCAATTCAGGGTGCAAGTGCTATGGAGCTTGATTCTGGGACAGGTTGGGACCAGAATCAGAACCAAAAGAGCATTGTTCCAAAGGTGAGGGCACCAGTGCACCTGAAGATTGGAGTAAACAAGAAGCCCCTGGCAGTGGCCCTCAATTCAAATTCCATGGATCTGAGGGAGGACCCGTCGTTTTTGAAGGAGGAACAAAAGGATGACCGGAAGCGGAGGGCTGGGATGATATTGAGGGCATCAATGGATAACCCACAGGAACTGCCCCAGATTTAATATGGTTGGTAGAAGTGCAGTGCCCAGCATGGAGTTGCATTATGGCGAGCTGTAGTGTGGGAGAAGGGATCTATGATCATTTCAGTTTGACGGTGGATCTCCAATTTGTGGAATCTTGAGGTATGTTGAAATGTTTCACTTGTGATAATTGCTGCTGGCTATCAGTTCCTTACTTGCATTGGAGTTTCATTTAAACTGAACATAATCAAATGAGATTGAGCCCACACAAGTTTGTGCTAGGCAATGCAGCGCACGTCTGTTTTGGTTACCTGAAAGTCGGAAAAGGATACCCAACTGTAGTAAGTAATCTTATGTAGACTTTGCACTACATGTCGTACGGTAGAAACTTTAGATTGGGAGTTTTATGTGTTGATATGCGTCACCGCCTGCTTTTAAACTAAGGGCGCCTGGATTATTGTGCCCTAATGTTTGTCAGCGATGAGAAGAAATTTTGAGCAATAGCCAGGGCCTAGGGTTTCCGATGGTAGTAAGCATAGTCATGATTACTCTCTGTTGTTGGATTTCTGATGATAGTAAGCATAGTCCTGATTACTCTCTGTTGTGGGTTAAGACCAAAACAGGTACAGTAGTATTTTGACCAACTACTTAGAAATTAGAAATGTGCTACTACTTGATTATTAAGAGAGAGAACATTCTATGTTGGCTGCATCAGCGACTCTGCATGAAAGTTGTGTGAGTTTAAGTGGGAAAAGGCACTAGGCATGCTTCTTGAGCGCAATTATGCGCACATTAAAGGCCTGTCTAGGCGTGCTTTTTTCTTTTATCAATGGCACAGTAAACACACGAAGAGAGTTGGCCTATACCGAAGATTAGTGACTAAGTTCCTACTAGACAGTATCCTGGAGAGATTGAGGGAGGGAGGTACTATTCACAGCAGAATTTCTCCTTTATGTTGCTTGTTACATGTATTTTGTTTGAGTTTGATTTTTGCGCAGCGGTGAAGCTGTTCCTTGTTACCATGAGGTCACAGGTTGAGTCCTGGAAACAGTCTCTTGCAGAAATGTAGGGAAAGGCTGCATACAAAAGACCAAAAGTGGTCGGACCCTTCCCCGTACCCTGTGCAAGCGGGAGCTACGTGCACCGGGCTGCCCTTTTAATTTTTAAGTTTTGTAGCATGTTAGATTATGTTACAAATTAATACTCCCTCTGTAAAGAAATATAAGAGCATTTAGGTCACTACTTTAGTTATCTAAACACTCTTACATTTCTTTACAGAAGGAGTACAATCTAAAATAAAATAGAACTTTGAATAACTTTTTGGTAGCATCAGAAGATTTGGTGGCACTAGAATCCAATAGGTCAGTTCTATCACCCCTGCAGGCCTGTACGTACTGCATGTAGCAGAGTAAGCTGTTTGTGCTCGAGTGTTGATGCTGCTTTTACTAATAACTCGTGAGGCTAGCATGTCCTTTTGATCCCACGAGTGTTAGTTCAGCAGTATAATTTGTGGGATGTCCTTGCATATATAATCATATATTGCAATACATTTCTGCATTGGTTTGGCTGTATGAAAAAGTTACGACTTCCCATTGAAAATTATGGAGTGGACAGAAATTAACTGGGAACTGGCTTTGGCATCCTTTCAGAATTCAGATGACAAGTGCACAGTTAAAGCAGTTATAGTAGCTGGCACAGTATTTAACACTTGTGTGTGCAAGTGACTGAAAAATAACAAGCAGAATAGTTGAGAACCATTCTGAAATATGATGTCATCTTTGTATGCTGCTTCACAACTTAGTTATAGGAAACTAGTTGGTCATTTCTGACTAGATGTTTGGTGATTTGTGCAGGCCAGGTATCCTACGATGCAACCTTCGGCGTACTGGCAAGCTCGAACCTTTGTAACCTGCACCCAGTCTCTCCTGTCAGCATCAGCATTGGGATCCCCGGAGATTATTAGGTTTGTAGTTCCTGCTTGTTCCGACATATCACTGGAATGAAGCAAGCCTTTTTCGTAGGGAGCTGATTTTGGAGACCATCCAAAGGCATGATGCTCCTCCTTTGTAGCTAGGAAGACAGAGAGGAGATGATTGTACAAAAACTGACTTGATTTTTCTGACCAACGCTCCTCTCAACACAGAGGAAGGGATTTACGTGTTGATTTGGTTGGCTAATCCAGCTGCATCCGTGTAATGGTGATCACCCATTCGTTGTATTGCTTTCTGTGATTGGAGCGTGTTGATTAGTGCGCCCCTGCTGAGGCTGTAACGGCATTGTACTATACAACATTCTTTTGGCCTGTTTCATTCAACTGTGTATCTGATCCGAGCTGGGCACCCTTTGATTCTTCATATATGTTGATTCCATCTCTGTCACTCCCATCTGCTCTCTTTTAGACGGTTTATGTATGTACGATAATCTGGACTAGATATTTCTGTGATATTTTCTGCTGATTTACAGTTCCTTATGGGTTTTCTTCCGAAGGAAATTTAATCAAGTTCCCAAGCGATGTCTACACAGGATTTGCTGTATGGGCAGCTCCTTGCCCATTCGGTATCTGTCAGCTGGTATGTGAATCTATTTTGTCGAAAGGCTCCGAGCTTAGTTCAGTTCTCCACATGACATGATCCCGTGCAACACTATTCCCAAGCTCAAATGCTCCTACCATGAATAGTAAAATCCACAAAGATGGCAAACTATTCATTTTTATTTTTATGGTAATAAACATTCCTTTGTTTTCCACCCATGTGCAAATTTTTGTGATGTAATGGCATTCGTAGCAGTCTAGCAAAAAAGAACAAAATTGGTGCACTAAAATGTTTTCAGAAACAATTTTTTGGAGCATCCATTATGTTATTGTTGCACATAGCGTTATAAATGATTATTTCTTCATGAAACTTTTCACGCAGATGAAACATGCTAATCACACAAAAGTTCAGAATTATTTAATTATTTTTGCTATTTTCCCCCTTAATTTATTGTTCATCTCGGTGCATGCGAGAAAGAAGCATAATCGAGAGTTGAAAGTGAGCAAACGTACAATGGGCCGCAAATCTGTTTAGCAGCGCGGGTCATAGCAGACGTACAATGGGCCACAAGTCCATTTAGCAGGGGATGACCTGCTAATATTTATAGTTGTTCTTTTCAGAAACGGATGGGGGTACCAAGTTTTTTTTAGACAAGGAGACGTACAATGGGCCACAAAGCGATGATAAATCATTGTGTGCGTGAGGTAGACGAGTGTGCTCATACTATTGCTCGTTTTAGTTTTTTGGGTCAGTAGTCAAGAGTGTGGCATGATAAACCCCCTGATCTCCTTATCCCGCTTATTATAAAGGATATGATTATTAATTTAATAAAGTGGCCGAAGTTCAAAAAAAGTTACCCGATCTTTTAAAACCTAGTAACTTTTAGTCTAGCTATTGGATTTGCATATGACAAATGCTATTTTGTTCTTTTCATCTTAGTATTAAATCAAGCCTTTACAATTGTTTTTTACCAGCTCCAACACTCAAGGACTAACTACGCCAATAAGCACACACAAAAAAGACACATTCTTACAAAATATGGCTACATTGGGGGCAATGGAATTAGCATCTTTTCTAACTTTATCAATCAAAATTTCCTTGTTTTTTTGCAAACCAACCAATGGTTTGATGGTTTTTTTGCGAGGGTAAGAGTTTTATTCCATAAGAACAGGGTTACAATCGAGAGGCAAAAGTTCCTCTATGCACGATGGTCCACGATGTAGCCATGCTGTAGTCACACTCTCAATACAACTATACAAAGCCAATCGATCTGCTACCCTATTTTGCTCACGCTTAATTTTCTGTGGAATAAACTCACGAAGTACCATAAGATGCTTGATCTCGGCTACCAAATGTCCATATGCTGACCGGGACAAGTTATCACCGGTCAGGGACGTCAATGCCTCCGAGGAGTCCGATTGGACTATATAGAAACATCACTGTATTGAGCCACCAGTGCCATGCCTTGCATCAGTGGATGCAACTCAGCCTCTAGTGTGTCGTTGCAATTAAACAGGCAGCGATACGCAGAAAAAATCACACTTCCATCATGTCTCCTCAAGATCATGTCGTCTGCCGCCGAGCAATCCACAGAAGAAAAGGCCCCATCAACAAATAGTGCAACCCGATTTGTCGGCGGTGGTGACCATGGCAGTGTGCTGGAAACCACTACAACATGAGTAGCCGAGCCGTCCTCCATTAGCGACATCTTCCCCTTCAAAATTTCCTCCGTGCTGTATCTCCTGGACAGATCAAGTGAGCACATATAACTCTGGAGATAATCAGCAGAAACAGAAGGAGACGACACGTTCTTGCCATGTGCCAAGTCAGACCGTAGCGTCCAAATCCTCCAAACTAACATAATCATACGATCACGCTCATCTTGACGACAGTTTGCAAGAACATTTAGTAACCAATCCTTCCCTGTATCAATTAAAGAATTTTGATTAGGGAGTGGCCACACCATACGCATGTGATCCCAAAGCATGCGTGCATGATCGCATGTGATCAATGCATGCAATGTAGTTTCTTTTTCCTTTCCACACAGGGGACACACATCATGTCTTGATAAGTGCCTATACTTCTTGCACTCATTAGTAGCTAGAGCACCATATGCGACCTTCCAGGCCAATATTCACATTTTCAAAGGCACCTTGGAACCCCAAATAGATTGCCAAATGGGTCGTACACCACTAGGAATAGTACTTGATGCCCCACCCGCCACCAACTGTTATGTTCAGCTGTAGCTAGCCGATATGCACTTCGGACCGAGAAACATCTGGACTTCTCCGCGAACCATGCAAGAAAATCTTGCCTATTCCTTGGCGAAGTCCTAATTTCCAGAATTTCATTAACATCCATGTCCCAGAAGTGTTCTCTTAATCTCTGCACATCCCATGCTCCATGTTCATCCAGAAAGTCTGTTACCCAATTGTACCGACAATTCCTTTTTGGTGTGACTGGTCTTAGATCATAACCCCGCGGAATCCAAGCTGGTCCCGCCAGGTTCTAATGAGTGTACCGTTACCAACCCGCCAGATAATGGCCTTCTTCAACAATTCAAGTCCATGAACAACACCTTTCCATACCGCCGAAGGGCTGCTAGGAAATACTGTATCCAACAAATTCCCATTAGGGAAATATTTTCAGAAATAAGCCGCCCTGGGATAAAGGCACTCTGGTTCTCAGAAATAAGCTCCATTAACAACGGCCTTAGCCGGTTAACCAAAGACTTCGAAACGATCTTGTAAATAACATTGCATAAGCTTATTGGCCTAAAATCCTTTAGTTCCTTTGGGAAGGGAACTTTCGGGATCAAAACAATAGCGGTATCATTAACTACCTCAGGCATAACACCTGACTTAAAAAATTCCAAGAGAGCTGCAATAATTTCAGATTTGAGTACTGCCCAATTGCGTTGATAGAACCTAGCAGGAAAACCATATGTGCCAGGCGCCTTTAAAGGACCAATGTGAAACGGAGCATCGGATACTTCCTGTATGGAGAACGGTGCACATAAGACATCATTCATACCTCTAGTAACTTTGGACGTAATACACCCGATAACCACTTCCGGGGTTAGGGTCGGTCCTTCGTGTAAACCTCCTTGAAATATGAGGTGGCCATACGCTCCATATCATATGGTACATTGCACCACGTCCCATCTGTACATCGAAGCCTCTGAATATAGTTCCTTCTTGCCCGCCATACTGCACGGCGGTGGAGATAGGAGGTGTTTCTCTCCCCCTCCTTAAGCCACATAATCGGCGAGCGCTGCAACCACAACATCTCCTCAGGGTACAATAATTCATCTAGCTGAAACATTTTCTGTTTGATAGTAGCACGATCACCATCCATTAACTGTAAATCAGCCAGTTCCGACCTCAACTTTTCTATTTCACGTGTTACATGGCCGAAATTTTCATGGCTCCACGATCTTAGTTTTAACATCATTTCCTTCAAAGCATCACGAACAGACCCAAGATCACCAGTAGGTTTCCACTTCACCCATGTGTCCTCAACCACAGCTGCCAACGCCGGATGGCGTTCCCACATAATCTCATACCTTGCTGTCCTATTTCGCCGTGGCTCCACTTGAGTTAGACGAATCAGAACCAGACAATGATCCGAACAGGAGGACGCGAGATGCGCCACATGCGCTGCCAGAAACAAATCCCTCCATGCTTCATCCGCACAAGCTCTGTCCAGCCGGACTCGTACATTCCTATTCCCTTGCTGCCCGTTGTCATACGTGAACGGGACACCCTAGAAACCAAGGTCCATGAGCTCGCATGAAATCAGACAGTCACGGAACAACACCATTTGGTTTTCAGCTCGTTACACTCTTGAAAAGTGCTCATCTTGCCACATCGCCTCATTGAAATCACCACAAACTATCCACGGTTCAGTAGAGAATGACCGTAGATTAATTAGATGTTCCCACATACTGTGTCGATTCTCCACACGCGTCTCTCTGTATACGAACGTTGATGTCCATGAAGTATCCTTTGCATTATCCACCACTCGCACATCAATATACCATGCGCATGAATCCAAAACCTTCACTTGCAGATTTTCATCCCAAAAGAGTGCCATACCTCCACAATGACCATCACTGGAAACAACCGCAAAACCCTTCAATCCTAGTCTCCATTTAAGTTTCTCCATCTTACTTGAGGCTTGTCTAGTTTCACATAAAAAAAGAGCCCCGGGGAATTGGCTTTAGAGAGGGCCCAAACCTCACGAACTGTCCAGCGGTTCCCCACCCCCCGACAGTTCCAAATTAAGTAATTCATTGCGTCCGGCGGTCCTCCTCTAGGGAGGTGATACGTCTCCAACGTATCTATAATTTTTGATTGTTCCATGCTGCTATATTATCATTCTTGGATGTTTTATAATCATTTTATATCATCTTTTGGTACTAACCTATTGACATAGTGCCAACTGCCAGTTGCTGTTTTTTGCATGTTTTTACATCGCAGGAAATCAATATCAAACGGAGTCCAAACACCGCGAAACTTTTTGAGGATTTTTTTATGGACCAGAACACTTCCAATGGGCCAGAGCTGCACCTGGGGGGGGGTTCCCCGAGGGGGGCACAACCCACCAGGGCGCGCCTGGGGGCCCAGGCGCGCCCAGGTGGGTTGTGCCCACCTCGGTGGCCTCCCACACCCTCTCTTTACCCTATAAATTCCCAAAATTTCCGAAAACCCTCGGGGTAACTCTAGATCAGAAGTTCCGCCGCCGCAAGGCTCTGTAGCCACGAGAAACCAATCTAGACCCTTTCCGGCACCCTGCCGGAAGGGGAGATCATCACCGGTGGCCATCTTCATCATCCCGGCGGCCACCACGATGAGGAGGGAGTAGTCCACCCTCGGGGCTGAGGGTTTGTATCAGTAGCTATGTGTTTAATCTCTCTCTCTCTCTCTCTCTCGTGTTCTTGAGATGTCACGATCTTGATGTATCGCGGGCTTTGTTAATATAGTCAGATCATACGGTGTTTTCCCCTCTCTATGTTGTTGTGATGAATTGAGTTTTTCCCTTTGAGATTTCGTTGTTATCGGATTGAATACTTTTATGGATTTGAGAGCACTTGATATATGTCTTGCATATGAATACTCGTGGTGACAATGGGGTATCGTATTGATTCACTTGATATATGTTTTGGCACTCAACTCGCGGATTCCCGAGGTGACATTGGGGTAATCTATGCATAGGGGTTGATGCACGTTCTTGTCTTTGTTTCTCCGGTAGAATTCTTGGGGCACTCCTTGAGGTTTTTTATGTTGGATTGAGTATTATGAATCTGAACTTGCTTTGGTGTTATTTTAGTACGAACTCTAGGATAGATCGAACGGAAAGAATAGCTTTGTGTTATTTTAGTACGAACTCTTGAATAGATCGAACGGAAAGAATAACTTTGAGGTGGTTTCGTACCCTACAAACAATTTCTTCTTATGATCTCCGCTAGATAAGAACTTCGGAGTGATTCTTCGTTGCACGTTGAGGGGTGGTTTTATGATCCAATTATATTAGCACTGTTGAGAGATTACACTAGCGAAAGTACGGACCCTAGGCCTCTTTTTCAAGCATTGCAATACCGTTTTCGTGCCCGTTTACTATTTGCTACCTTGCTGTTTTTATTTATTCAGATTATAAAAATATATTTCTACCATCAATATTACACTTTTATCACCATCTCTTCGCCGAACTAGTGCACCTATACAATTTTCCATTGTATTGGGTGTGTTGGGGACACAAGAGATTTCTTGTATTTGGTTGCAGGGTTGTTTGAGAGAGACCATCTTCATCCTACACCTCCCACGGATTGATAAACCTTAGGTCATCCACTTGAGGGAAAATTGCTACTGTCCAACAAAACTCTGCGCTTGGAGGCCCAACACGAGTCTACAAGAATAAAGTTGCGTAGTAGACATCAAGCTCTTTTCTGGCGCCGTTGACGGGGAGGTGAGTGCTTGAAGGTATATCTTTAGATCTTGCAATTGAATCTTTTAGTTTCTTTTTTTTATCACTAGTTTGGTTTATAGAAGCTGTTGGGGAACATAGTAATTTCAAAAAAAAAATCCTACGCACACACAGGATCATGGTGATGCATAGCAACGAGAGGGGAGAGTGTGTCCACGTACCCTCGTAGACCGAAAGCGGAAGCGTTAGCACAACGCGGTTGATGTAGTCGTACGTCTTCATGATCCGACCGATCCAAGTATCGAACGTATGGCACCTCCGAGTTCAGCACACGTTCAGCTCGATGACGTCCCGCGAACTCCGATCCAGCAGAGCTTCACGGGAGAGTTCCGTCAGCACGACGGCGTGGTGATGGTGATGATGTTGCTACCGACGCAGGGCTTCGCCTAAGCACCGCTACGATATGACCGAGGTGGAATATGGTGGAGGGGGGTACCACACACGGCTAAGAGATCAAGAGATCAATTGTTGTGTCTAGAGGTGCCCCCTGCCCCCGTATATAAAGGAGTAAGGGGGGAGAGGCGGTCGGCCAGGGAGGGCGCGCCAAGGGGGGAGTCCTACTCCCACCGGGAGTAGGACTCCCTCTTTTCCTAGTTGGAGTAGGAGGGGGAAAGGAAGGGAAGGAGAGAGAGAGGAAGGAAAGGGGGGCGCCGCCCCCCCTCCTTCTCCAATTCGGACTAGAGGGGGAGGGGGCGCGCGGCCTGCCCTAGCCGCCCCTCCTCTTCTGCACTAAGGCCCATCTTGGCCCATTAAACTCCCCGGTGGGTTCCGGTAACCCCCCGGTACTCCGGTATATGTCCGAAACTCCCCGAAACCATTCCGGTGTCCGAACATACTCATCCAATATATCAATCTTTACGTCTCAACCATTTCGAGACTCCTCGTCATGTCCGTCATCACATCCGGGACTCCGAACTACCTTCGGTACATCAAAACACAAAAACTCATAATACAATCGTCACCGAGACTTTAAGCGTGCGGACCCTACGGGTTCGAGAACTATGTAGACATGACCGAGACACGTCTCCGGCCAATAACCAATAGCGGAACCTGGATGCTCATATTGGCTCCTACATATTCTACGAAGATCTTTATCGGTCAAACCGCATAACAACACACGTTGTTCCCTTTGTCATCGGTATGCTACTTGCCCGAGATTCGATCGTCGGTATCTCAATACCTAGTTCAATCTCGTTACCGGCAAGTCTCCTTACTCGTTCCGTAATACATCATCCCGCAACTAACTCATTAGTTACAATGCTTGCAAGGCTTATAGTGATGTGCATTACCGAGTGGGCTCAGAGATACCTCTCCGACAATCGGAGTGACAAATCCTAATCTCAAAATACGCCAACCCAACAAGTACCTTCGGAGACACTTGTAGAGCACCTTTATAATCACCTAGTCACGTTGTGATGTTTGGTAGCACACAAAATGTTCCTTCGGTAAACGGGAGTTGCATAATCTCATAGTCATAGGGACATGTATAAGTCATGAAGAAAGCAATAGCAACATACTAAACGATCAAGTGCTAAGCTAACGGAATGGGTCAAGTCAATCACATTATTCTCCTAATGATGTGATCCCGTTAATCAAATGACAACTCATGTCTATGGCCAGGAAACATAACCATCTTTGATTAACGAGCTAGTCAAGTAGAGGCATACTAGTGACACTCTGTTTGTCTATGTATTCACACATGTATCATGTTTCCGGTTAATACAATTCTAGCATGAATAATAAACATTTATCATGATATAAGGAAATAAATAATAACTTTATTATTGCCTCTAGGGCATATTTCCTTCAGTCTCCCACTTGCACCAGAGTCAATAATCTAGATTACACAGTAATGATTCTAACACCCATGGAGCCTTGGTGCTGATCCTGTTTTGCTCGTGGAAGAGGCTTAGTCAATGGGTGTGCAACATTCAGATCCGTATGTATCTTGCAAATCTCCATGTCTCCCACCTGGACTTGGTCCCGGATGGAATTGAAGCGTCTTTTGATGTGCTTGGTCCTCTTGTGAAATCTGGATTCCTTTGCCAAGGCAATTGCACCAGTATTGTCACAGAAGATTTTCATTGGACCCGACGCACTAGGTATGACACCTAGATTGGATATGAACTCCTTCATCCAGACTCCTTCATTTGCTGCTTCCGAAGCAGCTATGTACTCCGCTTCACACGTAGATCCTGCCAGGACGCTTTGTTTAGAACTGCACCAACTAACAGCTCCACCGTTCAATATAAACACGTATCTGGTTTGCGATTTAGAATCGTCCGGATCTGTGTCAAAGCTTGCATCAACGTAACCATTTACGGTGAGCTCTTTGTCACCTCCATAAACGAGAAACATATCCTTAGTACTTTTTAGGTATTTCAGGATGTTCTTGACCGCTGTCCAGTGATCCACTCCTGGATTACTTTGGTACCTCCCTGCTAAACTAATAGCAAGGCACACATCAGGTCTGGTACACAACATTGCATACATGATAGAGCCTATGGTTGAAGCATAGGGAACATCTTTCACTTTCTCTCTATCTTCTGCAGTGGTCGGGCATTGATTCTTACTCAACTTCACACCTTGTAACACAGGCAAGAACCCTTTCTTCGCTTGATCCATTTTGAACTTCTTCAAATCTTTGTCAAGGTATGTGCTTTGTGAAAGTCCAATTAAGCGTCTTGATCTATCTCTATAGATCTTGATGCCCAATATGTAAGCAGCTTCACTGAGGTCCTTCATTGAAAAACTCTTATTAAAGTATCCTTTTATGCTATCCAGAAATTCTATATCATTTCTAATCAACAATATGTCATCCACATATAAGATTAGAAATGCTACAGAGCTCCCACTCACTTTCTTGTAAATACAGGCTTCTCCAAAAGTCTGTATAAAACCATATGCTTTGATCACACTATCAAAGCGTTTATTCCAACTCCGAGAGGCTTGCACCAGTCCATAAATGGATCGCTGGAGCTTGCACACTTTGTTAGCTCCCTTTGGATTGATAAAACCCTCAGGTTGCATCATATACAACTCTTCTTCCAGAAATCCATTCAGGAATGCAGTATTTACATCCATTTCCAAATTTCATAATCATAAAATGCGGCAATTGCTAACATGATTCGGACGGACTTAAGCATCGCTACGGGTGAGAAGGTCTCATCGTAGTCAATCCCTTGAACTTGTCGAAAACCTTTCGCAATAAGTCGAGCTTTATAGACAATAACATTACCGTCAGCGTCTGTCTTCTTCTTGAAGATCCATTTATTCTCAATTGCTTGCCGATCATCGGGCAAGTCCTCCAAAGTCCACACTTTGTTCTCATACATGGATCCCATCTCAGATTTCATGGCCTCAAGCCATTGTGCAGAATCTGGGCTCACCATCGCTTCTTCATAGTTCATAGGTTCGTCACGGTCTAGTAACATGACCTCCAGAACAGGATTACCGTACCACTCTGGTGCGGATCTCACTCTGGTTGACCTATGAGGTTCGGTAGTAACTTGATCTGAAGCTTCATGATCATCATCATTAGCTTCCTCACTAATTGGTGTAGGAGTCACAAGAACCGGTTTCTGTGATGAACTACTTTCCAATAAGGGAGCAGGTACAGTTACCTCATCAAGTTCTACTTTCCTCCCACTCACTTCTTTCGAGAGAAACTCCTTCTCTAGAAAGGATCCATTCTTGGCAACGAATGTTTTGCCTTCGGATCTGTGATAGAAGGTGTACCCAACAGTTTCCTTTGGGTATCCTATGAAGACACATTTCTCCGATTTGGGTTCGAGCTTATCAGGTTGAAGTGTTTTCACATAAGCATCGCAGCCCCAAACTTTAAGAAACGACAACTTTGGTTTCTTGCCAAACCACAGTTCATAAGGTGCCGTCTCAACGGATTTCGATGGTGCTCTATTTAACGTGAATGCAGCTGTCTCTAGAGCATAACCCCAAAACGATAGCGGTAAATCAGTAAGAGACATCATAGATCGCACCATATCTAGTAAAGTACGATTACGACGTTCGGACACACCATTACGCTGTGGTGTTCCGGGTGGCGTGAGTTGCGAAACTATTCCGCATTGTTTCAAATGTAGACCAGACTCGTAAATCATCTGTGAAGGTGAGAAAATAACGATACCTGCCGTGAGCCTCAACATTCATTGGACCACATACATCAGTATGTATGATCTCCAACAAATCAGTTGCTCGCTCCATAGTTCCGGAGAACGGCGTTTTAGTCATCTTGCCCATGAGGCACGGTTCGCAAGTACCAAGTGATTCATAATCAAGTGATTCCAAAAGTCCATCAGTATGGAGTTTCTTCATGCGCTTTACACCAATATGACCCAAACGGCAATGCCACAAATAAGTTGCACTATCATTATCAACTCTGCATCTTTTGGCTTCAACATTATGAATATGTGTATCACTAGTTTCGAGATTCAACAAAAATAGACCACTCTTCAAGGGTGCATGACCATAAAAGATATTACTCATATAAATAGAACAACCATTATTCTCAGATTGAAATGAATAACCGTCTCGCATCAAACAAGATCCAGATATAATGTTCATGCTCAATGCTGGCACCAAATAACAATTATTCAGGTCTAAAACTAATCCCGAAGGTAGATGTAGAGGTAGCGTGCCGACGGCGATCACATCGACTTTGGAACAATTTCCCACGTGCATCGTCACCTCGTCCTTAGCCAGTCTTCGCTTAATCCGTAGTCCCTGTTTCGAGTTGCAAATATTAGCAGCAGAACCAGTATCAAATACCGAGGTGCTACTGCGAGCTCTGGTAAGGTACACATCAATAACATGTATATCACATATACCTTTGTTCACCTTGCCATCCTTCTTATCCGCCAAATACTTGGGGCAGTTCCGCTTCCATTGACCAGTCTGCTTGCAGTAGAAGCACTCAGTCTCAGGTTTAGGTCCAGACTTGGGTTTCTTCTCTTGAGCAGCAACTTGTTTGTTGTTCTTCTTGAAGTTCCCCTTCTTCTTCCCTTTACCCTTTTTCTTGAAACTGGTGGTCTTATTGAACATCAACACTTGATGCTCCTTCTTGATTTCTACCTCCGCAGCCTTTAGCATTGCGAAGAGCTCGGGAATTGTCTTATCCATCCCTTGCATATTATAGTGAAGGAAATATGCCCTAGAGGCAATAATAAAGTTATTATTTATTTCCTTATATCATGATAAATGTTTATGATTCATGCTAGAATTGTATTAACTGGAAACATAATACTTGTGTGAATACATAGACAAACAGAGTGTCACTAGTATGCCTCTACTTGACTAGCTCGTTGATCAAAGATGGTTATGTTTCCTAGCCATTGACATGAGTTGTCATTTGATTAACGGGATCACATCATTAGGAGAATGATGTGATTGACCTGACCCATTCCGTTAGCTTAACACTCGATCGTTTAGTATGTTGCTATTGCTTTCTTCATGACTTATACATGTTCCTATGAGTATGAGATTATGCAACTCCCGTTTACCGGAGGAACACGTTGTGTGCTACCAAACGTCACAACGTAACTGGGTGATTATAAAGGTGCTCTACAGGTGTCTCCGAAGGTACTTGTTGGGTTGGCGTATTTCGAGATTAGGAGATGATGTATTACGGAACGAGTAAAGAGACTTGCCGGTAACGAGATTGAACTAGGTATTGAGATACGGACGATCGAATCTCGAGCAAGTAAAATACCGATGACAAAGGGAACAACGTATGTTGTTATGCGGTCTGACCGATAAAGATCTTCGTAGAATATGTGGGAGCCAATATGAGCATCCAGTTTCCGCTATTGGTTATTGACCGGAGACGTGTCTCGGTCATGTCTACATAGTTCTCGAACCCGTAGGGTCCGCACGCTTAACGTTTCGATGACAGTTATATTATGAGTTTATATGTTTTGATGTACCGAAGGTTGTTCGGAGTCCCGGATGTGATCACGGACATGACGAGGAGTCTCGAAATGGTCGAGACATAAAGATTGATATATTGGAAGCCTATGTTTGGATATCGGAAGTGTTTCGGGTGAAATCGGGATTTTACTGGAGTACCGGGAGGTTACCGGAACCCCCCGGCAACATAATGGGCCTTAGTGGGCCTAGGTGGAAGAGAGGAGAGGCGGCTAGGGCTGGGCCGCGCGCCCCTCCCCCTAGTCCGAATAGGACAAGGAGAAAGGGGCGGCGCCCCCCTTCCTTCTTCTCCCTCTCCTCTTTCCCCCCTGCCAAGTCCTAATCCAACTAGGAAAAGGGGGGGAGTCCTACTCCCGGTGGGAGTAGGACTCCTCCTGGCGCGCCCCAAGGCTGGCCGCACCTCCCCCCTTTGATCCTTTATATACGGGGGCAGGGGGGCACCCCATAGACACAACAATTGATCATTGATCTCTTAGCCGTGTGTGGTGCCCCCCTCCACCATATTACACCTCGATAATATCGTAGCGGTGCTTAGGCGAAGCCCTGCGTCGGTAGAACATCATCATCGTCACCACGCCGTCGTGCTGACGAAACTCTCCCTCAACACTCGGCTGGATCGGAGTTCGAGGGACGTCATCGAGCTGAACGTGTGCTGAACTCGGAGGTGCCGTATGTTCGGTACTTGATCGATCGGATCGTGAAGACGTACGACTACATCAACCGCGTTGTGTTAACGCTTCCGCTTTCGGTCTACGAGGGTACGTGGACAACACTCTCCCCTCTCGTTGCTATGCATCACCATAATCTTGCGTGTGCGTAGGAATTTTTTTGAAATTACTACGTTCCCCAACAGTGGCATCCGAGCCTGGTTTTATGCGTAGATGTCATATGCACGAGTAGAACACAAGTGAGTTGTGGGCGATATAAGTCATACTGCTTACCAGCATGTCATACTTTGGTTCAGCGGTATTGTTAGATGAAGCGGCCCGGACCGACATTACGCGTACGCTTACGCGAGACTGGTTCTTCCGACGTGCTTTGCACAGAGGTGGCTGGCGGGTGTCAGTTTCTCCAACTTTAGTTGAACCGAGTGTGGCTACGCCCAGTCCTTGCGAAGGTTAAAACAACACCAACTTGACAAACTATCATTGTGATTTTGATGCGTAGGTAAGAACGGTTCTTTCTAAGCCCGTAGCAGCCACGTAAAACTTGCAACAACAAAGTAGAGGACGTCTAACTTGTTTTTGCAGGGCATGTTGTGATGTGATATGGTCAAGACATGATGCTAAATTTTATTGTATGAGATGATCATGTTTTGTAACCGAGTTATCGGCAACTGGGAGGAGCTATATGGTTGTCGCTTTATTGTATGCAATGCAATCGCCCTGTAATGCTTTACTTTATCACTAAGCGGTATCGATAGTCGTAGAAGCATAAGATTGGCGAGACGACAATGATGCTACGATGGAGATCAAGGTGTCGCGCTGGTGACGATGATGATCATGACGGTGCTTCGGAGATGGAGATCACAAGCACAAGATGATGATGGCCATATCATATCACTTATATTGATTGCATGTGATGTTTATATTTTTATCTATCTTATCTTGCTTTGATTGACGGTAGCATTATAAGATGATCCCTCACTAAATTATCAAAGTATAAGTGTTCTCCCTGAGTATGCACCGTTGCCAAAGTTCTTCGTGCTGAGACACCACGTGATGATCGGGTGTGATAGGCTCTACGTTCAAATACAATGGGTGCAAAACAGTTGCACACGCGGAATACTCAGGTTAAACTTGACGAGCCTAGCATATAACAGATATGGCCTCGGAACACGGAGACCGAAAGGTCGAGCGTGAATCATATAGTAGATATGATCAACATAGTGATGTTCACCGTTGAAACTACTCCATCTCACGTGATGATCGGACATGGTTTAGTTGATATGGATCACGTGATCACTTAGAGGATTAGAGGGATGTCTATCTAAGTGGGAGTTCTTAAGTAATATGATTAATTGAACTTGAATTTATCATGAACTTAGTACCTGATAGTATCTTGCTTGTCTATGTTGATTGTAGATAGATGGCCCGTGCTGTTGTTCCGTTGAATTTTAATGCGTTCCTTGAGAAAGCAAAGTTGAAAGATGATGGTAGCAATTACACGGACTGGGTCCGTAACTTGAGGATTATCCTCATTGCTGCACAGAAGAATTACATCCTGGAAGCACCTCTAGGTGCCAGGCCTGCTGCAGGAGCAACACCAGATGTTAGGAATGTCTGGCAGAGCAAAGCTGATGACTACTCGATAGTTCAGTGTGCCATGCTTTACGGCTTAGAACCGGGTCTTCAACGACGTTTTGAACGTCATGGAGCATATGAGATGTTCCAGGAGTTGAAGTTAATATTTCAAGCAAATGCCCGGACTGAGAGATATGAAGTCTCCAATAAGTTCTACAGCTGCAAGATGGAAGAGAATAGTTCTGCCAGTGAGCATATACTCAAAATGTCTGGGTATAACAATCACTTGATTCAACTGGGAGTTAATCTTCCGGATGATAGCGTCATTGACAGAATTCTTCAATCACTGCCACCAAGCTACAAGAGCTTTGTGATGAACTATACCATGCAAGGGATGGATAAGACGATTCCCGAGCTCTTCGCAATGCTAAAGGCTGCGGAGGTAGAAATCAAAAAGGAGCATCAAGTGTTGATGGTCAATAAGACCACTAGTTTCAAGAAAAAGGGCAAAGGGAAGAAGAAGGGGAAATTCAAGAAGAACAGCAAACAAGTTGCTGTTCAGGAGAAGAAACCCAAGTCTGGACCTAAGCCTGAGACTGAGTGCTTCTACTACAAGCAGACTGGTCACTAGAAGCGGAACTGCCCCAAGTATTTGGCGGATAAGAAGGATGGCAAGGTGAACAAAGGTATATGTGATATACATGTTATTGATGTGTACCTTACTAATGCTCGCAGTAGCACCTGGGTATTTGATACTGGTTCTGTTGCTAATATTTGCAACTCGAAATAGGGGCTACGGATTAAGCGAAGATTGGCTAAGGACGAGGTGACGATGCGCGTGGGAAATGGTTCCAAAGTCGATGTGATCGCGGTCGGCACGCTACCTCTACATCTACCTCCGGGATTAGTTTTAGACCTAAATAATTGTTATTTGGTGCCAGCGTTAAGCACGAACATTATATCTGGATCTTGTTTGATGCGAGACGGTTATTCATTTAAATCAGAGAATAATGGTTGTTCTATTTATATGAGTAATATCTTTTATGGTCATGCACCCTTGAAGAGTGGTCTATTTTTGTTGAATCTCGATAGTAGTGATACACATATTCATAATATTGAAGCCAAAAGATGCAGAGTTGATAATGATAGTGCAACTTATTTGTGGCACTGCCGTTTAGGTCATATCGGTGTAAAGCGCATGAAGAAACTCCATACTGATGGACTTTTGGAACCACTTGATTATGAATCACTTGGTACTTGCGAACCGTGCCTCATGGGCAAGATGACTAAAACACCGTTCTCCGGAACTATGGAGAGAGCAACAGATTTTTTGGAAATCATACATACAGATGTATGTGGTCCGATGAATATTGAGGCTCGTAGCGGATATCGTTATTTTCTCACCTTCACAGATGATTTGAGCAGATATGGGTATATCTACTTAATGAAACACAAGTCTGTAACATTTGAAAAGTTCAAAGAATTTCAGAGTGAAGTTGAAAATCATCGTAACAAGAAAATAAAATTTCTACGATCTGATCGTGGAGGAGAATATTTGAGTTATGAGTTTGGTCTTCATTTGAAATAATGCGGAATAGTTTCGCAACTCACGCCACCCGGAACACCACAGCGTAATGGTGTGTCCGAACGTCGTAATCGTACTTTACTAGATATGGTGCGATCTATGATGTCTCTTACTGATTTACCGCTATCGTTTTGGGGTTATGCTTTAGAGACGGCTGCATTCACGTTAAATAGGGCACCATCGAAATCCGTTGAGACGACGCCTTATGGACTGTGGTTTGGCAAGAAACCAAAGTGGTCGTTTCTTAAAGTTTGGGGCTGCGATGCTTATGTGAAAAAACTTCAACCTGATAAGCTCGAACCCAAATCGGAGAAATGTGTCTTCATAGGATACCCAAAGGAGACTGTTGGGTACACTTTCTATCACAGATCCGAAGGCAAAACTTTTGTTGCTAAATCCGGAATTTTTCTGGAGAAGGAGTTTCTCTCGAAAGAAGTGAGTGGGAGGAAAGTAGAACTTGATGAGGTAACTGTACCTGCTCCCTTATTGGAAAGTAGTTCATCACAGAAACCGGTTTCTGCGACACCTACACCAATTAGTGAGGAAGTTAATGATGATGATCATGAAAATTCAGATCAAGTTATTACTGAACCTCGTAGGTCAACCAGAGTAAGATCCGCACCAGAGTGGTATGGTAATCCTGTTCTGGAGGTTATGTTACTAGACCATGACGAACCTACGAACTATGAAGAAGCAATGGTGAGCCCAGATTCCGCAAAATGGCTTGAGGCCATGAAATCCGAGATGGGATCCATGTATGAGAACAAAGTATGGACTTTGGTTGACTTGCCCGATGATCGGCCAGCCATTGAAAATAAATGGATCTTCAAGAAGAAGACTGACGCTGACGACAATGTTACTGTCTATAAAGCTCGACTTGTTGCGAAAGGTTTTCGACAAGTTCAAGGGATTGACTACGATGAGACCTTCTCACCCCTAGTGATGCTTAAGTCTGTCCAAATCATGTTAGCAATTGCCGCATTTTATGATTATGAAATTTGGCAAATGGATGTCAAAACTGCATTCCTGAATGGATTTCTGGAAGAAGAATTGTATATGATGCAACCGGAAGGTTTTGTCGATCCAAAGGGAGCTAACAAAGTGTGCAAGCTCCAGCGATCCATTTATGGACTGGTGCAAGCCTCTCGGAGTTGGAATAAACGCTTTGATACTGTGATCAAAGCATATGGTTTTGTACAGACTTTTCGAGAAGCCTGTATTTACAAGAAAGTGAGTGGGAGCTCTGTAGCATTTCTGATATTATATGTGGATGACATATTGCTGATTGGAAATGATATAGAATTTTTGGATAGCATAAAGGGATACTTGAATAAGAGTTTTTCAATGAAAGACCTCGGTGAAGCTGCGTATATATTGGGCATCAAGATCTATAGAGATAGATCAAGACGCTTAATTGGACTTTCACAAAGCACATACCTTGACAAAGTTTTGAAAAAGTTCAAAATGGATCAAGCAAAGAAAGGGTTCTTGCCTGTGTTACAAGGTGTGAAGTTGAGTAAGACTCAATGCCCGACCACTGCAGAAGATAGAGAGAAGATGAAAGATGTTCCCTATGATTCAGCCATAGGCTCTATCATGTATGCAATGCTGTGTACCAGACCTAATGTGTGCCTTGCTATAAGTCTAGCAGGAAGGTACCAAAGTAATCCAGGAGTGGATCACTGGACAGCGGTCAAGAACATCCTGAAATACCTGAAAAGGACTAAGGATATGTTTCTCGTTTACGGAGGTGACAAAGAGCTCATCGTAAATGGTTACGTCGATGCAAGCTTTGACACTGATCCGGACGATTCTAAATCATAAACCAGATACGTGTTTACATTGAACGGTGGAGCTGTCAGTTGGTGCAGTTCTAAACAAAGCGTCGTGGCGGGATCTACGTGTGAAGCGGAGTACATAGCTGCTTCGGAAGCAGCAAATGAAGGAGTCTGGATGAAGGAGTTCATATCCGATCTAGGTGTCATACCTAGTGCATCGGGTCCAATGAAAATCTTTTGTGACAATACTGGTGCAATTGCCTTAGCAAAGGAATCCAGATTTCACAAGAGAACCAAACACATCAAGAGACGCTTCAATTCCATCCGGGATTTAGTCCAGGTGGGAGACATAGAAATTTGCAAGATACATACGGATCTGAATGTTGCAGACCCGTTGACTAAGCCTCTTCCACGAGCAAAACATGATCAACACCAAGGCTCCATGGGTGTAAGAATCATTACTGTGTAATCTAGATTATTGACTCTAATGCAAGTGGGAGACTGAAGGAAATATGCCCTAGAGGCAATAATAAAGTTATTATTTATTTCCTTATATCATGATAAATGTTTATTATTCATGCTAGAATTGTATTAACTGGAAACATAATACTTGTGTGAATACATAGACAAACAGAGTGTCACTAGTATGCCTCTACTTGACTAGCTCGTTGATCAAAGATGGTTATGTTTCCTAGCCATTGACATGAGTTGTCATTTGATTAACGGGATCACATCATTAGGAGAATGATGTGATTGACCTGACCCATTCCGTTAGCTTAGCACTCGATCGTTTAGTATGTTGCTATTGCTTTCTTCATGACTTATACATGTTCCTATGACTATGAGATTATGCAACTCCCGTTTACCGGAGGAACACGTTGTGTGCTACCAAACGTCACAACATAACTGGGTGATTATAAAGGTGCCCTACAGGTGTCTCCGAAGGTACTTGTTGGGTTGGCGTATTTCGAGATTAGGATTTGCCACTCCGATTGTTGGAGAAGTATCTCTGGGCCCTCTTGGTAATGCACATCACTTAAGCCTTGCAAGCATTGCAACTAATGAGTTTGTTGCGAGATGATGTATTACGAAACGAGTAAAGAGACTTGCCGGTAACGAGATTGAACTAGGTATTGAGATACCGACGATCGAATCTCGAGCAAGTAAAATACTGATGACAAAGGGAACAATGTATGTTGTTATGCGGTCTGACCGATAAAGATCTTCGTAGAATATGTGGGAGCCAATATGAGCATCCAGGTTCCACTATTGGTTATTGACCGGAGACGTGTCTCGGTCATGTCTACATAGTTCTCAAACCCGTAAGGTCCGCACGCTTAACGTTTCGATGACAGTTATATTATGAGTTTATATGTTTTGATGTACCGAAGGTTGTTCGGAGTCCCGGATGTGATCACGGACATGACGAGGAGTCTCGAAATGGTCGAGACATAAAGATTGATATATTGGAAGCCTATGTTTGGATATCGGAAGTGTTCCGAGTGAAATCGGGATTTTACCGGAGTACCGGGAGGTTACCGGAACCCCCCGGCAACATAATGGGCCTTAGTGGGCCATGGTGGAAGAGAGGAGAGGCGGCTAGGGCTGGGCCTCGCGCCCCTCCCCCCTAGTCCGAATAGGACAAGGAGAAGGGGGCGGCGCCCCCCTTCGTTCTTCTCCCTCTCCTCTTTCCCCCTCCCAAGTCCTAATCCAACTAGGAAAAGGGGGGAGTCCTACTCCCGGTGGGAGTAGGACTCCTCCTGGTGCGCCCCAAGGCTGGCCGCACCTCCCCCCTTTGATCCTTTATATACAGGGGCAGGGGGGCACCCCATAGACACAACAATTGATCATTGATCTCTTAGCCGTGTGCGGTGCCCCCCTCCACCATATTACACCTCGATAATATCGTAGCGGTGCTTAGGCGAAGCCCTGCGTCGGTAGAACATCATCATCGTCACCACGCCGTCGTGCTGATGAAACTCTCCCTCAACACTCCGCTGGATCGGAGTTCGACGGACGTCATCGAGCTGAACGTGTGCTGAACTCGGAGGTGCCGTATGTTCGGTACTTGATCGGTCGGATCGTGAAGACGTACGACTACATCAACCGCGTTGTGTTAACGCTTCCGCTTTCGGTCTACGAGGGTACGTGGACAACACTCTCCCCTCTCGTTGCTATGCATCACCATGATCTTGCGTGTGCGTAGGAATTTTTTTGAAATTACTACGTTCCCCAACATATAGTTCATCACGAAGCTCTTGTAGCTTGGTGGCAGTGATTGAAGAATTCTGTCAATGACACTATCATCCAGAAGATTAACTCCCAGTTGAATCAAGTGATTGTTATACCCAGAAATTTTGAGTATATGTTCACTGACAGAACTATTCTCCTCCATCTTGCAGCTGTAGAACTTATTGGAGACTTCATATCTCTCAATCCGGGCATTTGCTTGAAATATTAACTTCAACTCCTGGAACATCTCATATGCTCCATGACGTTCAAAACGTCATTGAAGCCCCGGTTCTAAGCCGTAAAGCATGGCACACTGAACTATCGTGTAGTCATCAGCTTTGCTCTACCAGACGTTCTTAATGTCGTCAGTTGCATCTGCAGCAGGCCTGGCACCCAGCGGTGCTTCCAGGACGTAATTCTTCTGTGCAGCAATGAGGATAATCCTCAAGTTACGGACCCAGTCCGTGTAATTGCTACCATCATCTTTCAACTTTGCTTTCTCAAGGAATGCATTAAAATTTAACGGAACAACAACACGGGCCATCTATCTACAAACAACATAGACAAGCAAAAATACTATCAGGTACTAAGTTCATGATAAATTTAAGTTCAATTAATCATATTACTTAAGAACTCCCACTTAGATAGACATCCCTCTAATCATCAAAGTGATCACGTGATCCAAATCAACTAAACCATGTCCGATCATCACGTGAAATGGAGTAGTTTTGAATGGTGAACATCACTATGTTGATCATATCTACTATATGATTCACGCTCGACCTTTCAGTCTCAGTGTTCCGAGGCCATATCTGCATATGCTAGGCTCGTCAAGTTTAACCCGAGTATTCTGCGTGTGCAAAACTGGCTTGCACCCATTGTAGATAAACGTAGAGCTTATCACACCCGATCATCAGGTGGTGTCTCGGCACGACGAACTTTGGCAACGGTGCATACTCAGGGAGAACACTTTTATCTTGAAATTTAGTGAGAGATCATATTATAATGCTACCGTCAATCAAAGCAAAATAAGATGCATAAAAGATAAACATCACATGCAATCAATATAAGTGATATGATATGGCCATCATCATCTTGTGCTTGTGATCTCCATCTCCGAAGCACCGTCATGATCACCATCGTCACCGGCGCGACACCTTGATCTCCATTGTAGCATCGTTGTCGTCTCGCCAGCTATTGCTTCTACGACTATCGCTACCGCTTAGTGATAAAGTAAAGCAATTACAGGGCGATTGCATTGCATACAATAAAGCGACAACCATATGGCTCCTGCCAGTTGCCGATAACTCGGTTACAAAACATGATCATCTCATACAATAAAATATAGCATCATGCCTTGACCATATCACATCACATCATGCCCTGCAAAAACAAGTTAGACGTCCTCTACATTGTTGTTGCAAGTTTTACGTGGCTGCTATGGGCTGAGAAAGAACCGTTCTTACCTACGCATCAAAACCACAACGATAGTTCGTCAAGTTAGTGCTGTTTTAACCTTCTCAAGGACCGGGCGTAGCCACACTCGGTTCAACTAAAGTTGGAGAAACTGACACCCGCCAGCCACCTGTGTGCAAAGCACGTCGATAGAACCAGTGTGGCGTAAGCGTACGCGTAATGTCGGTCCGGGCCACTTCATCCAACAATACCGCCGAACCAAAGTATGACATGCTGATAAGCAGTATGACTTGTATCGCCAACAACTCACTTGTGTTCTACTCGTGCATATAACATCTACTCATAAAACCTGGCTCGGATGCCACTGTTGGGGAACGTAGTAATTTCAAAAAAATTCCTACGCACACACAGGATCATGGTGATGCATAGCAACGAGAGGGGAGAGTGTGTTCACGTACCCTCGTAGACCGAAAGCGGAAGCGTTAGCACAACGCGGTTGATGTAGTCGTACGTCTTCACGATCCGACCGATCCAAGTACCGAACGTACGGCACCTCCGAGTTCAGCACACGTTCAGCTCGATGACGTCCCGCGAACTCCGATCCAGCAGAGCTTCACGGGAGAGTTCCGTCAGCACGATGGCGTGGTGACGGTGATGATGTTGCTACCGACGCAGGGCTTCGCCTAAGCACCGCTACGATATGACCGAGGTGGAATATGGTGGAGGGGGGCACCGCACACGGCTAAGAGATCAAGAGATCAATTGTTGTGTCTAGAGGTGCCCCTGCCCCCGTATATAAAGAAGCAAGGGGGGAGAGGCGGCCGGCCAGGGAGGGCGCGCCAAGGGGGGACTCCTACTCCCACCGGGAGTAGGACTCCCTCTTTTCCTAGTTGGAGTAGGAGGGGGAAAGGAAGGGAAGGAGAGAGAGGAAGGAAAGGGGGGCGCTGGCCCCCCTCCTTGTCCAATTCGGACTAGAGGGGGAGGGGGCGTGCGGCCTGCCCTAGCCGCCCCTCCTCTTCTCCACTAAGGCCCATCTTGGCCCATTAAACTCCCTGGGGGGTTCCGGTAACCCCCCGGTACTCTGGTATATGTCCAAAACTCCGAACATAGTCATCCAATATATCAATCTTTATGTCTCGACCATTTCGAGACTCCTCGTCATGTCCGTGATCACATCCGGGACTCCGAACTACCTTCGGTACATCGAAACACAAAAACTCATAAGACAATCATCACCGAAACTTTAAGCGTGCGGACCCTACGGGTTCGAGAACTATGTAGACATGACCCGTCTCCGGCCAATAACTAATAGCGGAACCTGGATGCTCATATTGGCTCCTACATATTCTACGAAGATCTTTATCGGTCAAACCGCATAACAACATACATTGTTCCCTTTGTCATCGGTATGTTAATTGCCCGAGATTCGATCGTCGGTATCTCAATACCTAGTTCAATCTCGCTACCGGAAAGTCTCTTTACTCGTACCGTAATACATCATCCCACAACTAACTCATTAGTTACAATGCTTGCAAGGCTTATAGTGATGTGCATTACCGAGTGGGCCCAGAGATACCTCTCCGACAATCAGAGTGACCAATCCCAATCTCGAAATACGCCAACCCAACAAGTACCTTCGGAGACACCTGTAGAGCACCTTTATAATCACCCAGTTACGTTGTGACGTTTGGTAGCACACAAAGTGTTCCTCCGGTAAACGGGAGTTGCATAATCTCATAGTCATAGGAACATGTATAAGTCATGAAGAAAGCAATAGCAACATACTAAACGATCAAGTGCTAAGCTAACGGAATGGGTCAAGTCAATCACATCATTCTCCTAATGATGTGATCCCGTTAATCAAATGACATCTCATGTCTATGGCCAAGAAACATAACCATCTTTGATTAACGAGCTAGTCAAGTAGAGGCATACTAGTGACATTCTGTTTGTCTATGTATTCACACATGTATAATGTTTCCGGTTAATACAATTCTAGCATGAATAATAAACATTTATCATGATATAAGGAAATAAATAATAACTTTATTATTGCCTCTAGGGCATATTTCCTTCAGAAGGAAACTTCATAAAAAATGGAATTGAGATTGCATCATATTATTGATCATCTTTATAATATCTTTCTTGAAAATGATGGTTCGGAAAATTGTGCTCAATTGTTAGAAGAAGAAGAAGTCAATAAAATGTTTGGCACAAAATATTTGAATGATGAGCATGATTGCAATGTTGTTAGTGTGAATTCTTTGAATATCCATGATGCTAATGATATGCAAAGCCATAAGCTTGGGGATGCTATGTTTGATGAACATTATATTTTTACTCCCCCAAGATTTGATGTGCAAATTTGTTATAATGATTGCATGCCTCCTATTTATGATGATTATAATGATGAAATTGGATTTGGAGAGGCCATGACTTTATTTAGTGATGAATCCACCATTTTGGATGAGGCTTCAGTTGACTATGATAACAATGTTGCTATCTATGATGATTGTGGTGATGACATGTATGCTATAAAGAATAATGATAACCATGAAACTTGTCATCATGATTTTAATTTTCACTCTCATGATAGTGATAACCCACAAGTATAGGGGATCACAATAGCTTTCGAGGGTAGAGTATTCAACCCAAATTTATAGATTCGACACAAGGGGAGCCAAAGAATATTTGAAGGTATTAGCAGCTGAGTTGTCAATTCAACCACACCTGGAGATTAATTATCTGCAGCAAAGTGATCAGTAGCAAAGTAGTATGACAGTTTTGATAATAGTAGCAGTAGTAACGGTAACGGTAACAGTGATAGCAGTAGTTTTGTAACAAGTGCAACAGTAACATCAGCAGTAGTAACTTAGCAAGATCAATATAGGATAAATTCGTAGGCATTGGATCGGTGACTTGTTGGATGATATTCATCATGAGACAGTTATAACCTAGGGCGATATGGCACTAGCTCAAGTTAGTCAATATAATGTAGGCATGTATTCCGTAAATAGTCATACGTGCTTATGGAAAGAACTTGCATGCCATCTTTTGTCCTACCCTCCCGTGGCAGCGGGGTCCATATTGGAAACTAAGGAATATTAAGGCCTCCTTTTAATAGAGAACCGAAACAAAGCATTAACACATAGTGAATACATGAACTCCTCAAACTACGGTCATCACTGGGAGTGGTCCCGACTACTGTCACTCCGGGGTTGCCTGATCATAACACATAGTAGGTGACTATAACTTCCAAGATCGGATCTAGAATAGAACATGGATATAATGATGATAACATAAACGGTTCAGATCTGAGTTCATGGCACCCGGGCCTAAAGTGACAAGCATTAAGCATGGCAAAGTCATAGCAACATCAATCTTAGAACATAGTGGATACTAGGGATCAAGCCCTAACAAAACTAACTCGATTACATGATGAATCTCATCCAACTCCTCACCGACCAGCGAGCCTACGAATGAAGGTGATGATGAAGAACGAAGATCCCCCTCTCCGGAGCCCCAAACAACCTCTAGATCTGGCCTCCCGATTAAGAACAGGAGGTGATGACGGCTCCGTCTCGTGGATCACGATAATTCTTTCTCCCTAATTTTTTTCTGGAAAAATAGGATTTTATAGCGTCGGTTTCGGGGTCTACAGGGCCACCAGGTGGGGACAACCCACCTGGGCGCGCTAGGAGGGGGGGCGCCCTGGTGGGTTGTGCCCACCTAGGTGCCCCCCTCTAGTGGGTCTTGGCTCCAGAAATTCTTGTTTATTGTATAAAAATTCCTCACAAAGTTTCATTCCATTCCGAGAACTTTTATTTCTGCACAAAAACAACACCATGGTAGTTCTGCTGAAAACAACGTCAATCCGGGGTTAGTTTCATTCAAATCATGCAAATTAGAGTCCAAAACAAGAGGAAAAGCGTTAGGAAAAGTAGATATGTTGGAGACGTATCAACTCCCCCAAGCTTAAACCTTTGCTTGTCCTCAAGCAATTCAGTTGATAAACTGAAAGTGAAAAAGAAAAACTTTTACGAACTCTTTTGCTCTTGTTTGCATAAATAAGCTTAAACAACACCCAGGTTTTCAGCCAACATTATAACTAACCATGCCGACAATAACTCTTAAAGATTATATTAACTCATATCAATGACATAATTAGCTAGTGAGCAATAATAAGATATCTCAAACAGCAACATGTTGTCAAAACAACCATGATATAATATGACAATAGTGGTATCTCGCTAGCCCTTTATGAGACCGCAAAACATAAATGTAGAGCACCTCCAAAGTTCAAGCAGCGACTAAACATTGTAATTCATGGTAGAAAAGATCCAGTCATGATGCAGCCAACATTAGCTACACACAATGCATAAGTCATGACAGCTGTGCTCTCAGGTTCTAGCGCTTGTTTTAGATGGTGATGACACAACATAAAAGTAAATAGATAGTCCCTTCACAGAGGGAAGCAGTGATTTGCAGAGGTGCCAGAGCTCAAGTTTTAAAACAGAGGTAAATGCTATTTCGAGACATGCACCCTTCTCATTTACTTCAGGACCATCAGTTATCAACATCTTCCATGCTAAGCACGCTAGTGGTGGTTCCCAAACGATAAAAGTAAAGGTTTTGACTCCTTTGGGAGTTTTTGTTTGATTATTTGAGAGATCATTTCTTTTGCAGTTTGGGACTGGGCATCCCTATTACTGCCCTTTTCTCGTGCGATGGCGAGTGAATAAACACTCGACCTGAGAATAACCCGCTTAGCATGGAAGATACCAACCACCTCCTATCGTTCTATGAACGATCCAGGCACACAAAAAGGATGTTTATTAGAAGTTTTTAGAGGTGGCACATGCAAATTTACTTAGGACGGCAGGGTAATACCGCATATAGGTAGGTATGGTGGACTCATTTGGAATAACTTTGGGTTCAAGGTTTTTGATGTACAAGCAAAATTCCCACTTAGTACAGGCGAAGGCTAGCAATTAGATTGAGAAGTAGCCAGCTAGAGAGCAACAACGGTCATAAACATGCATTATGCATAAGTAACATTGGACACTAGCATGAGTAGGATATGAACACCATGAACATAAATATCATAGAGGCTATGTTGGTTTTGATTCAGCTACATGCATGAACATGTGCCAAGTCAAGCCACTCGAACATTCAGAGGAGGATACCATATCATCATACTACATCACAATCATTTTAACGCAATGTTGATATCCAAGATAAATCATTATCCACTCCCAGCTACTTATGCATGGCATGAGAAACTATAATCTCTAATTGTCACTGCAAACATGTTTAATCATAATGGGCTGAATCATGGAGACTAGTTTAAACATATTTACACAAACAGAACAAGTTGAGTTCATACCCGTTTCTCTCTACCACGACCAGTTCATCGAATATCGTCATTATTGCCTTTCACTTGCACGGCCGAAAGATGTGAAAATAATAATAGTGCAAGAGTGTCGTGGACTAAGCTGGAATCTGCAAAACATTTTATTCAACAGGAGAAGACAAGGTAAAATGGGCTCTTTATCAGATTAACATTTATTCATATGAGAGCCACTCAACATTTTCATAGTGGTCTTCTCCTCGGTAAGACTCGAATAAAAAGAAAAAAAATTCAGAGAAACACACTGAAATATTTTTGGAGTTTTTGGTTTTCTTGAACAAGCAAATAAAGGGAAAGTAAAAACGAGAAAAACTATTTACACAGGAAAGCTCCCAACAAGCAAAAGAAGAACAAGGAAATCTTGTTGGGTTTTCTTTTTAGTGCTACTACTAAACATGCATAGAAAGTAAACTAACTACAACTAATTTTTTTGGTTTTTCTAAGTTTTTTCAAACACACAAGAAGAAAGCAAGAAAATAAATTAAGCATGGATGATACAATAAAAAAGTGTGAACACTGACAAATGGAATAAGTGGACATGAATGTAATGTCAGTGAGAACACGTACTCCCCCAAGCTTAGGCTTTTGGCCTAGCTTGGTAATCAATCAGTAGCCTGGATAGTAGTTGGGGTACTGAGGAGCGGGCATCCACTCATCCCACTGCTGAGGCTCCTCCTCTGCCTCTGCAGTAGCCTGAGCGTTCCGGTAGGCGATGATGTCCGCAGTCATAATCCTATGTCCGCCCCTGGCAACAGAATCAAACAAAGCAGGAGCAAGTAATGGAATAATATCACAAGTTTCAATGCTAAAAACTAGGTTATAAGGAATAGGAATGGCAGGGTAATCTTGTGCAATAAAATGGTGGTGTTCCAGGGCTGCGCGGTCTAGGTAAACCTTGGTCAGAGGGTAATCATGATGGCGTATCTCAACATTGAAATGAGCTGCCAAACGAGTAGCATAAATCCCACCATGTATTTTACCCTTGGACTTATTAATGTGGAGGCGACGAGCCACAATAGCTCCCAAGCTAGAAGTGTTGTCGCCCTCTAGTGCACGATGTAAAACAACAAGGTCTGGTGAACTGAGTGCACCCACCTTCTCTCTAGCAAGCAAGCATTTTGCAATGAAAAGAGCAAAGTAATGAACAGCAGGAAAATGCAAGCCAGCGGCAGTGATAGCTAACACCCCTCTATCATCTCCCACTGTCAGGGTGCGATAAAAGGCCTCAAACTCAGCCGGCCTAGGCTCAGCTAAGCTCCCGTCAGAAAGGATCATGCATATGTTACAAAATTCAGTGAGTGGTATCTGATGGGTTTCAGCATATAAATCAAACCACACTTCAGGAGGATTATTCCTAGAAAGGAAAGTAAAACTTTGAACAAAGATGTTTGTCAGGATTTGATGCTATTCACACTCATCTGCGATGAAGTCGGTGAGGCCGGCATAGCAGCATATTGTGTGAACTCCTGAAGGATTCCAACCTCTTCCATGAACTGGGCATGCGGCCATTCGCACGACCGTACCTCCGCCAACCTCCGAGGATGGAGATTACTGTCAGATGACTCCCCAATAACACCCTTGGAGTTCTTCTTAGAAGCAAACTTCCTAACCACAAATTTTTCTCCACAAAACTTCACAAAATTGATAGCAACTACTAATAGGGATACATAGAGGCCATAGCAAGCATTCAAAACTACTTAGAACTCTAAGAATTCAACATGCAAGCTCATCTACAACAGCACCAAGAGTAGCTAATTATTCAAAATATAAACCACTAAAACAAAAACTAATTGGACAAATGGTGGAGTCACATACCAAGCAACAATCCCCCGAAACAGTTTCGGAAACGGAGCTTCGAGCAAAGAGATCAAAATCCGCGGGTTTGAGAGCAAGAACACGGGCGAGAGATCAATGTAGATTTTTTTCTGGAGGTAAGTGATGATGTGGTGTGAAGGGATAAGTGAGGGGGCCCACGTGGGGACCACAACCCACCAGGGCGCGCCCAGGTGGGTTGTGCCCACCTGGTGCACCTCCCTCTGATATTATTTGCACCAAAAAATTCTTAAATATTCAGAAAAAATCATATTAAATTTTCAGGGCACTCTGAGAACTTTTATTTTTGGGTCATTTTTTTATTGCACGGGAAACTCAGAAAACAGGCAAAACATGGCATTTTATTTTATTTAACTAATAAAAACAGAAAACAAAAAGTAGGGACAGAAGGTAGTGCTTACTAAATTCATCAACTCCATACCGCTCAAAAATGATTCATTAATAAGGTTGATCAGGTCTTATTAACAACCACTTTCGATTAGCATGAAACCGAAGAACTTTCATAAATCACTAAGTTACGTCAATGGGGATATGAATGTCCCCAACAATAAGCATTTCATATTTCTTTTTGACAGTAGGTAGAGGTATTTGAAAACTTCCAATAGATATTGTCGGAGATTTTTCAATAACATTGATACCATTCACTTGGAATTGTTTCTTCAGAAAGTGCACCGTATGCTCATTACCATTGATATGAAAAGTGACCTTGCTTTTATTGTAATCAATAACAGCCCCTGCAGTATTCAAGAAGGGTCTACCAAGGATAATCGACATGTTGTCGTCCTCGGGCATCTCAAGTATAACAAAGTCAGTCAAAATAGTAACATTAGCAACAACAACGGGCACATCCTCACAGATACCGATTGGTATGGCAGTTGATTTGTCAGCCATTTGCAAAGATATTTCAGTAGGTGTGAGTTTATTCAAATCTAGTCTTTTATATAAAGAGAAAGGCATAACACTAATACCAGCTCCTAAATCACACAAAGCAGTTTTCACATAATTCTTTTTGATGGAGCAAGGTATAGTTGGTATTCCCGGATCTCCAAGTTTTTTAGGTACTCCATCCTTGAAAGTATATTAGCAAGCATAGTGGAGATTTCAGCTTCCGGTATTTTCTCTTATTAGTGATGATTTCTTTCATATACTTTGCATAAGGAGGCATTTTCAAGATATCAGTCAAGCGTGTACGCAAAAAGACTGGCCTCAGCATTTCAGCAAAGCGTTCAAATTCTTCATCATCTTTCTTTTTAGTCGACTTAGGTGGAAAAGGCATAGGTTTTTGAACCCACGGTTCTCTTTCTTTACCGTGTTTTCTAGCAATGAAGTCTCTTTTATCATACCTTTTATTCTTAGGTTGTGGGTTATCAAGATCAACTGGTGGTTCTACCTCAACATCATTGTCTGGTTCTTTTTCATTGTTTGGTTGAGCATCTTCATGAACCTCATCATTATCTTCTTCATTATCAGAAGGTGAGTGTTCATTACCAGACTAAGTTTCAGCATCTGAGATAGAAGTTTCATTATCATTATTAGGAGGTTTTTCTATTTCAGGTTCACTAGAAGCATGCAAAGTCCTATCATTTTTATTTTTCTTCTTCTTTCTAGAAGGACTAGGTGCATCAGTGTTAACACTTTCCGAATCTTGTTCTATTCTTTTTGGGTGTCCTTCAGGATAAAGTGGTTCCTGAGTCATTTTACCTCCTCTAGTTGCAACTCTAACATCAAAGTCATGTATATTATTATTCATTTCATCAAGCAACTCTCTTTGAGATTTAGCAACTTGTTCTAACTGAGTTTGAACCATAGAAGCATGTTTTCCAACACCTCTAACATCATTTGAGATTCTAAATAACAAGTCACTCAAGAGAGCAATCATATCAGAATTATATTTCAATTGTTTCATAACATTTGCATTGAAGTGATCTTGTTTTCTAATGTAGTTTTCAAACTCATAAAGGCATTGTCTAGGATGCATATTGTGAGGATTGTCATTATCACTGAACTTCATTAGAGAATTTACCTCTACCACCTTAGGAAGTGGTGGTGTATTAAGCCCATGTATTTCTTCAATAGGAGGTAAAATTTTAACATCCTCAGATTTAATACCTTTTTCCTTCATAGATTTCTTTGCCTCTTGCATATCTTCAGGACTGAGATATAATATACCCCTCTTCTTCGGAGTGGGTTTAGGCGGTGGTTCAGGAAGAGTCCAATCATCATAATTTTTCAACATGTTATTCAATAATTCTTCAGCTTGCCCAACAGTTCGTTCACTGAAAACACAACCAGCACAACTATCTAGGAAATCCCTAGAAGCATCGGTTAGTCCATTATAGAAGATATCAAGTATTTCATTATTATTAAGAGGATGATCAGGCAAAGCATTAAGTAATTGGAAAAGCCTCCCCAAGCTTGTGGGAGACTCTCTTCTTTAGTTTGCGCAAAGTTAAATATTTCATGTAAAGCAGCTTGTTTCTTATGAGTAGGGAAATATTTTTCAGAGAAGTAATAAATCGTATCCCGGGGACTACTGACACAACCAGGAGCAAGAGTATTGTACCAAGCTTTAGCATCACCCTTTAATGAGAAAGGAAATAATTTGAGAATAAAGTAGTAGCGAGTTTTCTCATCATGAGTAAAAAGGGTGGCTATGTCATTCAACTTAGTAAGATGTGCCACAACAGTTCCAGTTTCATAACCATGGAAAGGATCAGATTCAACCAAAGTAATTAACTCTGGGTCGACAGAGAATTCATAATCCTTATCATCAATAAAGATTGGTGAAGTAGCAAACTTAGGATCATATTTCATTCTAGCATTTAGAGATTTTTCTTTATACTTGCATAGTAATTTCTCTAGATCATCTCTATCCTTACAAGCAAGAATATCTCTAGTTGTCTCGTCATTCATAACATAACCTTCCGGTACCTTAGGCAATTCATATCTAGGAAGGCTAGTTCTAGCAGGTGTTTCAGGAGTTTCAGTTTCAAGCTCATCATCAAATTCAACAACATCATGTTGTATTACTCTAGCAATTTGTTCATCAAGAAATTCACCAAGTGGCACATCATCATTATCAAGCAAGGTACTAGCATCATCATAAGCATCATTCATAGTAGAAGTAGCATCATCAATAACTTGTGACATATTAGAATTGATAGCATGTGGTGGTGTTGCAAGTTTACTTATTACAGAAGGTGAATCTAAACAAAACTGGATGGCAGTTCCTTACCTCCCCTCGTCTTTGAGGGAAAAATCTTAGTCTTAGCATCCTTCAGATTCTTCATAGTGATAAATTGATAATAATCCCAAGTGACTCAACAAATATAGCTATGCTCCCCGGCAACGGCGCCAGAAAAATGTCTTGATAACCCACAAGTATAGGGGATCGCAACCGTTTCAAGGGTAGAGTATTCAATCCAAATTTATAGATTCGACACAAGGGGAGCCAAAGAATATTTGAAGGTATTAGCAGCTGATTTGTCAATTCAACCACACCTGGAGATTAATTATCTGCAGCAATGTGATCAGTAGCAAAGTAGTATGATAGTTTTGATAATAGTAGCAGCAGTAACGGTAACAGTAACAGTGATAGCAGTAGTTTTGTAACCAGTGCAATAGTAACAGCAGCAGCAGTAACTTAGCTAGATCAATATAGGATAAATTCGTAGGAATTGGATCAGTGACTTGTTGGATGATATTCATCATGAGACAGTTATAACCTAGGGCGATACGACACTAGGTCCAGTTCGTCAATATAATGTAGGCATGTATTCCGTAAATAGTCATACATGCTTATGGAAAGAACTTGCATGACATCTTTTGTCCTACCCTCCCATGGCAGCGGGGTCCATATTGGAAACTAAGGGATATTAAGGCCTCCTTTTAATAGAGAACCGAAACAAAGCATTGACACATAGTGAATGCACGAACTCCTCAAACTACGGTCATCACCGGGAGTGGTCCTGACTATTGTCACTCCGGGGTTGCCGGATCATAACACGTAGTAGGTGACTATAACTTGCAAGATCGGATCTAGAACATGGATATAATGATGATAACATAAACGGTTCAGATCTGAGTTCATGGCACCCGGGCCTAAAGTGACAAGCATTAAGCATGGCAAAGTCATAGCAACATCAATCTTAGAACATAGTGGATACTAGGGATCAAGCCCTAACAAAACTAACTTGATTACATGATGAATCTCATCCAACTCCTGACCGACCAGCGAGCCTACGAAGGAATTACTCACTCCGTGGGGAGCATCATGGAATGGGCGATAGATGTCGGCGTTCTGGGAACGGGGGTCCCCAGACTTGCCTGCCTGCGGCCCACGGCGTGGCTCTGCGCGTGGGCCCGTACAGCCCATCTTCATCAACAAGGCGTTCAAGACCCTCGCGAGGGGCCAAGCCTCGCGAGGCGGACGACACAAGACCTCCTCAGGGGCGGCCTCACCAGGTTGGCTTGCGAGGGGCAGAGAGATCAAGGCAAGGCAAACCTCGCGAGGTTCTCGTGATGTGAGCCATGACGATCAAGATCAGGCGGGCGCCAGGCGGGCGCCAGCACGCGCAGTGTCCTTGTCTCCCCTTTGGTTCTAGGGAAGCAAGCGCAGGCGCGGAGTACCAAGGCGTCAAGCAAAGGTTTCCATATCGGTGCAACGAGACCAAGACCAGCAGGACGGCAAGATGGAGGTCACCATGGAGCCCAAGGCGGCGTCACCACCAGAGCCTTTTGCAGGCGAAGACCGCTTTTGTCAGGATAAGCTGTATTAGCTGTCCCCTTTCAAATTGGCCGTTGTTGGCTCCCTTCCTGCTCAATATTTGGGGAGAGGACCAGGGCCTATATAAGTAGAACTAGCCACCACCGTAGGAGATAACTCATTCGGAGGCATCTCATCTGATCTTGAGTGATCCTCATCCACACACAGAGCGCAAGAACACCTCAACCTCAGGAGGCTGTTCTTCCCCTTGTACTGTTCATCATCAGCCCAAGAGGCAATCCACCACCACACTGGAGTAGGGTATTACACCACAACGATGGCCCGAACCAGTATAAACCCTGTGTCCCTTGTGTTGCGAGCTCGTCGAGCTCGTCCGTGAGATCTTAGCAAGCTAGGACGTGGATCGGTAGGGGGAGAACTTTGCGCGCACCCCAGAGTTCGAACCTTAAGGGTTTTGTCGGAACCCGTGATCCGACAATAGAGAAGGGTTGGTGATGACGAAGAACGAAGATCCCCCTCTCCGGAGCCCCAAAAGGACTCCAGATCTGGCCTCCCGATGAAGAACAGGAGGTGCCGGCCGCTCCATCTCGTGGATCGCGATAATTCTTTCTCCCTGATTTTTTTTCTGAAAAAATAGGATTTTATAGCGGAAGTAACAAGGTTGTGGGGTCCCATCAACACCAACGGCAAAGTTGAGTGTAGAAATCGTAACCCTAACGTATCACTTACTCGTCGTAAGATTCCTGCAACATGAGACGTTGCAGCCCAAAAACGGGTCAGCACATGGAATATGCTGGCAAATTCACACCATAGAGAAATGATGAACAAAGGCTATCACTACATGCATATATGGCTGGTGGAAAAGCTCTATGGTTACAGTTTTGCGAAAAGCCAATTTTTCCCTACTGCAAAGGAATAAATTTTATTTAACTATCATGGTGGTTGTTAAACATTGAGAATGGTTGACAGCATTCTCAATCCCAATTAAGTATCATCATTAACCCAACAAGATTAATTAAAGTAACATGACGAGATACACATGATAATCCAAGAACTAGATACTCAAGATGTCCATAACCGGGGACACGGCTAATCATGATTAGTTTGTACACTCTGCAGAGGTTTGTGCACTTTTCCCCACAAGACTCGATCTCCTCCGTTGGATTTCTCGCACTACATGGTGTTTGAGAAACGGATGACCGAGACACAGTCTTTCAGAAGCGTTAGCACCTTACGATGGGTAGACCGTACCACCTACATCCCCTACATCTGCTAGTCTACCACTGTAAGAGTTCACACGACTTAATCAACTATGCTAGAGCCCATAATAGCTTGTGGCTGCACACGGAAGTTTCTAGTATGAATAATCTTATGATCCCTTTGAGCCTGGGTGGCGGTCCAAAAGAAAAACAGGCAATCCTGGAATACCCAGGTACCTCAATCCACCCAGATGTGTGTTTTAGTTGCCACCTTAAGGTTAACCATTAATTAACAATCTCACATTTGTCATGGTAACACTCAAACCCAATCCACGTCTACTAGAATAGCATAACAATATAAGCAAACGTAGAAGTAACTCCCAAGGGTTTGATAATAAACAGGGCAATAGGTACTACCTCATCTACTTCCCAGAACCCACAATTTAATTAGATCCTAATCATGCAATGTTTGAGGGTTGATCTAATGCAATAAAACTGGGTAGTCAAAGAGGTATGATCAAAGTGTGAACTTGCCTGCAATGTTGATGAAGATGATTCGCACTCATAACTCTTGATAGATCTACTCGTCACACTCCGTTCAATCTATCGTAAGCAAGCAATGGTAACCACACATAAGTAATCACTCAAAAGATCAGAAAGAACGAAGAAGATACTGTTCGGAAAACATCAAAACCAAGCAAATAACTCTTGCAACATAAAACAATTTCTAACAGTACCAAAATTATATGAATTTGGCCTCATCAGAAATTTTAGGTCAAGAGCTTCGATTAGCAAAAAGAATCAACTCAAACGGAGCTACGAAACTCAAGTTACGATCACACGAAGTTTGAATTCAAATCTGATCTAATTCAAATTTTAAAATTTCAAAAAACATGTTTGAGTTGGATTCCTGGATAGGGGGGATCATAACGAAGAAGTGGGCGTTGGTTTCGTTGGATTTGGACAAACAAGTAAAAAGTTGTGACCGATTGAAGAACAGGGGCTATTCTGCAAAAAACTTATTCACAAACGGGTCTGTGGCGGAAATTAAAAGAAAAAGAAAAAATACTACATACCGAACGTTCGCTACCGAACGTTAACGAACGAAAACATTCGCTACAGAAGTCTAAACGACGAACGCTCACTAATAAAAATTGATCGGGAAAAACCGAGGAAAATCCAAAATAAACCGGAACGGCTCGGCGGTTTTACCGGCGGTTTTCGTCGGTTTTCTTCATCGACGGCGGCGAGGTTAACGACGAGGCAGAGCGGCGGCTCCGGCGAGCGAGGCAGCTCCGGCGACGGCAGGCGGCGCGGGCGACGGGGATCGGCGCGGGCGACGGCAGCGAGCGGCGCGGGTGGCGGCGCGGCGCGCGGTGCAGCGGCGGCGGCGGCGGCGATGCAGCGGCGGCGCGGCTCGGCGAGATGTGGGAGCGGGCCGCAGCGGACGAGAAGAGAGGGGCGGGGCGGCGGTCTCGCCTTATAAAGGCCAGGGGAGGGGCGCGGCTTGGAGGAGGGGCCAGGGGACGCGTAGTCCGGCGGTGGCACGCTCGGACGTCGAGGCCGACACGGCGGCGGCGCGTGCAGCGGGAGGAGTCCCGCTCGGTGCGGGCGAGCGGCGTGGGCAGGCTGGGCCGCGGCCTGGCTGGCTAGCTGGGCCGGCCCAGTCCGGTCGGTCATTTTTTTAAACATTTTTTTCAGACAAACAAAATAATTAAAAACAAAAATAAATAAAACTATTACATAGGCATATAATATATCAAAATTTTCAGAAAAATATTTTCTACAACATGAACATTTTTCTAGCGTCAAATAAAATATAAAAAAATTCAGATAAAGCAAAGAGTGCTACTGCTACAATAAAACCTTATAAAAATCATTTAAAAAATACCAAAATGATTTCAAATTAATTTTTTTCTCCAATTTTCTATTGTAGGGAATCATGTTACCCTATTTTCCATATATTTTTATTTTGGAGAAAAATAATTTGAATAAAACCAAAATACTACAAATTGAAAATAATTTCCAAAAGGACTTTAAATTTGATCCTTTTAAACTTCCAACTCATATTTCATATGTTTTGAAGAAGTCATTTTATCTTCTCTCATGAAAATCATTGAGTTGATTAAAGTTTCTGAATTTGAAATATTTTCAAATGAAATTCAAATATTTTCAACAACCCTTTTCATTTAAATAAATGGAAGAAGTCATGTCATCTTCTCTCCAGGGTTTTGTGATGAAAAGAATTTGAATTCATGGAGATCATAAAAAGCAAAATGAAAGTTTGGGAAAGTCCTTTTATTCCCTCTCATTTAACTTTCAAAATTTTCAAATTCACTCACTTTCAGTCAATCAATCAAACAATCAATCAAATCTATCTATTTATTATAACATTCCAAAATTTAGAATTTTGGGATGTTACAAACCTACCACCCTTAAAAGGAATCTCGTCCTCGAGATTCGGAGAGGCTAGCAAGAAATAGGTTAGGTTTGGGGTCTTCTCAAAATCCATCGATCATCTCAGGGGTCTGGGGTGCTACCACCCTTAGAAGCATGGTTACGGTCTCATCAATACTCATATACTCGATCCTTATTCTTGATGGGGCCGGTCTTCTCAAATTCTCGGGAAAATTCCTTCTCTGGGCTCTTCCGATAGTGGCATAACCTTTTCCTCAATACTTCTGTCCTTTCATCTTGGTAAGGTTGTTCCGAGACTGGGTTTTCTTAGCTGACGGGTCAGGCGCCAATACTAAACAACTATCGATATCTCATGGTGGTCTTCCAATTATGGTTTCTCCTACAGGAAATGGGTCTGGGTTGATCCTCACCGTATAACCTACGATTGGCAAGAGCTGCCTTGTACAGGTGAGTAATTGTCTTACCATTCTAAGGTTTAAACAAGGTTTTGATCGTCGTCTCTCTACTATAGGTAAGTCACTCAGATTTACCATCTCATATAGCAAGGCGAATAATAAGAGTAAGTCGGTATGGTGATCAATCCATCCCGCACCCAGATCATTACCCTGTATATGGTTTAGTGAATCTCGCATTCTAACACTCGGTCATCCTCACAAGCATTGCAGAATTTCTCTTGTCAACGAACTGGGTTCGGATAAATTCATAGATTCTGCAAGCCAAACAAACATCTATCATTTCTTCACAACTCTCAGGTTTTGCGTAACTCCTATAAGATCGTCTGTCGATAAAATCGTAACTTCTTCCGGGGTTTTTCCTTCAGCAAGAATGTGCTTGCTTCTTGGCAGGTCCTGGGGCCTGTGGGTTATGGCCCATCTCATCACTGGTAAACCTTGAACTCATCATCGGGGAAACTGATCCTTAATCCAACATCCAACTTCCTAGTATTCTTAAATCCATCCAATTGTACTGTCTTCCTTCCTTCTATTGGCACCAAACTAGGACATGATTACTCAGACTCATTATGGAATTTCCATTGATCCATATTTCGAACATCATACCTCCTTTATATCCAATAGTAATTCATCTCTTCATCCTCGGGGGATATCCCACATACCGAGAAAGAAAAAAACTTATACTTATGAAGTCCATACTCCACTTCGTGGAACATCATTATCCTTTCCAGGGTCAAGCGTCCTTACATGGGAATATTGGCCATCTCTGCATGGCACTTCTTCAACTGGGAAACATGAAACACATCATGAACTCCTGACAGTCCTTCGGGTGACTCCAACTTGTTGGCCACTTCTCCCATACGCTCCAAAACTCAGTATGGTCCTACAAATCTCGGGGCTAACTTTCCCTTAACTCCAAATCGTTTAATTCCTCGCAGAGGGGACACACGAAGACATGCTCTGTCTCCAATTTCATAGACTACCTCCTTGTGTTTTTAAGTCTGCATAACTCTTCTACCTGTACTGAGCTACCTTCAGTCTATCTTGAATCAACTTAACATTCTCTTCTGACTCCTTGATCACATTTGGTCCAAACAACTGACGGTCTCCAACTTCATCCCGCATCAACGGTGTCTGGCTCCTTCTCCCATACAAAGCTTCAAAAGGGGCCATCTTCAAACTGGCTTGGTAACTGTTTATGTATGAGAACTCCGCGTAAGGTAGATTATCATCCCTACTAGATCCATAATCTAGCGCACACGCTCTCAACATGTCCTCCAGAATCTGATTGACTCTCTCGGTCTATCCATCTGTCTGCGGATGAAAGGCTGTACTGAACTCTAGCCTAGTACCCAAAGTCTAGTGCAGCTGATTCCAAAACTTTGAGGTAAACTGTGTTCCTCTATCTGATACGATGGTCCCCGGAACTCCATGCAGACATACGATCCTGGTCAAATATATCTTGGCCAACTTCGCACTTGTATAGGTGGTTTTCACTGGGATAAAGTGAGCCACTTTGGTCAAGCGAATCAACTACTACCCAGATAGAATCATATCCCGATCTGGTTCTGGGAAATCCGGTAATGAAATCCATGCCAAGCTTATCCCACTTCCATTCGGGTATCGGCATAGGCTGTAGTAATCCTGCTGGCTTCTGATGCTCTGCTTTTACTCTCTATGGCATACATCACCTACGACTACATACTCCGCACTATCCTTCTTCATACCAGTCCACCAGAAATGCTCCTTCAAATCCAAATACATCTTGGTGTTTCCAGGGCGAATCGAGTATGGTGAGTCATGAGCCTCCTAAAGTATTAACTTCCTGATCTTTGCATTATTGGGCACGTATACAGGTCCTCGAACCATAAGGTGTCGTGCTCATCCTTACGAAAATCCTTGGCCTTTCCTTTGCTCATTCTCACTTTTATCTCGGCAATCTCTTTGTCATCCTTCTGAGCTTCACGGATCTTTCCCAACAATGTAGACTGAACTTCCATTGCTGCAACAAAACCTTTGGGAACAATCTCCAACCGAAGTTCCCTGAGATCCTCTGCTAACTCCTTTGGTAATCCTCCGCTTATGAGGGTATTCATCCTTGTTTTCTTTATGGTTGTGTCCTATTTCTCCACAAAGCTTGTATGCACAAGGTTTCTTCATATCCTTTCCATAAGGCCTCAACTTTTGGGACACAAGCCAAGACTTTAACAAAGTCCACTTAAATTCCTTCCAAGTGGTTACTCCTTGCCATCCATTGATGGTTTGGTACATCCTCTACCAGGTAGTGGCACCTCTTTCAAAGCACTCAAGAGCATGCTGGGTCATATCCTTTCCGACTGTAGTGTTATTCTTCATGTGATCCTCCATGTTCTGAATCCATCGGTCCGTCTCCAATTGACTTATCGGTCCAGAAAATACAAGCTCATCTTCATTCGTCCTCTATTGGGTCCATGGGTTTGCGGTGGGATAAGAGAGATCGAGAGGGATGCACACAATACAAACAATTTTTTTGAAAAGACAGATTTTTATCGTGGCTGTCGGAAAAAACATCAAACAAATGACAACTCACAAACATCGCATCTAACGTAGGCATATAACAGGGGTTTGGTCTTCTAAAGGTCAACAAATCTTCAAAATCGTCAAACTCTTCAAGTCTTGTTCGTGTCTCCGATGGCTTCTTCCGATCATGCTTGTATTTCTCAAGTTCTTTTGCCAGATCATCTCTGTTGACGCGAAGTCTCTCGTGACGTCCTTTATATTTCTGGAGTTGCATTCCAAACTTCTGGGTTTCAACATCCTTGACATGAACCATGATCCTACTGTCCTTCAGTTCCTGACGAATCTTTGATGTCTCAAGGTTTTGCTCCTCTAGCTTGGCTACTTTCAGCTTCTGGGTCCTGAGTTCTTCACGAAACGCTTCCTTATCAATACTGTTTCCTGCAGGTCCATCTTAACTTCTTGATGTAATACTCCAGATCCTGGTGATACACCGACTAAGGTTAAAACTTCATCTTGCTGATAGGTGCTCCATCAGCCTTCTACCATCCAATCCTTCCATGCATATGCATGCTTAACTCAACACGGTGACAATAGCATAAACGGGCGATAACATCATGGATAGCCGTGTTTATGCTCTTGTCATTTCCATGAGCTATCTCTCCATAGTTGATATCTCCTGCCTTAGGGTTTTCCTTGACAGAACTTTGAGTTCTAATGCTCCATATTCCGGTCTTTCTCCAATACACCTTGATCTCGGATATTGACATCTTCCATAGTCTGCCAAGTTCCATAAGGGTAGCCTTCCTAGGTCATAAAAATCTGGGAATTCTTCAGAGTCTCCAATTCTCCTAGTCTTCAGAGTCTTCAACAGTTGTAGTTTCCATTATCATAATGTATGGTAAAATCCTATTCATTCTGAATGGTCTTAGTTGTCCGATATCTTGTACTTCTTGGAGTGGTCTCATCAGTCGAATCTTTGAGTGGTCCAAAGGGAAAAGGGATATGGTCTCACTAAAAGGGAATATTTGAATAAGACTCAGAAAAGGAGAGAGGTAAAAGATTTTTTGAAAAGGAAAGTTTTAGAGAAAATCCTTCCTATGGGCTTGCCAGTTTCTAGGGTCACGTCCTACAGTCAACATGTGCTCTGATACCATCTTGTAGCAACCCGACCTCAGACGGTCAAGTCTCTGTGCTTAAGTGTCATCCCTGGATCGGTATGCTGACACACACAGTACTCGAGGATTTATAACAGAGGTAAATCACATGCATAAAATAAAGTAAATACTATTACCTCAATCCAAATAGAGGAAGTAACAAGGTTGTGGGGTCCCATCAACACCAACGGCAAATTTGAGTGTAGAAATCGTAACCCTAACGTATCACTTACTCGTCGTAAGATTCCTGCAACATGAGACGTTGCAGCCCGAAAACGGGTCAGCACATGGAATATGCTGGCAAATTCACACCATAGAGAAATGATGAACAAAGGCTATCACTACATGCATATATGGCTGGTGGAAAAGCTCTATGGTTACAGTTTTGCGAAAAGCCAATTTTTCCCTACTGCAAAGGAATAAATTTTATTTAACTATCATGGTGGTTGTTAAACATTGAGAATGGTTGACAGCATTCTCAATCCCAATTAAGTATCATCATTAACCCAACAAGATTAATTAAAGTAACATGATGAGATACACATGATAATCCAAGAACTAGATACTCAAGATGTCCATAACCGGGGACACGGCTAATCATGATTAGTTTGTACACTCTGCAGAGGTTTGTGCACTTTTCCCCACAAGACTCGATCTCCTCCGTTGGATTTCTCGCACTACATGGTGTTTGAGAAACGGATGACCGAGACACAATCTTTCAGAAGCGTTAGCACCTTACGATGGGTAGACCGAACCACCTACATGTTGGGAATCGTAGCATAATTTAAAATTTTCCTACACTCACCAAGATGCCTCTATGGAGTCTACTAGCAACGAGGGGAAAGGAGTGCATCTACATACCCTTGTAGAGCGCGAGCGGAAGCGTTCCAATGAACGTGGATGACGGAGTCGTACTCGCCGTGATCCAAATCACCGATGACCGAGTGCCGAACGGACGGCACCTCCGTGTTCAACACACGTACGGTGCAGCGACGTCTCCTCTTTCTTGATCCAGCAAGGGGGAAGGAGAGGTTGATGGAGATCCAACAGCACGACGGCGTGGTGGTGGATGTAGCGGCTCTCCGGCAGGGCTTCGCAAGCTTCTGCGAGAGAGAGAGAGAGGTGTTGCAGGGGAGGAGGGAGGCGCCCAAGGATTAGATGTTGCTGCCCTCCCTTCCCCCCACTATATATAGGGCCAAGGGAGAGAGGGGGGCGCAGCCTTGCCCCTTCCTCCAAGGAAGGGTGCGGCCAGGGGGGAGTCCTTCCCCCCCAAGGCACCTTGGAGGTGCCTTCCCCCTTTAGGACTCTCCCTTTTTTCTTATCTCTTGCGCATGGGCCTCTTGGGGCTGGTGACCTTGGCCCATATAGGCCAAGGCGCACCCCTTACAGCCCATGTGGCCCCCCGGGGCTGGTGGACCCCCGGACCCCTTTCGGCACTCCCGGTACAATACCGATAAAGTGCGAAACTTTTCCGGCGACCAAAATAAGACTTCCCATATATAAATCTTTACCTCCGGACCATTCTGGAACCTCTCGTGACGTCCGGGATCTCATCTGGGACTCCGAACAACTTTCGGGTTTCCGCATACATATATCTCTACAACCCTAGCGTCACCGGACCTTAAGTGTGTAGACCCTACGGGTTCGGGAGACATGCAGACATGACCGAGACGCCTCTCCGGTCAATAACCAACAGCGGGATCTGGATACCCATGTTGGCTCCCACATGTTCCACGATGATATCATCGGATGAACAACGGTGTCGAGGATTCAATCAATCCGTATGCAATTCCCTTTGTCAATCGGTATGTTACTTGCCCGAGATTCGATCGTCGGTATCCCAATACCTTGTTCAATCTCGTTACCGGCAAGTCTCTTTACTCGTACCGCAATGCATGATCCCGTGACTAACGCCTTAGTCACATTGAGCTCATTATGATGATGCATTACCGAGTGGGCCCAGAGATACCTCTCCGTCACACGGAGTGACAAATCCCAGTCTCGATCCGTGCCAACCCAACAGACACTTTCGGAGATACCCGTAATGCACCTTTATAGTCACCCAGTTACGTTGTGACGTTTGGCACACCCAAAGCACTCCTACGGTATCCGGGAGTTGCACGATCTCATGGTCTAAGGAAAAGATACTTGACATTGGAAAAGCTCTAGCAAACGAAACTACACGATCTTTTATGCTATGCTTAAGTTGGGTCTTGTCCATCACATCATTCTCCTAATGATGTGATCCCGTTATCAATGACATCCAATGTCCATAGTCAGGAAACCATGACTATCTGTTGATCAACGAGCTAGTCAGCTAGAGGCTTACTAGGGACAGGTTGTGGTCTATGTATTCACACATGTATTACGATTTCCGGACAATACAATTATAGCATGAATAATAGACAATTACCATGAACAAAGAAATATAATAATAACCATTTATTATTGCCTCTAGGGCATATTTCCAACAGTCTCCCACTTGCACTAGAGTCAATAATCTAGTTCACATCACCATGTGATTAACACTCACTGGTCACATCACCATGTGACCAACATCTAAAGAGTTTACTAGAGTCAACGATCTAGTTCACATCACTATGTGATTATCACTCAATGTGTTCTGGTTTGGTCATGTTATGCTTGTGAGAGAGGTTAGTCAACGGGTCTGAACCTTTCAGAACCGTGTGCTTTACGAATATCTATGTCATCTTGTGGATGCTACCACGCGCTATTTGGAGCCATTTCAAATAATTGCTCTACTATACGAATCCGGTTTACTACTCAGAGTCATCCGGATTAGTGTCAAAGTTCGCATCGACGTAACCCTTTACGACGAACTCCTTTCCACCTCCATAATCGAGAAAATTCCTTAATCCACTAGGTGCTAAGGATAAGTTCGACCGCTGTCATGAGATCCTTTCCCGGATCACCATTGTACCCTCTTGACCAACTTATGGCAAGGCACACTACATGTGCGGTACACAGCATAGCATACTATAGAGCCTATGTCTAAAGCATAGGGGACGACCTTCCTCCTTTCTCTATCTTCTGCTGTGGTCAGATCTTGAGTCTCACTCAATACTCACACCTTGTAACACAGCCCAGAACTCCTTCTTTGCTGATCTATTTTGAACTCTTTCAAAATCATGTCAAGGTGTGCTGTCTTTTGAAAGTATCATCAGGCGTCTTGATCTATCTCTATGGATCTTGATGCCCAATATGTAAGCAGCTTTATCCAGGTCTTCCTTTGAAAAACTCCTTTCAAACAACCCTTTATGCTTTCCAGAAATTTTACATCATTTCGGATCAACAATATGTCATTCACATATACTTATCAGAAATCTTGTAGCGCTCCCACTCACTTTATTGTATATACAAGTTTCCAACAAACTTTGTATAAACCCAAAAACTTTGATCACCCCATCAAAGCGTATATTCTGACTCCGAGATGCTTGCTCTAATCCATGGAAGGATCGCTGGAGCTAGCATACCTTTTAGCATCCTTAGGATCGACAAAACCTTTCTGATTGTATCACATACAACCTTTCCTCACGAAAAACTGGTAAGGAAACTTGTTTTGACATCCATCTGCCAGATTTCATAAATGCAGCTAATGCTAACATGATTCCGACGGACTTTAAGCATCGCTACAGATGAGAAAATCTCATCGTAGTCAACTCCTTGAACTTGTGAAAATACTCTTTGCCACAAGTCGAGCTTCATAGACGGTAACATTACCGTCCATGTCCGTCTTCTTCTTAAAGATCCATTTATCTCAATGGCTTGCCGATCATCGGGCAAGTTCACCAAAGTCCATGCTTTGTTCTGATACATGGATCCTATCTCGGATTTCATGGCTTCTAACCATTTGTCGGAATATGGGCCCACCATCGCTTCTCCATAGCTCGTAGGTTCAGTATCAACAACATGATATCTCAGACAGGATCACGTACCACTCTGAAGTAGTGCGCATCCTCGTCGTCCTACGAGGTTTGGTAGTGACTTGATCCGAAGTTTCATGATCACCATCATAAGCTTCCACTTCAATTGGTGTAGGTGCCACAGGAACAACTTCCTGTGCCCTGCTACACACTAGTTGAAGCGACGGTTCAATAACCTTATCAAGTCTCCACCATCCTCCCACTCAATTCTTTCAGAAGCGGATGTTTGAGAAACGGATGACCGAGACACAGTCTTTCAGAAGCGTTAGCACCTTACGATGGGTAGACCGTACCACCTACATCCCCTACATCTGCTAGTCTACCACTGTAAGAGTTCACACGACTTAATCAACTATGCTAGAGCCCATAATAGCTTGTGGCTGCACACGGAAGTTTCTAGTATGAATAATCTTATGATCCCTTTGAGCCTGGGTGGCGGTCCAAAAGAAAAACAGGCAATCCTGGAATACCCAGGTACCTCAATCCACCCAGATGTGTGTTTTAGTTGCCACCTTAAGGTTAACCATTAATTAACAATCTCACATTTGTCATGGTAACACTCAAACCCAATCCACGTCTACTAGAATAGCATAACAATATAAGCAAACGTAGAAGTAACTCCCAAGGGTTTGATAATAAACAGGGCAATAGGTACTACCTCATCTACTTCCCAGAACCCACAATTTAATTAGATCCTAATCATGCAATGTTTGAGGGTTGATCTAATGCAATAAAACTGGGTAGTCAAAGAGGTATGATCAAAGTGTGAACTTGCCTGCAATGTTGATGAAGATGATTCGCACTCATAACTCTTGATAGATCTACTCGTCACACTCCGTTCAATCTATCGTAAGCAAGCAATGGTAACCACACATAAGTAATCACTCAAAAGATCAGAAAGAACGAAGAAGATACTGTTCGGAAAACATCAAAACCAAGCAAATAACTCTTGCAACATAAAACAATTTCTAACAGTACCAAAATTATATGAATTTGGCCTCATCAGAAATTTTAGGTCAAGAGCTTCGATTAGCAAAAAGAATCAACTCAAACGGAGCTACGAAACTCAAGTTACGATCACACGAAGTTTGAATTCAAATCTGATCTAATTCAAATTTTAAAATTTCAAAAAACATGTTTGAGTTGGATTCCTGGATAGGGGGGATCATAACGAAGAAGTGGGCGTTGGTTTCGTTGGATTTGGACAAACAAGTAAAAAGTTGTGACCGATTGAAGAACAGGGGCTATTCTGCAAAAAACTTATTCACAAACGGGTCTGTGGCGGAAATTAAAAGAAAAAGAAAAAATACTACATACCGAACGTTCGCTACCGAACGTTAACGAACGAAAACATTCGCTACAGAAGTCTAAACGACGAACGCTCACTAATAAAAATTGATCGGGAAAAACCGAGGAAAATCCAAAATAAACCGGAACGGCTCGGCGGTTTTACCGGCGGTTTTCGTCGGTTTTCTTCATCGACGGCGGCGAGGTTAACGACGAGGCAGAGCGGCGGCTCCGGCGAGCGAGGCAGCTCCGGCGACGGCAGGCGGCGCGGGCGACGGGGATCGGCGCGGGCGACGGCAGCGAGCGGCGCGGGTGGCGGCGCGGCGCGCGGTGCAGCGGCGGCGGCGGCGGCGATGCAGCGGCGGCGCGGCTCGGCGAGATGTGGGAGCGGGCCGCAGCGGACGAGAAGAGAGGGGCGGGGCGGCGGTCTCGCCTTATAAAGGCCAGGGGAGGGGCGCGGCTTGGAGGAGGGGCCAGGGGACGCGTAGTCCGGCGGTGGCACGCTCGGACGTCGAGGCCGACACGGCGGCGGCGCGTGCAGCGGGAGGAGTCCCGCTCGGTGCGGGCGAGCGGCGTGGGCAGGCTGGGCCGCGGCCTGGCTGGCTAGCTGGGCCGGCCCAGTCCGGTCGGTCATTTTTTTAAACATTTTTTTCAGACAAACAAAATAATTAAAAACAAAAATAAATAAAACTATTACATAGGCATATAATATATCAAAATTTTCAGAAAAATATTTTCTACAACATGAACATTTTTCTAGCGTCAAATAAAATATAAAAAAATTCAGATAAAGCAAAGAGTGCTACTGCTACAATAAAACCTTATAAAAATCATTTAAAAATACCAAAATGATTTCAAATTAATTTTTTTCTCCAATTTTCTATTGTAGGGAATCATGTTACCCTATTTTCCATATATTTTTATTTTGGAGAAAAATAATTTGAATAAAACCAAAATACTACAAATTGAAAATAATTTCCAAAAGGACTTTAAATTTGATCCTTTTAAACTTCCAACTCATATTTCATATGTTTTGAAGAAGTCATTTTATCTTCTCTCATGAAAATCATTGAGTTGATTAAAGTTTCTGAATTTGAAATATTTTCAAATGAAATTCAAATATTTTCAACAACCCTTTTCATTTAAATAAATGGAAGAAGTCATGTCATCTTCTCTCCAGGGTTTTGTGATGAAAAGAATTTGAATTCATGGAGATCATAAAAAGCAAAATGAAAGTTTGGGAAAGTCCTTTTATTCCCTCTCATTTAACTTTCAAAATTTTCAAATTCACTCACTTTCAGTCAATCAATCAAACAATCAATCAAATCTATCTATTTATTATAACATTCCAAAATTTAGAATTTTGGGATGTTACAAACCTACCACCCTTAAAAGGAATCTCGTCCTCGAGATTCGGAGAGGCTAGCAAGAAATAGGTTAGGTTTGGGGTCTTCTCAAAATCCATCGATCATCTCAGGGGTCTGGGGTGCTACCACCCTTAGAAGCATGGTTACGGTCTCATCAATACTCATATACTCGATCCTTATTCTTGATGGGGCCGGTCTTCTCAAATTCTCGGGAAAATTCCTTCTCTGGGCTCTTCCGATAGTGGCATAACCTTTTCCTCAATACTTCTGTCCTTTCATCTTGGTAAGGTTGTTCCGAGACTGGGTTTTCTTAGCTGACGGGTCAGGCGCCAATACTAAACAACTATCGATATCTCATGGTGGTCTTCCAATTATGGTTTCTCCTACAGGAAATGGGTCTGGGTTGATCCTCACCGTATAACCTACGATTGGCAAGAGCTGCCTTGTACAGGTGAGTAATTGTCTTACCATTCTAAGGTTTAAACAAGGTTTTGATCGTCGTCTCTCTACTATAGGTAAGTCACTCAGATTTACCATCTCATATAGCAAGGCGAATAATAAGAGTAAGTCGGTATGGTGATCAATCCATCCCGCACCCAGATCATTACCCTGTATATGGTTTAGTGAATCTCGCATTCTAACACTCGGTCATCCTCACAAGCATTGCAGAATTTCTCTTGTCAACGAACTGGGTTCGGATAAATTCATAGATTCTGCAAGCCAAACAAACATCTATCATTTCTTCACAACTCTCAGGTTTTGCGTAACTCCTATAAGATCGTCTGTCGATAAAATCGTAACTTCTTCCGGGGTTTTTCCTTCAGCAAGAATGTGCTTGCTTCTTGGCAGGTCCTGGGGCCTGTGGGTTATGGCCCATCTCATCACTGGTAAACCTTGAACTCATCATCGGGGAAACTGATCCTTAATCCAACATCCAACTTCCTAGTATTCTTAAATCCATCCAATTGTACTGTCTTCCTTCCTTCTATTGGCACCAAACTAGGACATGATTACTCAGACTCATTATGGAATTTCCATTGATCCATATTTCGAACATCATACCTCCTTTATATCCAATAGTAATTCATCTCTTCATCCTCGGGGGATATCCCACATACCGAGAAAGAAAAAACTTATACTTATGAAGTCCATACTCCACTTCGTGGAACATCATTATCCTTTCCAGGGTCAAGCGTCCTTACATGGGAATATTGGCCATCTCTGCATGGCACTTCTTCAACTGGGAAACATGAAACACATCATGAACTCCTGACAGTCCTTCGGGTGACTCCAACTTGTTGGCCACTTCTCCCATACGCTCCAAAACTCAGTATGGTCCTACAAATCTCGAGGCTAACTTTCCCTTAACTCCAAATCGTTTAATTCCTCGCAGAGGGGACACACGAAGACATGCTCTGTCTCCAATTTCATAGACTACCTCCTTGTGTTTTTAAGTCTGCATAACTCTTCTACCTGTACTGAGCTACCTTCAGTCTATCTTGAATCAACTTAACATTCTCTTCTGACTCCTTGATCACATTTGGTCCAAACAACTGACGGTCTCCAACTTCATCCCGCATCAACGGTGTCTGGCTCCTTCTCCCATACAAAGCTTCAAAAGGGGCCATCTTCAAACTGGCTTGGTAACTGTTTATGTATGAGAACTCCGCGTAAGGTAGATTATCATCCCTACTAGATCCATAATCTAGCGCACACGCTCTCAACATGTCCTCCAGAATCTGATTGACTCTCTCGGTCTATCCATCTGTCTGCGGATGAAAGGCTGTACTGAACTCTAGCCTAGTACCCAAAGTCTAGTGCAGCTGATTCCAAAACTTTGAGGTAAACTGTGTTCCTCTATCTGATACGATGGTCCCCGGAACTCCATGCAGACATACGATCCTGGTCAAATATATCTTGGCCAACTTCGCACTTGTATAGGTGGTTTTCACTGGGATAAAGTGAGCCACTTTGGTCAAGCGAATCAACTACTACCCAGATAGAATCATATCCCGATCTGGTTCTGGGAAATCCGGTAATGAAATCCATGCCAAGCTTATCCCACTTCCATTCGGGTATCGGCATAGGCTGTAGTAATCCTGCTGGCTTCTGATGCTCTGCTTTTACTCTCTATGGCATACATCACCTACGACTACATACTCCGCACTATCCTTCTTCATACCAGTCCACCAGAAATGCTCCTTCAAATCCAAATACATCTTGGTGTTTCCAGGGCGAATCGAGTATGGTGAGTCATGAGCCTCCTAAAGTATTAACTTCCTGATCTTTGCATTATTGGGCACGTATACAGGTCCTCGAACCATAAGGTGTCGTGCTCATCCTTACGAAAATCCTTGGCCTTTCCTTTGCTCATTCTCACTTTTATCTCGGCAATCTCTTTGTCATCCTTCTGAGCTTCACGGATCTTTCCCAACAATGTAGACTGAACTTCCATTGCTGCAACAAAACCTTTGGGAACAATCTCCAACCGAAGTTCCCTGAGATCCTCTGCTAACTCCTTTGGTAATCCTCCGCTTATGAGGGTATTCATCCTTGTTTTCTTTATGGTTGTGTCCTATTTCTCCACAAAGCTTGTATGCACAAGGTTTCTTCATATCCTTTCCATAAGGCCTCAACTTTTGGGACACAAGCCAAGACTTTAACAAAGTCCACTTAAATTCCTTCCAAGTGGTTACTCCTTGCCATCCATTGATGGTTTGGTACATCCTCTACCAGGTAGTGGCACCTCTTTCAAAGCACTCAAGAGCATGCTGGGTCATATCCTTTCCGACTGTAGTGTTATTCTTCATGTGATCCTCCATGTTCTGAATCCATCGGTCCGTCTCCAATTGACTTATCGGTCCAGAAAATACAAGCTCATCTTCATTCGTCCTCTATTGGGTCCATGGGTTTGCGGTGGGATAAGAGAGATCGAGAGGGATGCACACAATACAAACAATTTTTTTGAAAAGACAGATTTTTATCGTGGCTGTCGGAAAAAACATCAAACAAATGACAACTCACAAACATCGCATCTAACGTAGGCATATAACAGGGGTTTGGTCTTCTAAAGGTCAACAAATCTTCAAAATCGTCAAACTCTTCAAGTCTTGTTCGTGTCTCCGATGGCTTCTTCCGATCATGCTTGTATTTCTCAAGTTCTTTTGCCAGATCATCTCTGTTGACGCGAAGTCTCTCGTGACGTCCTTTATATTTCTGGAGTTGCATTCCAAACTTCTGGGTTTCAACATCCTTGACATGAACCATGATCCTACTGTCCTTCAGTTCCTGACGAATCTTTGATGTCTCAAGGTTTTGCTCCTCTAGCTTGGCTACTTTCAGCTTCTGGGTCCTGAGTTCTTCACGAAACGCTTCCTTATCAATACTGTTTCCTGCAGGTCCATCTTAACTTCTTGATGTAATACTCCAGATCCTGGTGATACACCGACTAAGGTTAAAACTTCATCTTGCTGATAGGTGCTCCATCAGCCTTCTACCATCCAATCCTTCCATGCATATGCATGCTTAACTCAACACGGTGACAATAGCATAAACGGGCGATAACATCATGGATAGCCGTGTTTATGCTCTTGTCATTTCCATGAGCTATCTCTCCATAGTTGATATCTCCTGCCTTAGGGTTTTCCTTGACAGAACTTTGAGTTCTAATGCTCCATATTCCGGTCTTTCTCCAATACGCCTTGATCTCGGATATTGACATCTTCCATAGTCTGCCAAGTTCCATAAGGGTAGCCTTCCTAGGTCATAAAAATCTAGGAATTCTTCAGAGTCTCCAATTCTCCTAGTCTTCAGAGTCTTCAACAGTTGTAGTTTCCATTATCATAATGTATGGTAAAATCCTATTCATTCTGAATGGTCTTAGTTGTCCGATATCTTGTACTTCTTGGAGTGGTCTCATCAGTCGAATCTTTGAGTGGTCCAAAGGGAAAAGGGATATGGTCTCACTAAAAGGGAATATTTGAATAAGACTCAGAAAAGGAGAGAGGTAAAAGATTTTTTGAAAAGGAAAGTTTTAGAGAAAATCCTTCCTATGGGCTTGCCAGTTTCTAGGGTCACGTCCTACAGTCAACATGTGCTCTGATACCATCTTGTAGCAACCCGACCTCAGACGGTCAAGTCTCTGTGCTTAAGTGTCATCCCTGGATCGGTATGCTGACACACACAGTACTCGAGGATTTATAACAGAGGTAAATCACATGCATAAAATAAAGTAAATACTATTACCTCAATCCAAATAGAGGAAGTAACAAGGTTGTGGGGTCCCATCAACACCAACGGCAAATTTGAGTGTAGAAATCGTAACCCTAACGTATCACTTACTCGTCGTAAGATTCCTGCAACATGAGACGTTGCAGCCCGAAAACGGGTCAGCACATGGAATATGCTGGCAAATTCACACCATAGAGAAATGATGAACAAAGGCTATCACTACATGCATATATGGCTGGTGGAAAAGCTCTATGGTTACAGTTTTGCGAAAAGCCAATTTTTCCCTACTGCAAAGGAATAAATTTTATTTAACTATCATGGTGGTTGTTAAACATTGAGAATGGTTGACAGCATTCTCAATCCCAATTAAGTATCATCATTAACCCAACAAGATTAATTAAAGTAACATGATGAGATACACATGATAATCCAAGAACTAGATACTCAAGATGTCCATAACCGGGGACACGGCTAATCATGATTAGTTTGTACACTCTGCAGAGGTTTGTGCACTTTTCCCCACAAGACTCGATCTCCTCCGTTGGATTTCTCGCACTACATGGTGTTTGAGAAACGGATGACCGAGACACAATCTTTCAGAAGCGTTAGCACCTTACGATGGGTAGACCGAACCACCTACATGTTGGGAATCGTAGCATAATTTAAAATTTTCCTACGCTCACCAAGATGCCTCTATGGAGTCTACTAGCAACGAGGGGAAAGGAGTGCATCTACATACCCTTGTAGATCGCGGGCGGAAGCGTTCCAATGAACGTGGATGACGGAGTCGTACTCGCCGTGATCCAAATCACCGATGACCGAGTGCCGAACGGACGGCACCTCCGTGTTCAACACACGTACGGTGCAGCGACGTCTCCTCTTTCTTGATCCAGCAAGGGGGAAGGAGAGGTTGATGGAGATCCAACAGCACGACGGCGTGGTGGTGGATGTAGCGGCTCTCCGGCAGGGCTTCGCAAGCTTCTGCGAGAGAGAGAGAGGTGTTGCAGGGGAGGAGGGAGGCGCCCAAGGATTAGATGTTGCTGCCCTCCCTTCCCCCCACTATATATAGGGCCAAGGGAGAGAGGGGGGCGCAGCCTTGCCCCTTCCTCCAAGGAAGGGTGCGGCCAGGGGGGAGTCCTTCCCCCCAAGGCACCTTGGAGGTGCCTTCCCCCTTTAGGACTCTCCCTTTTTTCTTATCTCTTGCGCATGGGCCTCTTGGGGCTGGTGACCTTGGCCCATATAGGCCAAGGCGCACCCCTTACAGCCCATGTGGCCCCCCGGGGCTGGTGGACCCCCGGACCCCTTTCGGCACTCCCGGTACAATACCGATAAAGTGCGAAACTTTTCCGGCGACCAAAATAAGACTTCCCATATATAAATCTTTACCTCCGGACCATTCTGGAACCTCTCGTGACGTCCGGGATCTCATCCGGGACTCCGAACAACTTTCGGGTTTCCGCATACATATATCTCTACAACCCTAGCGTCACCGGACCTTAAGTGTGTAGACCCTACGGGTTCGGGAGACATGCAGACATGACCGAGACGCCTCTCCGGTCAATAACCAACAGCGGGATCTGGATACCCATGTTGGCTCCCACATGTTCCACGATGATATCATCGGATGAACAACGGTGTCGAGGATTCAATCAATCCGTATGCAATTCCCTTTGTCAATCGGTATGTTACTTGCCCGAGATTCGATCGTCGGTATCCCAATACCTTGTTCAATCTCGTTACCGGCAAGTCTCTTTACTCGTACCGCAATGCATGATCCCGTGACTAACGCCTTAGTCACATTGAGCTCATTATGATGATGCATTACCGAGTGGGCCAGAGATACCTCTCCGTCACACGGAGTGACAAATCCCAGTCTCGATCCGTGCCAACCCAACAGACACTTTCGGAGATACCCGTAATGCACCTTTATAGTCACCCAGTTACGTTGTGACGTTTGGCACACCCAAAGCACTCCTACGGTATCCGGGAGTTGCACGATCTCATGGTCTAAGGAAAAGATACTTGACATTGGAAAAGCTCTAGCAAACGAAACTACACGATCTTTTATGCTATGCTTAAGTTGGGTCTTGTCCATCACATCATTCTCCTAATGATGTGATCCCGTTATCAATGACATCCAATGTCCATAGTCAGGAAACCATGACTATCTGTTGATCAACGAGCTAGTCAGCTAGAGGCTTACTAGGGACAGGTTGTGGTCTATGTATTCACACATGTATTACGATTTCCGGACAATACAATTATAGCATGAATAATAGACAATTACCATGAACAAAGAAATATAATAATAACCATTTATTATTGCCTCTAGGGCATATTTCCAACAGTCTCCCACTTGCACTAGAGTCAATAATCTAGTTCACATCACCATGTGATTAACACTCACTGGTCACATCACCATGTGACCAACATCTAAAGAGTTTACTAGAGTCAACGATCTAGTTCACATCACTATGTGATTATCACTCAATGTGTTCTGGTTTGGTCATGTTATGCTTGTGAGAGAGGTTAGTCAACGGGTCTGAACCTTTCAGAACCGTGTGCTTTACGAATATCTATGTCATCTTGTGGATGCTACCACGCGCTATTTGGAGCCATTTCAAATAATTGCTCTACTATACGAATCCGGTTTACTACTCAGAGTCATCCGGATTAGTGTCAAAGTTCGCATCGACGTAACCCTTTACGACGAACTCCTTTCCACCTCCATAATCGAGAAAATTCCTTAATCCACTAGGTGCTAAGGATAAGTTCGACCGCTGTCATGAGATCCTTTCCCGGATCACCATTGTACCCTCTTGACCAACTTATGGCAAGGCACACTACATGTGCGGTACACAGCATAGCATACTATAGAGCCTATGTCTAAAGCATAGGGGACGACCTTCCTCCTTTCTCTATCTTCTGCTGTGGTCAGATCTTGAGTCTCACTCAATACTCACACCTTGTAACACAGCCCAGAACTCCTTCTTTGCTGATCTATTTTGAACTCTTTCAAAATCATGTCAAGGTGTGCTGTCTTTTGAAAGTATCATCAGGCGTCTTGATCTATCTCTATGGATCTTGATGCCCAATATGTAAGCAGCTTTATCCAGGTCTTCCTTTGAAAAACTCCTTTCAAACAACCCTTTATGCTTTCCAGAAATTTTACATCATTTCGGATCAACAATATGTCATTCACATATACTTATCAGAAATCTTGTAGCGCTCCCACTCACTTTATTGTATATACAAGTTTCCAACAAACTTTGTATAAACCCAAAAACTTTGATCACCCCATCAAAGCGTATATTCTGACTCCGAGATGCTTGCTCTAATCCATGGAAGGATCGCTGGAGCTAGCATACCTTTTAGCATCCTTAGGATCGACAAAACCTTTCTGATTGTATCACATACAACCTTTCCTCACGAAAAACTGGTAAGGAAACTTGTTTTGACATCCATCTGCCAGATTTCATAAATGCAGCTAATGCTAACATGATTCCGACGGACTTTAAGCATCGCTACAGATGAGAAAATCTCATCGTAGTCAACTCCTTGAACTTGTGAAAATACTCTTTGCCACAAGTCGAGCTTCATAGACGGTAACATTACCGTCCATGTCCGTCTTCTTCTTAAAGATCCATTTATCTCAATGGCTTGCCGATCATCGGGCAAGTTCACCAAAGTCCATGCTTTGTTCTGATACATGGATCCTATCTCGGATTTCATGGCTTCTAACCATTTGTCGGAATATGGGCCCACCATCGCTTCTCCATAGCTCGTAGGTTCAGTATCAACAACATGATATCTCAGACAGGATCACGTACCACTCTGAAGTAGTGCGCATCCTCGTCGTCCTACGAGGTTTGGTAGTGACTTGATCCGAAGTTTCATGATCACCATCATAAGCTTCCACTTAAATTGGTGTAGGTGCCACAGGAACAACTTCCTGTGCCCTGCTACACACTAGTTGAAGCGACGGTTCAATAACCTTATCAAGTCTCCACCATCCTCCCACTCAATTCTTTCAGAAGCGGATGTTTGAGAAACGGATGACCGAGACACAGTCTTTCAGAAGCGTTAGCACCTTACGATGGGTAGACCGTACCACCTACATCCCCTACATCTGCTAGTCTACCACTGTAAGAGTTCACACGACTTAATCAACTATGCTAGAGCCCATAATAGCTTGTGGCTGCACACGGAAGTTTCTAGTATGAATAATCTTATGATCCCTTTGAGCCTGGGTGGCGGTCCAAAAGAAAAACAGGCAATCCTGGAATACCCAGGTACCTCAATCCACCCAGATGTGTGTTTTAGTTGCCACCTTAAGGTTAACCATTAATTAACAATCTCACATTTGTCATGGTAACACTCAAACCCAATCCACGTCTACTAGAATAGCATAACAATATAAGCAAACGTAGAAGTAACTCCCAAGGGTTTGATAATAAACAGGGCAATAGGTACTACCTCATCTACTTCCCAGAACCCACAATTTAATTAGATCCTAATCATGCAATGTTTGAGGGTTGATCTAATGCAATAAAACTGGGTAGTCAAAGAGGTATGATCAAAGTGTGAACTTGCCTGCAATGTTGATGAAGATGATTCGCACTCATAACTCTTGATAGATCTACTCGTCACACTCCGTTCAATCTATCGTAAGCAAGCAATGGTAACCACACATAAGTAATCACTCAAAAGATCAGAAAGAACGAAGAAGATACTGTTCGGAAAACATCAAAACCAAGCAAATAACTCTTGAAACATAAAACAATTTCTAACAGTACCAAAATTATATGAATTTGGCCTCATCAGAAAGTTTAGGTCAAGAGCTTCGATTAGCAAAAAGAATCAACTCAAACGGAGCTACGAAACTCAAGTTACGATCACACGAAGTTTGAATTCAAATCTGATCTAATTCAAATTTTAAAATTTCAAAAAACATGTTTGAGTTTGATTCCTGGATAGGGGGGATCATAACGAAGAAGTGGGCGTTGGTTTCGTTGGATTTGGACAAACGAGTAAAAAGTTGTGACCGATTGAAGAACAGGGGCTATTCTGCAAAAAACTTATTCACAAACGGGTCCGTGGCGGAAATTAAAAGAAAAAGAAAAAATACTACATACCGAACGTTCTCTACCGAACGTTAACGAACGAAAACATTCGCTACAGAAGTCTAAACGACGAACGCTCACTAATAAAAATCGATCGGGAAAAACCGAGGAAAATCCAAAATAAACCGGAACGGCTCGGCGGTTTTACCGGCGGTTTTCGTCGGTTTTCTTCGTCAACGGCGGCGAGGTTAACGACGAGGCGGGGCGGCGGCTCCGGCGAGCGAGGCAGCTCCGGCGACGGTAGGCGGCGCGGGCGACGGCAGCGAGCGGCGCGGGTGGCGGCGGGCGGCGCGGCGCGCGGTGCAGCGGCGGCGGCGGCGATGCAGCGGCAGCGCGGCTCGGCGAGATGCGGGAGCGGGCGGCAGCGGATGAGAAGAGAGGGGCGGGGCGGCGGTCTCGCCTTATAAAGGCCAGGGGAGGGGCGCGACTTGGAGGAGGGGCCAGGGGACGCGGAGTCCGGCGGTGGCACGCTCGGACGTCGAGGCCGACACGGCGGCGGCGCGTGCAGCGGGAGGAGTCCCGCTCGGTGCGGGCGAGCGGCGTGGGCCGGCTGGGCCGCGGCCTGGCTGGCTAGCTGGGCCGGCCCGGTCCGGTCGGTCATTTTTTTAAACATTTTTTTCCAGACAAACAAAATAATTAAAATAAAATAAATAAAATTATTACATAGGCATATAATATATCAAAATTTTCAGAAAAAGATTTTCTACAACATGAACATTTTCTAGCGTCAAATAAAATATACAAAAATTCAAATAAAGCAAAGAGTGCTACTGCTACAATAAAACCTCATAAAAATCATTTTAAAAATACCAAAATGATTTCAAATTAATTTTTTTCTCCAATTTTCTATTGTAGGGAATCATGTTACCCTATTTTCCATATATTTTTATTTTGGAGAAAAATAATTTGAATAAAACCAAAATACTCCAAATTGAAAATAATTTCCAAAAGGACTTTAAATTTGATCCTTTTAAACTTCCAACTCATATTTCATATGTTTTGAAGAAGTCATTTTATCTTCTCTCATGAAAATCATTGAGTTGATTAAAGTTTCTGAATTTGAAATATTTTCAAATGAAATTCAAATATATTCAACAACCCTTTTCATTTAAATAAATGGAAGAAGTCATGTCATCTTCTCTCCAGGGTTTTGTGATGAAAAGAATTTGAATTCATGGAGATCATAAAAGCAAAATGAAAGTTTGGGAAAGTCCTTTTACTCCCTCTCATTTAACTTTCAAAATTTTCAAATTCACTCACTTTCAGTCAATCAATCAAACAATCAATCAAATCTATCTATTTATTATAACATTCCGAAATTTAGAATTTTGGGATGTGACATGAATTGAGTTTTTCCCTTTGAGATTTCGTTGTTATCGGAAATACTTTTATGGATTTGAGAGCACTTGATATATGTCTTGCATATGAATACTCGTGGTGACAATGGGGTATCGTATTGATTCACTTGATATATGTTTTGGCACTCAACTCGCGGATTCCCGAGGTGACATTGGGGTAATCTATGCATAGGGGTTGATGCACGTTCTTGTATTTGTTTCTCCGGTAGAAATCTTGGGGCACTCCTTGAGGTTCTTTATGTTGTATTGAGTATTATGAATCTGAATTTGCTTCGGTGTTATTTTAGTAAGAACTCTAGGATAGATCGAACGGAAAGAATAGCTATGTGTTATTTTAGTACGCACTCTTGAATAGATCGAACGGAAAGAATAGCTTTGAGGTGGTTTCGTACCCTACAAACAATTTCTTCTTATGATCTCCGCTAGATAAGAACTTTGGAGTGATTCTTCATTGCACGTTGAGGGGTGGTTATATGATCCAATCATATTAGCATTGTTGAGAGATTGCACTAGCGAAAGTACGGACCCTAGGCCTCTTTTTCAAGCATTGCAATATCGTTTTCGTGCCTGTTTACATTTGCTACCTTGCTACTTTTATTTATTCAGATTATAAAAATATATTTCTACCATCAATATTACACTTTTATCACCATCTCTTTTCCGAACTAGTGCACCTATAGAATTTACCATTGTATTGGGTGTGTTGGGGACACAAGAGATTTCTTGTATTTGGTTGCAGGGTTGTTTGAGAGAGACCATCTTCATCCTACACCTCCATGGATTGATAAACCTTAGGTCATCCACTTGAGGGAGAATTGCTACTGTTGAAGGAAATATTCCCTGGAGGCTATAATAAAGTTGTTATTTTATATTTCCTTATATCATGATAAATGTTTATTATTCATCCTAGAATTGTATTAACCAAAAACTTGATACATGTGTGGATACATAGACAAAACACCGTGTCCCTAGTAAGCCTCTACTAGATTAGCTTGTTAATCAAAGATGGTTAAGTTTCCTAACAATAGACATGTGTTGTCATTTGATGAACGGGATCACATCACTAGGAGAATGGTATGATGGACAAGACCCATCCGTTAGCTTAGCATAATGATCGTTCAGTTTTATTGCTATAGCTTTCTTCATGTCATATACATATTCCTTTGACTATGAGATTATGCAACTCCCGGATACCGGAGGAATGCCTTGTGTTCTATCAAACGTCACAACGTAACTGGGTGATTATGAAGATGCTCTACAGGTATCTCCTAAGGTGTTTGTTGGGTTGGCATAGATCGAGATTAGGATTTGTCACTCCGAGTATCGGAGAAGTATCTCTGGGCCCTCTCGGTAATGCACATCATAATGAGCCTTGCAAGCAATGTAACTAATGAGTTAGTTTCGGGATGATGCATTACAGAACGAGTAAAGAGACTTGCCGGTAACGAGATTGAACTAGGTATGAAGATACCGACGATCGAATCTCGGGCAAGTAACATACCGATGACAAAGGGAACAACGTATGTTGTCATTACGGTACGACCAATAAAGATCTTCATAGAATATGTGGGAACCAATATGAGCATCCAGGTTCCGCTGTTGGTTATTAACCAGAGAGGTGTCTCGGTCATGTCTACATAGTTCTCGAACCCGTATGGTCCGCACGCTTAACGTTCGATGACGATTTTGTATTATATGAGTTATGTGATTTGGTGAGCGAATATTGTTCGGAGTCCCAGATGAGATCACGGACATAACGAGGAGTCTTGAAATGGTCGAGAGGTAAAGATTCATATATAGGACGATAGTATTCGGACACCGGAAGTGTTCCGGGGGTACCGGGTACGTATCGGGTCACCAGAAGGGGTTCCGGGCACCCCCGGGCAAAGATATGGGCCTTATTGGGCCTCGGGCGGGACAGACCAGCCCCTTGTGGGCTGGTGCGCCCACATATGGGCCGATCTAAGTGGAGAAATAAAAGGGGAGGAGGAAAGGAAATAGAGGGAATAGGATTCCACCTTCCTTTCCCCTCTCCCATCTTTCCTTTCCCCCTCCGGAGATAAGGAAAGGGGGAGGCTGAATTGGAGGAGGCCCCCAAGTAGGATTCCTCCTACTTGGGGCGCCCCAAGGCTGCTCCCCTCCCTATCCCACCTATATATACATGGGGAGGAGGCGCCTAGAACACACACCAACAATTGTTAGCCGTGTGCGGCGCCTCACTTCACAGTTTACGCCTCTGGTCATATTCACGTAGTGCTTAGGCGAAGCCCTGCGCGGATTACTTCACCATTACCGTCAATACGCCGTCGTGCTGACGGAAATCTCCCTTGACACTTTGCTGGATCAAGAGTTCGAGGGACGTCATCGAGCTGAACGTGTGCAGAACTCGGAGGTGCCGTACGTTTGGTGCTTGATCGGTCGGAACAAGAAGAAGTTCGACTACATCAACCGCGCTAACAAACGCTTCCGCATTCGGTCTACGAGGGTATGTGGACACTCTCCCCCTCTCGTTGCTATGCATCTCCTAGATAGATCTTGCGTGAGCGTAGGAATTTTTTTGAAATTGCATGCTACGTTTCCCAATAGTGGCATCTGAGCCAGGTCTATGCGTAGATGATATGCACGAGTAGAACACAAAGAGTTGTGGGCAATAATAGTCATACTGCTTACAACCAACATCTTATTTTGATTCGGCGGTATTGTTGGATGAAGCAGCCCGGACCAACCTTACATGACCACGTTCATGAGACCGGTTCCACCAATAGACATGCAACTTGTTTTGCATAAATGTGGTTGGCGGGTGTCTGTTTCTCCAACTTTAGTTGAATCAAATTTGACTACGGCCGGTCCTTGTTGAAGGTTAAAACATCACACTTGACGAAAAATCGTTGTGGTTTTGATGCGTAGGTAAGAACGGTTCTTGTTAGAAACCCGTAGCAGCCACGTAAAACTTGCAACAACAAAGTAGAGGACGTCTAACTTGTTTTTGCAGGGCATGTTGTGATGTGATATGGTCAAGACATGATGTGATATAAGTTATTGTATGAGATGACCATGTTTTGTAAAAGTTATTGACAACTGGAAGGAGCCTTATGGTTGTCGCTTTATTGTATGAAATGCAATCGCCATGTAATTGCTTTACTTTATCACTATGCAGTAGCAATAGTTGTAGAAACAATAGTTGGCGAGACAACAACGACGCTACGATGGAGATCAAGGTGTCAAGCCGGTGACGATAGAGATCATGACGGTGCATTGGAGATGGAGATCAAAGGCACAAGATGATGATGGCCATATCATGTCACATATTTTGATTGCATGTGATGTTTATCTTTTATGCATCTTATTTTTCTTAGTACGGCGGTAGCATTATAAGATGACCCCTCACTAAATTTCAAGGTATAAGTGTTCTCCCTGAGTATGCACCGTTGCTATAGTTCGTCGTGCCGAGACACCACATGATGATCGGGCGTGATAAGCTCTACGTTCACATACAACGGGTGTAAGATAGTTTTGCACGTGCAGAATACTCAGGTTAAACTTGACGAGCCTAGCATGTACAGACATGGCCTCGGAACACTGGAGACCGAAAGGTCGAACGTGAATCATATAGTAGATATGATCAACATAGAGATGTTCACCATTGATCAATGACTACTCCATCTCACGTGATGATCGGACATGGTTTAGTTGATTTGGATCACGTATCATTTAGATGACTTGAGGGATGTCTATCTAAGTGAGAGTTCTTAAGTAATATGATTAATTGAACTTAATTTATCACGAACTTAGTCCTGATAGTATTTGCATATCTATGTTGTAGATCAATAGCCTGCGATGTAGCTCCCCGTTTATTTTTGATATGTTCCTAGAGAAAAATAAGTTGAAAGATGATAGTAGCAATGATGCGGACTGGGTCCGTGATCTGAGGATTATCCTCATTGCTGCACAAAAGAATTATGTCGTTGATGCACCGCTAGGTGACAGACCTATTGCAGGAGCAGATGCAGACATTATGAACGTTCGGCAAGCTCGGTATGATGACTACTTAATAGTTTAGTGCGCCATGCTTTATGGCTTAGAACCGGGACTTCAAAAATATTTTGAACGCCATGGAGCATATAAGATGTTCCAAGAGCTGAAATTGGTATTTCAGACTCATGCCCGAGTCGAGAGGTATGAGACCTCTGACAAGTACTTTGCCTACAAGATGGAGGAGAATAGCTCAAGCAGTGAGCATGTGCTCAGAATGACTGAGTACTACAATCACTTGAATCAAGTGGGAGTTAAACTTCCAGATAAGATAGTGATTGACAGAGTTCTCTAGTCACTATCACCAAGTTACTGGAACTTCGTGATGAACTATAATATGCAAGGGATGACGAAAACGATTCCCGAGCTCTTCGCGATGCTAAAATCGGCGAAGGTAGAAATCAAGAAAGAGCATCAAGTGTTGATGGTTAACAAGACCACTAGTTTCAAGAAAAGGGGCAAAGGAAAAGAAAGGGAACTTCAAGAAAGAATGGCAAGAAAGTTGCCACTCCCGTGAAGAAACCCAAAGCTAGACCTAAGCTTGAAACTGAGTGCTTCTACTGCAAAGGGAATGGTCACTGGAAGCGGAACTACCCCAAATACTTGGCGGATAAGAAGGATGGCAAAGTGAACGAAGGTATATTTGATATACATGTTATTGATGTGTACTTTACTAGTGTTCATAGTAACCCCTGGGTATTTGATACCGCTTCAGTTGGTAAGATTAGTAACTCAAAACAGGAGTTGCAGAATGAACAGAGACTAGTTATGGGTGAAGTGATGATGTGTGTTGGAAGTGATTCCAAGGTTGATACGATCACCGTCGCACACTCCCTATACCTTCGGGATTAGTGTTGAACCTAAATAAATGTTATTTGGTGTTTGCGTTGAGCATTAATATGATTAGATCATGTTTATTGCAATACAATTATTCATTTAAGTCAGAGAATAATTGCTGTTCTGTTTATATGAATAAAACCTTCTAAGGTCATACACCCAATGTGAATGGTTTGTTGAATCCCAATCGTGGTGATACACACATTCATAATATTGATGCCAAAAGATGCAAAGTTGATAATGATAGTGCAACATATTTGTGGCACTGCCGTTTAGGTCATATTGGTGTAAAGCGCATGAAGAAACTCCATGCAGATGGACTTTTGGAATCACTTGATTATGAATCATTTGATGCTTGCGACCCATGCCTCATGGGCAAGATGACTAAAACTCCGTTCTCCGGAACAATGGAGCGAGCCACTGACTTATTGGAAATAATACATACCGATGTATGCGGTCCAATGAGTGTTGAGGCTCGCGGCGGGTGTCGTGGAATTGTCACGGCAGATGTCCTAGTGTGAGGACTTAGTCATGAGGCCAACACATCTATGTGGTAGCTTGAGAGGGGTTGATCGGGATGAGAGACGCGATGCGGATTAACACATAAGACAAGGGTTTAGACAGCTTCGGGCCCCGGGAAACATCATCCGGTAATAGCCCTACATGCTGTTTGTGGCTAGATCTCATTATGCTCATCATGGAGTCGCCACATAAACCGGCTCTCCTCATTGTGTCTAACCTTAAAGATTATCTCTCCCTTCTTAGGGTACCCTCCCCTCCTTATATAAGTTGAAGGGGCGAGTTACATGTAGAGTCCAACTCGGATTCGGGCTTAACCTATTCTGACGTCTCACCATGGGCTTCTTAACGTCTTGGGCTTCTTAACTCCAGACGACTCATTTTCATGGCTAGTACTTGCCGGGTTACCATCGGGCTTACAATCTGCCGGCTTATAATCTGCCCGCCGGCTTATAATCTGGCTTACAATCCAGCTTATAATTGTCCGCCGGCTTACCATCTGCCGGCTTATAATTGTCTGCCGGCTTACCATCTGCCGGCTTATAATCTGCCGGGTCACCAATGAAACACCAAGTCCCAGCCGGGTCATATCTCCGGCCGGGTCATACCGCGGGGTATATCCCCGACATTAGCCCCCAGTTTAATTTGGATTTATCCATGTTAAACTGATCCTGCGAAATAAACACAAGAACAAATTTGACAGGTTGTGCTCCGGGTTAAAAATTCTCGTAAGCCAGCACCTGATCATCCTTAAGTACTTGTCATTTCCTTCTTCTAGAAAATCCAGGTCAATACGCCAGCCTCATACTCGATTTGCTGACGTTGGTTTCTCACAGAGAAATATTGTGAAGAATAATTCATTTGACTCAGCTCCCAATGCTTAACAAAAATTTTAATCTTTGAACTACTCATCTGATCTTCAGCCGGCTTGAAGATGTAAAACTCGCCGGTTTATCATTGCCAAAATTGCCGGCTTGTAAATATTGATGGCACCTGGTCATAATTGTTGCTAACATCAAGCTTGAAAGCGTACCTCCCTTATATGCGTATCACTTGTAGCCCCCAAGCCTTAAGTAGGGAGCGTAGTAACAACTTAAGACTTGCTTCAATATCAATGTCGCAACCTTGAAGAAATCTGGGTTGTTCATCTCAGTCACTAGTCATAAATTGAATATTCCACATATGTAGCCCCCAAGTGCCGGTTGTCATGCTTGCAGCAACCTGGGACTTGTAATTGCCTTATGCTCATAAAAACTTCAACCAGTGTAGCCCCCAAGGGTCGAGTCATTATGCAATAATGAGCAGGGACTATAGATATGATCATTTAGACTTGAGCAGCAACGTGTAGCCCCAAGGCCCGGCTCAGCAAGACAATACTGAGCTAGGACTTTATATATACTTCATTGAAAATAACATCATATGATGTAAACCCCACCATGAGGCTCGAACCCACGTCCATAAGGTTAAGAGCTTTGTACTCTACCAACTGAGCAATGAACCCTTCAAAATAATGGATTAGGGCTTATGTACCTTGAATTTTTTACAGGAGAAATTGGTAGCCCCCAAGGGCCGGCTCATTATAATGTGATGAGTCGGGTCTTCAATAAAGCAAGTAAAAAATGACCTTGCATTAGCCCCCAAGTGTCAGGGTGCATGCTTGCAGCGACATGGGACTTCCATATTTGATATAATCTTAATCTGATTAATGTAGGCCCCAAGTGCCGGGTCGTAAGCCTGCAGCGACTCGGGTCTATTCCTTCCATTGCAGAATAAATCATATCCATTGATAAAGTAATAGCCATTGCGCTGAAGTGATTTAAAAAACCTCAGTCATAATACTGGTTATTGATAACCATAATAAAAATCCAGCCATGTTGGCTATTCAAGATTTGAATAATATAATCCGGTTTGAAAACCAGTTCCTGTGATATTTGTTCACACTATTAGCTTATTATACCAGCGCAATAAGGGTGATAACCCAAAAGATTGAGCGTACAAATCTTTGTGCAATTTAACATATACCGCCGGCTTAATACGCCGTATGCAGCAAGGGGTAATATCCCAAAACTTAGAGCATAGCGCTTCCAAGTATATAAGATCATCATACACTGGTGACTTATAGTCCAAAGCCAGGCCGGGTTAATAAACACCGGGTAGTTTCATGTATGAACCATAAGGCATCATAGCCCTCATCGGTTTTTAACCAGTTATTAATATGTCACAGGAAAGGAACCTAAAAAAATGTTCAAATCAAATAACAAAAAATCAAGGCTTTCATAGGCGGCCAGACCAAAAAAATCAAGTGCTTTCAAGGGCCGCACAGCCACTGAGTTAAACCTTCATACAAACCTTATAAGCCGGACCTCACATAACCAATCTTCGTTTTAACTTTGACAAGTTCAGGGTCTGTATAGGATTAACTTGTCAAAAGTACGGCGGGTCGTTCCAGGATTACCTGGGCGGAGTGGCAGACTTAGAAAGGCAGGATAACCCGGGTTTTTAGGTGTATACACCTGGCTTCCAAGCCTGGCTTTTAAGCCTATTACAAGGGTCATAAAAACTCTTGTCCGTTGAACAAAGAGCCCCCAAGTAACATTTTATTTCAGACATATAAGCCGGATCAACAAGGGTAGTCATAGCTATGCTCGATGAGTAGGAAGCCCCCAAGTGATATATTTCTGAGTTGTGCTTGCTGGGTACCTATGTTTGAGTTGTGCTGTGCAACAAACTCTCTTTGGTCCCTGTAACTCGGGCATCAAGCCTCCAAGTGATTTGTAATATGGCGTGTAAGCCGGAGCAAGAGGGTAAGCACAGCTATGCTCATTGAGCAGGAAGCCCCCAAGTGACCAATAAGATAAGCCAATAAGCAGGATACCCATGTTTGAACCGCGCATCATGGCATCAAGCTCTCTTTGGCAACCTTTAATTTTTCTGAGAACTCAAACTTGCGAGAGATGGATTCTTTTTTAACCGGATATTGAGAGCTTCAAAGCTTTATGGGAGAGAGATCTCTCTTGAGCCGGATTTTAAACCGGAAGCCTCCGGGACCGGGTTATCTTCCCTCCAATGACTCGGAATTCTTGAATCTTCTTAAACTGGCAACATTTACTGAGCCATGTCCATGTAGCCCCCGAGTCTTAAGACGACTCGAGGAGTTGGCTTAAGATTCTCTATATTTGACTATTATATATTCCCAGCATGATTCGTTCAATAGCTCAGTGACATAACGGTCCCTTTTGCAATAGACAACTTGTCATGCATTAGAGAACGTGCAAGCCAGAGTAATTGCTCTTTTAAAGAAAGCAATATGTAATATAAAAATATACTGGATGGTTTCACCTGATATGTTAGGCCAGTAATTATCCACCGCAAAGTTGATGATCACCATGGTGGAGCTGAAATCAATCACGACCGTGTCGGCCGCGAGAGCAGACAGATGAGCCGGCCACAACGTTGCAAGCCGGTGCGGACGGGTGAGTCAATCGCAGGTGCGGTAAGCCGCGTGGATAGGCGAGTCAGCCGCGTCGTGTTGATGTAGCGGGGGCGGCGACCTGCGCACGTACTCGTCGAGCAGCACGACACGGACAAGCACTAGTGCAAAAATAATGCTGGTGTGCGTCCCTTGTGCGACACCTTTGTAATAAACAATAGTCCTGCGAAAAAATATCACAGACCAGAGTAATTGTTCTTTGATAAAAATAATATGCACTTAAAAATAGATAGACAAGATAGCACCTGGTATTTTTTTTTGTCGGACGAACGTGGATACTGGGATCAAAGCATATCAAATGTCCGATGTGGTCCTAGCACCGTATCCCATGTTCTTTTATACGATGGCAAACCAACACAGCACTTGTACTTGTAGTAGTTATCTGGTAGCTGACCCTTGGACTTTTCCGGCATCCAGCAACAGAGCCTGTTTTTGCTATTGCAACTCCACAACGCGAAGAGCCCGCGGGGGCGCGGTGTAGGGCATCAGGCAGCCGACTCAGCCGGCTTGGATGGCAGCAGAGGCAGTTTTGGAGGTGACGACGGTAGCTCAAGGTCGGCGACTCAAGCGACCGTGGCCCACCGCGGAGCACTAGAACAGCAGCAGCTGCAGCGCAGTGGAATAAACAGCCGACAGCCCGTCGTCAGCAGTTCGGCGATTTAACACTGAGAGGCTCCAAGGCAGGAGATCGACCCGGCGGCGGCTCAGCAGGACCCTAATCCGGGTGGCTCGGGGGAGTGAGGCGAGGCCGCGGCGTCAACTTGGAGGTGTTGCTAGCCACGGTGGAGTGGTGAATTGAGGTCGAGCTCAGAACAGACCTCCGGTGCAGTGGCGACCCGGAAACCAGGACGACCCTGCGACGGCTGCTCCAGGCTCAGGCTAGCGGAGGAGCGTCCGCGGCAAAGCGGAGCGAGGTGGCTCAGTCGCAGTTGCAGCGGCTCGAAGAGGCCCCCAGCTAGGCAAAACCAGCACAGCGCGAAAGTGGCGCCTCGAAGGCGACGATGACTTGAGGCAGTGTTCGTCGTGAGGGACAACAGCGGGAGGCTCACTCGAGGTACGTTTGCAGCGGCGGCGGCTCAACACGAAGTGGAGGCGAGGCAGAGCGGCGACTTGTGACAGCTCCGACGGAGGTGGTACTCAATGACGGCTCTGTGGCAGAAGCAGGCGGGTCGTGCAGGGGCGGTTTAAGGCCACAGCATCTTGGAAGCGTAGTCCGCTTGGACGTGGGTGCAGAGGCGGCCCGGAGCGGCACGACCCGGAACCAGCTCAAGACCACGGCGACGACTCGCAATGCAGCTGTAGAAGTGATGACCGTAGGCTGGCGGCTCAACAAGGCCGAACCAAGGGCGGCTTAAGGCCGTGAAGGCGAGCCGGCAAAGCAAGAGCGAGGCCATGGTGGCTCCAGACAGGCGGTCGCTGCGGAGGTGACTCGCCCAAGCGAGGTGCTGACTGTGGAGGTGAACTACGGCGGCTCGAGGAAAAGGTGTGATCCAATAAGTCGAGCGGGGCCTGCAGTAGCAACGGCGACTCAGGGGCCGGTTCAAGGCCAGAAGGCTCAACGGCCAACGGCGGAGCAACTCGGCCAGAGCGGCTCAAAGTGGATGTATCTCAGAAGCAGAGTCGCGCGTGGAACAGTTCAATGGCGAGGCCGGCGAGGCGGCAGCCCAAGTTAGAGCGCGGTGGCGACTCTCCTAATCTTACTGGCCAATGGTGAAAACTCGGGCGTGGCGAGGTATTGCAGCCTGTAGCCGGCTTAGAGGTAACATGTTCAAATCCGGTTTTCACCGTAGATAGCAACGGAGTGCGGCTGCGGTGGCTTAAGCAGCGGAAGCAGAGATGAGCCAGGGGCCGCGGGTGAGCCGGCGTCGGCGGCTCAGAGGCGGGTGAGCCCGAAGAAAGGGCGTCTCAAAGATGCCCCCAGCGAGGCGGTGCTACGGCAATCGGCCGGTATTGGAGTGCAGCAGAAACAGAAACAGATTGGAGGCTGTGGCCGAGCAGTACGGAGAGGCCGCGGCCGCGGTTTGGCAGGCCGTCGAGCGGAAATCAGAGAAGGTGATTCGATCCGAGTCTGAATCCTTCTCCGGTTCATACTTTGGTCCGACTCCTTTTTGTTTTTTTCCAACTTGTCTTCGCTGTGAACTAGATCGAACTTGGAGTGGTCAAACCGACCACTTGTTTGTTTGACTCGTAGCTGACGACTTTTAGTTTCCATCAGTAGAAACTCACACGTAGATTGAATATTTTCTTGACGCCAATACACAATGAATCAAAAAATCTTAGGGCTCCTCCACAGTTGCTGACAATAGTATTTCTTTGATCTTAATTGATGAGGCTTCTTGACGGATTCTACAGCCGGTGGCGGCGGCTCAACCGCAACCCTAACTTCTTTGATGATAAATTTTCCAACTCTTTCCAATGTTGGTTCTTCTTCTCCTAGTCAACCGCGGGCTTCTTGATCCCTGAAAGATATCCCTTCAAGAACTCAACACCATCGTGCGCAGGCCCCACGGTGGGCGCCAACTGTCGTGGAATTGTCACGGCAGATGTCCTAGTGTGAGGACTTAGTCGTGAGGCCAACGCATCTATGTGGTAGCTTGGGAGGGGTTGATCGGGATGAGAGACGCGATGCGGATTAACACACAAGACAAGGGTTTAGACAGCTTCGGGCCCCGGGAAACATCATCCGGTAATAGCCCTACATGTTGTTTGTGGCTAGATCTCATTATGCTCATCATGGAGTCGCCGCATAAACTGGCTCTCCTCATTGTGTCTAACCTTAAAGGTTATCTCTCCCTTCTTAGGGTGCCCTGCCCCTCCTTATATAAGTTGAAGGGGCGGGTTACATGTAGAGTCCAACTCGGATTAGGACTTAATCTATTCTGACGTCTCACCATGGGCTTCTCATCATGGGCTTCTTAAGGTCTTGGGCTTCTTAGCTTCAGACGACTCATTTTCATGGTTAGTACTTGCCGGGTTACCATCGGGCTTACAATCTGCCCGCCGGCTTATAATCTGGCTTACAATCCGGCTTATAACTGTCTGCTGGCTTACCATCCGCCGGCTTATAATTGTCTATCGGCTTACCATCTACCGGCTTATAATCTGCCGGGTCACCAATGAAACACCAAGTCCCAGCCGGGTCATATCTCCGGCCGGGTCATACCGTGGGGTATATCCTTGACAATATCGTTACCGACAAGTCTCTTTACTCGTTCCGTAATGCATCATCCCACAACTAACTCATTAGTCACATTGCTTGCAAGGCTCATTATGATGTGCATTACCGAGAGGGCCCAGAGATACCTCTCCGATACTCAGAGTGACAAATCCTAATCTTGATATATGCCAACCCAACAAACACCTTAGGAGATACCTGTAGAGCATCTTTATAATCACCCAGTTACGTTGTGACGTTTGATAGCACACAAGGCATTCCTCCGGTATCCAGGAGTTGCATAATCTCATAGTCAAAGGAATATGTATATGACATGAAGAAAGCTATAGCAATAAAACTGAACGATCATTATGCTAAGCTAACGGATGGGTCTTGTCCATCATATCATTCTCCTAATGATGTGATCTCGTTCATCAAATGACAACACATGTCTATGGTTAGGAAACTTAACCATCTTTGATTTACGAGCTAGTCTAGTAGAGGCTTACTAGAGACACGGTGTTTTGTCTATGTATCCACACATGTATCAAGTTTCCGGTTAATACAATTCTAGCATGAATAATAAACATTTATCATGATATAAGGAAATATAAAATAACAACTTTATTATTGCCTCTAGGGCATATTTCCTTCAGTCTCCCACTTGCACTAGAGTCAATAATCTAGATCACATCACCATGTGATTTAACACCAATAGTTCACATCACCATGTGATTAACACCTATAGTTCACATCGCCATGTGACCAACACCCAAAGGGTTTACTAGAGTCAGTAATGTAGTTCACATCGCCATGTGATTAACACCCAAAGAGTACTAAGGTGTGATCATGTTTTGCTTGTGAGAGAGTGTCGGTGTGGAACGACACCTATGGGATCACAAGAATCCCTACTACAGTTGCCGGGGTGCAGGGTTGCAAGAAGAGCATGATCAGTAGTCAGCACGAGGATCGTTTACCCAGGTTTGGGCCGCGAGGATGCGTAAAACCCTAGTCCTGCTTTGGTGGGTGTATTTCAGAGAGTTCTTGAGCTGTCGAACTAGCCGTGGTGAGTGTCTGGTTCGAAAGAGCCGAATCCTTCTCCAGTATGCCATGGGCCTCCTTTTATAGTCGAAAGGGGCTGCCACAGTGGCACACAGGAGGTGGAAAGGCGCACAGTGCTATGAGCTTATCGCTCGTATTACAGGACAAGACGCATTTAATGCATAGCTTAGGTGTCCCCTTGCTTTATCGGGGACGGGGGCGAGTCCCGTCCCGTCCGTCGCTGCTCCTCCTTGCTTCGACACGCGCCCTGGCTAGCGACGCATGCGGCGCCACATAGGCAGGCAGGCAGCTGAGGTGGCGCGGTGGTGGAGCCTCCACGAAGATCTGCATGCCGCCACGCAGGCGCTTGATGAGTTGGCCTGGGAGCTGCATGTTGCCACGCAGGTGCCCGCCCAGCTGGTTGGGCTGGCAGCTGCATGCGAATGATGGAGACTTGGTTGGTGCGAGCCTGGTAGTGGCCCTGCTGGCGTCCTTGGTGAGGGCCTTGCCGGGTGGCCCGGCAAGGGTCTTGTCATGGCGCGCTGTCGTCCCTGACAAGGATCTTGCCGGGGGTCTGGCGGCCTTCCTCGGCAAGGATCCTGCCGAGGATCGTCGTCTTCTGATCCTCATCTGATCTTGAGTGTTCCTTGTCTTCACAAAGATCTGCATGCCACCATGGAGGTGCCTCCCGAGCCCTGGCCCAACGTGATGTTGGAGACCGCGGGCTCAAGGGTGGCTCGCTCTGTTGGTGTGGGGTGAGCTGCCCCGGCAAGGGTCTTGCCGGGGAACCTGCTTCGTCCCTCTGGTCTTTGTGGTCTTGGCCTTGGCGTTTCTCTGGTTATCTTGGGCTTCGGTCTTACCTTGGCTCACCTCCCCTGTTCCGCTTGGTGTGACCGTGGGCGCGGCTCCGACTGCCCGTGCACAGGTAAAGGGGTAAAAAATGCGCCCCTCCTTTTGTACACCGACAGGAGCCCCCGGGCCTAGGCCACACATAAGCGCGACACGTTGTTGGGCCAGGCCCAAAATGGTGCGCGGGTAGGCGGGGCGGTTTTTACCGCGGTAAAACTTTTCGCGCGCGGCGCGGCGTGGCGTGGAGGGGTGCGCGTGACGTGGGCGGCATGCGTGGGGCAGTTCCTGCATGCATGCGCCACATCGTGGTAAAGAGGCGGCTCGCGCCTTCCCCATAAAAAGAGGGAGGCATGGAGGCGCGGCTCATGTACCACGCGGGGCCGGGTCACGGTCTTCAAGGCATCCACACCCCATGATCACGGGGTGGGGAGAGGTCGCCTCACCCGTCCCCTCGATTCTGCATGTTCGCCACGCATCCTTCATGCGCTTGGGGTGGCAAGCGGTGGAGGCGGGAAACCGGGCCGTTGCTGGTTGGGGCAGCGGGTCGGTCCTGATTCCCTGCGCCTCTGGTGGCTGGATTGGTCGAGCGGGGCGGCCGAGCCCCGACCCCGCCCCTTTATAAGGAGGGGGAAGGGGGGATGGCGTCCCGCACTCTTCTGTCATCTATCTCCTCTCGCTTCTGCTTCTTCCTTTCACTCGCCATGGAGAAAGGGAATCCTGGTCCCTCGACGGTGGCGGCGAGGGTCGCCGCTCGACAGCGCGTCCCTCCTCCTCCTGAGCCCGCGGTGGTGGAGCCGGCCATGAGGGGAAGGGGGAGGGGGCGAGGCCGTGGGCGAGGCCGGGGCAGAAGTCGTGGTGCTCGGGGAAGAGGAGGAAGGGGCGGCGCGCCGGCTTCGCCCCCGCCAATGATGCCCTTCCTGATGGAAGGCCATGTTGGAGACCAGCCCCGCGAGTTCTTCATCAGGCTGCGCCGGCCTCCGCGTCGCCGTCTTCGTCTTCCCGCCCCGTTTGCTCGGGAGATGGAGCGTGACCCGCCCCAATCCCTCAGATTGCACATGAGGGGTTGTGGGAATGGGGGCACGCGGGTCGACGTCGACTTCCCGGCTCCTCGGGTCATGTACCTCCGTCGTGGATGGAGGACGTTTGCTCGCATCCAAAGCCTGATGGCGGGGCTCGTCCTCTACTTCAAATTAATGGAGGACGGCCTGCTCTCCGTCAAGGTCTTTGGAGACTTCGGGACTCGCCTGAAGTGCTGCATGGAGAGCTTCTCCGACGGAGATTCCGATGATGGAAGCTCTTCCTCGAGCGAAAGTGGTGAGGAGGACAGCGGGGCAGATGACGGGGACGAGCCCGACTAGGCGTCGGACGCCCCGCGCCTGGGCGGGCGCGGCAGCAGCAGCATCTGCACCTGGCCGCTCCTCCGGCAGAGTTTTGTCGGGGGTGGGGCCAGCTCCTTGAACTTCTCGGGGCCGTCTCCTTGGGCGGCTGGCGTTGGGAGGCTGCGGAAGGGGAAGAGGGCGGGCGGCAAGGCCGTCAACTCGGAGTACGCGGGCACCGACGCCTTCATCGCGTATTGCCGGTCCTGCCGCCTCGTCTTCCAGCTCCTTTCCCGGCACCGTCATCACCGGCCCACCCGTGGGCGGCCACCGAGGTGTTCTCTTGGTGCTTTCTGCTGCTCGTAGCTCGCCTAGGCGCCCCTTTTGCCCTTTCGCCTCCTTGACCTGCCTCCTGAGGAGAGGGACAAGAAAGGGATCACGGGCATCTTATCTCTTTTTTAATCTGTAAGCCTTCGGGCCTTGTTAAATTTAAAGCTTGTAATCCCCCTTGTTCATGTTTTTCATTCCGTACGGACTGTACCTGTGTGGGATGCTTTTAATGAAAAAGGGATGTTTGCCGGGTTTTTCGTTCGTGGGTAGACCCCGCGACAAGGAGCGAATCCTTGTTACAATTTAAGATAAACGTTTTCACCCGGCAACAGGCCTTGCCGTCCCCCCACTTCGCTCGACCATTCTCGCGCCCTTGGCGGAGGCAGGGATGAAGCGGGCTTAGGCTCCTCGTTCTACTTCCTTGCCACCGCGACTACAACCAAATCCGGGCCCAGGAGATAATCCTTGGGTATAGAAAAGGGGAGCACGGTGGCCTAGAAATAAAATGAGGTTTCACATATCCCAGTTCCGTTCCGAAATGCATGATAGAGGATGAAAGACTTATCTGGATCTGCAGCCCCCGGCAACCTTGTCTTGCCGCGGTTGGATCCTTGTGCTTGCAGCCCCCGGCAACTCTGGTTTGCCGGGGTCGGGACGCCGGTCCGTTTCCTTTCTTCCAAGTAGCTCAGCAGAAGTGCTCATGTGCCCTGCGAACCAAAGGAGGACAGAAAAGAAACAGATAGACGCGCACTCGACCTCTAGGCTAGGGGTTAGTCGCCGCTAAGCACTATCAACCCTAACCAAGGAAGAGACTCGACCTAGCATGCATGCTATAACTTAGGGCGCCAGCGCTTCATTTATTTATGCTCAGGGTCTGCGCCTGGCTTTGTACGAAGGGTTACATGCCTTGCCGGCAAAGCTTGTACAAAAGGTGGCTTGCCGGGAGGCCCGGCAAGCCGCGCCTTACGGGTAAAACTTGCGAAGATGCTCGATGTTCCAGGAGTTGCTCACTGGGACAGCATCTTCGGTCTCCAGGCGGACTGCGCCGGGCCTGGTGACTCGCATTACCCGATAAGGGCCTTCCCACTTTGGCGTCAACTTGTTGGAATTCTTGGCCGACTGAACGCGCCGAAGAACAAGGTCGCCTTCCTCAAAGCTTCGGGCATGAACCTTGCGGCTATGGTAGCGGCGCAAGGCTTGCTGGTAGCGTGCTGCTCTCACAGCCGCCCGAAGACGATCTTCCTCAAGGAGCGTCGCGTCATCTTGGCGCAACTGCTCTTGCTCAAGCTCATCATAAGCGAGCACTCGAGGTGACCCGTATATGAGTTCCGTGGGGAGAACTGCTTCTGCCCCGTATACAGGGCAAAAGGTGTCTGGCTGGTGGCTCGATTTGGCGTCGTCCTGATCGACCAAAGAACCGCCGGCAACTCATCAATCCAGCGCCTTCCACTCTTGTGCAGCTTGTCAAAGGTCTTCGTTCTCAGGCCTCGCAACACTTCAGCATTTGCCCTCTCCGCTTGGCCGTTGCTCCGTGGGTGTGCCACGGAAGCAAAACAGACCTTGCTACCGAGGTCTTGAATGTATTGCATGAAGGTGTGGCTTGTGAACTGCGTGCCGTTGTCGGTGATGACTCTGTTTGGCACACCAAAACGGCAGACCAGTCCCTTGAAGAACTTGACGGCTGATTGAGCAGTCACCTTTCTCACTGCTTCCACTTCCGGCCACTTTGTGAACTTGTCGATTGCAACGTACAAGTACTCAAAGCCCCCGACAGCGCGGGGGAAAGGGCCCAGTATATCGAGCCCCCAGACCGAGAATGGCCAGGAGAGAGGGATTGTTTGAAGGGCTTGAGCTGGTTGATGAAGCTTCTTTGAATGGAACTGACACGCTTCACACTTGGTTACTAGTGCCGTCGCATCCTGGAGGGCGGTGGGCCAGAAGAAACCTTGCCGGAACGCCTTTCCGGCAAGGGCCCTCGACCCTATGTGGGAGCCACATATGCCTCCATGTATCTCTGCCAACAGCTCCAGTCCTTCCTCCCGGGGGATGCACTTCAGTTTCACACCGTTCGGCCTTCTCCTGTACAGGACGTCATCGACGAACTGGTACAGGGCGGACCGACGGGCTACTTTCTCCGCTTCTTCCTGCTCCTCAGGAAGCTCCCCTGTTTGGAGGAATTGGACGGTATGTTGCGCCCATGCCGGAGCCTGGGGCTCGACGGCAAGGACCAAAGGCATCTCTTCCGCCATGGGAGCGGCTGTCTCTACGGCCAGGGCTTGACGCCCTGCCGGAGCCAGTTGCTCTTGGGCAGGCTCAGCGTCCGCGGCAGCACCCTTGCCGGCAGCCCCAGGGGGCTCGGTAGGAAAGTACTTGCCGGGACCTGACTTCCTCCGCTTGTTCTGCCCCGTTGATGGCTCGACGGATGGTTGAGTTAACCGGAGCAAAAAGGTACCTGGTTCCACAGGTAGCTTGAATGCAGCACGCTTTGACAGGTAATCGGCGATGTCGTTCTCCATTCGGGGGACGTGCTCCGCTTGGATACCGTCAAAGCGTTCCTCCAGCTTCCTCACCTCATCTACGTAGGCCTCCATCAATGGGCTCTGGTAATCCTTGTTGACTTGCCTAACAACAAGCTGCGAGTCACCCCTGATGATGAGCTTCTTAACCCCGAGGTCTGCCGCGATCCTGAGACCGGCAAGAAATCCCTCGTACTCAGCAGTGTTGTTGGTGGACATCTCCCTGGGGAAGTGCATCTGGATCACGTACTTGAGGTGCTCTCCGGTGGGCGCGACGAGCAGCACACCGGCACCGGCGCCTTGCAGCGAGAAAGCCCCATCAAAGTACATGATCCAGTCGCGGTCTGCTTCCTTGCCGGGGAGAGTGGTCTCCTAGATTTCTTCGTCAGGCGTTGAGGTCCATTCTGCAATGAACTCCGCCAAGACTCTGCTCTGGATTGTCGAGGTACTTTCAAACTTCAAACCGAAACTTGATAACTCCAAGGCCCATTCCACAATCTGGGTTATGCAGTATCCGTTGCAACGGGAGGCGGGTGATGACAGTGATCTCGTGTGCTTGGAAGTAATGACACAGCTTCCTCGAGGCCATAAGGAGGCCGAAGAGTAATTTATGCACACCGGTGTACCTCGATCTAGCTCCCTGCAAGAGGGAGCTGACAAAGTAAACCGGGTGCTACATCATCTTCTTCTTCTGCACCACCTCACTCGACGGCGCGGGCACTGCCTTGGTGGCATTAGACTCTGCCGGGGGCCTCGCCTTGCCGGCACCAGGCCCTGCCGGGGGAATCTTTGGTTTGCCATCCGCTGGTTCTGCTGCCGTCACTGCCTCCTCGTCGACCTCCCTCTCTGCCACCAGTGCGGCGCTGACCACTTGATTCGTCGCCGCCAGATACAACAGCAATAGCTCTTGTGGTTTAGGTGCAACCAGTATTGGCGTGGAGGAAAGGTATTTCTTCAGATCCTGCAATGCTGCCTCGGCTTCTGGGGTCCACTCCATTGGGCCTGCCTTCTTCAAGATTTTGAAGAAAGGAAGGGCGCGCTCGGTGGACTAGGAGATGAATCGGCTCATGGTTGCGACGCATCCGGTGAGCCGATGCACATCCTTGATCTGCTTGGGTGCCTCAATCTGCTCAATAGCCTTGATTTTTTCTGGGTTTGCCTCGATCCCGCGCTGCGACACAAAGAACCTGAGAAGCTTACCGGACGGAACGCCGAAGACACACTTCTCAGGGTTCAGCTTGAGGTTGATATTGCGCAGGTTGGCAAATGTCTCTTCCAGATCTTGCACAAGAGTTGCCCCATCTTTGGTCTTGACCACTATGTCATCCATGTATGCTTCCATTCTTCTATGGAGCTGGGGTTCAAAACCAATTTGGACTGCTCTTGCAAACGTCGAGCCAGCACTCTTCAACCCGAAAGGCATCCGCAACAAGCAATACGTACCACATGGGGTGATGAATGTTGTCTTCTCTTCATCCTCTCTTGTCATGAAGATTTGGTGGTAGCCCGAGTAGGCGTCGAGGAATGATAACAGATCACACCCGGTCGTGTAGTCAACAATCTGGTCGATGCGCGGCAACGGGAAGGGGTCCTTAGGACAATCCTTATTGATATCTGTGTAATCAATACACAGCCTCCACTTCCCATTCGCCTTGCGCACCACTACCGGATTGGCCAACCACGTCGGGTGGAGCACTCCTCTCACCAAACCTGCCGCTTCCAACTTCCTGATCTCCTCTGTGATGAACTCCTGCCTCTCCAGAGCCTGCTTTCTGACCTTCTGCTTGACGGGCCGCGCATGAGGGCAGACAGCTAGGTGGTGCTCAATCACCTCCCTGGGAACACCGGGGATGTCGGATGCTTGCCACGCAAACACGTCGACATTCGCCCGCAGGAAGGTGACGAGCGCGCCTTCCTATTTGCTGTCGAGGGTGGAGCCTATGGTGAAGGCCCCTCCCGTGCCATCCTCCCTGGCGGACACCTTCTTGGTCTGCGGTGGCTCGGCTCTGGATTTCTTGCTCTTGCCGGTAGAGCTCTCTGGCACGTCCTCGACGGTAGCGTAGCACTCCGAAGAGGCGTGCTTGCCGGAGTGGGTGCGAGAGGTCTTGCCGGGCTTTCTCTTCCCTTCCGGGCCTTCAGCGGCAGGAGCAGGTGCCTTGACGGCAGCTGCTGCAACTGCTTCCCGGTAGAGTTGGTCGGCGCAGATCAGCGCGTCCTTCTTGTCGGAGGGGACGGAGATGATGGTCAACGGCCCGGGCATCTTTAGCATGTTGTAGGCGTAGTGTGATGCTGCCATGAACTTGGCTAGTGCCGGGCGGCCGAGGATCCCGTTGTAGGGCAAGGGGATCTCGGCCACGTCGAAGGTGATCCTCTCCGTCCTGTAGTTCAACTCTCCTCCAAACGTCACGGGCAGTGTGACCTTCCCCTTCGGCTGGCTCCTCCCCGGATTGACCCCTTGAAACGTGCCCGTTTCCTCGAGGTCTCCATCAGGAATTTGCAGCCTTTTGATCACGACAGGCGAGATCAAGTTCAGGCCGGCCCCGCCGTCAACCAACATCTTGTTCACCTTGAGGTTGCGTATCGTTGGTGAGACCAACAATGGCAAACACCCGACTGCGGTTGTGCGGTCAGGGTGGTCCTCGGCGTCAAAGATGAGGGGCGTGCTGGACCACTTCAGCGGCTTCTGAGCGTCGAACGACGGCTCCGCTGCTGTAATCTCACGCGCCCACTGCTTGAGCTGGCGGTGAGAAGTATGCAGCGAGGCACCACCATTGACGCACATGGCCTCCGTAGCCTTCTGGAACTCTTGCTCACCGGACTCGTCGTGATCATCGTCTTCTTGTTTCTTGTCACGACCCCGGGCAGGCCTCTCTCGCTGGTTGTCCTTGCCGGGGCGGCTTCCTTGGCCGCCACGCTTCTTGCCGGATCCCTCGGCACCGTCCTGACCTTTCTCCTTGTCCCGCCTTTCATACTCGGCCTTTTGCTTTTCAGCAAGCAGCTCGACTTGTCGGCAGTTCTGGAGGTCGTGGCCCTTGGTGCGGTAGATCTTGCAGTACTGCTTGCGGGAGCCCCCTGGCTTGTCGGCAGATGCTAAGGCCCGGCAAGCGGCGCACCCGGCAATCTCCTTGCCGGGGCCGTCTGCCTTGACCTTTTTGGCAGCGCCGGTGTCGTCAGACCCCTCGACGGCAAGTATGGCCTTGCCCTTGCGTTTCCTGTTGCGACGCCGGCCCTTCTCCGTCGGGGCGGCGGCGTCTTCGTCGGTAGAGTCAGTTTCCGCACCGGCATCTTCGCTGGGGTACTTCCTTCCCTCTTCAGCCCGGGCGCATCTATCGGCCAGAACGTAGAGCTCGGCCACATCCTTAACCTTGGTCATCGCCAGCTCTTCGCGCATCTTGTGGTTTCGCACGTTCTGATGGAACGCGCTGATCACAACGCCGGGATGAACGTCGGGGATGTTGTACTGCACCCGGCTGAATCTCTGGATGTACTTGCGCAGGGTTTCCCCTTCCTTCTGGGGAATGATATGCAGATCACTGGCCTGGCCATGAGCTTGGTGGCCTCCTGTGAAGGCGCCAACGAACTCATGGCACAGATCCGACCAAGAAGAAATGGAATCCGCTGGCAAGTGCATCAACCAATACATAACATTGGGCTTCAGTGTTAGTGGGAAATAATCGGCAATCACCTTGTCGTCGTGAGCTCCGGCAGCCTGCATCGCGATGGTGTAGATGCTGAGGAACTCAGACGGATGGGTCTTGCCAGTGTACTTCTCACCGACGTCAGGGTTGAACGTGCGGTGGGACGGCCACTGGAACTGCCGCAGCTCACGGGTAAAGGTCGGGCAGCCCACTCGTAAGGTAGGCCGCCGGAGCCCCCCGGTGCTGGGGGGTCCATAGCGGGTCCCACCCTCTTGTCCGACTGGTGGCGTGTATCGCGCCGGCGCGCGATGGTGGTCCGAGCATCTTCGTGAGCTCGTTCTCAAAGAACTTGGCACTGGTCGCGGAGGGTCCGCGGGTCGGACGACGCTATGGAGATGTTATCACAAGCATCGTCACGACGGGCCGAGGCCCGCGGCGGCTGGCCAGGAGGAGGAGAGTGCACCGTGGCCGCAGCTCCCCGGTCCTCCCAGCGCCAGCACGTGGCAGCTCGATGGAGTGCCGACCCGAGGGCCTCGCCGTTTCGCGGATCATCTTTGTTGGCGACGGCGACGAGGCTCCGGATGGTGGCCCTCCACTCGTCGAGCTTCTCTGCAGCAGGAGGGAAGTCGAGGAGCAGCTGCGCGCGCGCCAAAGCTTCTGCTGGCGTGGGCGGCAGCGACAGCTGCGTGGATCGCGACGCGCTTCGACTTCTAACTGCGTTAGAAGGAGCTCCGTTACGACCCAGCGGCTCCGTGCCATTTTCGCCAGCACTTCGGCGGGCATGCTGAACCCCTTCATCCCACGGATGACGCACAGGGCTCTTCCCACGGCGGTGCCCAGGGTCACCAGCGTGGTGACGCTGCTCGGCGCGCACACCATGGGAAGAGCGCACAGTGGTCGCCGGTGTGGGAGTCTTGGAGGTTGCTGCGCCGCCCGGAGGTGGCACAACGACACCCCTGGAGGGCCCCGCACCGCCTGCGGGGGGCCCAGCTCCGTCTTTGGATCTTGCGACGTGCGGCCGGTCGTCTGGCGCATGAACGTACTCGCCAGGCTCTGATTGCCAGGGCGATGCTGGTGCTCGCGGACCTCGGCCCGGGTCTTGTCCGCGACCAGTCCACTGCTCGTCCGCACCGGCACGGGCCGTTCGGCTCCCAACGAGCCGATCGCCGTGGCCGTCTTCTTCTTGGGAGCCATGGCGATGAAGTGCTGCTAGGCTAACTACTAGACCAGATTCTCACAATTGCGCCCCCTACCTGGTGCGCCAAAGATGTCGGTGTGGAACGACACCTATGGGATCACAAGAAACCCTACTACGCTTGCCAGGGCGCAGGGTTGCAAGAAGAGTAGGATCAGTAGTCAGCACGAGGATCGTTTACCCAGGTTCAGGCCGCAAGGATGCGTAAAACCCTAGTCCTGCTTTGGTGGGTGTATTTCAGAGAGTTCTTGAGCTCTCGAACTAGCTGTGGTGAGTGTGTGGTTCAAAAGAGCCGAATCCTTCTCCAGTATGCCATGGGCCTCCTTTTATAGTCGAAAGGGGCTGCCACAGTGGCACACAGGAGGTGGAAAGGCGCACAGTGCTATGAGCTTATCGCTCGTATTATAGGACAAGACGCATTTAATGCGTAGCTTAGGTGTCCCCTTGCTTTATCGGGGACGGGGGCGAGGCCCGTCCCGTCCGTCGCCGCTCCTCCTTGCTTCGACACGCGCCCTGGCTAGCGACGCATGCGGTGCCACGTAGGCAGGCAGGCAGCTGAGGTGGCGCGGTGGTGGAGCCTCCACGAAGATCTGCATGCCGCCACGCATGCGCTTGATGAGTTGGCCTGGGAGCTGCATGTTGCCACGCAGGTGCCCACCCATCTGGTTGGGCTGGCAGCTGCATGCGAACGGTGGAGACTTCGTTGGTGCGGGCCTGGTATTGGCCCTACTGGCGTCCTCGGTGAGGGCCTTGCCGGGTGACCGGCAAGGGTCTTGTCGTGGCGTGCTGTCGTCCCCGGCAAGGATCTTGCCGGGGGTCTGGCGGCCTTCCTTGGCAAGGATCCTGCCGAGGATCGTCGTCTTCTGATCCTCATCTGATCTTGAGTGTTCCTTGTCTTCACAAAGATCTGCATGCCACCATGGAGGTGCCTCCCGAGCCCTGGCCCAACATGATGTTGGAGACCGCGGGCTCAAGGGGGGCTCACTCTGTTGGTGTGGGGCGAGCTGCCCCGGCAAGGGTCTTGTCGGGGCTACTGAGGCTGCCCCGGCAAGGGTCTTGCCGGGGGAACCTGCTTCATCCCTCTGCTCTTTGTGGTCTTGGCCTTGGCGTTGCTTTGGTTATCTTGGGCTTCGGTCTTACCTTGGCTCACCTCCCCTGTTCCGCTTGGTGTGACCGTGGGCGCGGCTCCGACTGCCCATGCACAGGTAAAGGGGTAAAAAAGTGTGCCCCTCCTTTTGTACACCGACAGAGAGGTCTAGTCAACGGGTCTGCCACATTCGGATCCGTATGTATTTTGCAATTTTCTATGTCTACAATGCTCTACATGGAGCTACTCTAGCTAATTGCTCCCACTTTCAATATGTATCCAGATTGAGACTCAGAGTCATCCGGATCAGTGTCAAAGCTTGCATCGACGTAAACCTTTACGACGAACTCTTTGTCACTTCCATAACCAAGAAACATTTCCTTAGTCCTCTTTAGGTACCTAAGGATAATTTTGACCGTTGTCCAGTGATCTACTCCTGGATCACTATTGTATCCCTTTGCCAAACTCATGGCAAGGTACACAACAGGTCTAGTATACAGCATGTCATACTTTATAGAACCTATGGCTGAGGCATAGGGAATGATTTTCATCTCTTTCTATCTTCTGTCGTGGTCGGGTTTTTGAGTATTACTCAACTTTATACCTTGCAATATAGGCAAGAACTCCTTTGACTGTTCCATTTTGAACTACTTCAAAATCTTGTCAAGGTATGTACTCATTGAAAAATCTTATTAAGAGTCTTGATCTATGTCTATAGATCTTGATGCCCAATATGTAAGCAGCTTCACTGAGGTCTTTCTTTGAAAAACTCCTTTCAAACACTCCTTTATGCTTTCCAGAAAATTCTACATCATTTCCGATCAACAATATGTCATTCACATATACTTATCAGAAAGGCTATAGTGCTCCCACTCACTTTCCTGTGAACACAGGCTTCACCACAAGTGTGTATAAAACTATATGCTTTGATCAACTTATCAAAGCGGATATTCCAACTCCGAGATGCTTGCACCAGTACATAGATGGATCGCTAGAGCTTGCACACTTTGTTAGCACCTTTAGGATCGACAAAACCTTCTGCTTGCATCATATGCAACCTTACTTTAATAAATCCATTAAGGAATGCAGTTTTGACATCCATTTGCCAGATTTCATAAAATGCGGCAATTGCTAACATGATTCGGACAGACTTAAGAATCGATACGAGTGAGAAAATCTCATTGTAGTCAACACCTTGAACTTGTCGAAAACCTTTTGTGACAATTCGAGCTTTGTAGATAGTAACACTACTATCAGCGTCCGTCTTCCTCTTGAAGATCCATTTATTCTCAATGGCTTGCCGATCATCGGGCAAGTCAACCAAAGTCCATACTTTGTTCTCATACATGGATCCTATCTTAGATTTCATGGCCTCAATCCATTTTGCGGAATCTGGGCTCATCATCGCTTCCTCATAGTTCGTAGGTTCGTCATGGTCTAGTAACATGACTTCCAGAATAGGATTACCGTACCACTCTGGTGCGGAACGTATTTTCTGGTTGACCTACGAGGTTCGGTAGTAACTTGATATGAAGTTTCATGATCATTATCATTAGCTTCCTCTCTAGTTGGTGTAGACATCACGGGAACGATTTTATAAGATGAGCTACTTTCCAATTTGAGAGAAGGTACAATTACCTCATCAAGTTCTACTTTCCTCCCACTCACTTCTTTCGAGAGAAACTCCTTCTCTAGAAAGGATCCATTCTTAGCAACAAAGATCTTGCCTTCAGATCTGTGATAGAAGGTGTAACCAACAGTTTCTTTTGGGTATCCTATGAAGACGCATTTCTCCGATTTGGGATCGAGCTTATCAGGCTGAAGCTTTTTCACATAAGCATCACAACCCCAAACTTTAAGAAATGGTAGGTTAGGTTTCTTGCCAAACCACAGTTCATACGGTGTCGTCTCAAAGGATTTAGATGGTGCCCTATTTAAAGTGAATACAGCTGTCTCTAATGCATAACCCCAAAATGCATGATAGCGGTAAATCGATAAGAGACATCATAGATCGCACCATATCTAATAAAGTACGGTTACGACGTTCGGACACACCATTACGCTGTGGTGTTCCAGGTGGCGTGAGTTGTGAAACTATTGCACATTGTTTTAAATGAAGGCCAAACTCGTAACTCAAATATTCGCCTCCGCGATCAAATCGTAGAAACTTTATTTTCTTGTTACGATGATTTTTCACTCTGAAATTCTTTGAACTTTTCAAATATTTCAGAGTTCTGTTTCATTAAGTAGATATACCCATATCTGCTTAAATCATCTGTGAAGGTCAGAAAATAATGATACCCACTGTCGGGGATATACCCCATGGTATGACCCGGCCGGAGATATGACCCGGCTGGGACTTGGTGTTTCATTGCTGACCCGGCAGATTATAAGCCGGCAGATGGTAAGCCGGCAGACAATTATAAGCCGGCAGATGGTAAACCGGTGGACAGTTATAAGCCGGATTGTAAGCCAGATTATAAGCCGGCAGATAGTAAGCCGGCGGACAGTTATAAGTCGGATTGTAAGCCAGATTATAAGCCGGCGAGCAGATTATAAGCCGACAAATTGTAAGCCCGTTGGTAACCCGGCAAGTACTAGACATGAAAATGAGTCATCTAGAGTTAAGAAGCCCAAGACGTTAAGAAGCCCATGATGAGAAGCCCATGGTGAGACGTCAGAATAGGTTAAGTCCTAATCCGAGTTGGACTCTACATGTTACCCGCCCCTTCAACTTATATAAGGAGGGGTAGGGCACCCTAAGAAGGGAGAGATAATCTTTAAGGTTAGACACAATGAGGAGAGCCGGTTTATGCGGCGACTCCATGATGAGCATAATGAGATCTAGCCACAAACAACATGTAGGGCTATTACAGGATGATGTTTCCCCGGGCCCGAATCTGTCTAAACCCTTGTCTTGTGTGTTAATCCGCATCGCGTCTCTCATCCCGATCAACCCCTCTCAAGCTACCACATAGATGCGTTGGCCTCACGACTAAGTCCTCACACTAGGACATCTGCCGTGACAATTCCACGACAGTTGGCACCCACCGTGGGGCCTGCGCACGATGGTGTTGAGTTCTTGAAGGGATTTCTTTCAGGGATCAAGAAGCTCGCAATTGACTAGGAGAAGAAGAACCAACATTGGAAAGATTTGGCAAATTTATCATTAAAGAAGTTAGGGTTGCGGTTGAGCCGCTGCCGCCGGCTGTATAATCCTCCATGTAGCCTCATCAGTTAAGATCAAAGAAATACTATTGTCAGCAGTTGTGGAGGAGCCCTACGATTTTTTGATTCAATGTGTATTGGCGTCAAGCAAAGGTTCAATCTACGTGTAAGTTTCTACATGCAAATACTATTGGTGCCATACAATCGGTGCTTGATCGGTCAGAACGAGAAAAAGTTTGACTACATCAATTGCGTTAACAAATGCTTCCGCTTTCGGTCTATGAGGGTACGTGGACACACTCTCCCCCTCTCATTGCTATGCATCCCCTAGATAGATCTTGCGTGAGCGTAGGATTTTTTTTGAAATTGCATGCTACGTTTCCCAACAACTGTCCTACAAAACTCTGCGCTTGGAGGCCCAACACGAGTCTACAAGAATAAAGTTGCATAGTAGACATCAGGAGGCCACCGATACATTGATACGTCTCTAACGTATCTATAATTTTTTATTGTAACATGATATTATATTATCCATCTAGGATGTTTTATATGCATTTATATGCTATTTTATATGATTTTTGGGACTAACCTATTAACCTAGAGCCCAGTGACAGTTTCTGTTTTTTCCTTGTTTTTGAGTATTGTAGAAAAAGGAAACCAAACGGAGTCCAATTGACCTAAAATTTCACGGAGGTTATTTTTGGACCAGAAGAAGCCCACGGAGTATCGGAGATGGGCCAAAAGAGTCCCGAGGCACCCATGAGGGTGGGGGGCGCCCCCCTACCTCGTGGCCGCCTCGGAGACCCCCTGACTTGTTCCCGGCGCCAAAACCTCTTATATATACCCAAACTTCCAGAACATAACCTAGACCGGGAGTTCCGCCGCCGCAAGCCTCTGTAGCCACCAAAAACAAACCGGGAACCTATTCCGGCACCCTGCCGGAGGCCATCTTCATCATCCCGGCGCTCTCCATGATGAGGAGGCAGTAGTTCACCCTCGGGGCTGAGGGTATGTACCAGTAGCTATGTGTTTGATCTCTCTCTCTCATGTTCTTGATTTGGCACGATCTTGATGTACCACGAGCTTTGCTATTATAGTTGGATCTTATGATGTTTCTCCCCCTCTATCTCTTGTAATGGATTGAGTTTTCCCTTTGAAGTTATCTTATCGGATTGAGTCTTTAAGGATTGGAGAACACTTGATGTATGTCTTGCATGTGCTTATCTGTGGTGACAATGGGATATTCACATGATCTACTTGATGTATGTTTTGGTGATCAACTTGCGAGTTCCGTAACCTCGTGAACTTATGCATAGGGGTTGGCACACGTTTTCGTCTTGACTCTCCGGTAGAAACTTTGGGGCACTCTTTGAAGTTCTTTGTGTTGGTTGAATAGATAAATCTGAGATTGCGTGATGCATATCGTATAATCATACCCACGGATACTTGAGGTGACATTGGAGTATCTAGGTGACATTAGGGTTTTGGTTGATTTGTGTATTAAGGTGTTATTCTAGTACGAACTCTATGATAGATCGAACGGAAAGAATAGCTTCGTGTTATTTTACTATGGACTCTTGAAGAGATCGATCAGAAAGGATAACTTTGAGGTGGTTTCATACCCTACAATAATCTCTTCGTTTGTTCTCCGCTATTAGTGACTTTGGAGTGACTCTTTGTTGCATGTTGAGGGATAGTTATATGATCCAATTATGTTATTATTGTTGAGAGAACTTGCACTAGTGAAAGTATGAACCCTAGGCCTTGTTTCCTAGCATTGCAATGCCGTTTACGCTCACTTTTATCATTAGTTACCTTCCTGTTTTTATATTTTCAGATTACAAATACCCATATCTACCATCCATATTGCACTTGTATCACCATCTCTTCGCCGAACTAGTGCACCTATACAATTTACCATTGTATTGGGTGTGTTGGGGACACAAGAGACTCTTTGTTATTTGGTTGCAGGGTTGTTTGAGAGAGACCATCCTTCAACCTACGCCTCCCACGGATTGATAAACCTTAGGTCATCCACTTGAGGGAAATTTGCTACTGTCCTACAAACCTCTGCACTTGGAGGCCCAACAGTGTCTACAAGAAGAAGGTTGCGTAGTAGACATCAAGCAGTTTCTTGCGACGTTGCTGGGGAGGTGAGTGCTTGAAGGTATATCTTTAGATCTTGCAATCGAATCATTTAGTTTCTTGTTTTATCACTAGTTTAGTCTATAGAAGAAAACTACAAAAAATGGAATTAAGATTGCCTCATATGCTTCATCTTTTTAACGTCTTTCGTGAAAATGATGGGAAGGAAAATTGTGCTCAAGTACTAGAAGAAGAATTACATAGAATGCTTGGCATAAAATATGTGAATAATGAGCATGATTGCAATGTTGTTAGTATGAATTCTTTGAATACCGATGATGCTAATGATATGCAAAGCCACAAGCTTGGGGATGCTATGTTTGATGAAGATGATATGTTTAGTCCCCCAAGTTTTGATGAGCAAATTTATTATGATAAAGCATGCCTCCTATTTATGATGATTATTGTGATGACTCATGATTTTAATTCTCAATTGGATTATGCTTCACATGATAGTTATTTTGTTGAGTTTTCTCCCACTACTATTGATGAGAATAAATTTGCTTATGTGGAGAGTAGTAAAATTTCTATGCAAGTAGATCATGAAAATAATGCTTTATGTGCTGGTTATATGGTTGAATTCATTCATGATTCTACTGAAAATTATTATGAGAGAGGATCATATGCTTCTACATATTGCAATAATATCAAGTTTCCTCTCTATTTGTTGAAAATCTTGAAGATTTGCTTGCTTTGCCTTCCTATGCTAGTTGATTATTGTTCCGATAAATTGTTTGCTCACAAAATCCCTATGCATAGGAAGTGGGTTAGACTTAAATGTTCTAGTCACATTCTTCATGATGCTCTCTTTATGTTTCAATTCTTATCTTTTATGTGAGCATCATTGAAATCATCATGCCTAGCTAGGGGCGTTAAACGTTAGCGCTTGTTGGGAGGCAACCCAATTTTATTTTTGTTCTTTGCTTTTTGCTCCTGTTTAGTAATAAATAATCTATCTAGCCTCTGGTTAGATGTGGTTTTATGTTTTAGTTAGTGTTTGTGCCAAGTAGAACCAATAGGATCTTCTTGGGTGATAGTTGTTTGATCTTGCTAAAAAAGACAGAAACTTTGTGCTCACAAAAATAATTGTTAAAATTCACCAGAACGTGATAAAATGCTAATTATTTTTGCAGAAGATCAATATACAAATTATACAGGTTGTCCTAGTTTTTCAGAAGTTTTGGAGTTCCAGAAGTATACGTTTGATACAGATTACTACAGACTGTTCTGTTTTTGACAGATTCTGTTTTCATTGTGTTGTTTGCTTATTTTGATGAATCTATGAGTAGTATCGGAGGGTATGAACTATAGACTAGTTGGAATACAGTAGATATTACACCAATATGAATTTAGAACGAGTTCACAACAGTACCTAAGTGGTGATTTATTTTCTTATACTAACGGAGCTTACGAGTTTTCTGTTAAGTTTTGTGTTGTGAACTTTTCAAGTTTTGGGTAAAGATTCGATGGACTATGGAATAAGGAGTGGCAAGAGCCAAAGCTTGGGGATGCCCAAGGCACCCCAAGGTAATATTCAAGGACAACCAAGATCATAAGCTTGGGGATGCCCCGGAAGGCATCCCCTCTTTCGTCTTCGTTCATCGGTAACTTTACTTGGAGCTATATTTTTATTCACCACATGATATGTGTTTTGCTTGGAGCGTCATTTTATTTTCTTTTGTTTTGCTTGCTTTTTGAATAAAATACCAAGATCTGAAATTCTTAAATGTTAGAGAATCTTCACATAGTTGCATAATTATTCAACTACTCGTTAGTCTTCACTTATATCTTTCGGAGTAGTTTGTCATTTGCTCTAGTGCTTCACTTATATCCTTTTAGAGCACGGCGGTGGTTTTATTTTGAAGAAATAGATGAACTCTCATGCTTCACTTATATTATTTTGAGAGTCTTTAGAACAGCATGGTAATTTGCTTTGGTTATGAATTTAGTCCGAATATGATAGGCATCCAAGATGGATATAATAAAAACTTTCATATTAGTGCATTGAATACTATGAGAAGTTTGATGCTTGATGATTGTTTTGAGATATGAAGATGGTGATATTAGAGTCATGCTAGTTGAGTAATTGTGAATTTGAGAAATACTTGTGTTGAGGTTTGCAAGTCCCGTAGCATGCACGTATGGTAACCGTTGTGTAACAAATTTGAAGCATGAGGTGTTTCTTTGATTGCCTTCCTTATGAGTGGCGGTCGGGGACGAGCGATGGTCTTTTCCTACCAATCTATCCCCCTAGGAGCATGCACGTAATGCTTGGTTTTTAATGACTTGTAGATTTTTGCAATAAGTATGTGAGTTCTTTATGACTAATGTTGAGTCCATGGATTATATGCACTCTCACCTTTCCATCATTGCTAGCCTCTTCGGTACCGTGCAATGCCCTTTCTCACCTTGAGAGTTGGTGCAAACTTCGCCGGTGCATCCAAACCCCGTGATATGATATGCTCTATCATACATAAACCTCCTTATATCTTCCTCAAAACAGCCACCATACCTACCTATTATGGCATTTCCATAGCCATTCCTAGATATATTGACATGCAACTTTCCACCATTCCGTTTAGTATGACACGCTTCATCATTGTCATATTGCCTTGCATGATCATGTAGTTGACATCATATTTGTGGCAAGGCTACCATGCATAATTTTTCATACATGTCACTCTTGATTCATTTCCCATCCCGGTACACCGCTGGAGGCATTCATATAGAGTCATACTTTGTTCTAGTATCGAGTTGTAATCTTTGAGTTGTAAATAAATAGAAGTGTGATGATCATCATTATTAGAGCATTGTCCCGAACAAAAAAGAAAAAAAAGAAAGGCCAATTAAAAAAAGAAAGGCCAAAAAAAAGAGAAAGGCCAAATAAAAAAAATAAAAAAAGGTAAAAGGGACAATGCTACTATCCTTTTTCCACACTTGTGCTTCAAAGTAGCACCATGATCTTCATGATAGAGAGTCTCTTATTTTGTCACTTTCATATACTAGTGGGAATTTTTCATTATAGAACTTGGCATGTATATTCCAACAATGGGCTTCCTCAAATGCCCTAGGTCTTCGTGAGCAAGCAAGTTGGATGCACACCCACTTAGTTTCTTTTGTTGAGCTTTCATACATTTATAGCTCTAGTGAATCTGTTGCATGGCAATCCCTACTCCTCACATTGACATCAATTGATGGGCATCTCCATAGCCCGTTGATTGGCCGCGTTGATGTGAGACTTTCTCCCTTTTTGTCTTCTCCACACAACCCCCATCATCATATTCAATTCCACCCATAGTGCTATGTCCATGGCTCACGCTCATGTATTGCGTGAAAGTTGAAAAAGTTTGAGAATACTAAAGTATGAAAAAATTGCTTGGCTTGTCATCGGGGTTGTGCATGATGGGAGCATTTTGTGTGATGAAAATGAAGCATGGCCAAACTATATGATTTTGTAGGGATGGGCTTTCTTTGGCTATGTTATTTTGATAAGACATAATTGCTTGGTTAGTATGCTTGAAGTATTATTATTTTTATGTCAATACTAAACTTTTGTCTTGAATCTTATGGATCTGAATATTCTTGCCACAATAAAGAAGATTACATTGATAAAAATGTTAGGTAGCATTCCACATCAAAAATTCTATTTTTATCATTTACCTACTTGAGGACGAGCAGGAATTAAGCTTGGGGATGCTTGATACGTCTCCAACGTATCTATAATTTTTGATTGTTCCATGCTATTATATTATCCATCTAGGATTTTTTATATGCATTTATATGCTATTTTATATGATTTTTGGGACTAACCTATTAACCTAGAGCCCAGTGCTAGTTTCTGTTTTTTCCTTGTTTTTGAGTATTGCAGAAAAGGCAAACCAAACGGAGTCCAATTGACCTGAAATTTCATGGAGATTATTTTTGGACCAGAAGAAGCCCACGGAGTATTGGAGATGGGCCAGAAGAGTCCCGAGGCACCCACGAGGGTGGGGGGGCGCCCTACCCCCTTGGGCACGCCCCCTACCTCGTGGCCGCCTCGGAGACCCCCCTGACTTGTTCCTGACGCCAAAACCTCTTATATATACCCAAACTTCCAGAACATAACCTAGATCAGGAGTTCCTCCGCCGCAAGCCTCTATAGCCACCAAAAACCAATCGGGACCATATTCCGGCACCCTGCCGGAGGGGGGATCCCTCACCGGTGGCCATCTTCATCATCCCGGCGCTCTCCATGACGAGGAGGGAGTAGTTCACCCTCGGGGCTAAGGTTATGTACCAGTAGCTATGTGTTTGATCTCTCTCTCTCTCTCATGTTCTTGATTTGGCACGATCTTGATGTACCGCGAGCTTTGCTATTATAGTTGGATCTTATGATGTCTCTCCCCCTCTATCTCTTATAATGGATTGAGTTTTCCCTTTGAAGTTATCTTATCGGATTGAGTCTTTAAGGATTTGAGAACACTTGATATATGTCTTGCATATGCTTATCTGTGGTGACAATGGGATATTCACGTGATCTACTTGATGTATGTTTTGGTGATCAACTTGAGAGTTCTGTAACCTCGTGAACTTATGCATAGGGGTTGGCACATGTTTTCGTCCTGACTCTCCGGTAGAAACTTTGGGGCACTCTTTGAAGTTATTTGTGTTGGTTGAATAGATGAATCTGAGATTGTGTGATGCATATCGTATAATCATACCCACAGATACTTGAGGTGACATTGGAGTATCTAGGTGACATTAGGGTTTTGGTTGATTTGTGTATTAAGGTGTTATTCTAGTACGAACTCTATGATAGATCGAACGGAAAGAATAGCTTTGTGTTATTTCACTACGGACTCTTGAATAGATCGATCAGAAAGGATAACTTTGAGGTGGTTTCGTACCCTACAATAATCTCTTCTTTTGTTCTCCGCTATTAGTGACTTTGGAATGACTCTTTGTTGCATGTTGAGGGATAGTTATATGATCCAATTATGTTATTATTGTTGAGAGAACTTGCACTAGTGAAAGTATGAACCCTAGGCCTTGTTTCCTAGCATTGCAATACCGTTTATGCTCACTTTTATCATTAGTTACCTTGCTATTTTTATATTTTCCAGATTACAAATACCCATGTCTACCATCCATATTGCACTTGTATCACCATCTCTTCGCCAAACTAGTGCACCTATACAATTTACCATTGTATTGGGTGTGTTGGGGACACAAGAGACTCTTTGTTATTTGGTTGCAGGGTTGTTTGAGAGAGACCATCTTCAACCTACGCCTCCCACGGATTGATAAACCTTAGGTCATCGACTTGAGGGAAATTTGCTACTGTCCTACAAACCTCTACACTTGGAGGCCCAACAACGTCTACAAGAAGAAGGTTGCGTAGTAGACATCATACATCTCCAGAAACACCCTCAACGCCAATCCGTGCATGCTTGCTGCTCGTACTGCTACTTGGCGATTTATTTTCCACACCATCCTCACCATTACCCTGTGTTAAGGCCAAAGTACCCACATGTGCCGACAAATCATCATGTCCATTCTCCTTGTTTTGTACCTCCAAGGCAAGCCTCTTTCTGATCGACGGATCTACCATCATGGGGAAAACGCCCAGTTTGGATTGACATGTATATGTATCCAACACCTCAGGATCAGCTAAGCCTTTCCCTGATGCACCTTTCGGCTGGGACCCTCCAGCACTTCCAAACTGCTCAACAGCACCAAATTTATTTGGTGTGTCAGCGTACAAGCAAGGACCATACTTTTTTCTATTTTCTTCATGCACCCCAGTGCCACATTCCTTACAATCATGTCAAATAAGGCCACACATACTAAAACGAGCAAGTTTCTCATAGCGAACAAGGTACACCTAACGTTCTTTCCCTCTGATAGTGCTCACAAACTTGGTTAGGGGCTGTCGAACATCATGGTGGACTCTGATTCTGACATAATCACCTCTGGTGTTACTGTTAAGCCTCATATCTACTATCTGTCCTGAGTTCTTTAGCAGCTGTTCCGCAATTGTTTCTTGCAAAAACCATCTGGAAACTTGTGGATTTGGAGCCAAATCGGCATGAAAACATTGGCCACATATTTTGCCTTGGTAAAACCATCAAAAGAACACATTAGTACTGCCCAATTCCTAAATAGCCATGGCCCTTGATCCATCATCCTCTCATAGTCACCCAAGCAAGATGCCTGGACCACAAAAAGGTTAGGGCCGACCGACCGGAATTGAACATGCCTTGCTGGATTCCATGCTGCACGCATATCACGATAGAACGCTGCCTGGCTGAAGATTTTGTCCGTATGAACCCTAGCAAGGGCTAACCATCTCACACGTTCGCTAATCTCAGGGTCGTCCTCGTCAATCACCAGATCATCAAAGGATTCGTCGCCCAGATCGAGTTGCTCGATAAAATCACCAAGATCAGCTTTCATGGCGGTGCCACCGCCGCCATTGGTTCCAGACTAAGCATCCACCCCGAACTCCATCTTACCCAGGGGAGCGAGGGAACCGAGACGAGTCTCGAAGTGCAAACCATACAAGGGAAGGGAATCGCTAGGGGAGTCGGTCTTTGTTTTTAGATCAGGAAGATCAATCAGGAGGTAGCGCACTTGAAAACGGATTGGATCGATCGGGAGTAGCAGACTCGTAGGCGATAGAATCGCCAGCGAAGAGAGAAACCCTAACCGCGAGTTAGGGGAGCTAAGCCTTAAAAAAGACCAATGGTTAGGAGGATAGTGGTATCACCAGCACACCAGAGTTGAAGTCCTAGACTTGACATTGGTGCTCAAATTTCCTGAGTTTATTTTAGGTATTTCGGCGATGTGTGTTCAGTGGGAGGAGAAGTTCCTGTTGACAACGAAGGTGTCAGTGGCGACTTTGTCAATATCAAGATGATATGCTAGCTTAGTCTCTCGGAGGTGCTCATAGGGGCAGGGTCTGCGTGCGTGCATTTATATGGGTGAGTATATACTCGTGTGTGAGCGATTTAATTGTACTGTGTTCAAAAAATGGATTTTTTTTCATTCATAGCATGCCTACGAAGCTAACCCAAAATCATAAAAAGACAACCTACATAATAATAAGATGAGCACATATTGGTTGAAACAAATTATATCTATTTTTTAGAAGAGATACAGTTTTATCTATAATAGATAGAATTACTGGACTTGACCTACCTTTATAGAAAAATAAAAATAAACAAGTCACAACAAAAACAATATGAACCATATAATTAATTGTATACAAGTTATATGCAATATTCATAAAATTTGCATTGCTCGATGACATGGAAGAACCAATACAAGCTAGTGAAATTTTTAAATAACAATGAGTTCATCTTCAGAGGGCAGGCCTGGCGCAGTGGTGAAGTCCTCCCCACTTGTGCTAAGAGGTCTTGGGTTTGAACCAGCCTCTCTGCATTGCACATTGCAGGGGTAAGACTAGGTTTCTCTAATCCCTCCCCAGACCCCACCTTGTGTGGGAGCTTCTATGCACTGCGTCTGTCCTTTAATGAGTTCATATTCAATTAATGCTTGGTAATGTGTTTAGAACATGATTAATGTTGGTCTAAACTTGATGCTAATCCACTGCAACATGTGGTGCTAAAACTCACTTAGATGCCATTGTCGTAGACCCAATTCCTCTAACATACTGTACCGTGCAGTTGGGTCACTAACATCGGAGCCAGCTTGCTAGTGGGCCCAAATTTCAGCAGCCCAACCACACCCAACAGTTAAGAGTATCCCTACCCCCTTTCAATTCCACCTATGGCCAAGGAAGTAAAAGAAGTTACAACTTTTCTGACATGTGGGCTGTACCTGGGAGGCTTGCAGGAGCTAAGTATTGGAGAGCAATTCATTTTCTTAGAGCATCTACAACAATAGACCAAAATTTTGGCTATCTAAATCCAGCTTTAGGTTAGGAGAGAGAAGATTTATGTAGGCAAAACAATTATGCCTTTACATCAGACCTAAAACTAGATGCCTAAATTTCAGCTTATGCATAAGTCAAATAAATCTCACACAAATAAATCACGAATATTACTTAATTATTACATAGTTCATAAATCCACAACCCGAAACTTAACACACTTTTCCATCAAACATAACACAAAGCGCATCAAACATAACACAGAACATAGAAGTAGAGCCATGATACGTCTCCAACATATCTATAATTTTTTATTGTTCCATGCTATTATATTATTTGTTTTGGATGTTTTATATGCATTAATATGATATTTTATATTATTTTTGGGACTAACCTATTAACCTAGAGCCCAGTGCCAGTTTCTATTTTTTCCCTTGTTTTTTAGCTTCGCAGAAAAGGAATACCAAACGGAATAAAACTTTCGTGATGATTTTTCTTGGACCAGAAGACACCCAAGAGACTTGGAGTTCAAGTCAGAAGAGCCACGAGGCGGCGACAACGATGGAGGGCGCGCCCAGGGGGTAGGGTGCGCCCCCTACCTTGTGGGCCCCTCGTGACCCCCCTGACCTAGTTCTGCCTCCTATATATTCACATATATTCCCAAACCACCAGAAGCATCCATGAAAACACTTTTCCACCGCCGCAACCTTCTGTTCCCGTGAGATCCCATCTTGGGGCCTTTTCCGGCATCCTGCCGGAGGGGGATTCGATCACGGAGGGCATCTACATCAACTCTATTGCCCTTCCGATGAAGCGTGAGTAGTTTACCTCAGACCTATGGGTCCATAGCTAGTAGCTAGATGGATTCTTCTTCTCTCTCTCTCTCTCTCTTTGATTCTCAATACCATGTTCTCCTCGATGTTCTTGGAGATCTATCCGATGTAATCTTCTTTTACGGTGTGTTTGTCGAGATCCGATGAATTGTGGATTTATGATCGGCTTATCTATGAATATTATTTGAATCTTCTCTGAATTCTTATATGCATGATTTGATATCTTTGTATTTCTCTTCGAACTATCGGTTTAGTTTGGCCAACTAGATTGGTTCTTCTTGCAATGGGAGAAGTGCTTAGCTTTGGGTTCAATCTTGCGGTGTCCTCACCGAGTGACAAAGTAGGGGTAGTGAGGCACGTATTGTATTGTTGCCATCGAGGATAAAAAGATGGGGTTTACATCATATTGCTTGAGTTTATTCCTCTACATCATGTCATCTTAGTTAAAGCGTTACTCTGTTCTTCATGAACTCAATACTCTAGATGCAGGCAGGAGTCAGTCGATGTGTGGAGTAATAGTAGTAGATGCAGGCAGGAGTCGGTTTACTTGACACGGACGTGATGCGTATATTACATAATCATTGTCTTGGATATCTTCATAACTTTGCGCTTTTCAATTAATTGCTCGACAGTAATTTGTTCACCCACGGTATTATTTGCCTTCAAGAGTGAATCCTCTAGTGAAACCTATGGCCCCCGGGTCTATTTTCCATCATATTAGTTTTTGATCTACTATTTTGCAATCTTTTATTTTCATATCTATAAACCAAAACCCACAAAAATATTTACTTTATATTTTTCTTAGTTTTATCTATCTCTATCAGATCTCACTTTTGCAAGTGATCGTGAAGGGATTGACAACCCCTTTATCGCGTTGGGTGCAAGTGTTTGATTGTTTGTGCAGGTATTGGTGATTTGCGCATTCTTCTCCTACTGGATTGACACCTTGGTTCTTAACTGAGGGAAATACTTATCTCTACTTTGCTGCATCACCCTTTCCTCTTCAAGGGAAAAACCAACGCAAGCTCAAGAAGTAGCAGGAAGAATTTCTGGTGCCGTTTCCGGGGAGATCTTCGCCAAGTCAAGCCTACCAAGTACCCATTATAAAACTCTCATCTCTTGCATTACATTATTCGCCATTTTCCTCTCGTTTTCCTCTCCCCCACTTCTAAAAAGATTTGCCTTTTTATTTACCCTTCTATTTTGCTTGCATCTTTGCTTGCTAAAAATCTATTGATATGGGTCCACTCAAAGTTTCTACCTGGATCATCTTCGAAGCATATGTGCTCGTGCTGAAACCCCAAATAGTTTAATTGAGTGAAAATCTTTAGACGAGCATGCTCATTTTGTGCGTCGTCGTTTGTCTGAAAAAGGGAAGCTCTTATGGAATAAAATAAATTGTTTGCTATGCTATGCTTGGAATCTTTGTGAAATTTGTGATTTTCCTTGTTGCTCCAAGAACCGTAAAAACCACCTTCCCTACCTATGTGAGTTTAATGATAATGAAATCTTATCTTCTTATGAAAAGGGTGTTTAGAGTTACTATGATATCGAACAAATTGAAGAATTTGTTGCTTTTAAGGGTGCTTATGAAGTTGCTTCTTTGATTGAAAAGTATGATATTACTCTCTACAAATCTGAAAATTTTGACATACTTAAATATTGCTATGAAAACTATGCTCATAATGTCTATGTTAAATAATTTATTGAGAGAATGACCGTTGCTTTAGAAGAAAATAATGATATGGATGAATCTATAGATAATTATGATTCCGATGATTTGATTGAAATATCCCCTTGATGAACATGATGCTTGCTATTCTTATGGCCATGATGCCAATACTTATGGGGATGAATTTGCTATAGTTCCTTATGTTGAACATGAGATTGTTTCTATTGCACCCATAGTTGATAGTTCCTTGAATCAAAAGCATGATTGCAATAATGTTATTATAAATTCTATTAATTTCAATTGTGCTAATGATGTGCAAAACCCCAAGCTTGGGGATGCTAGTTTTGCTATGTCCGCTACTTACTGCAATGATCATGATTGGGGTGATAATGCTTCTTATGATCTTGAAAATTTATTTAAGCCTCATGATGAATATGTTTGCTATAATATTGAAAGTGGGTTTGGAAGAGTGTCAACTTTAAATAATGATCCGACTACTTTGGAGATTGATAAGTCTTATGAATTTTTTGATAAAAGTGGTTTGGAGAGGTCATGACATTAATTAATGACATTCCCACTATTTTGGAAGAGTTTCAACTTTGCATGCATGTGGATCATGTAGAGAAAAACTTATGTGATAGCTATATTGTTGAATTTGAATATGATCCCACATGTAATTATCATGAGATAGGAAAATATGGTTGTAGAAATTTTCATGTTACTAAATTACCTCTCGTTGTGTTGAGATTGCTATTGTTTCTTGATTCTTCCTTGCATATGCTAGGTTTTTCTTGTTTCGATAATTTGTTTGCTTATAAAATACCTATGCATAGGAAGTATGTTAGACTTACACTTGTTTTTCACATGCTATTTGATTCTCTCTTTGTGCTTCGATTCCTGTCTTTCATGCGAGCATCATTAAAATTATCAATGCCTAGCTAAAAGGCTTTAAAGAAAAGCGCTTGTTGGGAGACAACCCAATATTTTCCTTGCTGTTTTTCAATAAATAATTCATCTAGCCTCTGTTTAGATGTGTTTTGTGTTTTAATTAGTGTTTGTGCCAAGTAAGACCTTTGGGATAGCTTACTGTGATAGTTGATTTGATCTTGCTGAAAAACAAAAACTTTTGCGCCCAGTCCCAGAATTAGTAAAAATCACAAACTTACTGTGATAGCTTACTTTGAGATTTTCTGTTGAGATTTGTGTTGTGAAGTTTTCAAGTTTTGGGTAAGGATTTGATGGACTATGGAATAAGGAGTGGAAAGATCCTAACCTTGGGGTTTCCCAAGGCACCCCAAGGTAATATTCAAGGACAACCAAGAGCCTAAGCTTGGGGATGCCCCGGAAGGCATCCCCTCTTTTGTCTTCGTCTATCGGTAACTTTACTTGAGGCTATATTTTTATTCACCACATGATATGTGTTTTGCTTGGAGCGTCTTGTATGATATGAGTCTTTACTTTTTAGTTTGCCACAATCATCCTTGTTGTACACACCTTTTGAGAGGGACACACATGAATCGTGATTTATTAGAATACTCTATGTGCTTCACTTATATCTTTTGAGCTAGGCAATTTTGCTCTAATGCTTCACTTATATCTTTTTAGAGCACGACGGTGGTTTCGTTTTATAGAAATTATTGAACTCTCATGCTTCACTTATATTATTTTGAGAGTCTTTCTAAACAGCATGGTAATTTACTTTGGTTATGAATTTAGTCCTAATATGATAGACAACCAAGAGGGATATAATAAAAACTTTCATGTAAAGTGCATTGAATACTATGAGAAGTTTGATTCTTTATGATTGTTTAGAGATATGAGGATTGTGATACTAGAGTCATGATAGTGAGTAATTGTGGATTGTAGAAATACTTGTGTTAAAGTTTGTGATTCTCGTAGCATGCACGTATGGTGAACCGTCATGTGATAAAGTCGGAGCATGATTTATTTATTGATTATCTTTCTTATGAGTGGCGGTCGGGGACGAGAGATGGTCTTTTCCTACCAATCTATCCCCCTAGGAGCATGCGCCTAGTACTTTGTTTTGATGACTAATAGATTTTTGCAATAAGTATGTGAGTTCTTTAGGACTAATGTTGAGTCCATGGATTATACACACTCTCACCCTTCCACCATTGCTAGCCTAGTGCCGCGCAACTTTGGCCGGTACCATACACCCACCATATACCTTCCTCAAAGAAGCCACCATGCCTACCTATTATGGCATTTGCATAGCCATTCCGAGATATATTGCCATGCAACTTTCCATCGTTTCGTTTATTATGACACGTCTCATCATTTTCATATTGCTTTACATGATCATGTAGTTGACATCATAATTGTGGCAAAGCCACCATTCATCATTTTTTATACATATCACTCTTGAGTCATTGCACATCCCGGTACACCGCCGGAGGCATTCATAAAGAGTCATATTTTGTTCTAAGTATCGAGTTGTAATTCTTGAGTTGTAAGTAAATAAAAGTGTGACGATCATCATTATTAGAGCATTGTCCCATGTGAGGAATGGATGATGGAGACTATGATTCCCCCACAAGTCGGGATGAGACTCCGGACAAAAAAGAGAGGCCAAAGAAGCCCACACAAAAAATGAGAGAAAAGAGAGAAGGGGCAATGTTACTATCCTTTTTCCACACTTGTGCTTCAAAATAGCACCATGATCTTGATGATAGAGAGTCTCCTATGTTGCCACTTTCATATACTAGTGGAAAATTTTCATTATAGAACTTGGCTTGTATATTCCAATGATGGGCTTCTTCAAATTGCCCTAGGTATTCGTGAGCAAGTGAGTTGGATGCACACCCACTTAGTTTCTTTTTGAGCTTTCATAAACTTATAGCTCTAGTGCATCCGTTGCATGGCAATCCCTACTCACTCACATTGATATCTATTGATGGGCATCTCCATTGCCCGTTGATACACCAAGTTGATGTGAGACTATCTCCTTCTTTTTGTCTTCTCCACAACCGCCATATTCTATTCCACCTATAGTGCTATGTCCAAGGCTCACGCTCATGTATTGCGTGAAAGTTGAAAAAGTCTGAGAACACCAAAAGTATGAAACAATTGCTTGGCTTGTCATCAGGGTTGTGCATGATTTAAATATTTTGTGTGATGAAGATGGAGCATAGCCAGAGTATATGATTTTGTAGGGATAGCTTTCTTTGGCCATGTTATTTTGAGAAGACATGATTGCTTTGTTAGTATGCTTGAAGTATTATCATTTTTATGTCAATATTAAACTTTTGTTTTGAATCTAATGGATCTGAACATTCATGCCACAATAAATAAAATTACATGGATAAATATGTTAGGTAGCATTTCACACAAACAATTCTATTTTTATCATTTACCTACTCGAGGACGAGCAGGAATTAAGCTTGGGGATGCTTGATACATCTCCAACATATCTATAACTTTTTGGTTGTTCCATGCTATTATATTATCTATTTTGGATGTTTTATATGCATTAATGTGCTATTTTATATTATTTTTGGGACTAACCTATTAACCTAGAGCCCAGTGCTAGTTTCTGTTTTTTCGCTTGTTTCTTAGCTTCACAGAAAATGAATACCAAACAGAGTCCAAACGGGATAAAACTTTCGCGATGATTTTTCTTGGACCAGAAGACACCCAGGAGACTTGGAGTTCCAGTCAGAAGAGCCACGAGGCAACAACAAGGGTGGACGGTGCGCCCAGGGGGTAGGGCGCGCCCCCTACCTTGTGGGCCCCTCGTGACCCCCTGACCTAGTTCTGCCTCCTATATATTCACATATATCCCTGAACCACCAGAAGCATCCACGAAAACACTTTTCCACCGCTGCAACCTTCTGTTCCCGTGAGATCCATCTTGGGGCCTTTTCCGGCATCCTGTCGGAGGGGGATTCGATCATGGAGGGCATCTACATCAAATCTATTGCCCTTCCGATGAAGCGTGAGTAGTTTACCTCAGACCTACGGGTCCATAGCTAGTAGCTAGATGGCTTCTTCTCTCTCTTTGATTCTCAATACCATGTTCTCCACGATGTTCTTGGAGATCTATCCGATGTAATCTTCTTTTGCGGTGTGTTTGTCGAGATCCGATGAATTGTGGATTTATGATCAGCTTACCTATGTATACTATTTGAATCTTCCCTGAATCCTTATATGCATGATTTGATATCTTTGTATTTCTCGAACTATCGGTTTAGTTTGGCCAACTAGATTGGTTCTTCTTGCAATGGGAGAAGTGCTTAGCATTGGGTTCAATCTTGCGGTGTCCTCACCCAGTGACCAAGTAGGGGTAGCGAGGCACGTATTGTATTGTTGCCATCGAGGATAAAAAGATGGGGTTTACATCATATTGCTTGAGTTTATTCCTCTACATCATGTCATCTTACTTAAAGCGTTACTCAGTTCTTCATGAACTTAATACTCTAGATGCAGGCAGGAGTCGGTCGATGTGTGGAGTAATAGTAGTAGGTGCAGGCAGGAGTCGGTCTACTTGACACAGACGTGATGCCTATATTACATAACCATTGCCTTGGATATCGTCATAACTTTGCGCTTTTCTATCAACTGCTCGACAGTAATTTGTTCACCCACCGTATTATTTTCCTTCAAGAGAGAAGCCTCTAGTGAAACCTATGGCCCCCGGGTCTATTTTCCATCATATTAGTTTCCGATCTACTATTTTGCAATCTCTTATTTTCAGATCTATAAACCAAAAAACCCAAAAATATTTACTTTATCTTTTGTTAAGTTTTATCTATCTCTATCAGATCTCACTTTTGCAAGTGACCGTGAAGGGATTGACAACCCCTTTATCGCGTTGGGTGCAAGTGTTTGATTGTTTGTGAAGGTATTGGTGATTTGCGCGTTCTTCTCCTACTGGATTGATACCTTGGTTCTTAACTGAGGGAAATACTTATCTCTACTTTGCTGCATCACCCTTTCCTCTTCAAGGGAAAACCCAACGCGGGCTCAAGAAGTAGCAAGCCAGTGTCTTGTTACCCACTTTATATCCACCAACCCTTGATGAGATCTTGTTGAAGAGTTTCATAAGTATTCACAACTCATATTTCTTGGTGAACTTGAAGAAAGTGTGGGATGCGGTCTCCTCTCCTATACGGATGCGCCGCCCGTCCTATGTAGTCATAGTTGGAGTAATCCAACTTTTGTCTACACTCATTTGTGATGATCATATTATGCAAGATCATGATGACAATCATGATGTACTAATGGATATGTTGGTCCCAAGACTGATCCAGTCCTCGCACAATAGCAAAATAGGCTTGCAAAATCCCAAATGCCTTTTCCACATCCTTCCTAGAAGCTGCTTGTGCATTATGGGAATGAAGTTGTTTCTTACTTTGGGGTTGATAATTGGCTTCACAAAGGTCGCCCACTTTAGATAAATCCCATCCCTAGGTGGTAATCCATATTGTATGTGTGACTATTTGTTTGAAACTCCATCGGTGGTGTTTCCTCATTGGTTAACCGTGCAAAGAGTGGTGATTGGTGGAGCACATTGATGTCATTGCAAACTCCAAACGTTCCAAAATAGGCGTATAAAAACCATGTCTCTTGGTCTGCAACGACTTCAAGAATGATGGTGGCATCCTTCACAGTTGGAGATATGCCCTAGAGGAACTCATGTATGATGACATCTCCTATGTGTTTATAGTTCGTGGACATTGTCAATGATGTGTGTCAACATGTGACTTGTCTGTGAGACTATGCATTGTATGTTGATTGTTCTAAATGGTCCCTAGTAGAAAGGATTGTGTGGACTCACAACCGACAAGACTAGCATTTGACAAGGTGGATGGACCGGAAAGATCTGGAGTCGGATTCAACATAGTTGAATCCAAGTTCAAATAAGGCCCGAGTCGGATAGTCCCGACCATGAGACACGGCGCCATGTCATTTGCTAGTCTCTAGTATGACATGTGTTCTATGTCCTAGACCTGGGGTTGGCACATAGGTTCAGGATGGTGACCGGCCTACTTTGGGTTGTGATGACCCACAAGTATAGGGGATCAATTGTAGCTCTTTTCGATAAGTAAGAGTGTCGAACCCAACGAGGAGCAGAAGGAAATGATAAGTAGATTTCAGTAAGGTAATGTCTGCAAGTGCTGAAATTGTAAGTAGCGAGTAGTTTGATAGCAAGGTAATTTGTAACGAGCAAGTAACGATAATAGTAACAAGTATGCAGCAAGGTAGCCCAATCCTTTTGAGGCAAAGGACAGGCCAAAATGGTCCCTTATGATAAGCAAAGCGTTCTTGAGGGTACACGGGAATTTCATCTAGTCACTTTCATCATGTTGGTTTGATTTGTGTTCGCTACTTTCATAATTTGATATGTGGGTGGACCGGTGCTTAGGTGTTGTTCTTACTTGAACAAACCTCCTACTTATGATTAACCCTCCCGCAAGCATCCGCAACTACGAGAAAAGTATTAAGAATAAATTCTAACCATAGCATTAAACTTTTGGGTCCAATCGGTCCCTTACAGAATAGCGCATAAACTGGGGTTTAAGCTTCTGTCACTCTCGCAACCCACCATCTATTTACTACTCCACAATGCATTCCCTTAGGCCAAAATATGGTGAAGTGTCATGTAGTCGATGTTCACATGACACCACTAAGGGAATCACAACATACATACTATCAAAATATCGAACACATATCAAGTTCACATGATTACTTGCAACATGATCTATCCCGTGACCTCAAGAACAAAAGTAACTACTCACAAATGATAAACATGCTCATGATCAGAGGAGTATTAAATAGCATCATGGATCTAAACATATAATCTTCCACGAAATAAACCATATAGTAATCAACTACAAGATGTAATCAACACTACTAGTCACCCACAGGCACCAATCTATAGTTCCGGTAACAAGATTGAATACAAGAGATGAACTAGGGTTTGAGATGAGATGGTGCTGTTGAAGATGTTGATGGAGATTGCCCTCCCAATATGGGAGAGTTGTTGGTGATGATGATGACGATGATTTCCCCCTCTGGTAGGGAAGTTCCCCTGGCAGAATTGCTCCACCGGAGGGCAAAAGTGCTCCTGCCCAAGTTCCGCCTCGAGACGGCGGCGCTCCGTCCCGAAAGCCTTCTCCTTATTTTTTCAAGGTCAAAATGACTTATATACCAGAAGATGGGCACCAGAGGTGGGCCGAGGAGGCCACAACCCACCAGGGCGTGCCCATGTGGGTTGTGCCCACCTGGTGGCCCCCCTTTGGTGATTATTGACTCCAATATTTCTTAAATAATCCATAAAAAATCTCTGTGAAGTTTCAGCTCATTTGGAGTTGTGCAGAATAGGTGGCCCGACGTAGCTTTTTCAGATCCAGATTTCCAGCTGCCGGAATTCTCCCTCTTTGTGTGTAGCTTGCAAATTATGAGAGAAAAGGCATTAGAATTACTCCAAAAAGCATTATTGTGGATAAAAACATTATAAATAACAGTAAGAAAACATGATGCAAAATGGAGGTATCAACTCCCCCAAGCTTAGACCTCGCTTGTCCTCAAGCGAAAACCGAAATCGAAAAACATGCCCACATGCTTTGAGAGAGAGGTGTCAATAAAAACAAAATACGGACATAGAAGCATCATGTTGATTATTATAACAACAACAAAATTAAACATGGGACTTTTATCACAGAACTTGCATCATATACTTCTCATTAATAAGTAACAGTTCATCACATAATCAAAGTAAAAGCAAAAACTCTATTAGAAACCAACAAACTATGTTCTTAGTCAACTTTGCAACTGCAATTCATCATCTTTTCAGGAAGAGTCACATGTCGAGGCCTTTTAAGCAAGTCCACATACACAACCATCATATAGTCTTATATGATTGCTAACACTCTCCTTGTACCCATGAGCAAAACGTTTCAACCGGACACACAGAAAGATAGGGGCTTATAGTTTCGCCTCCCAACATACTCACCTCAAGGGTGATGTCAACAATAATAACTCATGCTATCTATATTCAACTGGACATATGTGCCTAGATCTTTCCTCACCACATGATGCTTGCCAAAAGAGAAAAATAAAAAGGAAAAGAAGGAAAACTTTGACTCTTTGCATAAAAGTAAAAGATAGGCCCTTCGCAGAGGTTGCCATGCGCTTATTTGTTTGCATGCTCAATCCCTTAGTGTAAGAGAGATGACAACCTTTATTATGCAGTCTGTCGCTTTTCTTCTTTGTCATCCAAGTTCGTACAATGCTCAATTTTTCTTTTACACTAAATGATCTCACATATTTAGAAGCAAATTTTATTGCCTTTTTGCACCGATGACAACTTACTTGAGGGATCTTGCTCAATCCATAGGTAGGTATGGTGGACACTTGAAAAGATTTGGGTTTAAAGGTTTTTGGATGCACAAGTAGTATCTCTATTTAGTGCGGAATTTTTGGCTAGCAAAGATAGGGGCAAGCATCACATGTTGAAGGATCTATGCCAATATGTCTTCTATGTGAATATAAACAAACATAAACCATTAAGTTGTCTTCCTTGTCCAATGTCAACAATTTTGGCATATAATATTTTGATGAGGCTCACAATCACAAAAGATTTCTAGGATAGTATATTTATATGTGAATCTTCTCTTCCCTTATTGATTCTTTCATGAGTTGCATCATTGACTAATGCTATGTTTGTCAATCTCTAATAAAATTCTCTTACTTATACTTTTCCTTATGTGGTGCTATCACCTATCATAGGATTAGTATATAATCTTATTGATTTATTTCCTATCTTTTATTTGCTTCCTTTCTCTTTTTCTTTCTTTCTTATTTCTTTTCTTTATTTGCAACATGAAAGTAAGGAAATCAAAAACTCAAACTAACTTTATTATATAACTTGAACATGATTACAATGATAGATCACTAAGCAAGATCTAAAAGAGGAAAGAATCAAACTAAATTTTATTTCATCTAAAGCAAAAAGATCGAACTAAGATAACTAAAAGCAAAAAGATAGTGGGATGATACGATACCGGGGCATCTCCCCCAAGCTTGGCAGAAGCCAAGGGGAGTGCCCATACCCGATACTCAGTTCTCCTTTGGTGGTTAAGAAGGTGATGGTGGTGATGAAGAAGGTAATGGTGGAGGTGAGAAGATAGGAGATTTTCCCTTTGCCTCCTTCAACTTCTGACTGAGAGTAAAATTCTCCATCATCAACTCACAATTATCTATCTCGAGTTTTATTATCTTCTTGCATAACGCCTCCATGCTTTCGTTTTTGAACCGAGGAGGAACCAATTCATCTTGATCTTCTTCAGAAGTCCATCTATAGTGCTTCTCATCCCCATAGGACATTGGGTTTGCGATGAGATCAGCAACATAGCTCTCTCCCTCATACTCTTGGGATGACATATTTCCAGATCTACGCAGCAAACATCAAGAAAAGAGAACGGAGGATTTTCTCCACGATACGGTGGTTAACAGGTTCGGGAAGTATCTATAGATTTTTTTATCTTGGAGGACAAGTACATGGAAGAAAAACAGAGTACAGGAGGTGTCCTAGGTGGGTACAACCCACCTGGGCGCGCCAGGCAAGCCTGGCGCGCCCTGGTGTCTTGTGCCCACCAGGGGACGCTTCCTGGAAGTTTCTTTATTTCCAAAATTTTAAAATATTCCAAAATTGTCAAAAAATATTTTTGCGGATTTTTCAGAGTCCGTTTACTTACCGTATCACGTACCTCCTTATTTTCACGATTCTGGAGTGTTCCGGATGGACTCTTTTATGTGCTCTTCCGGTGTCAAAGTTTGGATAATATTACTTTCAATATTAATAGGCGTACCTGAGATATAATGCTTTATTCGTTGCCACAACCTTCGGGTTAGTACCTTCGGAATTATTTATTTTGATGGCACCTGACCGGTAAACCTCCTCGATGACATAGGCCTTCCCATTTCGAGAGGAGCTTCCCTGCAAAAAATCTAAAATGAGAGTTATACAAAAGAACATATTCTCCGACTTTAAACTCACGCTTTTGGATTCTTTTGTCATGCCATCTTTTAACTTTTTCTTTGAATAACTTTGCATTTTCATATGCTTGGGTTCTCCATTCATCTAATGAGCTTACATCAAATAACCTCTTTTCACCAGCAAGTTTGAAATCATAATTGAGTTCTTTGACTGCCCAATATGCTTTATGTTCTAACTCAAGAGGCAAATGACAAGCTTTTCCATAAACCATTTTATAAGGAGACAAACCCATAGGATTTTTATATGATGTTCTATAGGCCCAAAGTGCATCATCTAATTTCTTAGACCAATTCTTCCTGGACCTATTGAAAGTCTTTTGCAAAATTAACTTTATTTCTCTATTGCTAAGTTCAAATTGACCACTAGACTGAGGATGATAGGGTGATGCAATTCTATGGTTAACATCATACTTGGCAAGCATTTTACGGAAAGCACCATGAATAAAGTGTGAACCACCATCAGTCATTAAATATCTAGGGACTCCAAACCTTGGGAAAATAACTTCCTTAAGCATTTTAATAGAGGTGCTGTGATCAACACTACTAGTTGGAATAGCTTCTACCCATTTAGTAACATAATCAACATCAACCAAAATATGTGTATACCCATTAGAAGAAGGAAAAGGTCCCATATAATCAAATCCCCAAACACCAAATGGTTCAACAGCAAGTGAATAATTCATAGGCATTTCTTGACGCTTACCGATATTACCTATTCTTTGACATTCATCACAAGATGAGACAAACTTACGGGAATCCTTGAAGAGAGTAGGCCAATAAAATCCAGATTGCAATACCTTGTGAGCAGTTCTATCTCCAACATGATGCCCTCCATAAGCCTCAGAGTGACATTTCCGTAGGATTTGTCCCTGTTCATGCTTAGGTACACAACGCCTAATAATACCATCTACTCCTTCTTTATAAAGATGTGGGTCATCCCAAAAGTAATGTCTTAAATCATAGAAGAATTTTTTCTTTTGTTGGTAAGTAAAGCTAGGTGGTAAATATTTAGCAACAATGTAATTAGCATAGTCAGCATACCAAAGAGTACTAAGAGAAACATTTATTGCAGCTAACTGCTCAACAGGAAAACTATCATCAATAGGTAGTGGGTCATCAAGCACATTTTCAAGCCTAGACAAGTTATCAGCTACGGGGTTCTCAGCTCCTTTTCTATCAATGATATCTAAATCAAATTCTTGTAGCAAGAGAACCCACCGAATGAGTCTAGGTTTAGCATCTTTCTTTTTCATAAGATATTTAATAGCAGCATGGTCTGTGTGAACAGTTACTTTGGAATCAACAATATAATTAAGGTCTAAATTTATCACAAGAAAACAACAATGCTAAGAATTCTTTTTTAGTAGTAGCATAATTTCTTTGAGCACTGTCTAGAGTTTTACTAGCATAATGAATAACATTCAATTTCTTATCAACTCTTTGTCCTAGAACTGCACCAACAACATAATCACTAGCATCACACATAATTTCAAAAGGCAAGTTCCAATCAGGTGTTGAACAATAGGTGTAGAAATTAAGGCTTTCTTGAGTGTTTCAAAGGCTTCAAGACAATCATCATCAAAAACAAAAGGAATATCCTTTTGCAAAAGATTAGTAAGAGGCCTAGAAATTTTAGAAAAGTCTTTGATAAATCTCCTATAGAAACCAGCATGACCTAGGAAACTACGAATACCTTTGATGTCCTTAGGACATGGCATTTTCTCAATTGCATCAACCTTAGCTTGATCCACTTCAATACCTCTTTCAGAAATTTTATGACCCAAGACAATGCCTTCATTAACCATAAAGTGGCACTTCTCCCAATTCAAGACAACATTTGTTTGTTCACATCTCTGCAAAACTCGATCAAGATTGCTTAAACAATCATCAAAAGACTTCCCATAAACAGAAAAGTCATCCATGAAAACCTCAACAATCTTTTCACAAAAATCTGAGAATATAGCCATCATGCATCTTTGAAATGTAGCAGGTGCATAAACCAATAGGCATACGTCTATAAGCATAGGTTCCAAAAGGACAAGTAAAAGTGGTCTTTTCTTGATCAGGTTGAGAAACAGGTATTTGTGAAAAGCCAGAATATCCATCAAGGAAGCAAAAGTGTGTGTGCTTAGATAATCTTTCAAGCATTTGATCAATAAAAGGCAAAGGGTAATGATCTTTTCTAGTTGCTTTATTTAATTTTCTAAAATCAATTACCATTCTATAGCCTATAAGAATTCTTTGTGGAATAAGTTCATTGTTATCATTAGGAACAACAGTAATACCTCCTTTCTTAGGGACACAATGAACATGACTTACCCATCTACTATCAGCTATAGGATAGATTATACCTGCTTCCAGAAGTTTTAATATTTCTGTTCTTACCACTTCTTTCATCTTCGGATTTAACCGACGTTGGTGATCAACAACTGGTTTAGCGTCAGGTTCCATATTAATTTTGTGCTGACATAGGTGGGACTAATGCCCTTTAAATCATCAATAGTATATCCAATAGCAGCCCGGTGCTTCCTTAGAACTTTCAATAATCTTTCTTCTTCAAGTTCTGAAAGGTTAGCACTAATAATAACATGATATATTTTCTTTTCATCAAGATAAGCATATTTCAAAGTGTCTGGCAATTGTTTTAATTCAAACACAGGATCACCTTTAGGTGGAGGAGGGCCTCCAAGAGTTTCAATAGGCAAATTGTGTTTAAGCAGAGGACGTTGTTCAAAGAAAATCTTATCTATTTCATTTATTTCATGCATTTGTAAATCATTTTCATTGTCTAGCAAGTATTGTTCTAAAGGATCGGTAGGTGGCACAGCAATAGAAGCAAGACCAATTAATTCATCCTTACTAGGAAATTCTTTTTCATGATGATTTCTAGTAAACTTGGAAAAATTGAACTCATGAGACTCATCACCAAAGCTAACACCAACAGTTTGTTTCTTGCAATCTATCTTAGCATTAACTGTGTTCAAGAAAGGTCTACCAAAGATAATGGGGCAGAAGTCATCTTGTGGAGAACTAAGAACAAGAAAATCAGTAGGGTATTTTATTTTCCCACAAAAGACTTCAACATCTCTAAATATCGAACACATATCAAGTTCACATGATTACTTGCAACATGATTTATCCCGTGACCTCAAGAACAAAACTAACTACTCACAAATGATAAACATGCTCATGATCAGAGGAGTATTAAATAGCATCATGGATCTGAACATATTATCTTCCGCCAAATAAACCATATAGTAATCAACTACAAGATGTAATCAACACTACTAGTCACCCACATGCACCAATCTATAGTTCCGGTAACAAGATTGAATACAAGAGATGAACTAGGGTTTGAGATGAGATGGTGCTGTTGAAGATGTTGATGGAGATTGCCCTCCCCAAGATGGAAGAGTTGTTAGTGATGATGATGACGATGATTTCCCCCTCCGGGAGGGAAGTTCCCCCGGCAGAATAGCTCCGCCGGAGGGCAAAAGTGCTCCTTCCCAAGATCCGCCTCGAGACGGCGGCGCTCCATCCCGAAAGCCTTCTCCTTAGTTTTTCTAGGTCAAAATGACTTATATACCAGAAGATGGGCACCGGAGGTGGGCCGAGGAGGCCACAACCCACCAGGGCGCGCCTGGGGGGTCTGGCGCGCCCAGGTGGGTTGTGCCCACCTGGTGGCCCCCCTCTGGTGATTATTGGCTCCAATATTTCTTAAATAATCCATAAAAAATCTCCGTGAAGTTTCAGCTCATTTGGAGTTGTGCCGAATAGGTGGCCTGACATAGCTTTTCAGGTCCAGATTTCCAGCTGCCGGAATTCTCCCACTTTGTGTGTACCTTGCAAATTATGAGAGAAAAGGCATTAGAATTACTCCAAAAAGCATTATTAGGATAAAAACATTATAAATAATAGTAAGAAAACATGATGCAAAATGGACGTATCAGGTTGATCAAACGCTACTCCATAAATGAGTTGCTATAAAGGTCAGCTTAAGGCTTGTCTAGATCCATGTCGTGATACATGGCCGAGTAAGATAGGATTTCCCCCTCCGACTGGAGGCACACTCTTGAGACCCTCATGTGATGTGACTCGACTAAGCATGACCATGCGACATGGTTTATGAGATAGTCCGGTTTTGGCAGTCGGGATCACGATACGAGAAAGAGGTCGGGCTGGAACAAGGATGGCATATTCGCCTTGAGCCCGAAAACATATGTTGTGAGGCAAAAGGAACATGAGCTAGATAGGTTGTACAAGTTCGCTGAACCAGCTTCATCAGACACTTGGAGTTGGCGCATTTTGCTAGAAGCCGCTACCGACTAGACGAGCCAGATGCGATCCGACTTCCAACCAAGTGGACGAGAACCTCAGGGGTCGTGCGTATAAGTAAAGGAACTTGTGAGGCTGGATCCGACTTTAATAGTCGTATGTGATCAGACTTCAATGGTCGGATGTGATCTGGCCTGGACTGGGATCTGCACGAAGAATTGATCATGCTCTTTGACGAAGTTGGCAATGTGGAGGAACTAATCCGGAGACATATGAAGCAGCTTCAAAAGCATCGGTCTGGATACACCTGGCTTGCATAGATGTAATCAAACATGAGCCTATTATGGTGGTCTAGCCTCCTCCTACGAAATACCTTACGGCCGACAATGAAATTGCTATGTTTCGGCCGCTTGTTCTTCTCCATGGCAATCGACATGATCTTGAAAATGTCCTCATCTTCATCCCACTCATCTTCGTCCTCGGAGGAGGAATCGTCATATGAGATAGAATCACGCCAACTCATATACATAATAGAACATATTCCATCACAACAAGCCCTAGCTCGCAAGAAATAAAAAAGCGAAAATACCTTAGGGGAATTCCTTCGGCCGAGATGGTCATTTGATGCCTACCAAAGATGTCTAGAGGAGCCTGGGAGCGGAGGGGAGCCAGGGGTGCAGCCAACCGATGCCCCCCTCGCCCCGAGCGTCAAGAACTTGGCACAGAGCTGCGGATGGGTCACAGTCGCGAGGGTCACATGCGCGTTGCCCGACCGCTAATCAATCTTAGTGGGTAGTGGTGGGGTGGGGTGGGGGGATCAGCGGTTCCGGGTGGCAGCCTATCAAGCTTCGGCGGCGTTCGCGGGGTGGTGGCAGCGAGAACTGGCAAACTGATGCAGGGCATGGTGATGATGGGGAAATTTCAGCTCGCATGGTTGGCTTTCCTGCAACCACTTTTGTGTTTTCTGGTAGTGTGGTAGAGTGGACCTATATTTTGGTCTTGGGTATCAAAATTTAGGTGTACCAATTTTTTTATATCCCCATGAAGTTTTAGGCCTGATGTTGGATTTAATTTTTGGCCCAAACAACCCAAAATTCAGTTTTTAGTTCCGCAGCCGTTTCCTTGAAAATCTCTAGCACACCTTCAAAACCATGATAAGGGTTGCAAAAAACGTGTTTTAAGGGTCGATGTTACCTCCCGCGGAATAGACCCTGCAAACGGCACTAAAAATGAATATTCCTCTCAGAGATGCTCCCCACCATCCACCTCCGCCTCCCCTCCTCATTCCCCGCCGTCCCCCGAACGCCCCCGACGACGGCCGGTCACATCCGCGAGGTGGCGCTCATCCCGACCGCCTCACCCCGCCCTTCCCGGCCCCAAATCGAACCGGCGGCGGCCGATTCCGTTGAGGTATGCGGTGGAATTGCGGCGGCATCCTTCTCGATGAGGTTTGACCGGTATAAGGGCCACCCTCAGTTTGGCCTTCGAGCCTTCAAATATATGGGTCTCAGGTGTGGGTTTTCGGTGCCCTTTAAAATATTTAAGGGTCGGACCACTTTTACAGGATCTGTTATGGACACTTTTTTATCAAAACCTTAAAACCTAAAAATTATAAGGGTTTGACCACTTTTAAAGAGTCTACTAGAGATGCTCTTAGTCTGTTGGAGGAGATGCTCGTGGACTCGAGAATAGTGTTTTCTTGGATTGAACTCGCATTGCTCATGCTGTTAGGAGCAAGTTACTCTACTTTTTCTTTGAGCGGGTTATTGCCCTATGTAGCAACAGACATCGCAGCAAGAAAATATGAATAAAACATGTGACTAGAAGGTGTTCTCCAGAGGCGCCATCGCAGCCTGCTTCGGAGGCCCTCCCTCACAGCCCCATTCACCTCGCCACCGCCGAAGGAAGCCGGCCACCCGATGGGTGGCGGCGGCGGGGCATCTTTGGCCGGTTTTTTCTGTTCTTCCCTGGTGGTCACCTCCTAATCTGGCCCCATCGTCGCTGTTGTGCGTTGCCGGCGTCCCGATCTAACGTTCGCTGGTGATTGCTGGCCTTCTGATCTTAATCACGTCCATGGCTTGGTGCCTCCCGATCTGGTTGCTAGCCGGTGATTCCGGTCTTCCGATCTGGTTGGTGTCCATGGCTAGGAGTACGATCAAGACAAGCATGTGGCGCTGGTGCATGGATGTTGTATACAGACGGCCGCTTGGGACGTGCACATGCGTGCAGATGACGAGTGCTGACTAGCTGCTGCCCATGGTCCTGGCTGCTTGCCTTGCTGATTGCGATCGCCATCCAAAGATCTTCCGTGAGTTTCAACTTTGCAGATCCGGTGGTTGACTTTGGCAGCGAGATGCAATCTATGGACAAAGTCTTGATGCAGAGGGATGGTTGTGCGGCGACAACGGTCACACTGCATGTAGCTGGTCAATTCACAATCTACTGACGGGCCCTCGCTCCTGCCCCCCGCCCCCCGCTCCTCCCTAGGATTCCACCCCGCTCCCTCCCCCCGCCGCCGCCGGCCGCGAGCGTCCCACTCTGCCTCCCTCCCCCTGCCCCCTCTCCCCCGCCCATCCGCTCGCCCCCCCCCCCCCGCGGGCGACGGGCGGGCCTCTGGTTCCTCACCTCCGCCCCACCTCCCCGGCCCTCTTCCCTCGCTGCCGCTGGGGCCATGTGGGCAGGGCCCGACGGACCACGCGCGTGCATGGGGAGGCGCGGGGCCCTCCCGGTGGCGGCGGTGCAGCTCGACGGCGGCGGTATGGCTTGGCGGCGGGACTCCCACAGGCTTCGGGGTCCTCGGTGTGGCGGCGCGGCCGTTGGTCATGGGGTGGCGTGGCGGTGCAGCTCGGCGACAGCGATGTGGCTTGGCGGCGGGACTCCTGCGGGCTTCGGGGTCCTCGGTGCAGCGGCGCGGCCGTTGGTCGTGGGGTGGCGTGGCGGTGCTGGTGGCCGGCGGCGCCCGCATGGCCCTGATCTGGGCCCTTTCGGGCTCCTTCTGGGTGGGGCGGGCCGGCGGCTCGTGAAGGAAATATGCCCTAGAGGCAATAATAAAGTATTATTTATTTCCTTGTATCATGATAAATGTTTATTATTCATGCTAGAATTGTATTAACCGGAAACATAATACATGTGTGAATATATAGACAAATAGAGTGTCACTAGTATGCCTCTACTTGACTAGCTCGTTAATCAAAGATGGTTATGTTTCCTAGCCATAGACATAAGTTGTCATTTGATTAACGAGATCACCTCATTAGGAGAATGACGTGATTGACTTGACCCATTCCGTTAGCTTAGCACTCGATCATTTAGTATGTTGCTATTGCTTTCTTCATGACTTATACATGTTCCTATGACTATGAGATTATGCAACTCCCGTTTACCGGAGGAACACTTTGTGTGCTACCAAACCGGGTCTTCAACGACGTTTTGAACGTCATGGAGCATATGAGATGTTCCAGGAGTTGAAGTTAATATTTCAAGCAAATGCCCGAATTGAGAGATATGAAGTCTCCAATAAGTTCTTCAGCTGCAAGATGGAAGAGAATAGTTCTGTCAGTGAGCATATACTCAAAATGTCTGGGTATAACAATCACTTAATTCAACCGGGAGTTAATCTTCCGGATGATAGCGTTATTGACAGAATTCTTCAATCACTGCCACCAAGCTACAAGAGCTTCGTGATGAACTATAATATGCAAGGGATGAGTAAGACAATTCCTGAGCTCTTCGCAATGCTAAAGGCTGCGGAGGTAGAAATCAAAAAGGAGCATCAAGTGTTGATGGTCAATAAGACCACCAGTTTCAAGAAAAAGGGTAAAGGGAAGAAGAAAGGGAACTTTAAGAAGAACAGCAAACAAGTTGCTGCTCAGGAGAAGAAACCCAAGTCTGGATCTAAGCCTAAAACTGAGTGCTTCTACTGCAAGCAAACTGGTCACTGGAAGCGGAACTGCCCAAAGTATTTGGCGGATAAGAAGGATGGCAAGGTGAACAAAGGTATATGTGACATACATGTTATTGATGTGTACCTTACTAATGCTCGCAGTAGCACCTGGGTATTTGATACTGGTTCTGTTGCTAATATTTGCAACTCGAAACAGGGGCTACGGATTAAGCGAAGATTGGCTAAGGACGAGGTGACGATGCGCGTGGGAAATGGTTCCAAAGTCGATGTGATCGCGGTCGGCACGCTACCTCTACATCTACCTTCGGGATTAGTTTTAGACCTAAATAATTGTTATTTGGTGCCAGCGTTGAGCATGAACATTATATCTGGATCTTGTTTGATGCGAGACGGTTATTCATTTAAATCAGAGAATAATGGTTGTTCTATTTATATGAGTAATATCTTTTATGGTCATGCACTCTTGAAGAGTGGTCTATTTTTGTTGAATCTTGATAGTAATGATACACATATTCATAATATTGAAACCAAAAGATGCAGAGTTGATAATGATAGTGCAACTTATTTGTGGCACTGCCGTTTAGGTCATATCGGTGTAAAGCGCATGAAGAAACTCCATACTGATGGACTTTTGGAACCACTTGATTATGAATCACTTGGTACTTGCGAACCGTGCCTCATGGGCAAGATGACTAAAACACCGTTCTCCAGAACTATGGAGAGAGCAACAGATTTGTTGGAAATCATACATACAGATGTATGTGGTCCGATGAATGTTGAGGCTCGTGGCGGATATCGTTATTTTCTCACCTTCACAGATGATTTAAGTAGATATGGGTATATCTACTTAATGAAACATAAGTCTGAAACATTTGAAAAGTTCAAAGAATTTCAGAGTGAAGTTGAAAATCATCGTAACAAGAAAATAAAGTTTCTACGATCAGATCGTGGAGGAGAATATTTGAGTTACGAGTTTGGTCTACATTTGAAACAATGCGGAATAGTTTCGCAACTCATGCCACCCGGAACACCACAGCGTAATGGTGTGTCCGAACGTCGTAATCGCACTTTACTAGATATGGTGCGATCTATGATGTCTCTTACTGATTTACCGCTATCGTTTTGGGGTTATGCTTTAGAGACGGCTGCATTCACGTTAAATAGGGCACCATCAAAATCCATTGAGACGACGCCTTATGAACTGTGGTTTGGCAAGTAACCAAAGTTGTCGTTTCTTAAAGTTTGGGGCTGCGATGCTTATGTGAAGAAACTTCAACCTGATAAGCTCGAACCCAAATCGGAGAAATGTGTCTTCATAGGATACCCAAAGGAGACTGTTGGGTATACCTTCTATCACAGATCCGAAGGCAAAACTTTTGTTGCTAAATTCGGAAATTTTCTAGAGAAGGAGTTTCTCTCGAAAGAAGTGAGTGGGAGGAAAGTAGAACTTGATGAGGTAACTATACCTGCTCCCTTATTGGAAAATAGTTCATCACAGAAACCAGTTTCTGAGACACCTACACCAATTAGTGAGGAAGTTGATGATGACGATCATGAAACTTCAGATCAAGTTATTACTGAACCTCGTAGATCAACCAGAGTAAGATCCGCACCAGAGTGGTATGGTAATCTTGTTCTGGAAGTTATGTTACTAGACCATGACGAACCTACGAACTATGAAGAAGCGATGGTGAGCCCAGATTCCGCAAAATGGCTTGAGGCCATGAAATCTGAGATGGGATCCATGTATGAGAACAAAGTATGGACTTTGGTTGACTTGCCCAATGATCGGCAAGCCATTGAAAATAAATGGATCTTCAAGAAGAAGACTGACGCTGATGGTAATGTTACTGTCTATAAAGCTCGACTTGTTGCGAAAGGTTTTTGACAAGTTCAAGGGATTGACTACGATGAGACCTTCTCACCCGTAGAGATGCTTAAGTCTGTCCGAATCATGTTAGCAATTGCCGCATTTTATGATTATGAAATTTGGCAAATGGATGTCAAAACTGCATTCCTGAATGGATTTCTGGAAGAAGAGTTGTATATGATGCAACCAGAAGGTTTTGTCGATCCAAAGGGAGCTAACAAAGTGTGCAAGCTCCAGCGATCCATTTATGGACTGGTGCAAGCCTCTCGGAGTTGGAATAAACGCTTTGATAGTGTGATCAAAGCATTTGGTTTTATACAGACTTTTGGAGAAGCCTGTATTTACAAGAAAGTGAGTGGGAGCTCTGTAGCATTTCTGATATTATATGTGGATGACATATTACTGATTGGAAATGATATAGAATTTCTGGATAGCATAAAGGGATACTTGAATAAGAGTTTTTCAATGAAAGACCTCGGTGAAGCTGCGTATATATTGGGCATCAAGATCTATAGAGATAGATTAAGACGCTTAATTGGACTTTCACAAAGCACATACCTTGACAAAGTTTTGAAGAAGTTCAAAATGGATCAAGCAAAGAAAGGATTCTTGCCTGTGTTGCAAGGTGTGAAGTTGAGTAAGACTCAATGCCCGACCACTGCAGAAGATAGAGAGAAGATGAAAGATGTCCCCTATGCTTCAGCCATAGGCTCTATCATGTATGCAATGCTGTGTACCAGACCTGATGTATGCCTTGCTATAAGTCTAGCAGGAAGGTACCAAAGTAATCCAGGAGTGGATCACTGGACAGCGGTCAAGAACATCCTGAAATACCTGAAAAGGACTAAGGATATGTTTCTCGTATATGGAGGTGACAAAGAGCTCATCGTAAATGGTTACGTTGATGCAAGCTTTGACACTGATCCGGACGATTCTAAATCGCAAACCGGATACGTATTTACATTGAACGGTGGAGCTGTCAGTTGGTGCAGTTCTAAACAAAGCGTCGTGGCGGGATCTACATGTGAAGCGGAGTACATAGCTGCTTCGGAAGCAACAAATGAAGGAGTCTGGATGAAGGAGTTCATATCCAATCTAGGTGTCATACCTAGTGCATCGGGTCCTATGAAAATCTTTTGTGACAATACTAGTGCAATTGCCTTGGCAAAGGAATCCAGATTTCACAAGAGAACCAAGCACATCAAAAGATGCTTCAATTCCATCCGGGATTTAGTCTAGGTGGGAGACATAGAAATTTGCAAGATACATACGGATCTGAATGTTGCAGACCCGTTGACTAAGCCTCTTCCACGAGCAAAACATGATCAGCACCAAGGCTCCATGGGTGTAAGAATCATTACTGTGTAATCCAGATTATTGACTCTAGTGCAAGTGGGAGACTGAAGAAAATATGCCCTAGAGGCAATAATAAAGTATTATTTATTTCCTTGTATCATGATAAATGTTTATTATTCATGCTAGAATTGTATTAACCGGAAACATAATACATGTGTGAATATATAGACAAACAGAGTGTCACTAGTATGCCTCTACTTGACTAGCTCGTTAATCAAAGATGGTTATGTTTCCTAGCCATAGACATAAGTTGTCATTTGATTAACGAGATCACCTCATTAGGAGAATGACGTGATTGACTTGACCCATTCCGTTAGCTTAGCACTCGATCGTTTAGTATGTTGCTATTGCTTTCTTCATGACTCATACATGTTCCTATGACTATGAGATTATGCAACTCCCGTTTACCGGAGGAACACTTTGTGTGCTACCAAACGTCACAACGTAAATGGGTGATTATAAAGGTGCTCTACAGGTGTCTCCAAAGGTACTTGTTGGGTTGGCGTATTTCGAGATTAGGATTTGTCACTCCAATTGTCGGAGAGGTATCTCTGGGCCCACTCGGTAATGCACATCACTATAAGCCTTGCAAGCATTGTGACTAATGAGTTAGTTGCGGGATGATGTGTTACGGAACGAGTAAAGAGACTTGCCGGTAACGAGATTGAACTAGGTATCGAGATACCGACAATCAAATCACGGGCAAGTAACATACCGGTGACAAAGGGAACAACGTATGTTGTTATGCGGTCTGACCGATAAAGATCTTCGTAGAATATGTGGGAGCCAATATGGGCATCCAGGTCCCGCTATTGGTTATTGACCGGAGACGTGTCTCGGTCATGTCTACATAGTTCTCGAACCCGTAGGGTCCGCACGCTTAACGTTACGATGACAGTTTTATTGAGTTTTGATGTACCGAAGGAGTTCGGAGTCCCGGATGAGATCGGTGATATGACGAGGAGTCTCGAAATGGTCGAGACATAAAGATCGATATATTGGACGACTATATTCGGACTTCGGAAAGGTTCCGAGTGATTCGGGTATTTTTCGGAGTACCGGAGAGTTACGGGAATTCGTATTGGGCCTTAATGGGCCATACGGGAAAGGAGAGAAAGGCCTCAAAAGGTGGCCGCACCCCTCCCCATGGTCTGGTCCGAATTGGACTAGGGAAGGGGGGCGCACCCTTCCTTCTTTCTCCTTCCCCCTTCCCTTCTCCTACTCCCACAAGGAAAGGAGCAGTCCTACTCCCGGTGGGAGTAGGACTCCCCCCTATGGCGCGCCTCTCCCCTTGGCCGGCTGCCTCCCCCTTGCTCCTTTATATACGGGGGCAGGGGGGCACCCCAGAGACACAACAATTGATCCTTGAGATCTCTTGGCCGTGTGCGGTGCCACCTCCACCATATTACACCTCGATAATACCGTTGCGGAGCTTAGGCGAAGCCCTGCGTCGGTGGAACATCATCATCGTCACCACGCCGTCGTGCTGACGAAACTCTTCCTCAACACTCGGCTGGATCGGAGTTCGAGGGACGTCATCGAGCTGAACGTGTGTAGAACTCGGAGGTGCCGTACGTTCGGTACTTGATCGGTCGGATCGTGAAGACGTACGACTACATCAACCGCGTTGTGATAACGCTTCCGCTGTTGGTCTACGAGGGTACGTGGACAACACTCTCCCCTCTCGTTGCTATGCATCACCATGATCTTGCGTGTGCGTAGGAATTTTTTTGAAATTACTACGTTCCCCAACAGCTCGGTGCGTGATACGTCCATTTTGCATCATGCTTTTATATCGATATTTATTGCATTATGGGCAGTTATTATACGTTATGTCACAATACTTATGCCTATTCTCTCTTATTTTACAAGGTTTACATGAAGAGGGAGAATACCGGCAGCTGGAATTCTGGGCTGGAAAAGGAGAAAATATTATGGACCTGTTCTGCACAGCTCCAAAAGTCCTGAAACTTCACGCAGGCAGTTTTTGGAATTAATAAAAAATAATGGCGAAAGAATCAACTAGAGGGGGGCCACCCACCATCCACGAGGGTGGGGGACGCGCCCTACCCCCCTGGGCGCGCCCCCTGCCTCGTGGGCCCCCTGGCAGGCCTCCGGTGCCCATCTTCTGCTATATGAAGTCTTCTACCCTGGAAAAAATCATAAGAAAGATTTCGGGACGAAACACCGCCACCACGAGGCGAAACCTTGGTGGAACCAATCTAGGGCTCCGGCGGAGCTGTTCTGCCGGGGAAACATCCCTCCGGGAGGGGGAAATCATCACCATCGTCATCACCAACGATCCTCTCATCGGGAGGGGGTCAATCTCCATCAACATCTTCACCAGCACCATCTCCTCCAAACCCTAGTTCATCTCTTGTATCCAATCTTTGTCTCAAAACCTCAGATTGGTACCTGTGGGTTGCTAGTAGTGTTGATTACTCCTTGTAGTTGATGCTAGTTGGTTTATTTGGTGGAAGATCATATGTTCAGATCCTTTATGCATATTAATATCCCTCTGATTATGAACATGAATATGATTTGTGAGTAGTTACGTTTGTTCCTAGGGACATGGGAGAAGTCTTGCTATAAGTAGTCATGTGAATTTGGTATTCGTTCGATATTTTGATGAGATGTATGTTGTCTTTCCTCTAGTGGTGTTATGTGAACGTCGACTACATGACACTTCACCATTGTTTGGGCCTAGAGGAAGGCATTGGGAAGTAATAAGTAGGTGATGGGTTGCTAGAGTGACAGAAGCTTAAACCCTAGTTTATGCGCTGCTTCGTAAGGGGCTGATTTGGATCCATATGTTTCATGCTATGGTTAGGTTTACCTTAATACTTCTTTTGTAGTTGCAGATGCTTGCAATAGGGGTTAATCATAAGTGGGATGCTTGTACAAGAAAGGGCAGTATCCAAGCACCGGTCCACCCACATATCAAATTATCAAAGTAACGAACGTGAATCATATGAGCGTGATGAAAACTAGCTTGACGATAATTCCCATGTGTCCTCGGGAGCATTTTCCTTCATATAAGAGTTTGTCCAGGCTTGTCCTTTGCTACAAAAAGGATTGGGCTATCTTGCTGCACCTTATTTACTTTCATTACTTGTTGCCCGTTACAAATTACCTTATGACAAAACTATCTGTTACCGATAATTTCAGTGCTTGCAGAGAATACCTTACTGAAAACCGCTTGTCATTTCCTTCTGCTCCTCATTGGGTTCGACACTCTTACTTATCGAAAGGACTACGAAAGATCCCCTATACTTGTGGGTCATCAAGAATCTTTTCTGGCGCCGTTGCCGGGGAGTGAAGCGCCTTTGGTAGGTGGAATTTGGTAAGAAAAAATTTATATAGTGTGTTGAAATTTACTGTCACTTGTTACTATGGAACATAATACTTTGAGGGGCTTGTTCGGGGTATCTTCACCCCGACCAGTAGAGCAAAGAGTTCCTCCTCAACCTACTGAACCTACTGAAAATGTTTACTTTGAAATTCCTTCGGGTATGATAGAGAAACTGCTAGCTAACCCTTTTACAGGAGGTGGAACATTAAATCACGATTTGCACCTAATCTATGTGGATGAAGTTTGTGGATTATTTAAGCTTGCAAGTATGCCCAAGGATGTTATCAAGGAGAAGGTCTTCCCTTTATCTTTGAAGGGAAAGGCATTGACATGGCTTAGGCTATGCGATGATATTGGATCATGGAACTACAACCGATTGAAATTGGAATTTCATCAGAAGTTTTATCCTATGCATCTTGTTCATCGTGATCGTAATTATATATATAATTTTTGGCCTCACGAAGGAGAAAGCATCGCTCAAGCTTGGGGGAGGCTTAAGTCAATGTCATATTCATGCCCCAATCATGAGCTCTCAAGAGAAATTATTATTCAAAAAATTTATGCTCGGCTTTCTCTCAATAATTGCTCCATGCTCGATACTTCTTGTACTGGCTCTTTTATGATGAAGACTATTGAATTCAAATGGGATTTATTGGAAAGAATTAAACGCAACTCTGAAGATTGGGACCTCGACGAAGGTAAGGAGTCAGGTATAACACTTAAGTTTGATTGTGTTAAATCTTTTATGGATACCGATGTTTTCCATGAATTTAGCACTAAGTATGGACTTGACTCTGAGATAGTAGCTTCTTTCTATGAATCCTTTGCTACTCATGTTGATCTCCCTAACGAGAAGTGGTTTAAATATAATCCTCCCATTGAAGTAAAAGTAGTTGCACCTATTAAAGTTGAAGAAAAGACTATCACTGATAATGTTGATCCTATTGTTCCTACTGCTTATATTGAGAAACCACCTTTCCCTGTTAGAATAAAGGATCATGCTAAAGCTTCAACTGTGGTTCGTAAGAGTAACACTAGAACACCTACACCCCCTGAGCAAATTAAAGTTGAACCTAGTATTGCTATGGTTAAAAATCTCTTGGCTGATAATATTGATGGGCATGTTATTTACTTCTGTGATGAAGCTGCTAGAATTGCTAGACCTGATACTAAAAATAAACATAGACCTGTTGTAGGCATGCCTATTATTTCTATTAAAATAGGAGATCATTGCTACCATGGCTTATGTGATATGGGTGCTAGTGCAAGTGCAATACCCCATTCCTTATACAAAGAAATTATGCATGATGTTGCACCTGCTGAGATAGAGGAAATTGATGTTACAATTAAGCTTACCAATAGAGATACTATTTCACCAGTTGGGATTGTTAGAGATGTTGAAGTCTTGTGTGGGAAAGTTAAATATCCTGCTGATTTTCTTGTTCTTGGTTCCCCACAAGATAGCTTTTGTCCCATCATATTTGGTAGACCCTTCTTGAATACTGTTAATGCTAGGATAGACTGCAAAAAGGATGTTGTTACTATTGGTTTGGGGATATGTCTCATGAGTTTAATTTTGCTAAATTTCATAGACAACCCCATGATAAATAATTACTTAGTAAAGATGAAATTATTGGTCTTGCCTCTATTGTCGTGCCTCCTAATGATCCTTTAGAACAATATTTGCTCGACCATGAAAATGATATGTTTATGAATGAAAGAAGGGAAATAGATGAAGTATTCTTTAAACATGGACCTATTTTGAAACATAACTTGCCTGTTGAAATCGTAGGGGATCCTCCTCCACCCAAGGGTGATCCCGTGTTTGAGCTTAAACCATTACCTGATACTCTTAAATATGCTTATCTTGATGAAAAGAAGATATATCCTGTTATTATTAGTGCTAACCTTTCAGAGCATGAAGAAAAGAAATTATTGAAAACTCTGAAGAAGCACCGTGCTGCTATTGGATATACTCTTGATGATCTTAAGGGCATTAGTCCCACTTTATGCCATCACAAAATAAAATTGGAGAAATATGCTAAATCAGTTGTTGATCACCAATGACGGTTAAATCCCAAGATGAAGGAAGTGGTAAGAAAAGAAATACTAAAGCTTCTAGAGGCAGGTATAATTTATCCCGTTGCTGATAGTCAGTGGGTAAGTCCTGTCAATTGTGTCCCCAAGAACGGAGGTATTACTGTTGTTCCTAATGATAAAGATGAACTGATCCCACAAAGAATTATTACAGGTTATAGAATGATAATTGATTTCCGCAAATTAAATAAAGCTACTAAAAAGGATCATTACCCTTTACCTTTTATCGATCAAATGCTAGAAAGATTATCCAAACATACACATTTTTGCTTTCTAGATGGTTATTCCGCTTTCTCTCAAATACCTGTGTCAAAAGAGGATCAAGAAAATACCACTTTTACTTGCCCTTTCGGTACCTTTGCTTACAGACGTATGCCTTTTGGTTTATGTAATGCACCTGCTACCTTTCAAAGATGCATGATGGCTATATTCTCTGACTTTTGTGAAAAGATTGTTGAGGTTTTCATGGATGATTTCTCCGTATACGGAACTTCTTTTGATGATTGCTTGAGCAACCTTGATCGAGTTTTGCAGAGATGTGAAGAAACTAATCTTGTCTTGAATTGGTTAAAGTGCCACTTTATGGTTAATGAAGGTATTGTCTTGGGGCATAAGATTTCTGAAAGAGGTATTGAAGTTGATAAAGCTAAAGTTGATGCTATTGAAAAGATGTTGTGTCATAAGGACATCAAAGGTATAAGAAGTTTCCTTGGTCATGCCGGTTTTTATAGGAGGTTCATTAAAGACTTCTCAAAAATATCTAGGCCTTTGACTTATCTCTTACAAAAAGATGTTCCTTTTGTCTTTGATGATGATTATGTAGAAGCATTTGAAATACTTAAGAAAGCATTGATTTCTGCACCTATTGTTCAGCCACCTGATTGGAATTTACCCTTCGAAATTATGTGTGATGCTAGCGATTATGCTGTAGGTGCTGTTCTAGGACAAAGAGTTGATAAGAAATTAAATGTTATCCAATATGCTAGTAAAACTCTAGACAGTGCCCAGAGAAATTATGCTACAACTGAAAAAGAATTTTTAGCACTTGTATTTGCCTGTGATAAGTTCAGGCCTTATGTTATTGATTCTAAAGTAGTTGTTCACACCGATCATGCTGCTATTAAATATCTTATGGAAAAGAAAGATGCTAAACCTAGACTCATTAGATGGGCTCTCCTACTACAAGAATTTGATTTGCATATTATTGATAGAAAGGGAGCTGAGAACCCTGTTGCAGACAACTTGTCTAGGTTAGAGAATGTTCTTGATGACCCACTACCTATTGATGATAGCTTCCCTGATGAACAATTAGCTGTCATAAATGCTTCTCGTACTACTCCATGGTATGCTGATTATGCTAATTACATTGTTGCTAAATTTATACCACCTAGTTTCACATACCAACAAAAGAAAAAGTTTTTCTATGATTTAAGACATTACTTCTAGGATGACCCACACCTTTATAAAGAAGGAGTAGATGGTGTTATTAGACGTTGTGTACCTGAGCATGAACAGGAACAGATCCTACGCAAGTGTCACTCCGAGGCTTATGGAGGACACCATGCTGGAGATAGAACTGCACATAAGGTATTGCAATCCGGTTTTTATTGGCCTACTCTCTTCAAAGATGCCCGTAAGTTTGTCTTGTCTTGTGATGAATTTCAAAGAATTGGTAATATTAGTAGACATCAAGAAATGCCTATGAACTACTCACTTGTTATTGAACCATTAGATGTTTGGGGCTTTGATTATATGGGATCGTTTCCTTCCTCTAATGGGTATACACATATCTTAGTTGTTGTTGATTACGTTACTACGTGGGTAGAAGCTATTCCAACTAGTAGTGCTGATCATAACACCTCTATTAAGATGCTTAAAGAAGTTATTTTTCCGAGGTTTGGAGTCCCTAGATATTTAATGACTGATGGTGGTTCACATTTTATTCATGGTGCCTTTCGTAAAATGCTTGCTAAGTATGATGTTAATCATAGAATTGCATCTCCATATCACCTGCAGTCTAGTGGTCAAGTAGAACTTAGTAATAGAGAGCTCAAATTAATTTTGCAAAAGACTGTTAATAGATCTAGAAAGAATTGGTCCAAGAAACTTGATGACGCTTTATGGGCCTACAGAACTGCATATAAAAATCCTATGGGTATGTCTCCGTATAAAATGGTTTATGGAAAAGCATGTCACTTACCTCTCGAACTAGAACATAAGGCATATTGGGCCATTAAAGAGCTCAATTATGATTTCAAACTTGCCGGTGAGAAGAGGCTATTTGTAACACCCACGATGCGGCTATATCTCCCACGTGTCGAGGCACGACTTAGAGGCATAACCGCATTGTGGTTTTGTCGCAAGAAGGGTCATCTTCACACAATCCCATGTAATGAACAAGAATGGGATAAAGAGTTGGCTTACAATCGCCACTTCACATAATACATGAATGAAATCATACAACATTCAAGATACACGCATAGGTCCGACTACGGAACCAAAATAAAAGAAGACAACCCAACTGCTAGATCCCTGATCATCCCAACTAGGCTCCACTACTGATCAACATGAAAAGAAACAACACAACGAACAAGATCTTCATCGAGCTCCCACTTGAGCTCAGTTGCGTCACCTGCACTGGTATCATCGGCACCTGCAACTGTTTTGGAAGTATCTGTGAGTCACGAGGACTCTGCAATCTCACACCCGCGAGATCAAGACTATTTAAGCTTAAGGGTAGGCAAGGGTAAGGTGGGGAGGTTGCAGCAGCGACTAAGCATATATGGTGGCTAACATACGCAAAATAAGAGCGAGAAGAGAAGCAACGAAACGGTCGTGAACTAGCAATGATCAAGAAGTGATCCTGAACTCCTACTTACGTCAAACATAACACAAGAACCGTGTTCACTTCCCGGACTCCGCCGAAAAGAGACCATCACGGTGACACACGCGGTTGATGCGTTTTAAAATAGGGTCAAGTGTCAAGTTCTCTACAACCGGATATTAACAAATTCCCATCTGCCACATAACCGCGGGCACGGCTTTCGAAAGATAATACCCTGCAGGGGTGTCCCAACTTAGCCCATTATAATCTCTCACGGTCAACGAAGGATAAACCTTCTCCCGGGAAGACCCGATCAGTCTTGGAATCCCGGTTTACAAGACATTTCGACAATGGTAAAACAAGACCAGCAAAACCGCCCATTGTGCCGACAAATCCCGATAGGAGCTGCACATATCTCGTTCTCAGGGCAACACCGGATGAGACATCCTACGAGTAAAACCAGACCTCGAGTTTCCACGAGGGGGCCCCGCAGTCTACTCAGTTCGGACCAACACTCGAAGGAGCACTGGCCCGGGGGGTTAAAATAAGATGACCCTTGAGTCTGCAGAACCCAAGGGAAAAGGGGATAGGTGGTAGCAAATGGTAAAACCAAGGTTGGGCCTTGCTGGAGGAGTTTTATTCAAAGCGAACTGTCAAGGGGGTCCCATAAATCACCCAACCGCGTAAGGAACGCAAAATCAAGGAACATAACACCGGTATGACGGAAACTAGGGCGGCAAGAGTGGAACAAAACACCAGGCATAAGGCCGAGCCTTCCACCCTTTACCAAGTATATAGATGCATTAATTAAATAAGAGATATTGTGATATCCCAACATAAACATAATCCAACATGGAGCAATCTTCATCTTCACCTGCACCTAACAACGCTATAAGAGGGGCTGAGCAAAAGCGGTAACATAGCCAAACAACGGTTTGCTAGGAAGGTGACAAAGGTTAGAGGTTCATGGCAGTTTGGGAGGCTTGAAGAGCAAGTGAATAGGTAATGCGACATAGCAATAGAGCAAACAACTAGCAAAGCAAAGATAGAAGTGATTTCGAGGGTATGGTCATCTTGCCTGAGATCCCGCAAGGAAGAAGAACGAGTCCATGAAGAAGACAAACGGATGTAGTCGAACGAATCCTCACAACCCCGGAACGAAACCGAAGCTAACGAGAGAAGCAACCCGGAAAGAAACAAACAACATAGTAAACAACCATCACAGAAAACATGGCATGATGCACAATCAAGTATGATGCATGTCCGGTTTAATGAGGCATGGCATGGCAAAGTGCAACACACAATACTACAAATTAAGTGGAGCGCAATATGCAACGAGTTGCATATTGACGAAACACCACAACAATTATTTAGTTCTCTCTCGTTTATGTACCCAACAATGTTAAATGTTGATTAACATGGCAAGAGGTGAGACATAAGTAAACTACACATATTAGGCAATTTAAATGAGGCCGGAATGACAAACAACAATTTCCGGAAAATCCTCATGTCCATAATTTAGATTTGGTACTGTTCTGCCTAAAACCATATTTTAATGATGTTAAACAGCAAAATAAAGTGTACCATGTTAAACTAGGCATTTTTCTACCCCATTTACATATAAAGTTTATTAAAAACCGAGTTACGGTTATTTAGCTATGAAATAAATCATTTAAACATGGCATTTATGCAAATTAAATGCAAACAGTAATTTAAACATTTTAAACATGGATGAAAGTGGGATATTGTGAAACTAGATGAAATTCTAAGCATGTTACATATATGACATGTTTTATTTGGATGCATGGTTAAATAGTTATTACCAGTTTAAAACAGGGGCATTTCTGTAATAAGCATGTCCAGGATTTAATGACAAAAACACAGCACAGGGAAAAAACAAGTCACGGGCCGAAACAGGACATGGGCACTGGGGGGGTTTCTCACCAGGCCTCATGGGCCGGTTGGAGGAGAGGGGCTGGCTGCAGCGCCTTGCTGGGCCACGGGTCGCGGTCAACGGGAGGTGTCGAGGCAGAGGCATCGCCCTCCTCTGCCTGAACTGATGCTGCTCGATGTAGCGAAGGAGACCGGCGACTGGAGGGGCTTGGCGCGGCGGGTCTCGCGGTCGATGGCGCGTCACCGGGGCGGCGCAGATGGTGGCGGGGAGGAGAAACTGGCGAGGAAGCGGCTTGGCGGCGCCGGGCTTCAGGAGGCCGAGGTCAACGAGCGAGGGGCTCGTCTCCCTCGCAGAGAGACGAGGCCGGCAGCAGCCGCGCTGGAACGGAGGAAGATGGCGCCCTCGGGTGGGTGAGGAACGACGGGCGGATCATCGGCATGGCGAGGACGCGGATCCGGCAGGAACGGCTCCAGGGATGAGGTGGTGATGCTCCTTCCTGTTCAACCGAGAAGGGGAGAGCAGGGGAGGTCAGAGAGGGCAAAAGAGAGAGGGACAGGGACACGCGGCAGCGGGGTCTCACCGGCGAGGTCCGGGACGAGACGACGTGGACGGCAGGCTACGGGGACTGGGCTTGGGCGCTCGGCCTCCTGTTCGGCTGCTTCGGCCACGAGGACGAGGAGGCGGGCACGCAAGGTGGAGCTCGGGCGCGCGAGAGGCCCGGCGAGGACGCGGCTTGAGGCGGAGCAAAGGCGGATCCAAGAGGTCGGACGTGAGCTTGGGCTGCAGCCATCCATGGCGCTGCATTAGGAGGTCGAGAGGGAGATGTGAGGCACGGGAGGTGCAGGGGAAAACGGAGGAGCAGCAGCAGGGCATCTCACCGGCGGCAGAGGGGGTCCTGTGCTCCGGCGAGGTGGAACTCCGGCGTGGCACGCGAAGACGACGGGATCCAGGGGAGGCACTAGTTGGCGGGGAGAGATCGAGAGGGAGTTTGGATCGGGGGCGCGGACACCTAGATCGAGGAGGAGTAGTGGAGAGCGCTGGCTGGATGGATCGGGCAGGAGGGACGGTGGTTGGCTCGGGATGGATCCCGAGAGAACAGTGGCGGCGGCGGTGAGATGGATGGGACAGGGGAGGATCCCTAGAAAAATAGGGTTTGGTCTAATTTGGGTGGGGTTGGTCTATATATGGAACAATAGGATTAGGTTCGGGCCTTTCGATTTAATCGGGCGGCTGAGAAACTAAAGGTTAGGACGTCCAATGAAGAAAACGGTGATGTTTTGTAGATGTTTGGGGATGATCCGAATCAACGGTAATATCAACCCGGGTCGGGTTCGGGGAAGTTCCGGACGCGCGAGAGGGGTCTATGCACTGCGCAAGGAGGGGTTCGGTGGTTGACGAGAGAGGTTAGTTGGTTTGACCAGAGGGAACTGAAAATAAGGTTGGTCTCAGAACGGTCAACAAAGACAAGGGGAACGCGACGAGCGAAAGCAAGTTTTAAAAACAAACACGACAACGAGTGTCGATGCAATGCGAATGATGCGATGAAGAATGCAACAACAAAATAAATAATAGAGCTGACACGCAATACATGGAACGCATCTGGAGCGTCGGTTTCGGGGCGTTACAACACTCCACCACTACAAGAGGATCTCGTCCCGAGATCTAGGATGGCACCGGAGAAAGACGGAAGAGGAAGAGAAAAGGTAAAGCTAAGTTGCTTCTTTGACAAACGAGTGAAAACAAAGAACCTTGAGAGGTCGCAAAGCTTGAGGAAATGACACAACGGAGATGAACAAAATTGAGAAGACTCCGGTAGAAAAGAGAGACAAGGAACGCCATGAGAACCTTGAGGTTAAGTGACACAATAGATATTTGAACCACTCCGGTTAAAACAAGATAGGGAAACAATAAGAATGATATAATTTGGGCAGCACTCCGACTGTAAATGGAAGGAATTGAACATGATCTTGACAAGATGAGAGGATACTCGATGAAATTACCAACACATTGCCTCCGGAACTAATGAAAGAATGACACAAGGGGTAAGAAAGATTTCAGACAGCACTCCGGTTGAGGAAGGAGACAAAACTTGATAAGATGAGAGAACTCGAATGAAAACACGACACTCCGGCTAAACGGATAAGAAAGGAAAAATTACATGATCTTGAGAAAACAAGATGATTGGTCGAAGAGAGCAACATCACAAAGCCTCCGGGAACAATGCATGATAGTTAGATAGTTGGAGTGAATAGAACGAAGACTGAAACCAACATCTCCTACCCTAAATGAATTTTAAGAGCATCCTTACGAAGTAGGATTGGAAGAGTTGTTGGAAAAATCAACAACGAAAAGAACAAGCTTGTTGTGGACTTATGGAAAAAAACATCTCAAGACTATGAGGTGACAACCGGCCACTAACGAAAACCATTGATTAGATTGATATCAACAAGGAGACGAGAAACTTATTTCACCGGGAGGACAAATGAAGAACTTGGGTCATTTATAAGCACCATAAATAGCAACAAACCTTAGGGAAAGCTTTAGGTGAAATATAACCCAAGATAACTCCAATGAAGAGATTGATGGATTTGAAATACCTCATTCTTGACAACATGTGAATCATGAAGCATGAAGGGAAATTGTCAAGAATGACATAACACCACCTCAAAAGATAAGGTAGAAAGAATTGCACTTCGGAATGCAAGAATGCTTGAGCTCCAACAAGAATCTTGAAGAACACTTCGAGAATGAATTAAATCCTTGATGAACCACCATGTATAGCCTCCATGAAGAACTCCGGTAATAAAAGAATGATCCAACAAAATGGAAACTTGAAAAGAACTCCGAGAGAAGCCTTGCAATGATTAGATGAAGCTTTGAAATGATATAACCGAGAAAACTTGGAACTCCGGAAAGAAAAGATGAACAACTTGGAACCGAGAATTTGATATCGTGAACGAACTCCGGAAGAAGGAATTAATCACTTGGATGAAACAAGAATAAGAATTACATTATGCTTAGCCTTCACCAATTTAAATTGATGACAAGCAACGGATCTTGCATACTACTTATTCTCGTAGAAAGGATTAAGATAGATATTGCGCAAACTTGTGAAGGTCTTCATCGAACCACCGGTAGGATTGAAACAATGAATAAATTGATATGATAACGAAGGAAGAGAAAGCTTGAACGAACCACCGCGATAATTGAAAATGAACGAAGAAAAGATAAAGAAACATCGGGAAGAATTAGAAAATGAACGAAGATACTTGAGAGAAATTTAGATACAAGAGAATGAAGAGATCGCGAGCTGACTAGAGAATACTTGAATGATGCACCGGTAAGATTTGGAGAACGAGAGCTGAAAGCTTAGAACGAAGAAATCTTCTGAAATGATGGCCTTTGGATGATCAAGAAATGAAAACAACTCTGAAATGCTCCGGATGGGTATGAAAAGAATTGCACGATTGGAAACAATTTGAGAGGATGGCAACAAGTTAGAACCATGAATCTTCAAGAGAACGGACCAAGATTTAGGAGAAATCCTTCTTCGGTCTTCAAATGTTGAGAATGACGATGAGAAACACCACCATGAATTATTGAGGCACTCCGGAACAATGGATAAAAGAAATGATGAACCAACGATGAAAGAATTTGAAAGATCTTGGAGAAAGACATATGACTGATGATAACCCATTCTTATGTCAAACTTTGCCATGAATTTGAGAATAACTCCAGAAAAATTAGAAGAGTCAGGTAAGATCCTGGGAAAAAAACCTGTGGGTTAGGGCCCACTCAAAGAAACACCGTTGGAATGATTACTTTAAAAGGAGATTGCACCGGTTGAATTAAATGGCTTGAATGAGGTAACAACCTCGAAATAGTTAGAATTGATGTGGAGTGGAAACACGAATCTTCAGAGATATCTTCAGCACTCCGGAACAAATGAATGGCGAGAAGTGGATGATTAAGAGGTTCACCGGCATGAGAAAGCATTTTAAACGAGGACAAGAATACGATCAACACTGAAAGCTTGACTTTAGTCCACTGGAGAAGAAAGAGAACGAATAATGATAAACTCGAAGAACATCTTCATGAGAACCACCGGTTAAGAACATGGAGGAAAAGAATGAAGAGACTTCACATCCATAAGATGGATACTTGATTAAGAAATCTGAGTGTTTCAAGAAAAAGGGTGGGAGGGCGGGAAAACAAAGACAACTTGGGACGGATGAAGCAAACACCGTTGCAAAGAACTAAGAATTGATCTCGCGAATGTTGAAATGATCGGATCCACTTGAAGAGAAGCACACCGGTTGGAAAAGAATTGACATGACAATCTCGATAATCAAGAAGGATTATCATCCACATAGAAATATGAGAACACCGTTTAGGAAAGGTATGGAATCAACACTTGTCATTGAAGCAACTCGAATACCACAAATGAAACAAAACAAGGGATTTGGCTTGCAGAATAAGCCGGAACAAACATATGATAGAGATTTTGTCCGAAGTTTTCGTGGTGGGGCCCACACGGGCTCGATCGTACAACACCATCATGTACAAGGCAGTGCACATGACATACGAAGCGTCTCCGAGTCGGCATAGCCAAGGACTCTTTAAGACACTACGAGACCACTGTAAAACCAACCGTGTAGAGGCGGACCACTAGACGTCGAACCCCAATCTCATATCATGCATCTGTCGGAAAGATATCCTAGGAGCTACTTGAATTCCCACTTATAAACTCCCAAAACTTTCTGGTTATGCAATCAGGTGTTGGGGATATAGGGGACACAAAATATATCACCCAAACTAACAATACTTAGATCCAGCTGCATCCATCCTTCAACACATAACCAAGAAACCTTTGGAAATCATTTACCTCAACCTTCGAAAAGCATCCGTTATACGAGTTATGGCAATACTCCCGAACTCTCGCCCCAGTACTGGGTGGCGTCAAGGTGATCTCACCAACAACTGCATAAAAGAGATTTCGATGTCGGCGAAACTCAGGTATTCCAGAACTGCAACGATAAAATTGTGACGACAACACCTTGGAGCTCAACTCCCCGAGACACTACCACAACCCCTAAATGTCAGGAGGCACCAAGAACAATGTTCTCATCACAAAACCATCAGAACGATTCCAAGATACCCGCGTGATCCTAAAAATTTTTTAGTGAAATTTGAGGAGAGAAGAGTCAAAACTTCTACGTCAGGAGACCTCACCAGAGCGACGAAGGGACTGAGGAGTAAAAAGAATCCTACTCTCCGATATATATAATCCTCAGACTCAAAACATTTTTGTTCTAGACTCAACAACGCCAGCGATTTGATCAAGCAGGGGGCTCCTAAGTCGGGGATGGCTCTGATTACCAACTTGTAACACCCACGATGCGGCTATATCTCCCACGTGTCGAGGCACGACTTAGAGGCATAACCGCATTGTGGTTTTGTCGCAAGAAGGGTCATCTTCACACAATCCCATGTAATGAACAAGAATGGGATAAAGAGTTGGCTTACAATCGCCACTTCACACAATACATGAATGAAATCATACAACATTCAAGATACACGCATAGGTCCGACTACGGAACCAAAATAAAAGAAGACAACCCAACTGCTAGATCCCTGATCGTCCCAACTGGGCTCCACTACTGATCAACATGAAAAGAAACAACACAACGAACAAGATCTTCATCGAGTTCCCACTTGAGCTCAGTTGCGTCACCTGCACTGGTATCATCGGCACCTGCAACTGTTTGGAAGTATCTGTGAGTCACGAGGACTCAGCAATCTCACACCCGCGAGATCAAGACTATTTAAGCTTAAGGGTAGGCAAGGGTAAGGTGGGGAGGTTGCAGCAGCGACTAAGCATATATGGTGGCTAACATACGCAAAATAAGAGCGAGAAGAGAAGCAACGGAACGGTCGTGAACTAGCAATGATCAAGAAGTGATCCTGAACTCCTACTTACGTAAAACATAACACAAGAACCGTGTTCACTTCCCGGACTCCGCCGAAAAGAGACCATCACGGCGACACACGCGGTTGATGCGTTTTAAAATAGGGTCAAGTGTCAAGTTCTCTACAACCGGATATTAACAAATTCCCATCTGCCACATAACCGCGGGCACGGCTTTCGAAAGATAATACCCTGCAGGGGTGTCCCAACTTAGCCCATTATAAGCTCTCACGGTCAACGAAGGATAAACCTTCTCCCGGGAAGACCCGATCAGTCTCGGAATCCCGGTTTACAAGACATTTCGACAATGGTAAAACAAGACCAGCAAAGCCGCCCGATGTGCCGACAAATCCCGATAGGAGCTGCACATATCTCGTTCTCAGGGCAACACCGGATGAGACATCCTACGAGTAAAACCAGACCTCGAGTTTCCACGAGGGGGCCCCGCAGTCTACTCAGTTCGGACCAACACTCGAAGGAGCACTGGCCCGGGGGGGTTAAAATAAGATGACCCTTGAGTCTGCAGAACCCAAGGGAAAAGGGGATAGGTGGTAGCAAATGGTAAAACCAAGGTTGGGCCTTGCTGGAGGAGTTTTATTCAAAGCGAACTGTCAAGGGGGTCCCATAAATCACCCAACCGCGTAAGGAACGCAAAATCAAGGAACATAACACCGGTATGACGGAAACTAGGGCGGCAAGAGTGGAACAAAACACCAGGCATAAGGCCGAGCCTTCCACCCTTTACCAAGTATATAGATGCATTAATTAAATAAGAGATATTGTGATATCCCAACATAAACATAATCCAACATGGAGCAATCTTCATCTTCACCTGCACCTAACAACGCTATAAGAGGGGCTGAGCAAAAGCGGTAACATAGCCAAACAACGGTTTGCTAGGAAGGTGACAAAGGTTAGAGGTTCATGGCAGTTTGGGAGGCTTGAAGAGCAAGTGAATAGGTAACGCGGCATAGCAATAGAGCAAACAACTAGCAAAGCAAAGATAGAAGTGATTTCGAGGGTATGGTCATCTTGCCTGAGATCCCGCAAGGAAGAAGAACGAGTCCATGAAGAAGACAAACGGATGTAGTCGAACGAATCCTCACAACCCCGGAACGAAACCGAAGCTAACGAGAGAAGCAACCCGGAAAGAAACAAACAACATAGTAAACAACCATCACAGAAAACATGGCATGATGCACAATCAAGTATGATGCATGTCCGGTTTAATGAGGCATGGCATGGCAAAGTGCAACACACAATACTACAAATTAAGTGGAGCGCAATATGCAACGAGTTGCATATTGACGAAACACCACAACAATTATTTAGTTCTCTCTCATTTATGTACCCAACAATGTTAAATGTTGATTAACATGGCAAGAGGTGAGACATAAGTAAACTACACATATTAGGCAATTTAAATGAGGCCGGAATGACAAACAACAATTTCCAGAAAATCCTCATGTCCATAATTTAGATTTGGTACTGTTCTGCCTAAAACCATATTTTAATGATGTTAAACAGCAAAATAAAGTGTACCATGTTAAACTAGGCATTTTCTACCCCATTTACATATGAAGTTTATTAAAAACCGAGTTACGGTTATTTAGCTATGAAATAAATCATTTAAACATGGCATTTATGCAAATTAAATGCAAACAGTAATTTAAACATTTTAAACATGGATGAAAGTGGGATATTGTGAAACTAGATGAAATTCTAAGCATGCTACATATATGACATGTTTTATTTGGATGCATGGTTAAATAGTTATTACCAGTTTAAAACAGGGGCATTTCTGTAATAAGCATGTCCAGGATTTAATGACAAAAACACAGCACGGGGAAAAAACAAGTCACGGGCCGAAACAGGACATGGGCACAGGGGGGGGTTTCCCACCAGGCCTCATGGGCCGGCTGGAGGAGAGGGGCTGGCTGCAGCGCCTTGCTGGGCCACGAGTCGCGGTCAACGGGAGGTGTCGAGGCAGAGGCATCGCCCTCCTCTGCCTGAACTGATGCTGCTCGATGCAGCGAAGGAGACCGGTGACTGGAGGGGCTTGGCGCGGCGGGTCTCGCGGTCCATGGCGCGTCACCGGGGCGGCGCAGGTGGTGGCGGGGAGGAGAAACTGGCGAGGAAGCGGCTTGGCGGCGCCGGGCTTGAGGAGGCCGAGGTCAACGAGCAAGGGGCTCGTCTCCCTCGTAGATAGACGAGGCCGGCTGCAGCCGCGCTGGAACGGGGGAAGATGGCGCCCTCGGGCGGGTGAGGAACGACGGGCGGATCATCGGCATGGCGAGGACGCGGATCCGGCAGGGACGGCTCCAGGGATGAGGTGGTGATGCTCCTTCCTGTTCAACCGAGAAGGGGAGAGCAGGGAGGTCAGAGAGGGCAAAAGAGAGAGGGACAGGGACACGCGGCAGCGGGGTCTCACCGGCGAGGTCCGGGACGAGACGACGTGGACGGGAGGCTATGGGGACTGGGCTTGGGCGCTCGGCCTCCTGTTCGGCTGCTTCGGCCACGAGGACGAGGAGGCGGGCACGCAAGGTGGAGCTCGGGAGCGCGAGAGGCCCGGCGAGGATGCGGCTTGAGGCAGAGCAAAGGTGGATCCAAGTGGTCTGACGCGAGCTTGGGCTGCAGCCATCCGTGGCGCTGCATTAGGAGGTCGAGAGGGAGATGTGAGGCACGGGAGGTGCAGGGGAAAACGGAGGAGCAGCAGCAGGGCATCTCACCGGCGGCAGAGGGGGTCCTGTGCTCCGGCGAGGTGGAACTCCGGCGTGGCACGCAAAGACGACGAGATCCAGGGGAGGCACTAGTTGGCGAGGAGAGATCGAGAGGGAGTTTGGATCGGGGGCGCGGACACCTAGATCGAGGAGGAGTAGTGGAGAGCGCTGGCTGGATGGATCGGGCAGGAGGGACGGTGGTTGGCTCGGGATGGATCCCGAGAGAACAGTGGCGGCGGCGGTGAGATGGATGGGACATGGGAGGATCCCTAGAAAAATAGGGTTTGGTCTGATTTGGGTGGGGTTGGTCTATATATGGAACAATAGGATTAGGTTCGGGCCTTTCGATTTAATCGGGCGGCTGAGAAACTAAATTTAGGACGTCCAATGAAGAAAACGGTGATGTTTTGTAGATGTTTGGGGATGATCCGAATCCAACGGTAATATCAACCCGGGTCGGGTTCGGGGAAGTTCCGGACGCGCGAGAGGGGTCTATGCACTGCGCAAGGAGGGGTTCGGTGGTTGACGAGAGAGGTTAGTTGGTTTGACCAGAGGGAACCGAAAACACGGTTGGTCTCGGAACGGTCAACGAAGATAAGGGGAACGCGTCAACTACGAGCGAAAGCAAGTTTTAAAAACAAAGACGACAACGAGTGTCGATGCAATGCGAATGATGCGATGAAGAATGCAACAACAAAATAAATAACAGAGCTGACACGCAAAACATGGAACGCATCTGGAGCGTCGGTCTCGGGGCGTTACACTATTTGACATTAACTCACTTGATGAATGGAGAACCCAGGCCTATGAGAATGCCAAACTGTTTAAAGAAAAGGTTAAAAGATGGCATGACAAAAGAATACAAAAGCATGAGTTTAATGTAGGTGATTATGTGTTGCTATACAACTCTCGTTTAAGATTTTTTGCAGGAAAACTTCTCTCTAAATGGGAAGGTCCTTACGTTATCGAGGAGGTCTATCGTTCCGGTGCCATAAAAATCAACAACTTCGAAGGCACAAATCCGAAGGTGGTGAACGGTCAAAGAATCAAACATTATATCTCAGGTAATCCTATAAATGTTGAAACTAATGTTATTGACGCCGTGACCCCGGAGGAGTACATAAGGGATAATTTCCAGAACGTTTCAGACTTCGAAAAGGAATACGTATGTGATACGGTAAGTAAACCGACTCCAAAACAGTTCTAATGGCAATTTTCCTCCGTTTTGGAATATTTAAGAAAATAGGAAAATAAGAAGTAGTCCGAAAGGGACACGTGGCATCCACGAGGGTGGAGGGCGCGCCCTACCCCCCTGGGCGCGCCTCCTGCCTCGTGGGCACCTCGTGTGCCCTTCGGACTCTGTTTTCTTGTACGATACTTCTTTTGGTCGATAAAAATTCATTATATAATCTCCCGAAGGTTTTGACCACCGTACCACGCAAATATCCTTTGTTTTTGTTTCGAGTTGTTTCTGTCGCAGATTAGAGCAAGATGTCTTCTCAAGAGTCAGTCGGGGAGAGCCGGATGTCTAATCCGACACCGGGACCAAGAGAAAACAGTGATGCTGACCACTTTGGGCCATCAACAGAGGAAGAGATGGAGGCCGATTTGAAAAGGATAGATGCCATGGAGGAGGATCAAGAAGTTACTTCCCGTTTCTGAGCCGGATTCACGATGGGGGAACTACAGAGCTCAGCTATTCCAAACTCGGTCATCCCCTCCAATGTTAAATTTCTCTCTTATGAAAATATGAAAAAGAGTGTTACTTGTTCTCCCGCAGCTATGCAACACCCATGGGTGAAAGGAGCTTTGGCCGTCACATGTAAGCTCCGTAAGGAAATAATGTACCTCAAGCAACAAGTCAATAAGCTCGAGGAAGAGAATCGTATCCTGAGGGGCATCATCGCCAAGAATATCACATCACCACCTCCGAAGAAAGAGCAATAAATACATGGGTATGGGCACTCCCCTTGGCAACTGCCAAGCTTGGGGGAGGCGCCCCGGTATCGTATCACCATCACACTCTTGTCTTTACCGTTTTTCTTAGTTCGATCCTTTTGGTAATATCTTGATCTAGTAGAATAAAGTTTTAGTATGATCTAGTTTGAGTTTTGCTTTATGATCCTTCTATGTAATCGAGTCCGTGAGCTATATATAATAAAGATTAGTTTTGAGTCAAGGGCTTGATTATCTTACTATGATCTTGAGGGAATAAAAGAAAGAATAAAAAGAAGTAAAGAGATCATATTGATCTTACGGAGAGTATGATTTCACATATAAAGAGTACGATGAATAAAAGTTGTTGAGAGTTCACAAACATAGTTTTGGTCATCGTTGCAATTAATAGGAAGTAATAAAGAAAGAGAGGTTTTCACATATAAATACACTATCTTGGACATCTTTTATGATTGTGAGCACTCGTTAAAATATGACATGCCAAAAAGTTGATGTTGGACAAGGAAGACAACGTAATGAGTTATGTTCTCTTATATCTGAAATAAATTATATTGTCATGGATCATCCAACATGTTGAGCTTGCCTTTCCCTCTCATGCTAGCCAAATTCTTTGCACCAAGTAGAGATACTACTTGTGCTTCCAAATATCCTTAAACCCGGTTTTGCCAGGAGAGTCCACCATACCTACCTATGGATTGAGTAAGATCCTTCAAGTAAGTGGTCATCGCTGCATGCAATAAAAATTGCTCTCTAAATATGTATGATTTATTAGTGTGGAGAAAATAAGCTTTATACGATCTTGTGATGTGGAAGCAATAAAAGCGACGGACTGCATAATAAAGGCCCATATCACAAGTGGCAATATAAAGTGACGTTCTTTCGCATTAAGATTTTGTGCATCCAACCATAAAAGCACATGACAACCTCTGTTTCCCTCTGCGAAGGGCATATCTTTTATTCTTGTCTTATACCTTATACAAGAGTCATGGTGATCTTCACCTTTCCTTTTAACATTTTATCCTTTGGCAAGCACATTGTGTTGGAAAGATCCTGATATATATATCCAATTGGATGTGAGTTATCATGAACTATTATTGTTGACATTACCCTTGAGGTAAAAGGTTGGGAGGCAACACTATAAGCCCCTATCTTTCTCTGTGTCCGATTAAAACTCCATAACAATAAGTATTGCGTGAGTGTTAGCAATTGTGAAAGACTAAATGATAGTTGAGTATGTGGACTTGCTGAAAAGCTCTTATATTGACTCTTTCCGATTTATGATAAATTGCAATTGCTTCAATGACCGAGATCATAGTTTGTTAGTTCTCAATGAAGTTTCTGATTCATACTTTACATTGTGAATAGATTATTACTTGAGCATAAGAAATCATATGACAATATTTATATATGTTGATGTTATAAGAATGATCATGATGCCCTCATGTCCGTATTTTATTTTATCGACACCTCTATCTCTAAACATGTGGACATATTTTTCGTTATCGGTTTCCGCTTGAGGACAAGCGAGGTCTAAGCTTGGGGGAGTTGATACGTCCATTTTGCATCATGCTTTTATATCGATATTTATTGCATTATGGGCTGTTATTATACGTTATGTCACAATACTTATGCCTATTCTCTCTTATTTTACAAGGTTTACATGAAGAGGGAGAATGTCGGCAGCTGGAATTCTGGGCTGGAAAAGGAGCAAATATTAGAGACCTATTCTGCACAGCTCCAAAAGTCCTAAAACTTCACGGAGGCAGTTTTTGGAATTAATAAAAAATACTGGCAAAAGAATCAACCAGAGGGGGCCACCCACCATCCACGAGGGTAGGGGGCGCGCCCTACCCCCTGGGCGCGCACCCTGCCTCGTGGCCCCCTGGCAGGCCTCCGGTGCCCATCTTTTGCTATATGAAGTCTTTTACCCTGGAAAAAATCATAAGAAAGCTTTCGGGACGAAACACCGCCGCCACGAGGCGGAACCTTGGCGGAACCAATCTAGGGCTCCGGCAGAGCTGTTCTGCCGGGGAAACATCACTCCGGGAGGGGGAAATCATCACCATCGTCATCACCAACAATCCTCTCATCGGGAGGGGTCAATCTCCATCAATATCTTCACCAGCACCATCTCCTCAAAACCCTAGTTCATCTCTTGTATCCAATCTTTGTCTCAAAACCTCAGATTGGTACCTGTGGGTTGCTAGTAGTGTTGATTACTCCTTGTAGTTGATGGTAGTTGGTTTATTTGGTGGAAGATCATATGTTCAGATCCTTTATGCATATTAATATCCCTCTGATTATGAACATGAATATGATTTGTGAGTAGTTACGTTTGTTCCTGAGGACATGGGAGAAGTCTTGCTATAAGTAGTCATGTGAATTTGGTATTCGTTCGATATTTTGATGAGATGTATGTTGTCTTTCCTCTAGTGGTGTTATGTGAACGTCGACTACATGACACTTCACCATTGTTTGGGCCTAGAGGAAGGCATTGGGAAGTAATAAGTAGATGATGGGTTGCTAGAGTGACAAAAGCTTAAACCCTAGGTTATGCGTTGCTTCGTAAGGGGCTGATTTGGATCCATATGTTTCATGCTATGGTTAGGTTTGCCTTAATACTTCTTTTGTAGTTGCGGATGCTTGCAATAGGGGTTAATCATAAGTGGGATGCTTGTCCAAGAAAGGGCAGTACCCAAGCACCGGTCCACCCACATATCAAATTATCAAAGTAACGAACGCGAATCATATGAGCGTGATGAAATCTAGCTTGACGATAATTCCCATATGTCCTCGGGAGCGTTTTCCTTCATATAAGAGTTTGTCCAGGCTTGTCCTTTGCTACAAAAAGGATTGGGCCATCTTGCTGCACCTTATTTACTTTCATTACTTGTTGCCCGTTACAAATTACCTTATCACAAAACTATCTGTTACCGATAATTTCAGTGCTTGCAGAGAATACCTTACTGAACACCGCTTGTCATTTCCTTCTGCTCCTCGTTGGGTTCGACACTCTTACTTATCGAAAGGACTACGATAGATCCCCTATACTTGTGGGTCATCAGTGCGCAGTGATGGTCCTCCCTGGTGTTGGTGGCGAGGAGGCGGTGGTCTGCGGGTGGTGGCGGCTTCGTCGGCCGGCGAGCTGCAGCGCGACGATAGGGGCTGTCCGGACGCTTTGGGTCCGGCGGGGCCACGACGCTTGGCAGGCCCGTTGTCCTTGCGTCCGGTCGGCTCCACGGTGGTGGTGGTGGATGTTCCCTCATGTCGGCTGTGTTGTATCTCTTCTCCCATCCTCCAGGTCTCGTGTCGGTGGCCTCAGGGAGACAACGGAGTTGGTTCGGTGACCGTGGTGGCACATGTTGGTGGGCGGCGTGTTGGGCAGTGCACTTTGGATCGTCTGGGGTGATGGTGGGGGTTTGGGTCGGGAGAAATCTTTGGCGGCTCGTCCGGCCCCGACGCGGCGACGCCTGCGGGTGTCGCCGAACCTTCCTGAAGTGCGTCGGGTACTCCCTCCCCCACTCCCCCCTCGCGTACCGGGGGAAACCCTAGGACTAGTCCGGGCAACAGTGGCGTCGTCATCCCCTCCTTCTTGAAAGTGTTGCTTGGTACACGGCGCTTCGGAGTGCTGGGTGCGTGGAGGTACTTCTTTGGTGGGTGCAGCGGGTGCCGGCCAGCTTCGTTTCGTCGAACTGTCGTTGTTGGCATTACTTTCTCTTTCCTTTTCTCTCTTTTCTTTGGGCTTCTTTGTGCTGCGGCCCCAGCGAGCTAGTTGTATCGGATGTTGCTTTATCTATAAAACGGGGGGAAACCCTTTATCGTACTGCATGTAGCTGGTGGGGTTGTGGAAAAGTGGTGGCGACAACCATGAATGACTTCGATGGTGGTGCTATTTGAGCACCCAGTCTTGAGCTCTAGGGGTGAAAGTCTAGGTCAGACCCCAGTTGGGTATACCTGACAATGGCGATGTTTTACATCGTTACCTCGTTGAAGGCATTGTTCGGAATGCTCGGACTGATTCTTCAGGGTGAAAGCCTAGATTCTAGACTTGGTGGCTGTAACATCCCAAATTTTCAATTTGGAATGTTATACATTAGATCATCATTGCATAGCATATTTTATTGCATTTTGGCAAATCCTTGAAATCCTAAGCAACTCAAGGACCCTAGGAGAGAGTTGGGGATTTTCCCCGGTTTCATATTTGATTTTTTTATCAAATAATGAAACGAGGATTTTGGTTTTAATTATTTTTCTCTCCGGAAAATATTTCATATTAAAATAAATGAGAGGAGAAAATATGACTTCTCCGAAATAATTGAAATATTGGAGGAAAAATATTAAAATCAAATATTTGATTTTATTCGGATTTTATATGCAATTTTATTTGCATTAGAAAATTTTCACGTTTTCAAAACTGCATTTTTGGGCCAAGAAAATGTTCATTTCGTTATAATTATTTTAATTAGACGGTGAAAATTTATTTTTGGCATTTTTAGATTTTTATTTATTTTTCTAGGATTTTTTTAGATTCGGCGAAATTATTTAAAAAAATCCCGCGAGCGCCGACTGGGCCGAAGCCCAGCCGAGCGGCCCAGCCCAGCTCCCCGTCGTCTCCGAGCTGGAGACGTCCGCGCCGCCGCCCGAGTCACGATCGACGCCGCCTCCCGCCACCTTGCCCCCTCCCCCACGGCAGCCCCCCCACCTATATATACCCCGCACCCCGCCGCCTCCCTCACCCCGTCCCACCCCGACCGAAGCCCGCCGGAGCCGCCCGACGCCGGAGCCCGAAGCCGCCGACGCCGGAGACGCCAAACGCCGCCGCCCGTCGCCACCCGCCGCCTCCCCGCACCC